>NW_027361940.1:2223662-2959824 GCF_039654945.1 Dendrobates tinctorius | reverse complement strand
CCTCTCACTTCCTAAATCTCAATGTAGACAAAACGGAACTCATTATCTTTCCTCCATCTCACGTATCTTCCCTACCCGATCTATCTATTATGGTAAACGGCATCACGCTCTCTCCCGCACCTGAAATCCGCTGCCTCGGAGTAACTCTCGACTCTGCCCTGTCGTTCAAACCACACGTCCATGGTCAATGCATTGTGGTCCATGCATTGCGGTCCATACATTACGGTCCATACATTATGGTCCATGCATTGCGGTCCATACATTACGGTCCATACATTATGGTCCATGCATTGCGGTCCATACATTACGGTCCATGCATTGCGGTCCATGCATTGCGGTCCATGCATTGCGGTCCATACATTACAGTCCATGCATTGCGGTCCATACATTACGGTCCATGCATTGCGGTCCATGCATTGCGGTCCATACATTGCGGTCCATACATTACAGTCCATGCATTGCTGTCCATGCATTGTGGTCCATACATTACGGTCCATACATTACGGTCCATGCATTGCGGTCCATGCATTGCGGTCAATGCATTGCGGTCCATGCATTGCGGTCCATGCATTGCGGTCCATACATTACAGTCCATGCATTGCGGTCCATACATTACGGTCCATGCATTGCGGTCCATGCATTGCGGTCCATGCATTGCGGTCCATACATTGCGGTCCATACATTACAGTCCATGCATTGCGGTCCATGCATTGCGGTCCATACATTACGGTCCATACATTACGGTCCATGCATTGCAGTCCATGCATTGCGGTCAATGCATTGCGGTCCATGCATTGCGGTCCATGCATTGCGGTCCATACATTACAGTCCATGCATTGCGGTCCATACATTACGGTCCATGCATTGCGGTCCATGCATTGCGGTCCATGCATTGCGGTCCATGCATTGCGGTCCATACATTACAGTCCATGCATTGCGGTCCATGCATTGTGGTCCACGCATTACGATCCATACATTACAGTCCACGCATTACAGTCCATGCATTGCGGGCCATACTCTGACCATGTTGCACGCAGTTCAGCATGAGTCTTAAGGCAGGATACAAACTGCAGCAATTTTACTAATTGATGCACGCTGCATGGTAGATTTGGCACTTGACATGAGGGCTATGGAGCACCCCCGTGTTGTGCCAGGGCCGTGGGGTACTCGGAGCCGGGCCCCGTGGATTTCAATGGGAGATGTCATGGTATCTGTGACCCGGTCCGTGGCCCTGGGCGTCCATGTAAAAGGAAATAGAGTGGCTGATGATTAAAGTTTATAAGCGGATGATTCGTGACGCCACCTGTGATGTTCGGCAATGAAGATGTTAAGCCGACGCTGCAGACAGATCCTCTGGGACAGATGGTGTGGTGCAGCAATGATGGTGTAGCCCTCCACAGGCAGGGCTGTAGTCTCAGGGCAGTGCAGATGGACAGCTAGTCAGGAGAGCGTAATGGTGCAGTGTTAATCACAGAGATGTAGTAGTGCTGAGTGGGTTGGCGCAGGAATAAGCAGAGGACACCAGGGCATGTAGTTCCAAAGCTTTACTCACAGTCTGTTGTGCATACAGGTGCCCGCATCCGTGCCGTGTCCTCCAGGTCAGGAACTCAGTCAACCTCCAAGCAAGATGAAGTACTCCGTTCCAACACTCCGCCAACATATGTGCCTTTTCTGAACGTCTACCTTCTAGCGCTTGTAATGAAGTACTTGTGGTTGTGTGTTAAACCAAAGTTCCTCCTGTCAGATGTTCCTATGAACTCTACTTGTACGTCAGACAGCTGTAGCCTGCTTCGGGGACTCCTTGCTACCAAGTCCCGGCTCACACACTTTGCTGTTGTGCCCCCAAGTCTTGTGTGGAAATAAAGTGGTGACAACTTCTATTCCTCCGGTGTCTGCTGCAGGACCATTAGTATCCATACAACTTCGGGGACTGGACCCCGGCCATGTGCTTAGAAGTTGAGGAAGGGCTCTGCTCTGACCCTAGTCCTTAGTTCTCTTCTTCTCCTCACGTTCCGTACTAATCTTTCTTTCTTATGGAGAATCAGGCTTTCTAGTTCTCTTTCCCGTGCCAGAAGTCTCAGGTCATGGAAGACTGCTGCAGCACCTCCTTCACTCCATCCCACTCAGGGGATCTTCTCTCACCGACTCTTAGTCAGACTGACTGACCTCCTAATATCTTCCTGCTCTTTTTGGTGCAGACTAAGCTCCACCCACCTCCCAGCACTCTTCATGTTCCAAGCAGGAAGCCACCAAAGGTGCTTTGCTACACTACTATGTTGTGTAGGATGCAGGTGTTGGAGTGTGGTCAGGAGTCTCCACCTTACCTGAATGGTGGAGTACCACACCTCAGGAGGAGGTGCAGTACCTCTGTGGTGACTGAACCCTCAGGGGCACCACATACCCCCCCGTTAAACACAGCATGTCCGCGAGCTGCAAGTGAAACAAAGATATTACAAATTAAGCAACATACAAAAATTTTTGTAATGCTTGATAACAGTTCTTAAACTAAACTTCCCAATGTGGGAGGCATTGACTCTTGAATGTTGCAAACAATTTAACAGACTATCTATAACTTAGCATGCTACCTAATTTAAAGTTATATTATCTAATTTAAAGTGCTATGGAAGTAAACTCACTACCAGTTCAAGTATTATCATTTACACATTTTCCTTCTTTTTGTCTTTCACATTTTCACTGTTTCTGCTAAACCATAGGTGACAGCCGCTGATGCCTGGTACGTCACCTGAGTTTAAACCTTTATTTCTTAACTCAAAATTTCACACATCTTTATTAAAGTACTACCATTTAGTCTGAATTCTGCAAAATATTCGTTCTTAATCAAATACCTAGTTACTACTATCAGATAAACTCTATATAAAATCTATTCTATTATTATCAACATTTTTATAAGGCACATCATACAATACTTCACATTAAGACATCAATAATTCTTGCACGTGCTGGACACCGCTCCCCGTCGGGATTTCTTGCAGTGTCCTTGGGTTGGAGCAATGCTCCAGATTGAGGTAGTTCTTATTTATAGAAGACCTATGTAAAACCAAGAGAGGGCACCTTAAGAGGCACAACTGTGGTGCCCCTGAGGGTTCAGTCGCCACAGAGGTACTGCAACTCCTCCTGAGGTGCGGTACCCCACCATTCAGGTAAGGTGGAGACCCCTGACCACGCTCCAACACCTGCATCCCACACAACACAGTAGTGTAGCAAAGCACCCTTTGGTGGCTCCCTGCTTGGAACACGAAGCATGCTGGGAGGCGGATGGAGTTTAGTTGGCACCAAAAGAGCGGGAAGAGTTTAGGATTTAGTCAGTCTGACAGAGTCAGTGGAAGAGTGAAGATCCCCTGAGTGGGATGGATGAAGGAAGTGCTGCAGCCGACCTCAGTGACCTGGGTCCGCTGGCACAGGAGAGGAACATTGATGGAAAGCCTGACTCTCTCCATAAGAAGGAAGGATTAGTACAGAACGTAAGGAGAGGACGACTAAGGATTAGGGTTAGAGCAGAACCCTTCCCAAGTTCACAGCGCAAGGCCAGGGTCTGGTCCCTGAGGTTGTATGGATATTAATGGTCCTGCAGCGGACACCGGAGGAATAGAAGTTGTCACCACTTTATTCCCACACAAGACTTGGGGGCACAACAGCAACGTGAGTGAGCCGGGACTAGGTAGTAAGGAGTCCCCGAAGCAGGCTACAGCTGTCTGCCGTACAAGTAGAGTTCTAAGAACATCTGAAAGGAGGAACTCCAGTGTAACTCAGTACTGAGAGTACTTCACTATAGGCGCAAAAGGGAGACGTTCAGAAAAGGCACATATGTTGGCGGAGTGTTGGAAAGGAGTACTTCATCTTGCCTGAAGGTTGACTGAGCTCCTGGCCCAGAGGACGTGGTACGGATGCGAGCACCTGTATGCGCAACAGACTGAGCAATGCTTTGGAACTGCATGCCCTGGTGTCCTCCGCTTATTCCTGCGCCAACCCACTCAGCACTGCTACACCTTTGTGCCTAATACTGCACCATCCACGTCTCCCCTCACCGTCACTTCATCTACACTGCCCTGGGACTACAGCCCTGCCTGTGGAGGGCTACCCCATCCTTGCTGCACCACACCATCTGTCCCAGAGGATCTGTCTGCAGCGTCGGCTTAACATCTTCATTGCCGAACACCACAGGTGGCGTCACGAATCATTCACTAATAAACTTTAAACATCATCATCCACTCTATTCCCCTTTTACGATGGACGCCCAGGGCCACGGACCGGGTCACAGCTACTGTGACATCTCCCATTGAAACCAACAGGCCCGGCTCCGAGTACCCCCCCCCTTGTCCTTGCCACAGCATGGGGCGATCCACAACTATTTACAAACACAATTTGTGGATCACTCATTGTCCGTGATCTCTGCAGTTTTTATTTCAACAATACTAATGCCAACTGAGGCAAAACTGAAGAAAACATGATAAACGAGAAGGCACAATGGTGCCAATACCCTTCTGGGTAACAGTTTAAACGATTATTGTACCATGTTCTTTTACTGGTGGTCCCCTCCTGGGGTAGTGGAAGCTGGTTTCTTTAGCTGCTTCCATGGGAGAACTTCAGATTTTCCTCTTCCTGTTGGTTGTTGTACAAAGGATGAGGTGGTAGCTGATGGAGCTGCTGCCTGTGGTACAGCAGGGGTGGTGACATGTACCAGTGGGTGTTGTACTGGAGTTGAGGTGGCTTGCTTAGCCTTGGCGGGTACGATTACCACTGTAGGAGGTATTCCTGCTGGGGCATTTTCCCTCTTGTAGGCCACAATGAAGTACTCCGGTATGCAGCGCACATTCAGGGCATACCAGCTACGTAGCCCCTCATGCCGGGTAAAGGTGACATATTCTCCCGGTTGCAAGTCACGAGCGGGGTGTCCCCTCCGGAGGTGGGACTCTACATCCCTCCGTCTGAAGAAGAGGTCAGAGATCCTCTGGGGTCCGAGATAAAGCCAAACCCCCGTTCCTGGTTGACATTAAGGACCTGACCCCATCCTGCTGAGTGCCGGGGACCAAAGTGACCGGCACGGACCCTTTCTTTCCGGTCCATGTCAGGGCCCAGCACTGCCAGTCTCCACTTTTCCGTTCCCTCTGCTCGGCTGCCAGCTTGCGGAGAGTCTGCTGGCAATAGGGCTCTTCCTCCTCCACCTCTTGGGTCTGGCTTCTACCCACAGTGGACAGGGGCACCACTGCCAGGGGTTCAGGTGTTCCCCCCCAGAGACTAGAATCCCGGTCCCAGACCAAGTCCAACACGACCTGCCCGGACGCTGCAGCAGTCGCGCACCCTGAGGCCTTCCCAGCTGCTGGGGTGGCGGTCATACCTTGAGCCTCCTGGCGGTGTTGTGTTGGCTCCCGTGCAGGCACTGGACAGCAGCCGGTGGCAGCGGTGGTGACTTGAGCTGCCTGGTCAGAGGCGGGAGACGGCGGTGGAGCGGATGGTGTTTCCGGGTCCGCAAGGGCCTCTGGTGGGACCTGCGCAGCCGTGCTAGGTCCAGGCAGGAGTCCAGTTTCTTCCTGCTCAGCTCCCGGGCCCTCCGGTAACTCCTCCTGGCAGGCAGCACTCAGCGGCGGTTGCTGTCCGCGCTCTTTTCTTATGTCCAACCATCTTGTCACGCCCGTCTTCACCGCGCCGGCGGCCATTTTGAGAGTCCATTTTACAGTCTATAATTTTGGCTATTTTGCACATTCTCAGCAATTAAGTCCAATAAATCTTCGGCACACAGAACCTGGTGGCATCGGGCTTCGTCATCCTGTTCGTGACGCCAAAATGGAGCGCCCTCGTGGTGTGCCAGGGCCGTGGGGTACTCAGAGCCGGGCCCGGTAGATTTCAATGGGAGATGTCACGGTGGCTGTGACCCGGTCTGTGGCCCTGGGCGTCCATGTAAAAGGAAATAGTGTGACTGATGATTAAAGTTTATAATTGGATGTAACGGGGTCTAACCAAGCTGGGGTACCTCTTTCAGTACCACCCCGTGTTTTTGGAGGTCCACTCTGTGTTGGCTGGAGTCTGAATGAATGACGCTGGCTGGAATTCCTTGGTTTCGTGGGCGCATATAAAAGATCACTGCTTCTCCATGTATTTCCAGTCTGACAACACTTTACTCACAGGGCACAGAATATATCACACAGATACAGAGGGCAGGCCAATAGAAAAGCGGTAGGCCAGACATGCATTACAAAAGCCGCAGGTGGCCAGAGGCTGCCGAAGTCTACTGTGGGAATTACAAAGGTGGGGGGAGGGCGGTCAAAAGGAGAATATCGTGTCCCCTCTGCCCAGGGGCGCAGCCTGTGGGCTGATGCATTAGGGACATGCATCTCACATAGAACCTATTATACATACATACAACTGCACAACAAATTCTGGGTGCTGAGTGGTTCTGCAACACGTAACAGTGGATGATTCGTGACACCACCTGTGGTGTTCGGCAATGAAGATGTTAAGCTGACGCTGCAGACAGATCCTCTGGGACAGATGGTTTGGTGCAGCAATGATGGTGCAGCCCTCCACAGGCAGGGCTGTAGTCCCAGGGCAGTGTAGATGGAGAGCTAGTCAGGAGAGCATACTCCTGCAGTGTTAAGCACAGAGATGTAGCAGTGCTAAGTGGGTTGGCAAAGGAATAAGCGGAGGACACCAGGGCATTCAGTTCCAAAGCTTTACTCACAGTCTGCTGTGCATACAGGTGCCCGCATCCAAGCCGTGTCCTCCAGGTCAGGAGCTCAGTCAACCTCCAGGCAAGATGAAGTACTCCGTTCCAACACTCCGCCAACATATGTGCCTTTTCTGAACGTCTTCCTTCTTGCGCCTATAATGAAGTACTGAGCTCCTGACCTGGAGGACACTGCACTGATGCGGGCACCTGTATGCACAACAGACTGTGAGTAATGCTTTGGAACTACATGCCCTGGTGTCCTCCGCTTATTCCTGTGCCAACACCCTCAGCACTGCTACATCTCTGTGCCTGACACTGCACCATCTACGTCTCTCCCCTATCTCTTCACCTACGCTGCCCTGGGACTACTGCCCTACCTGTGGAGGGCCACAACATCATTGCTGCACTACACCGTCAGTCCCAGAGGATCTGCTCGCAGCGTCGGCTTAACACCTTTCTTGCCGAACACCACAGGTAGCGTCACAAATCATTCAATGAACATTTCTGCTATTTACAATGGGCGCCCAGGGCCACGGACCGGGTCATAGCTGCCGTGACAACAACCCCACTCTTGGAGATCCGCGGGCCCAGTACCGAGTACCCTGCCGCCCTGGGTGCGAGGGCGACCCATGTGACTTTTCTGAATGTCTCCCTTCTAGCGCTTGTAATGAAGTACTTGTGGTTGTGTGTTAAACCCAAGTTCCTCCTTTCAGATATTCTTAGAACTCTACTTGTACGGCAGACAGCTGTAGCCTGCTTCAGGGACTACTTGCTACTAAGTCCCGGCTACTGCAGGACCATCAGTATCCATACAACCTCGGGGACCGGACCCCGGCCATGCGCTTAGAACTTGAGGAAGGGCTCTGCTCTAACCCTAGTCCTTAGTTCTCTTCTTCTCCTCACGTTCCGTACTAATCTTTCTTTCTTATGGAGAATCAGGCTTTCTAGTTCTCTTTCCCGTGCCAGCAGTCTCAGGTCACTGAAGACTGCTGCAGCACCTCCTTCACTCCATCCCACTCAGGGGATCTTCTCTCACCGACTCCTCCTAATGTCTTCCCGCTCTTTTTCGTGCAGACTAAGCTCCACCCACCTCCCAGCACTCTTCGTGTTCCAAGCAGGGAGCCACCAAAGGTGCTTTGCTACACTACTATGTTGTGTGGGATGCAGGTGTTGGAGTGTGGTTAGGAGTCTATGTGGCGCCCCTGAGGGTTCAGTCACCACAGAGGTACTGCACCTCCTCCTGAGGTGTGATACCCCACCATTCAGGTAAGGTGGAGACACCTGACCACGCTCCAACACCTGCATCCCACACAACATAGTAGTGTAGCAAAGCATCCTTTGGTGGCTCCCTGCTTGGAACACGAAGCGTGCTGGGAGGCGGGTGGAGTTTAGTTTTGCATCAAAAGAGCGGGAAGAGTTTAGAATTTAGTCAGTCTGACAGAGTCAGAGGAGGAGAGAAGATCCCCTGAGTGGGATGGATGAAGGAAGTGCTGCAGCCGACCTCAGTGACCTGGGTCCGCTGGCACTGGAAAGGAACTTTGATAGAAAGCCTGACTCTCCATAAGAAGGAAAGGATTAGTATGGAACATGAGGAGAAGAAGAGAACTAAGGATTAGGGTTAGAGGAGAACCCTTGCCAAGTTCTAAGTGCAAGGCCGGGGTCCGGTCCCCGAGGATGTATGGATACTAATGGTCCTGCAGCAGACTCCGGAGGAATAGAAGTTGTCACCACTTTATTCCCACACCAGACTTGGGGGCAGAACAGCATCTATAGTGAGCCGGGACTAGTTAGTAAGGAGTCCCCGAAAGCAGGCTACAGCCGTCTGCTGTACAAGTAGAGTTCATAGGAACATCTGACAGGAGGAACTCCAGTGTAACTCAGTTCTGTGAGTACTTCACTAAAGGCGCTAAGAGGGAGACGTTCAGAAAAGGCACATAAGTTGGCGGAGTGTTGGAGGGGAGTACTTCATCTTGCCTGGAAGTTGGCTGAGCTCCTGACCCGGAGGACACGGCACGGATGCGGGCTCTTGTGCCACAACAGACTGTGAGTAAAGCTTTGGAACTACATGCCCTGGTGTCCCCCACTTATTCCTGCGTCAACCTGCCCGGCACTGCTACATCCCCTGCACCCGACACTACACCATCTAAGTGTCACTTCACCTACTCTGCCCTGGGACTACAGTCCTACCTGTGGAGGGCTATAACATCATTGCTGCACCACACCATCTGTCCCAGAGGATCGGTCTGCAGCGTCGGCTAAACACCTTCATTGCCGAACACCACTGATGGCGTCACGACTCATTCATTCTAATCATCATAAGCACACTGAACATTCCCCCCTTTTACAATGGGCGCCAAGGGCCACGGGCCGGGTCCCAGCTGCCGTGACATCTCCCATTGAATCCCATCGGGCCCGGTACCGAGTACCTCACGGCCCTGGGAGGGCGACCCATCTCCACCTTACCTGAATGGTGGGGTACCACACCTCAGGAGGAGGTGCAGTACTTCTGTGGCGACTGAACCCTCAGGGGCGCCACAGCTACGTTTCCCTACCTGGTCACCTCATGGCTGACGTGCTATTAACACTCTGCCATGTACTTTGATTCATTGCACTGCTTTCTCTAGTAAACATGTCGTAAACATTTAACAAACTATTGGTTCATGCTATGTTTGTCAATTTTTGGCACATTTTGCTTTGTGAATGTCCCCAATATCTTCATGAAATGATAAAATCAAGTACATCCTCTGTGTCTGATGTGCCGGCTGTGTCCAAGAGTGGTCACATGTCCGGATGACGCCGTGAGAGAAGCAATGTGCACATTTTATGGGATTTTTTGGGATGTTCTTCTTTTGTTGTTGTTGTTTTCAAATATTATGAAATCATCGTGACCTGTTGAAAAGCAAATCACAAAAAACGCCAACCCACAAACCGATAATGAGGACTTGCCCCTGATGTCTCCAGCCTCAAGGAACGTGTCTATCAGTTTCATACCTGTGATCCAAGGTGCACCGTTCCCAAATGCAAGGCCTCACACGTCGCTCCCACAGCTCAGACCATTACGTTTTTCAATAATTCCAAAAATTGAAAACATACCAGTAGCGTAGCTCCCAACTATTGAAGAACTGAAAGAGAGGCAGATCATGTGGCGTGCTTAGCGCTTCGTGGGATTTTTTGGCCACGCTCATATACTGCTTCTCTCTACCCTGGCAGGACGAGATGACAGAGACTGACATTCAGCAAATGCCTGAGACTGCCAGGTGTAGACCCAAATCCAAGACTGTCCAGTGTCCACTGTACCCTGGCAGGCTGGAACTAGAGCAGAGCAATGCAATCTGGGTGTCCTGCTCACTTATAGTTGGAACCTGGGGATTATTTTTTATTCCTTCAGTCAAAGTTGGAGCCGCCAGAACCTTCTCAACTTTATGTAGCTGCACTTTATGACATCTGAAAACACCCCTATTTACCCTTCATAACTCATAAAGTGAAGTGCAAAAGACTAAAGGATTAAAACATGGTTTTATCAAACATGGTTAAAATTAAGAAAAGGTGCTAGGACAAGAGAAAGAGGGAACAAATCCCACCATGTGCGGCAGAACCAATAGCAGAACGACAGCTGAAATACCTCCTCTATTCAGATTAAATAAAAGAGTGGTCTCTAATTAGCACAAACAATGCCAAAGTGCAAAGGGGGAGGGGAACACACTGCGTCACTAGACCATACTACGCATGTGTCCGCCATTTTACTACACTGGTTTCGCACTAGCGTTTTTTAGCTCTGCTCTTCGTGCGCGTCCATGTGCATGCGTCTTGCGCCCCTATCTTTAACATGGGGGCGCTTGGTCTAGCATATGCACGCGTTCGTATGCGTTTTCATGCGCATGCGGTTTTTTTTGTAGTGTGCGCCTAGGCGTGCCGGACGCAACCTGTTGCATTTTTGGTCCGTCCGACCTGTCTCAAAAAAACGTATGTGCACGCTTGCACACGGAATGCGCAAAAAAAAATCACATTACAGTCTATGGGAACGCAGGCGTGCGCATGGACATGCGCATGCCTGCGTTTAAAATCGCATGCGTTTTAAGAGTTAACATGGCTAGAAACTGGTTAAAACGTATGCGCATAAAAAAAGCAAACGCATACAAAACGCATGATGCGTTTTTTGTATGCGATTCTATTGCGCACGAAGCGCAGCGCTAAAAAACGCTAATGTGAAACTAGCCTAATAAAGAATTGCTCTTCTTATGTTCCTCGTTTACACTTCTTGACTGTGTCTGTATTTGCTTTATCATGTCAATTCTTGCAGCATTTCTTCACTCATAGAATTCAATGAGAAAATGAAACAAATTGCTGTAAGGCATTTTCGGTGAATAAAACTAACTTTATTAAACATGTACTGTAGACAAAGTAAAAATGTAATCTGCACCCCAAATACACTGCAAAAAATGCAACAATAACGTTGTGAAAACGCAGCATTTTTATTGCTGAGACCAAGTTTTAGCTGCAGAAACAAATGCAGCAAAGACGCAGTGTGTACACATAGTCTAAAGTTATAATACCGTGTTCTACAAGGAACATCAGGATTGAAGCATCTTTACATACACTCCATTAGTTTGGGGTATAAAATCCTGATGACAGGTTTTCTATAAGGCTAAGTTCACACGTAGCGGAATTCCCGTGGAAGTTACAGCGAGAATTCCAGAATTCCATTCCGCGGGAAAATCGCATTTTAAATTCCCGCGATGTTCCCGCAGAAAAACTAGCGATTTGCAAGCGTAATTAGCTTGCAGAATGCTAGCGTTTTCCAAGCAATCTGGAGCATCGCTTGGAGAACTGATTGACAGGTTGGTCACACTCGTCAAACATAGTGTTTGACAAGTGTGACCAACTTTTTACTACTGAACAACAGCAGAAGAAGCAGTGGTGTTACCCGCAGAAAGTGTTCCTGGACCCTGGGTTTCGGCCCACAAAGTCAGGTGCTTTGCTGCCATGTGCCTGATCATGCTGGTGGTGGTCAGGCTGGTAGTTTTGCTACCCCTGCTGATGCGGGCATGGCAGGTGGTGCAAATGGCCTGTTTGAGGCTTTAAAAAACAACCAGACTCAGGAAGACCTAACAGTTGTACTGCCAACTTCCGTCGTGTTGGTGTTACGGGGAATGGTTGCCCGCCTTCTGTCTGCAACCACCACACTGCTTCTTCCTGCCTGTTGGGGTGCTATGCTTGCCTCCAACTGTGTGATGCTGTCCTCTTTCTGCATGTTCTCCTGCTAGGTTGGGTCAGTTACTATATCATCCACCACCTTGTCTTCCACTTCCATACCCTGGTCCTCCTCCTGACTTTCTGGCAATTGTGTCTTATCGTCCACCTCTTGTGACACGTTCCCACCATCGCCTTCGTGTGAACATGGCTGCTCAAATATTTGGGCATCGCTACATGTGATCTCCTCTTGCCCAGCTTCAAGTGGACCGGGTGAGAGGCCCACATCTATAAATGGAAAAGTGAACAGCTCTTTGGCGTGTCCAAGTGTGGGATCAGTTGTCTCCAGGAACTCGGCATGGTGGGAGGAAGGATGAACAGGGTGAGGAATATGCTGTCCAGACTCACGGCTACTCAGACATGACCGTGTGGAAGACAGGGTGCTGGTGGCAAAGTGACTGGAAGCATTATCCGCTATCCAACCGACAACCTTTTGACACTGCTCTAAGTTCAATATTGGTGTTCTGCGATCCCCGAGTAATTCGGACAGGAAGGTCAGGCGAGAACATGTCGGTGTTTGTTGTGGCCCAAGTTCAGCTTGCCCATGGCCTCGGCCTCTGCATGCACCATCACCATCACATCCACTTCCCCGTCCCTTGCCACGCGCCTTGCCCATTTTAAATGGACTACAATATTTTCTACGTTCACTACAAATGGATGAATTGGGAGCGAACTTATATGTGAAATAATTTTAGTTTTTAGCAAACTGGTGTCAATAACTAGGGTAATAGACAGCCAAAACAGCTGAATGAAGGTCTCAAATGCCACAATTTGTCTGAATCCGGAGCTGAATGCAATGTGCAGGGCAGCGGCAGGTCTCTTATAGACCTGATGAGCTGTGCGGTCAGCCAATCACTGTAATACCACAACCAAGAAGGCTGCAGCATTACAGTGCATGGTAGACAATCCCTGCATGTTGATTAGCTTTCTAAAGAGTGCCAAACATGCAGGGTGGGGAGCCAAATTCCCACCTAGCAAACCCGGAAATGCTCGGCTGTGTACCGTGAGTACGTCGATGCTCGGGCGAGTAACGAGCATTACCGAGTATGCTCGCTCATCACTAGTAACCACTTCTTTATTTATCACCCTCTCTTGGTTTTGGCTACAAATACTGACCAAATACTGAACGTGTGTACATTGCCTAATAGCCATAATAAATCAGTCATCTCCCCCCCTGAAGTCCTCCAGACTCCTGGCTGTCAGATGATCTTGCGAGTATTTGTTGCTGTGATCTTGGGCCACATGCAACTTTTTTACCAATTTGGTGCGAAGTGCTTTAGCATGGGTAAAAAAAACACTGCAAAAAAAGAGACTTACACTTTTTTTGTGTCTTCCCCTGGATGTAAGATAAGATATGATAATCCTTTAGGCTGTGTGCCCACGTAGCGATTTTTAATTTTTGCCGTGATTTTCGGCGCGAAAACGCAGCGAAAACGTTAAAAATCGTGTACAGAACGCCCCCCATGCATTCCTATGGCATTCCGCACATGCTGTGCTAATGCTGCGCTTTTTCCCGCGGCGGAATCGCATCGCGGAAAAAATCGCAGCAGGATCATTCTTTTGTGCGGAATCGCAAAGAATTGCCGCGATTCCGCACCCATAGGAATGCATGAGAACCGCTGACTTCCCGCATGTGGCTATGCCCACCATGCGGGAAGTTAAGCGTCTCATGTGCGGTTGGTACCCACGGTGTGGAGGAGAGGAGACTGTGCTCCAGGCCCTGGGTACCATACCCCTGTAAAAAAAAGAATTAAAAATAAAAAAATCGGGGTATATTTACCTTCCGGCGTCCCGCGCTGCATTCCCGGCCTAAGCGTTCCCAGTAATGCCTTGCGGCAACGCCCTGTGATGATGTAGTCTCGCGTGACTAGCGGTCTCGTGAGATCGCTATAGCAACGCGAGACTACGTCATCACAGGTCTCGCAAGGCATTACTGGGAACGCTGTGGCCCGGGAATGCAACGTGGGACGCCGGAAGGTAAATATACCCCGATTTTTTTATTTTTTTTTAGCATTTTAACATTCTATCTTTTAGTATTGATGCCGCATAGGCGGCCTCAATAGTAAAAACCTGGTCACACTTGTCAAACACTATGTTTGACGAGTGTGACCAACCTGTCAATCACTTTCCAAGCGATGCTTCAAATCGCTTGGAAAGTGCTTGAATATCGCACGCGAAAATCGCAGCAAAATCGCGATCATAATCGCGGTGAAATCGCGGTGAAATGGCGCGGAAAAAACTGCGCAATTTCTGGGAAGGAGTCCGGTTTTGGGTGTGCATTTTAACACGCACCGTGGGCACATAGCCTTAATCGTCCCACCATGTGGTGCAATATTAATACACATTCAGATCTATTATTGATTAATGGACAAGAGACGAGGCCATGTCTGCATGGCACAGTGCTTTATACATGAGGGAGGCGAGGAGGCCATGTATGGGCTGAGACTCAGCTGCAATGCACACATATCCCAGTAGTCAATGATGGAGACCCTACCCATCATATAGGGAGAACAGCGGAGGTTAATATGCATTACACATGGCCGTCTGTGGCCTTTAAGGGTATGTTTCCACATTCAGTAAACACTGCGGATTGGACGATGCATACAGCCGCAGTGTCCAATCCACAGCGTCCAGATGTTACAGCATAGTGGATGGGATTTTATGAAATCCCATCCCCACTATGTGTTCAAAGACGCAGGTGGCAGACCTGTGTATACGCACATGCGGCACGTCTTTATAGACCGCAGCATGTCTATTTTTCTGAGCGTCTCCGCAAGATAAATGATACAGTCTATGTATAGGATGCGGTAATTCCGCATGTGTTCAATACACCACGTGGAGACATACTCTTAGAGAGCACTGCATATGAAGATGATGTTTTTTAAGTACCTTGTGAAGAAGGAAATGTTAATAAGTCCTACAAAGATGACATCCTATGTTGCAGTGTGTCTAAAGAAATGAAGAGCTGCAGTGCGGATCTCCTTGGTCTTCACACCATAAATGATGGGGTTTAGAGTTGGTGGGATGAGGAGGTAGAGGTTGGACAGGATCACATGTATGTATGGAGGTATATGACCTATTCTATAAGTTAGGAAGGAAAACAGTCCCAGGGTGTAGAACATGAGGATGATACAAATATGAGATGTACACGTTCCAAAGGCTTTATTCTTGGCGTTCTTAGAAGAAAGTCTCAAAACTGCCCTTAATATCAAGACATAGGATATGGCAATGCATGATATGTCAAATACAATGACTATCAAGACCACGGTTAAGCCATAGGCACTGTTGATGGTGGTGTCGGTACAGGCCAACTTCACAACCGCCATGTGGTCACAGTAAGCGTGAGGGATGTGGTGACTATGACAGTATGGAAGTCTACTGGCCATCCATGGGCAAGGGGTCACTATGATAGTTCCTCTTATCACAAGACCTAGGATCATTTTTCCTATTAATGTGTTGGTTAAAGTACTTACATAGTGAAAGGGATTACAGATGGCAATGTACCTATCAAAGGCCATGGCCATTAGGACTCCAGACTCTAGTGAGGTGAAACAGTGGATGAAGAACATCTGTACAAGGCAGGATAAGAAAGGGATCTCCTTGTGATTGAGCCAGAAGATGCAGAGCATTTTCAGGGCAATGGAACTTGACAGAACCAGATCAGTGAGAGACAAAGTGCAGAGGAAATAATACATGGGACTGTGCAGCCGCGATTCCATCATGACGAGAAACAGCATCAAGAGGTTCCCAAGGACAGCTATGACATACATGAGAAAGATAGGTATTGATATCCACACATGAGAAGATTCGAAGCCTGGTACACCCTCAAGGATGAAGACACTTGTGTAAATGCTGGAGATATTGATGGACATCATCATTCAGTCCAGCATTAATGTGAAGTTATTCAAACCTTGTGTAGATTCTCCATCACAAATATTAACTTTCACATATTTACTTTTATTCTTTTGACTTGAAATTGACATAAAGTTAAAATACAGCTCAAAAAAATTGATAAAAACAAAAGATTTTTCCAGCCAATCCTCAGTGCCACCTGGATGAATATAGGAAAATATAAGAAATGGTGGTACAGCTGTTGATGTCAAGAACGTGAAGATCCTTTGGGTGGAGATTTTTTTCCTTCTCATGAAATTCTGAAGAGGTTGTTTATTTTATGCTTGTTATGTAGATTAACAATGCTAATAGGTTCCCTCACATTAGCAGGAGATGACCCCACTTGTATCCTCACTACCGACCACACTGTATATATTCTCCTCACCACCATATATGAATTACTATTTCTGTCCTCTCACTTTCAATGTCCTCCTCCTGTCATTCCTTGTCTAGAATTAAACATCCCTGCTACTGACAATAATGAACCATAGATGGTCCCTCCTGTTGCTCTTTGCCCATGGTGGGACTCCGTTGTTGGGGATCTATCATTCTATCATTTACCTGCTTGCTACAGACGTCTTTCAGCCTCACATGGTCCCATGTTTCTTATGATCTGGGCTGGAGGTGGATGATTTATAGAATGTACAGCAGTGATGTCAGGGGTGCTGGGCAGAGTCCTTTTGGGTCCAGTCCACCAGAGGCACCTGGGTTATTAGTTCAATACCTCAGTTTAAAGGTAAATTAATCCCACTGCTGCAGTAAAATCCCGGCAAATTGTAATCAACATCTTACAAAATGCCTTGAATCCCTTGGCAGGCTGATATAATTCCACAGCCATCAACCGTACAACACAATGACCCACGTTCTATGAATTGAAGGGTTTCTCCAGTCACACAATATTGATTATCTATAAGGTGGGATAAATCATCAATATCAGATTGTTAGTGGTCAAACACCTGGCACCGCTTCTGATCAGCTGTTGTTAGTTGCATTGGTGGTCCCATGTAAGCATTCAGAGGAGCTCCACCACATAACTCCATGCACCAAGTAGCAGCTGAGTACTGCAACTCAACTCTGATTTTCCTAAACTACTGATCGTCAGGATGCTGAGTGTTGGACTTCCACCAATGTAATATTGATGACCTATCCTGATGATAAGTGATCAATATTATGAGACCAGAGAACCCCTTTATATCTATGAATGGTGGAGCAAGACAAGAGTCCACAATGTCCTTGCTGCCAGTATATGACAGGATAATCACTGAGGTCACAGCCACACGAGGGTCTTATCTCACGTTGCCCCCACGAGACTTGGCCACTGCTTCCATCCTGGACAGCTCTGACTTCTGAGGCTTGTGCATACCACTGGATTATGTGTCAATTTTGTATGGAGCCATATCTATTCGGACATAGCCATAGCTTCATGCACATCTATCACATATTTTGCCCTCATGAGTTGCCATGCTGTCTCTGTCGGTCTGGTGCTCTATGTATGTAGGTTTTTTCCTACACCTCCATACTTACTTAGGTTCTGTATGTACGGAGGAACAGGAAAGTATAGCCATCGCATCATGACCCATTACGGCCAGGTAATGAAGGACTGTGATCGATTTATTTAGGTACAGTTTCTGAAACCCGCAGTCACTGCAGAGAGAACAGAGTTTTACAAATAAGGCATTAAAATGTAATACTGAATCGGGGAGGGTTCTCCAGAGCTTGTGCTGTACTTTCTGAGGCCTCCTTCAGATGTCAGTGTCTCCTGTACGTGTGGTGATGGTTTTCACAAGTATTGGAGACACTTATACATGTAGACCCATTCAAATCTATGGGTCTGCACACATGTCAGTGTGTTTCTATGGACCGTGTGTCCATGTGCAAAACCTGTTGACATGTCTGATTTTTGCAGGCAGCATGGTCTGCAATACATCCCACACACATGCACACTGATGACACATGGATGACATCCATGTGTCATCATTGTGACATGTGCCAGCATCTGGGAAAAGCAGTACAATTAGCGCTGTTCCCAATCACCGGGTGCAGAATCCAGCTGTCAGCTTTCCCTCAGCTGGTTGGGAGCATTAAGGGGGACCCAATGTAATTTTTTCAAATCTATATACAGTGGAGAAAAAAGTATTTAGTCAGCCACCAATTGTGCAAGTTCTCCCACTTATAAAGATGAGAGAGGCCTGTAATTGACATCATAGGTAGACCACAACTATGAGAGACAAAATGAGAAAACAAATCTAGAAAATCACCTTGTCCGATTTGGCAAGATTTATTTTGGATATTATGGTGGAAAATAAATATTGGTCATTAACAGAAGTTCATCTCAATATTTTGTTATACAGTATATAATTTGTTGTCAATGACAGAGGTCAAACGTTTTCTGTAAGTCTTCACATGGTGGCACACACTGTTGGTGGTATGTTGGCCCATTCCTCCATGCAGATCTCTTCTAGAGCAGTGATGTTTTGGGACTATCGCTGGGCAACATAGACTTTCAAATCCCCAATGATGGGGCTATGGAAAGGGCAATAATGGAGATGGTGGGGAGAAGGAACTGATGGAGGTATGAAATGGGCAATGATGGGGTGGTGGGGGAAAAAGCAATGATGGAGATGATGGGGAGGAGGAAATGATGGAGGTGGTGAGGGAGAAGGCAATGATGGTGGCAGTGGAAAGGACAATGATGGGGGTGGTGGTCAAGGAGGCAATAATGGATGTGGTGGGGAAGAAGGCAATGATGGGGGTGGTGGAGGAGAAAGCAATGATGGAGGTGGTGGAAAGGACAATGATAGGGTGGTGGGGAAGAAGGCAATGATGTGGGTGGTGGGGGAGAGGGCAATGGTGGGGTGGTGGGGGGAGAGAGCATTGATGGAGGTGGTGGGGGAGGAGTAAATGATAGAGGTGGTGGAAAGGACAATGATAGGGTGGAGGGGAAGAAAGCAATGATGGCGTTGATTTAATGGGCAATGATGGTGGTGGTGGAAAGGACAATGATGGTCGTGGTGGAAAGGTCAATAATGGGGGTAGTGGGAAGAAAGCATTGATGGAGGTGGTGGGAAGGTGAAACAATTATATGGGTACTACGGAATCTGAATGCATGGGATATTATGACACTGAGACCAAAGTTGATGCAAATAAGTATATTGAATAAGTGTAACAAAACTAAGAGGGCACTTCCTGCAATAGTAACGAAAACACAGCACAATATGGAATGATGCAAGTAATTCAAAACTAACAGAGCACTTCCTGCAATTGTAATGAATGCACAGCTCAATATAGAAATGTCCAGAGCGGGATGCGACCGCTAACATAACCAGTCCAACAGTAATATAATGCAGGTGTGAACAAGGCACTAAACGTAGGAGTCCAGCAGGAAGTATGTGAGTAAGCATACCACATTTAGTGAGGCAGATTTATACAGGAGTGGCATTAACAAGATGTCACTATGTGTAGCTTTTGGGCTGAAAGTCCCACACAAGTCCAGCACCACAGCCCAGACCATCACAGACCTAGAGGAGATGATGATATCAGGATTCCTTACAGGCCACAGCAGTTCCAGGGGTGAAATAGGTCCAACTAGAAATCTAAACAGTAGTTAAGCACAGACAGCATCAGGGAGACACCCAGAGGACTGTAGGCAGCAGAACATGGAGAGGCAGAGCACCGAGTAACGAGCAGCAGCAGGGAGTCCACCAGCAGAAAAGCAGGAGCTGAGGAGCCAACAGCCACAAAATACTCAGGCAAAGAGGAGCACACGACCTGGACTTAAATAATCAGGACAGACAGGATGTTCCATGGCAGGGCGAGATACAAGACTCCATCTTGGACCACGGTAAACAGGCACAACGGAAAATCCGGAATCGTTACAAAAGGACAATAATGGGGTGGTGGGGGAGAAAGCAATGATGGAGGTGGTGGAATGGGCAATGATGGAGGTGGTGGAAAGGACAATGATGGAGGTGGTGGAATGGGTAATGATGGTCATGGTGGAAAGGGCAATAATGGGGGTGGTGGAGGAGGAGTAAATGATGGAGGCATGGAGGTCTTGGAATTGGCAGTGATGGGGGTGGTGGGGGAGAAAGCAATGATGGAGGTGGTGGAAAGGACAATGATAGGGTGGTGGGGGAGAAAACAATGATGGAGGTGGTGGAATGGACAATGATGGAGGTGGTGGGGAAAAGGCAATGATGTTGGTGGAAAAGGCAATGATGGTGGTGGTGGAAAAGGCAATGATGGTAGTGATGGAAAGGACAATGATGGTCATGGTGGAAAGGGCAATAATGGGGGTGGTGGGGAGGAGGAAATGATGGAGGTGGTGAAATGGGCAATGATGGGGGTGGTGGGGGAGAAAGCAATGATGGAGGTGGTGGAAAGGACAATGATGGAGGTGGTGGAATGGGCAATGATGGGGTGGTGGGGGGAAAGCAATGATAGAGGTGGTGGAAAGGGCAATGATGGGGGTGCTGGGGGAGAAGGCAATGATAAGAGTGTGTGAGAGGACAATAATGGAATGCAAGGGGAAGAGGACAATAAGGGGTGTGGGGGATTGGGAAGGGAGAAAGGAGAATTTATAATGGATTTAGGAACAAGGGGAGGTGGAGGAAGACTCTATTATCGCTTATTATGTTTAACACAGTCCCTTAGTATATAGTGTACTCACTTATTATACACAGCACCTTAGTATATAGTGTACTCACTAATTATACACAGCACAGCACCTTAGTATATAGTGGTGGTCCCAGCTGGTCCCAGCTCTATGCAGGTCATTCACTAGGTCCCCCCGTGTGGTTCTGAGATTTTTGCTCACCGTTCTTGTGATCATTTTGACCCCACGGGGTGAGATCTTGCGTGGAGCCCCAGATCGAGGGAGATTATCAGTGGTCTTGTATGTCTTCAATTTTCTTATTATTGCTCCCACAGTTGATTTCCTCACACCAAGCTGCTTGCCTATTGTAGATTCAGTCTTCCCAGCCTGATGCAGGGCTACAATTTTGTTTCTGGTGTCCTTCGACAGCTCTTTGGTCTTCACCATAGTGGATTTTGGAGTTTGACTGAGGTTGTGGACAGGTGTCTTTTATACTGATAACAAGGTCAAACAGGAGCCATTACTACAAGTAATGAGTGGAGAACAGATGAGCATCTTAAAGAAGAAGTTACAGGTCTGTGAGAGCCAGAAATCTTGCATGTTTTTAGGTGACCAAATACCTATTTTCCACCATAATTTGCAAAATAAATCTTGCCAAATCAGACAAGGTGATTCTGGATTTGTTTTCTCATTTTGACTCTCATAGTTGTGGTCTACCTATGATGTCAATTACAGGCTTCTCTTGTCTTTTTAAGTGGAAGAACTTGCACAATTGGTGGCTGACTAAATCTTTTTTTTCTCCATTGTATATAGCGTACTTACTTGTTATGTATAACACAGTACCTTAGTATATAGTGTACTCACTTATTATGTATAGCACCATCCTTAGTTACGTAGTTTCCTCTTTTATAATGTATAACACCATCCCATATTACATACAATCCTCTCTAGTTATATAGAGCTGGGAGCTGACACAGTAAGATTACATGGACTTCTTTGCTGTTATATAGGTTTATTTTGTAGTTAGCCTGCCATTGTTAGTTAGTGGCCAGACGGCCTTAGATGTTTTATTTCATGTTTGGCATGTGTAACATTGAATAACAAGTGTGCACAATAAATATGCCGTGTCCATATTCATCTGGAACTTGCTAGTCTGCTGAAGTGACTTCATAGCCACACGCTTGTGCCAAAGCAAAGATCTCACCTGAGCTATCTATTCCCCACAATATATACATATACATATATGTATATATATATATATATATAGCCTTGTCACCATAAATAGGGGGCCCAGACACATTTCTTGCACAGGGGCCCCAAGCTATCAGTGTCCGCTCCTGGATAGGACGAGGAGTCGCTGGGCAGGTATAGAGGAACTTGAACTGTACTGTGGTGAGAAGCTAGGCGTGATGACGTGGGGCAATCAGTGTGCTATACCAACCCTGGAGCAGACTACAGTGGAAGGATGATGTTAGTGAAAATGCTTCTTCCTGTGAATGAAAATGGCTTAAGACTGCTGTGAACTCGCTGTTCATTGAATATAACCCTCTTCAAGTTCAGTAAAGTTCCCAGGTTTGAACAGAAGTCTCCTTTGCTAACCTGTTGAACTTGTGGTCCTGCCAGCCAATACCATTGGCTACTGGGGGCCTACACGGGCACAAGGCCCTCACAACACAAGAACCCAGTCAGGACCCACAATTGTCTGTAGGATGCCACAGCGAGTGTGGACAGAAGCTCGCCCACGACTACCTTGCTTGGGCATCTTACACGAATGCCAGGCGGATGTGATACATGGACACACAGTAATATCAGTAATGTCAGGATGTGTGAAAGTGCTCTTAGGGACAATTTGAGGTTTACACCTGCACCCTCCTACAGGGAGATGTGTTCTTAAACTCGTACTTGCCTACATGTTTGTCGAGTAATAGAGGACTTTTAAGTCCCACTCATCAATACCCCTAGGAACGCCGCTGGTTCTCAGGGTGATGCCCCCAGCTCATCTTGGAATGCCCACATTGTACAGAAACAATGTTTAATGCAAGGATTGTGTTTGACATTTAGGGACGGCTGGCAGCTGTCTGACGTTATAGCGCACATCGTCGTGACTTTGTGTCGCATACTGTGACCTCATAATGCTACGACGTACGTCACCTGATGTGCTGACAAGGCCTTGGGCAACAAACTTCATGAAGTCACCATATGCACCTGAACGATAGAGGCCTACTTGGCAAAAAAGGGCTGGAGAGGATGAAAGCGATGGAAGAAGGCGAAAAGAAGAAGACGGTAGAGTGGACCGGAGGACGGGATACAGTGGAGGTTGGACCAGTGAACAGTAAGGTATTGGTTTTTTTTAGATGCGCGTTTTAATTTGGTTTGGGATGTTGCATTGAATAACTTCGATGCAAATCTGTTAGCACCACGCCGGATCCCTGCAGGGTCTTCGGCGTGTCATTTCACTCATCCGTTCTGCGGTCGGTTCCTCTCTTCCTCATGCTCTGCAAATGTGGCGCCCCCAGGAGTATGGCTGCCACAGTGGCTTTGCCTTACTCCAGGGAGGGTAATGCCAGGCTGGGAAGCAGTGAAGGGTCTCTCTCGCAGTTAACCTATACATGTAACACAGTTCCACTCCAGGCCAGTAGGGGAGACTCTGAACCAGAATTGAGGGGAGGAGTGCTCTCTGAGGGCCAAGAGGACGGAGTGGTCAGTTAGTGTGAGGAGGGCCATGTGTGTAGACGTGTGGAGAGAAGCTGGAGGTTGAGCTGAAGAAAGAGAGCTCCCTCACAGCGAGAGCGCATGAACTGGAGCCTGGTCTCAATGGTTGTACGGATACTAATGGTCCTGCAACAGACACCAGAGGAGTAGGAGGCTGTAAATGCCCTACCCCCATCTAAGACTGGGAGGCACAACAGTACGGAGTGAGCCAAGAGAGGAATAGCGGCTACGGCTGTCTGCCATACGAGGAGTGCTAGTAGAAGAGAATTAGGAGGAACTTCAGTGTAACTCAGTACTAGGAGTACTTCACTCAAATAAGCGCTAAGAAGGAGACTGCACAGCCCATCTGCTGAGAGAGAATCCCTGAGCTGCTTCCAGGCTAGCCTGCTCCGGGACCATCTGTAATCAGGACCCTGGACCGCATTTATCAAGTAAAGGTACAGAAATTGCACCCTGCTGTGTCTTTGTCTGCTTCCTACCCTTTCGGCACTGCTACATCCCCGTGCGACCCACATCTACACTGCCCTGGGACCACAGCTTCACCTGTGGGAAGCTTTTACATCTTTGCAGCACCATACCATCAGTCCCAGTGGATCTGCACGCAGCGTTGGCTTAACATCTCACTTGCCGAACACCACAGGTGGCGTCATGAACTATTCCATTAACTACATTCCACCATTCAAACTTCCCTTCTTAATTGGGCGCCCAGGGCCACGGACCGTGACACCGGCTCGGTACTGAGTACCCCACAGCCCTGGGAGGGCGACCCACATGCTCCCAGCAGCACTTCCAGCCGGGCTTCCAGCCGGGCTTCCAGCCGTGTCATTAGGGCACACGCGTGCATGCTAACACCCTCTTGAAGGGCCAGCGCGCGCACTTGCTATTTTCTCCCCAGCCAATGGTTGAGAGGCATTATGTATATATTGCTTCCTCTCCACTAGGGAGGTGCCTGAGCAACCTTCCTGTTTTGCAGTCTAAGTTGTGTATGGTTGCCTACCAGTCCCTGCTGCACTCTGTTGCAAATCCTGCCTGCTGCACTCTGGTGCAGATCCTGCCTGTTGCACTCTGACACAAAAACTGCCTGCTGCACTCTGACACAAACTCTGTCTGCTGCACTCTGATTTGAACTCTGTCTGCTGCATTCTAATACAAACTCTGCCTGCCGCGTCATCCACTCTGTCCTGTTGGTCTGTCCTGGAGTGGCACCTGGTGTTCATCGGGAGCCAAGTCTAACCTCACTGTGGCGCCCTGTGTCTTTGCCGCCACAAAATGGTCAAATATGCACTGATGATGGGAGTTGTGCTTTCTCAGCTGGAGACAACTGCACACACACAATTTTACCCCACTCCCTTACTTCCCTGAAGCCTAGAGCTTTGGAGATGTACCCTAACTGGGAGGGGAGGAGTCGAGTTGTTCTTCTGTCAGGAAGACGTTGGAGAGAAAATGGGGTACGTTCCTGGAGCAGTAACATACGCTCCCTCCAGGAGCAATGCTGAGAGGAATCAGCCCCTGGACCATCCATGCTTTTAGAGCAGGGTGGTAAGCAGAGGGACTGTGAGGTTCATACAACCAACAGCAGAGTGTCTTCTCCCAGGAAGACTGCAGCAACTGAGGATCAGTGATGATTGTGCAAGAAGAAACTTGTGCTTCACACAGGATTCAAGCTGCAGGAAGCTTACACTGAGTCACAGCAAGGAGAAGGATAACTCCCATCTTGCAGAGCAGACTGTAACCTGGTGAGAGTTGTAATATCTCCTCTGAACTGCATCTGAACTACAGTAAATGATAAAGTGACTTTCCTTGTCTCCTGCCTTTTTACTCCGTGCCATCTACTTCCATCACAATCTCTGGGGATCAGCCCTGGTTGGAGGGGGTTAAACATCTGCACTGCCATCACCATCTACTCCCCCAGGGATCATCTGCAGTGCCGGCTATTCTACAGTCGAACACTCCAACTGGCATGACGAACCCTTTTTTAAATTTCTTTTATTTTTACTTTATTTTTCAACCCCCATTTCACTGTCCCTGGAGCACAGGCACTGGGCACAGCTGCCACCCCGTGACCTCCTGAATCTAACGCTGCCCGGCGACCTGAGTGCCCCGCTCTGGGCGAGACATCACCATCAGAGGCTCTAGTGAACAGTCAGGTGTTTGCATGGTCATGCCCCTCCAGGCTCTCCACTATCCACTCTCTGCGGCACAGTGGTTCCACAACCCAGGTCCGTGACACAATCCAATTTCCCTGACAAACTCGAGTGATCTGCAGATTCACACATCTCTAATATTAGCCCCATAATGCCCCATGATGTGTAAATCAATCGTGAATAAATTCGTTCCAGCATCTGAATTCTCTATAATGGATATATTCTTCAGATGGTCGGACTGGTAATGCCTTTGATCCTGTGTAATCAGTGGCAGGGGCCTTGCTCAAACTGAAACTGCTGGGATCGGCGAGAACACGGATTATAGCAGGTAATCACAGCAGTTTAACCCCTCAGATGCCACAGTCAATAGCGACTGTAGCTTCTAAAGAGTTTAACAGATGGAGAATTCTGCCTCTGTCAGCCGATCATCCTCCCACCCCACAGCGTAATCGATGAGTGTCAATAAGTAGCTACGGCAACCAGAGAACTCTCAAAGACTGTCATCCGGGGCGGGGACTTGAGTTCTACATAGAGCACCGCCCAATACTCACCGAGTAATGAGGATATCCAAGCAACGTGATACTCGAGTGATAATAAAGCACATTCGTTCTTCCCTAGATGCCACACATGCCGTGGGAAAATGATGACATCACACAATGATATCTTAATTATACTGAGACCAGTGTGATGTCATTATTATACTGAGGCCTGTGTGATGTCATCATTATACTGAGGCCAGTGTGATGTCATCATTATACTGAGGCCTCTGTGATGTCATCATTATAATGAGGCCTGTGTGATGTCATCAGTATACTCAGGCCTGTGTGATGTCATCATTATAATGAGGCCTGTGTGATGTCATCATTATACTCAGGCCTGTGTGATGTCATCATACTGAGACCTGTGTGATGTCATCATTATACTGAGGACTGTGTGATGTCATCACTATACTGAGGCCTGTGTGATGTCATCATTATACTGAGGCCTGTGTGATGTCATCATTATACTGAGGCCTGTGTGATGTCATCATTATACTCAGGCCTGTGTGATGTCATCATTATACTGAGGCCTGTGTGATGTCATCATTATACTGAGGCCTGTGTGATGTCATCATTATACTCAGGCCTGTGTAATGTCATCATTATACTGAGGCCTGTGTGATGTCATCATTATACTGAGGCCTGTGTGATGTCATCATTATACTGAGGCCTGTGTGATGTCATCATTATACTGATGCCTGTGTGATGTCATCATTATACTCAGGCCTGTGTGATGTCATCATTATACGGAGGCCTGTGTGATGTCATCATTATACTGAGGCCTGTGTGATGTCATCATTATACTGAGGCCTGTGTGATGTCATCATTATACTGAGGCCTGTGTGATGTCATCATTATACTTGAGGCCTGTGTGATGTCATCATTATACTCAGGCCTGTGTGATGTCATCATTATACTCAGGCCTGTGTGATGTCATCATTATACTGAGTCCTGTGTGATGTCATCACTATACTGAGGCCTGTGTGATGTCATCATTATACTGAGGCCTGTGTGATGTCATCATTATACTGAGGCCTGTGTGATGTCATCACTATACTGAGGCCTGTGTGATGTCATCATTATACTGAGGCCTGTGTAATGTCATCATTATACTGAGGCCTGTGTGACAGAGGCCAAAGTATAATGATTGATGACATCACACAGGCCTCAGTATAATGATGACATCACACAGGCCTCAGTATAATGATGACATCACACAGGTCTCAGTATAATGATGACATCACACAGGCCTCAGTATAATGATGACATCACACAGGCATCAGTATAATGACATCACACAGGCCTCAGTATAATGATGACATTACTCAGGCCTCAGTATAATGATGACATCACACAGGCCTCAGTATAATGATGACATCACACAGGCCTCAGTATAATGATGACATCACACAGGCCTCAGTATAATGATGACATCACACAGGCCTCAGTATAATGATGACAACACACAGGCCTCAGTATAATGATGACATCACACAGGCCTCATTATAATGATGACATCACACAGGCCTCAGTATAATGATGACATGTGGTTAAAACTAAAAGAGAAAGAGCGCAATAGGGTCTTACCCAGGTAAAAGAGATACAGTTCAAGCTATTATACTCACCAATAGCAGGAGAGTTAGAGGCATAAAGGAATAGAGGTCAAAGCTGCTGCACATCCAAATGGCCCCGCCGTGACCATAGATCATCAGATATCAAAGAAACAATTTTCGGATTTAAACGTGCGCTGCTAGACAAAACGACTCCTTTCCAGATTGTGTACTTGTATACTTTTATTTTCCCAACGCGTTTCGAAGTCTCAAACTTCTTCCTCAGGGGATGACATGTACATGTCATCCCCTGAGGAAGAAGTTTGAGACTTCGAAACGCGTTGGGAAAATAAAAGTATACAAGTACACAATCTGGAAAGGAGTCGTTTTGTCTAGCAGCGCACGTTTAAATCCGAAAATTGTTTCTTTGATATATAATGATGACATCACACAGGCCTCAGTATAATGATGACATCACACAGGCCTCAGCATAATGATGACATCACACAGGTCTGAGTATAATGATGACATCACACAGGCCTGAGTATAATGATGACATCACACAGGCCTCAGTATAATGATGACATCACACAGGCCTCAGTATAATGATGACATCACACAGGTCTTAGTATAATAATGACATCACACAGGCCTCAGTATAATGATGACATCACACAGGCCTCAGTATAATGATGACATTACACAGGCCTCAGTATAATGATGATATCACACAGGCCTCAGTATAATGATGACATCACACAGGCCTGAGTGTAATGATGACAACACACAGGCCTCAGTGTAATGATGACATCACACAGGCCTCAGTATAATGATGATATCACACAGGCCTCAGTATAATGATGACATCACACAGGCCTCAGTATAATGATGACAACACACAGGCCTCAGTATAATGATGACATCACACAGGCCTCAGTATAATGATGACATCACACAGGTCTCAGTATAATGATGAAATCACACAGGCCTCAGTATAATGATGACATAACACAGGCCTCAGTATAATGATGACATCACACAGGCCTCAGTATAATGATGACATCACACAGGCCTGAGTATAATGATGACATCACACAGGCCTGAGTATAATGATATCATCACACAGGCCTCAGTATAATGATGACATCACACAGGCCTCAGTATAATGATGACATAACACAGGCCTCAGTATAATGATGACATCACACAGGCCTCAGTATAATGATGACATCACACAGGCCTGAGTATAATGATGACATCACACAGGCCTCAGTATAATGATGACATCACACAGGCCTCAGTATAATGATGACATCACACAGGTCTCAGTATAATGATGACATCACACAGGCCTGAGTATAATGATGACATCACACAGGCCTGAGTATAATGATGACATCACACAGGCCTCAAGTATAATGATGACATCACACAGGCCTCAGTATAATGATGACATCACACAGGTCTCAGTATAATGATGACATCACAAAGGCCTGAGTATAATGATGACATCACACAGGCCTGTTTATAATGATATCATCACACAGGCCTGAGTGTAATGATGTCATCACACAGGTCTCAGCATAATGATGACATCACACAGGCCTCAGTATAATGATGACATCACATAGGCCTCAGTATAATGATGACATCACACAGGCCTCAGTATAATGATGACATCACACAGGCCTCAGTATAATGATGACATCACACAGGCCTCAGTATAATGATGACATCACACAGGCCTCAGTATAATGATGACATCACACAGGCCTCAGTATAATGATGACATCACACAGGGCTCAGCATAATGATGACATCACACAGGTCTTAGTATAATAATGACATCACACAGGCCTCAGTATAATGATGACATCACACAGGCCTCAGTATAATGATGACATCACACAGGCCTCAGTATAATGATGACATCACACAGGCCTCAGTATAATGATGATATCACACAGGCCTCAGTATAATGATGATATCACACAGGCCTCAGTATAATGATGACATCACACAGGCCTGAGTGTAATGATGACAACACACAGGCCTCAGTGTAATGATGACATCACACAGGCCTCAGTATAATGATGACATCACACAGGTCTCAGTATAATGATGACATCACACAGGCCTGAGTATAATGATGACATCACACAGGCCTCAGTATAATGATGACATCACACAGGCCTCATTATAATGATGACATCACACAGGCCTCAGTATAATGATGACAACACACAGGTCTCAGTATAATGATGACATCACGCAGGCCTCATAATGATGACATCACTCAGGTCTCAGTATAATGATGACATCACACGGGCCTCAGTATAATAATGACATCACACAGGGCTCAGCATAATGATGACATCACACAGGTCTTAGTATAATAATGACATCACACAGGCCTCAGTATAATGATGACATCACACAGGCCTCAGTATAATGATGACATCACACAGGCCTCAGTATAATGATGACATCACACAGGCCTCAGTATAATGATGATATCACACAGGCCTCAGTATAATGATGACATCACACAGGCCTGAGTGTAATGATGACAACACACAGGCCTCAGTGTAATGATGACATCACACAGGCCTCAGTATAATGATGATATCACACAGGCCTCAGTATAATGATGACATCACACAGGCCTCAGTATAATGTTGACAACCCACAGGCCTCAGTATAATGATGACATCACACAGGCCTCAGTATAATGATGACATCACACAGGTCTCAGTATAATGATGAAATCACACAGGGCTCAGTATAATGATGACATAACACAGGCCTCAGTATAATGATGACATCACACAGGCCTCAGTATAATGATGACATCACACAGGCCTGAGTATAATGATGACATCACACAGGCCTGAGTATAATGATATCATCACACAGGCCTCAGTATAATGATGACATCACACAGGCCTCAGTATAATGATGACATAACACAGGCCTCAGTATAATGATGACATCACACAGGCCTCAGTATAATGATGACATCACACAGGCCTGAGTATAATGATGACATCACACAGGCCTCAGTATAATGATGACATCACACAGGCCTCAGTATAATGATGACATCACACAGGTCTCAGTATAATGATGACATCACACAGGCCTGAGTATAATGATGACATCACACAGGCCTGAGTATAATGATGACATCACACAGGCCTCAAGTATAATGATGACATCACACAGGCCTCAGTATAATGATGACATCACACAGGTCTCAGTATAATGATGACATCACAAAGGCCTGAGTATAATGATGACATCACACAGGCCTGAGTACAATGATATCATCACACAGGCCTGAGTATAATGATATCATCACACAGGTCTCAGCATAATGATGACATCACACAGGCCTCAGTATAATGATGACATCACATAGGCCTCAGTATAATGATGACATCACACAGGCCTCAGTATAATGATGACATCACACAGGCCTCAGTATAATGATGACATCACACAGGCCTCAGTATAATGATGACATCACACAGGCCTCAGTATAATGATGACATCACACAGGCCTCAGTATAATGATGACAACACACAGACTTCAGTATAATGATGACATCACACAGGCCTCAGTATAATGATGACATCACACAGGCCTCAGTATAATGATGACAACACACAGACTTCAGTATAATGATGACATCACACAGGCCTCATTATAATGATGACATCACACAGGCCTCAGTATAGTGATGACATCACACAGTCCTCAGTATAATGATGACATCACACAGGTCTCAGTATGATGACATCACACAGGCCTGAGTATAATGATGACATCACACAGGCCTCATTATAATGATGACATCACACAGGCCTGAGTATAATGATGACATCACACAGGCCTCATTATAATGATGACATCACAGAGGCCTCAGTATAATGATGACATCACACAGACCTCAGTATAATGATGACATCACACAGGCCTCAGTATAATAATGACATCACACAGGTCTCAGTATAATTAAGATATCATTGTGTGATGTCATCATTTTCCCACGGCATGTGTGGCATCTAGGGAAGAACGAATGTGCTTGATTATCACTCGAGTATCACGGTGCTTGGATATCCTCATTACTCGGTGAGTATTGGGCGGTGCTCTATGTAGAACTCAAGTCCCCGCCCCGGATGACAGTCTTTGAGAGTTCTCTGGTTGCCGTAGCTACTTATTGACACTCATCGATTACGCTGTGGGGTGGGAGGATGATCGGCTGACAGAGGCAGAATTCTCCATCTGTTAAACTCTTTAGAAGCTACAGTCGCTATTGACTGTGGCATCTGAGGGGTTAAACTGCTGTGATTACCTGCTATAATCCGTGTTCTCGCCGATCCCAGCAGTTTCAGTTTGAGCAAGGCCCCTGCCACTGATTACACAGGATCAAAGGCATTACCAGTCCGACCATCTGAAGAATATATCCATTATATTCCGGTCACACCACTCCACTGAAACTGCCCTTACTAAGGTCACCAATGACCTCTTAACTGCCAAGAGCAAGCGACACTACTCTGTCCTCCTCCTCCTGGACCTGTCGGCTGCCTTTGACACAGTGGACCATTCCCTATTATTACAGACCCTCTCATCCCTCGGCATCACAGACTTGGCCCTCTCCTGGATCTCATCATACCTAACAGACCGGACATTCAGCGTCTCCCACTCACACACCACCTCCTCACCTCGCCCCCTATCTGTCGGAGTCCCACAAGGTTCAGTCCTAGGGCCCCTGCTGTTCTCTATTTACACCTTTGGCCTGGGACAGCTCATAGAATCTCATGGCTTTCAGTATCATCTTTATGCTGATGACACACAGATCTACATCTCTGGACCAGATATCACCTCCCTACTAACCAGAATCCCTCAATGTCTGTCCACTATTTCATCCTTCTTCTCCACTAGATATCTGAAACTCAACATGGACAAAACAGAATTCATCATCTTTCCCCCATCTCACGTGACCCCCCCTACGAACCTATCAATTACAGTAAATGACTGCCCACTCTCCCCAGTCCCACAAGCCCGCTGCCTCGGAGTAATCCTTGATGCTGATCTCTCCTTCAAACCACATATCCAAACCCTTTCCACTTCCTGCCGACTTCAACTCAAAAATATTTCACGCATCCGTTCATTCCTCACCCAAGAATCTGCAAAAACCCTAGTCCATGCCCTCATCATCTCTCGCCTTGACTACTGCAACCTCATGCTCTGCGGCCTCCCCTCAAACACTCTCGCACCCCTCCAATCTATTCTAAACTCTGCTGCCCGACTAATCCACCTGTCCCCCCGCTATTCCCCAGCTTCTCCCCTCTGTCAATCCCTTCACTGGCTCCCAATTGCCCAGAGACTCCATTACAAAACCCTAACCATGACATACAAAGCCATCCACAACTTGTCTCCTCCATACATCTGTGACCTCGTCTCCCGGTACTTTCCTGCACGCAACCTCCGATCCTCACAAGATCTCCTTCTCTACTCCCCTCTTATCTCCTCTTCCCACAATCGCATACAAGATTTCTCTCGCGCATCACCCCTACTCTGGAACTCTCTACCACAACATATCAGACTCTCACCTACCATCGAAACCTTCAAAAAGAGCCTGAAGACCCACCTCTTCCGACAAGCCTATAACCTGCAGTAACCACCGATCGACCAAACCGCTGCACGACCAGCTCTACCCTCGCCTACTGTATTATCACCCATCCCTTGAAGATTGTGAGCCCTCGCGGGCAGGGTCCTCTCTCCTCCTGTACCAGTTATGACTTGTATTGTTTAAGATTATTGTACTTGTTTTTATGTATACCCCCCTCACATGTAAAGCGCCATGGAATAAATGGCGCTATAACAATAAATAATAATAATAATTATAGAGAATTCAGATGCTGGAACGAATTTATTCACGATTGATTTACACATCATGGGGCATTATGGGGCTAATATTAGAGATGTGTGAATCTGCAGATCACTCGAGTTTGTCAGGGAAATTGGATTGTGTCACGGACCTCGGTTGTGGAACCACTGTGCCGCAGAGAGTGGATAGTGGAGAGCCTGGAGGGGCATGACCATGCAAACACCTGACTGTTCACTAGAGCCTCTGATGGTGGTGTCTCGCCCAGAGCGGGGCACTCAGGTCGCCGGGCAGCGTTAGATTCAGGAGGTCACGGGGTGGCAGCTGTGCCCGGTGCCTGTGCTCCAGGGACAGTGAAATGGGGGTTGAAAAATAAAGTAAAAATAAAAGAAATTTAAAAAAGGGTTCGTCATGCCAGTTGGAGTGTTCGACTGTAGAATAGCCAGCACTGCAGATGATCCCTGGGGGAGTAGATGGTGATGGCAGTGCAGATGTTTAACCCCCTCCAACCAGGGCTGATCCCCAGAGATTGTGATGGAAGTAGATGGCACGGAGTAAAAAGGCAGGAGACAAGGAAAGTCACTTTATCATTTACTGTAGTTCAGATGCAGTTCAGAGGAGATATTACAACTCTCACCAGGTTACAGTCTGCTCTGCAAGATGGGAGTTATCCTTCTCCTTGCTGTGACTCAGTGTAAGCTTCCTACGGCTTGAATCCTGTGTGAAGCACAAGTTTCTTCTTGCACAATCCATCACTGATCCTCAGTTGCTGCAGTCTTCCTGGGAGAAGACACTCTGCTGTTGGTTGTATGAACCTCACAGTCCCTCTGCTTACCACCCTGCTCTAAAAGCATGGATGGTCCAGGGGCTGATTCCTCTCAGCATTGCTCCTGGAGGGAGCGTATGTTACTGCTCCAGGAACGTACCCCATTTTCTCTCCAACGTCTTCCTGACAGAAGAACAACTCGACTCCTCCCCTCCCAGTTAGGGTACATCTCCAAAGCTCTAGGCTTCAGGGAAGTAAGGGAGTGGGGTAAAATTGTGTGTGTGCAGTTGTCTCCAGCTGAGAAAGCACAACTCCCATCATCAGTGCATATTTGACCATTTTGTGGCGGCAAAGACACAGGGCGCCACAGTGAGGTTAGACTTGGCTCCCGATGAACACCAGGTGCCACTCCAGGACAGACCAACGGGACAGAGTGGATGACGCGGCAGGCAGAGTTTGTATTAGAATGCAGCAGACAGAGTTCAAATCAGAGTGCAGCAGAGTTTGTGTCAGAGTGCAGCAGGCAGTGTTTGTGTCAGAGTGCAACAGGCAGGATCTGCACCAGAGTGCAGCAGGCAGGATTTGCAACAGAGTGCAGCAGGGACTGGTAGGCAACCATACACAACTTAGACTGCAAAACAGGAAGGTTGCTCAGGCACCTCCCTAGTGGAGAGGAAGCAATATATACATAATGCCTCTCAACCATTGGCTGGGGAGAAAATAGCAAGTGCGCGCGCTGGCCCTTCAAGAGAGTGTTAGCATGCACGCGTGTGCCCTAATGACACGGCTGGAAGCCCGGCTGGAAGTGCTGCTGGGAGCATGTGGGTCGCCCTCCCAGGGCTGTGGGGTACTCAGTACCGAGCCGGTCCGTGGCCCTGGGCGCCCAATTAAGAAGGGAAGTTTGAATGTTGGAATGTAGTTAATGGAATAGTTCATGACGCCACCTGTGGTGTTCGGCAAGTGAGATGTTAAGCCGACGCTGCGTGCAGATCCACTGGGACTGATGGTATGGTGCTGCAAAGATGTAAAAGCTCCCCACAGGTGAAGCTGTGGTCCCAGGGCAGTGTAGATGTGGGTCGCACGGGGATGTAGCAGTGCCGAAAGGGTAGGAAGCAGACAAAGACACAGCAGGGTGCAATTTCTGTACCTTTACTTGATAAATGCGGTCCAGGGTCCTGATTACAGATGGTCCCGGAGCAGGCTAGCCTGGAAGCAGCAAAGGGATTCTCTCTCAGCAGATGGGCTGTGCAGTCTCCTTCTTAGCGCTTATTTGAGTGAAGTACTCCTAGTACTGAGTTACACTGAAGTTCCTCCTAATTCTCTTCTACTAGCACTCCTCGTATGGCAGACAGCCGTAGCCGCTATTCCTCTCTTGGCTCACTCCGTACTGTTGTGCCTCCCAGTCTTAGATGGGGGGTAGGGCATTTACAGCCTCCTACTCCTCTGGTGTCTGTTGCAGGACCATTAGTATCCGTACAACCATTGAGACCAGGCTCCAGTTCATGCGCTCTCGCTGTGAGGGAGCTCTCTTTCTTCAGCTCAACCTCCAGCTTCTCTCCACACGTCTACACACATGGCCCTCCTCACACTAACTGACCACTCCGTCCTCTTGGCCCTCAGAGAGCACTCCTCCCCTCAATTCTGGTTCAGAGTCTCCCCTACTGGCCTGGAGTGGAACTGTGTTGCATGTATAGGTTAACTGCGAGAGAGACCCTTCACTGCTTCCCAGCCTGGCATTACCCTCCCTGGAGGAAGGCAAAGCCACTGTGGCAGCCATACTCCTGGGGGCGCCACATTTGCAGAGCATGAGGAAGAGAGGAACCGACCGCAGAACGGATGAGTGAAATGACACGCCGAAGACCCTGCAGGGATCCGGCGTGGTGCTAACAGATTTGCATCGACGTTATTCAATGCAACATCCCAAACCAAATTAAAACGCGCATCTAAAAAAAACCAATACCTTACTGTTCACTGGTCCAACCTCCACTGTATCCCGTCCTCCGGTCCACTCTACCGTCTTCTTCTTTTCGCCTTCTTCCATCGCTTTCATCCTCTCCAGCCCTTTTTTGCCAAGTAGGCCTCTATCGTTCAGGTGCATATGGTGACTTCATGAAGTTTGTTGCCCAAGGCCTTGTCAGCACATCAGGTGACGTACGTCGTAGCATTATGAGGTCACAGTATGCGACACAAAGTCACGACGATGTGCGCTATAACGTCAGACAGCTGCCAGCCGTCCCTAAATGTCAGACACAATCCTTGCATTAAACATTCTTTCTGTACAATGTGGGCATTCCAAGATGGGCTGGGGGCATCACCCTGAGAACCAGCGGCGTTCCTAGGGGTATTGATGAGTGGGACTTAAAAGTCCTCTATTACTCGACAAACATGTAGGCAAGTACGAGTTTAAGAACACATCTCCCTGTAGGAGGGTGCAGGTGTAAACCTCAAATTGTCCCTAAGAGCACTTTCACACATCCTGACATTACTGATATTACTGTGTGTCCGTGTATCACATCCGCCTGGCATTCGTGTAAGATGCCCAAGCAAGGTAGTCGTGGGCGAGCTTCTGTCCACACTCGCTGTGGCATCCTACAGACAATTGTGGGTCCTGACAGGGTTCTTGTGTTGTGAGGGCCTTGTGCCCGTGTAGGCCGCCAGTAGCCAATGGTATTGGCTGGCAGGACCACAAGTTCAACAGGTTAGCAAAGGAGACTTCTGTTCAAACCTGGGAACTTTACTGAACTTGAAGAGGGTTATATTCAAGGAACAGCGAGTTCACAGCAGTCTTAAGCCATTTTCATTCACAGGAAGAAGCATTTTCACTAACATCATCCTTCCACTGTAGTCTGCTCCAGGGTTGGTATAGCACACTGATTGCCCCACGTCATCACGCCTAGCTTCTCACCACAGTACAGTTCAAGTTCCTCTATACCTGCCCAGCGACTCCTCGTCCTATCCAGGGGCGGACACTGACAGCTTGGGGCCCCTGTGCAAGAAATGTGTCTGGGCCCCCTATTTATGGTGACAAGGCTATATATATATATATATACATATATGTATATGTATATATTGTGGGGAATAGATAGCTCAGGTGAGATCTTTGCTTTGGCACAAGCGTGTGGCTATGAAGTCACTTCAGCAGACTAGCAAGTTCCAGATGAATATGGACACGGCATATTTATTGTGCACACTTGTTATTCAATGTTACACATGCCAAACATGAAATAAAACATCTAAGGCCGTCTGGGCACTAACTAACAATAGCAGGCTAACTACAAAATAAACCTATATAACAGCAAAGAAGTCCATGTAATCTTACTGTGTCAGCTCCCAGCTCTATATAACTAGAGAGGATTGTATGTAATATGTCATCATTATACTCAGGCCTTTGTGATGTCATCATTATACTGAGACCTGTGTGATGTCATCATTATACTGAGGCCTGTGTGATGTCATCACTATACTGAGGCCTGTATGATGTCATCATTATACTGAGACCTGTGTGATGTCATCATTATACTGAGGCCTGTGTGATGTCGTCATTATACTGAGGCCTGTGTGATGTCATCATTATACTGAGGCCTGTGTGATGTCATCATTATACTGAGACCTGTGTGATGTCATCATTATACTGAGGCCTGTGTGATGTCATCATTATACTGAGGCCTTTGTGATGTCATCATTATACTCAGGCCTGTGTGATGTCATCATTATACTGAGGCCTGTGTGATGTCATCATTATACTGAGGCCTGTGTTATGTCATCATTATACTGAGGCCTGTGTGATGTCATCATTATACTGAGGCCTGTGTGATGATATCATTATACTCAGGCCTGTGTGATGTCATCATTATACTCAGGCCTGTGTTATGTCATCATTATACTGAGGCCTGTGTGATGTCATCATTATACTGAGGCCTGTGTTATGTCATCATTATACTGAGGCCTGTGATTTCATCATTATACTGAGACCTGTGTGATGTCATCATTATACTGAGGCCTGTGTGATGTCATCATTATACTGAGGCCTGTGTGTTGTCATCATTATACTGAGGCCTGTGTGATGTCATCATTATACTGAGGCCTGTGTGATATCATCATTATACTGAGGCCTGTGTGATGTCATCATTACACTGAGGCCTGTGTGTTGTCATCATTACACTCAGGCCTGTGTGATGTCATCATTATACTGAGGCCTGTGTGATATCATCATTATACTGAGGCCTGTGTGATGTCATCATTATACTGAGGCCTGTGTGATGTCATCATTATACTGAGGCCTGTGTGATGTCATCATTATACTGAGGCCTGTGTGATGTCATTATTATACTAAGACCTGTGTGATGTCATCATTATGCTGAGCCCTGTGTGATGTCATCATTATACTGAGGCCTGTGTGATGTCATCATTATACTGAGACCTGAGTGATGTCATCATTATGAGGCCTGTGTGATGTCATCATTATACTGAGGCCTGTGTGTTGTCATCATTATACTGAGGCCTGTGTGATGTCATCATTATAATGAGGCCTGTGTGATGTCATCATTATACTGAGACCTGAGTGATGTCATCATTATAATGAGGCCTGTGTGATGTCATCATTATACTCAGGCCTGTGTGATGTCATCATTATACTGAGACCTGTGTGATGTCATCATTATGCTGAGGCCTGTGTGATGTCATCATTATACTGAGGCCTGTGTGATGTCATCATTATACTGAGACCTGAGTGATGTCATCATTATACTGAGGCCTGTGTGATGTCATCATTATACTGAGGCCTGTGTGTTGTCATCATTACACTGAGGCCTGTGTGATGCCATCATTATACTGAGGCCTGTGTGATATCATCATTATACTGAGGCCTGTGTGATGTCATCATTATACTGAGGCCTGTGTGATGTCATCATTATACTCAGGCCTGTGTGATGTCATCATTATACTCAGACCTGTGTGATGTCATCATTATGCTGAGGCCTGTGTGATGTCATCATTATACTGAGGCCTGTGTGATGTCATCATTATACTGAGGCCTGTGTGATGTCATCATTATAATGAGGCCTGTGTGATGTCATCATTATACTGAGGCCTGTGTGTTGTCATCATTATACTGAGGCCTGTGTGATGTCATCATTATACTGAGACCTGTGTGATGTCATCATTATACTGAGGCCTGTGTGATGTCATCATTATACTGAGGCCTGTGTGATGTCATCAATCATTATACTTTGGCCTCTGTGATGTCATCATTATACTGAGGCCTGTGTGATGTCATCAATCATTATACTTTGGCCTCTGTGATGTCATCATTATACTGAGGCCTGTGTGATGTCATCATTATACTGAGGCCTGTGTGATGTCATTATTATACTGAGACCTGTGTGATGTCATCATTATACTGAGGCCTGTGTGATGTCATCATTATACTGAGGCCTGTGTGATGTCATCATTATACTGAGGCCTGTGTGATGTCATCATTATATTGAGGCCTGTGTGATGTCATCATTATACTGAGGCCTCTGTGATGTCATCATTATACTGAGGCCTGTGAGATGTCATCATTATACTGAGGCCTGTGTGATGTCATCATTATACTCAGACCTGTGTTATGTCATCATTATACTGAGGCCTGTGTGATTTCATCATTATACTGAGGCCTGTGTGATGTCATCATTATACTGAGGCCTGTGTGATGTCATCATTATACTGAGGCCTGTGTGTTGTCATCATTATACTGAGGCCTGTGTGATATCATCATTATACTGAGGCCTGTGTGATGTCATCATTATACTCAGGCCTGTGTGATGTCATCATTATACTCAGACCTGTGTGATGTCATCATTATGCTGAGGCCTGTGTGATGTCATCATTATACTGAGGCCTGTGTGATGTCATCATTATACTGAGGCCTGTGTGATGTCATCATTATAATGAGGCCTGTGTGATGTCATCATTATACTGAGGCCTGTGTGTTGTCATCATTATACTGAGGCCTGTGTGATGTCATCATTATACTGAGACCTGTGTGATGTCATCATTATACTGAGGCCTGTGTGATGTCATCATTATACTGAGGCCTGTGTGATGTCATCAATCATTATACTTTGGCCTCTGTGATGTCATCATTATACTGAGGCCTGTGTGATGTCATCAATCATTATACTTTGGCCTCTGTGATGTCATCATTATACTGAGGCCTGTGTGATGTCATCATTATACTGAGGCCTGTGTGATGTCATTATTATACTGAGACCTGTGTGATGTCATCATTATACTGAGGCCTGTGTGATGTCATCATTATACTGAGGCCTGTGTGAAGTCATCATTATACTGAGGCCTGTGTGATGTCATCATTATATTGAGGCCTGTGTGATGTCATCATTATACTGAGGCCTCTGTGATGTCATCATTATACTGAGGCCTGTGAGATGTCATCATTATACTGAGGCCTGTTTGATGTCATCATTATACTCAGACCTGTGTTATGTCATCATTATACTGAGGCCTGTGTGATTTCATCATTATACTGAGGCCTGTGTGATGTCATCATTATACTGAGGCCTGTGTGATGTCATCATTATACTGAGGCCTGTGTGTTGTCATCATTATACTGAGGCCTGTGTGATATCATCATTATACTGAGGCCTGTGTGATGTCATCATTACACTGAGGCCTGTGTGTTGTCATCATTACACTGAGGCCTGTGTGATGTCATCATTATACTGAGACCTGTGTGATTTCATCATTATACTGAGGCCTGTGTGATATCATCATTATACTGAGGCCTGTGTGATGTCATCATTATACTCAGGCCTGTGTGATGTCATCATTATACTCAGGCCTGTGTGATGTCATCATTATACTGAGACCTGTGTGATGTCATCATTATGCTTAGGCCTGTGTGATGTCATCATTATACTGAGGCCTGTGTGATGTCATCATTATACTGAGGCCTGTGTGATGTCATCATTATACTGAGGCCTGTGTGATGTCATCATTATACTGAGGCCTGTGTGTTGTCATCATTACACTGAGGCCTGTGTGATGTCATCATTATACTGAGGCCTGTGTGATTTCATCATTATACTGAGGCCTGTGTGATGTCATCATTATACTGAGGCCTGTGTGTTGTCATCATTACACTGAGGCCTGTGTGATGTCATCATTATACTGAGGCCTGTGTGATGTCATCATTATACTGAGGCCTGTGTGATGTCATCATTATACTGAGGCCTGTGTGATGTCATCATTATACTGAGGCCTGTGTGATGTCATCATTATACTGAGGCCTGTGTGATATCATCATTATACTGAGGCCTGTGTGATGTCATCATTATACTGAGGCCTGTGTGATGTCATCATTATACTGAGGCCTGTGTGATATCATCATTATACTGAGGCCTGTGTGATGTCATCATTATACTGAGGCCTGTGTGTTGTCATCATTACACTGAGGCCTGTGTGATGTCATCATTATACTGAGGCCTGTGTGATATCATCATTATACTGAGGCCTGTGTGATGTCATCATTATACTGAGGCCTGTGTGATGTCATCATTATACTCAGGCCTGTGTGATGTCATCATTATACTCAGACCTGTGTGATGTCATCATTATGCTGAGGCCTGTGTGATGTCATCATTATACTGAGGCCTGAGTGATGTCATCATTATACTGAGGCCTGTGTGATGTCATCATTATAATGAGGCCTGTGTGATGTCATCATTATACTGAGGCCTGTGTGTTGTCATCATTATACTGAGGCCTGTGTGATGTCATCATTATACTGAGGCCTGTGTGATGTCATCATTATACTGAGGCCTGAGTGATGTCATCATTATACTGAGGCCTGTGTGATGTCATTATACTGATGCCTGTGTGATGTCATCATTATACTGAGGCCTGTGTGATGTCATCATTATACTGAGACCTGTGTGATGTCATCATTATACTGAGGCCTGTGTGATGTCATCATTATACTGAGGCCTGTGTGATGTCATCAATCATTATACTTTGGCCTCTGTGATGTCATCATTATACTGAGGCCTGTGTGATGTCATCATTATACTGAGGCCTGTGTGATGTCATTATTATACTGAGACCTGTGTGATGTCATCATTATACTGAGGCCTGTGTGATGTCATCATTATACTGAGGCCTGTGTGATGTCATCATTATACTGAGGCCTGTGTGATGTCATCATTATATTGAGGCCTGTGTGATGTCATCATTATACTGAGGCCTCTGTGATGTCATCATTATACTGAGGCCTGTGAGATGTCATCATTATACTGAGGCCTGTGTGATGTCATCATTATACTCAGACCTGTGTTATGTCATTATACTGAGGCCTGTGTGATTTCATCATTATACTGAGGCCTGTGTGATGTCATCATTATACTGAGGCCTGTGTGATGTCATCATTATACTGAGGCCTGTGTGTTGTCATCATTATACTGAGGCCTGTGTGATATCATTATTATACTGAGGCCTGTGTGATGTCATCATTACACTGAGGCCTGTGTGTTGTCATCATTACACTGAGGCCTGTGTGATGTCATCATTATACTTAGACCTGTGTGATTTCATCATTATACTGAGGCCTGTGTGATATCATCATTATACTGAGGCCTGTGTGATGTCATCATTATACTCAGGCCTGTGTGATGTCATCATTATACTCAGGCCTGTGTGATGTCATCATTATACTGAGACCTGTGTGATGTCATCATACTGAGGCCTGTGTGATGTCATCATTATACTGAGGCCTGTGTGATGTCATCATTATACTGAGGCCTGTGTGATGTCATCATTATAATGAGGCCTGTGATGTCATCATTATACTGAGGCCTGTGTGTTGTCATCATTATACTGAGGCCTGTGTGATGTCATTATATTGAGGCCTGTGTGATGTCATCATTATACTCAGGCCTGTGTGACGTCATCATTATACTGAGTCCTGTGTGATGTCATCATTATACTGAGGCCTGTGTGATGTCATCATTATACTGAGGCCTGTGTGATGTCATCATTATACTGAGGCCTATGTGATGTCATCATTATACTCAAGCCTGTGTGATGTCATCATTATACTGAGGCCTGTGTGATGTCATCATTATACTTGAGGCCTGTGTGATGTCATCATTATACTCAGGCCTGTGTGATGTCATCATTATACTCAGGCCTGAGTATAATGATGACATCACACAGGCCTCAAGTATAATGATGACATCACACAGGCCTCAGTATAATGATATCACACAGGCCTCAGTATAATGATGACATCACACAGGCCTCAGTATGATGACATCACACAGGCCTCAGTATAATGATGACATCACACAGGCCTGAGTATAATGATGACATCACAATGGCCTCAGTATAATGATGACATCACACAGGCCTCAGTATAATGATGACATCACAAAGGCCTCAGTATAATGATGACATCACACAGGCCTCAATATAATGACATCACACAGGCCTCAGTATGACATCACACAGGCCTCAGTATGACATCACACAGGCCTATTCATCATTATACTGAGGCCTGTGTGATGTCATCACTATACTGAGGCCTGTGTGATGTCATCATTATACTGAGACCTGTGTGATGTCATCATTATACTGAGGCCTGTGTGATGTCATCATTATACTCAGGCCTGTGTGATGTCATCATTATACTGAGGCCTGTGTGATGTCATCATTATACTGAGGCCTGAGTGATGTCATCATTATACTGAGGCCTGTGTGATGTCATCATTATACTGAGGCCTCTGTGATGTCATCATTATACTGAGGCCTGTGTGATGTCATCATTATACTGAGGCCTGTGTGATGTCATCAATCATTATACTGAGGCCTCTGTGATGTCATCATTATACTGAGACCTGTGTGATGTCATCATTATACTGAGGCCTGTGTGATGTCATCACTATACTGAGGCCTGTGTGATGTCATCATTATACTGAGACCTGTGTGATGTCATCATTATACTGAGGCCTGTGTGATGTCATCATTATACTGAGGCCTATGTGATGTCATCATTATACTGAGGCCTGTGTGATGTCATCATTCATTATACTGAGGCCTCTGTGATGTCATCATTATACTGAGGCCTGTGTGATGTCATCATTATACTGAGGCCTGTGTGATGTCATCATTATACTGAGGCCTGTGTGATGTCATCATTATACTGAGGCCTGTGTGATGTCATCATTATACTGAGACCTGTGTGATGTCATCATTATACTGAGGCCTGTGTGATGTCATCAATCATTATACTGAGGCCTCTGTGATGTCATCATTATACTGAGGCCTGTGTGATGTCATCATTATACTGAGACCTGTGTGATGTCATCATTATATTGAGGCCTGTGTGATGTCATCAATCATTATACTGAGGCCTCTGTGATGTCATCATTATACTGAGGCCTGTGTGATTTCATCATTATACTGAGACCTGTGTGATGTCATCATTATACTGAGGCCTGTGTGATGTCATCATTATACTGAGGCCTGTGTGATGTCATCATTATACTGAGACCTGTGTGATGTCATCATTATATTGATGCCTGTGTGATGTCATCATTATACTGAGGCCTGTGTTATATCTTCATCATACTGAGGCCTGTGTGATTTCATCATTATACTGAGGCCTGTGTGATGTCATCATTATACTGAGGCCTGTGTGATGTCATCATTATACTGAGGCCTGTGTGATGTCATCATTATACTGAGGCCTGTGTGATGTCATCATTATACTGAGGCCTGTGTGTTGTCATCATTATACTGAGGCCTGTGTGATGTCATCATTATACTAAGGCCTGAGTGATGTAATCATTATACTGAGGCCTCTGTGATGTCATCATTATACTAAGGCCTGAGTGATGTAATCATTATACTGAAACCTGTGTGATGTGAATATTGTACTTGGCTTTTGTAGCCCTGGATTGATCGGCATCAAGTGCCTACAGGAGTGATGGTGAGACAGACAGCAGAAGATTCTGGTTACATCGGCTTTGGAACATTTCTGTGAAGCTTATAAAGAGCGCCATCAAAATAACAAGTTTTCGGGCTCTTGTTTACAGTCTATTCATATGGACCAATACAGGCCGTATATGTGAGCAGAATGATTCTTACTGCGATTACTCTGTCCCGAAGAGCACGCGTACAGTCGGCAGCACATCCAGTGTTTGCATGGAGAGATGTGCTGCAGACAGCTGGGACTTTTAGGCCAGCAGAAATGTTCTGGTCCACGTGTGACTGAGCAGTTTGCTTTTTGATGGCGCGTTTACATGGACCAAACATCGGGAAGGAGCATTCTTAGTAACATTCATTCGGATTATTATATTTATAACTGTGCTGATGAAAATCGATCCAAATTATTGGTGCCACCAGACCCAGGAAGTCAATGACTACCAAATGCTGTGGCTCCTCCAATGACCACTGATAATAATGAATGGGAGAGAAGAGCCTTGACGAGGTGATAATGACTTTATTAAAGTGTATTATGACTAATTCTGAATATAATTGGCTTTTATAAAATACTTTGCAACCTCAGCAGCCAAAAATGTCCATGTTGGCTGAAACGGCCTCTACTGGAGGCAAGTACTATTATCCTGTCCCCGGGGCCTGTGGCTGCAGATATGGCTCTGTGAGATGCTGGATCTCTTCACCTTACTTACAATTGGCGACGGTCGCAGATAGCTCAACTCAGCTGCCGGCAAACATGTTATGAAGAATCCAGAAGAGACTTTGATTTCCTTAACAATTCTTGTTGAATGCATACAAACAGCAGCAGGTAAAAAAGACTTTCTTCAGACAGGCTGAAAGCACATGTGCCTCTAATGAAGCCAAGATGGAGAATGAGACACAGGGGGAAGAAGAAGGAAGTGACATCACACCCAGAAGAGGGAGACAGGAGGGACAAACTTGATGGAGAGGGAGGATTTCAGCTATGCAAAACACAGGAACACATAGCAACAATAAACAGTATGAGAGACTGCAATACAGCATGTAAAATGTACAAGACAGTCTGTAAAATGTCTCATTCATGGGTCATAACAACTACTGAAGTCCATACATTGGCCATGAAACAAAGTCAACCAGCTCTGAGTTTTCCCCTATGAACAGAATTAATTAGTGATAAGTTGATTATTTGGCACAATTATGTCACAATTCTCTCTTTGTCTGGAGGTTTAGGTGGCCATCCACCTCCATTATAAGGCTGTGTGTCCCCTTTTTATCCATCCCACACCTAAATGTAGTTTGGCTGAATGTTCTTTGTATCCTTCGGGTTGAGTTACCATTTTATGGCAATTTTTATGTCTATTAAGTTTTCAAACATCAAATACTTTTTGGGTATTTTCCAGATAATGTTGGACATTTACATAAAAAATGTTGAAAAAAAATTAAGAGTTATCAAAAATCACAATTATCTTTTTGCGAATTTCCTTAGTTCTTGCGCCGTAAATTATTGGGTTGCACATAGGTGGAATAAGAATGTACAGATTGGCAAAAATAATGTGAATGTGGATAGGAATATTATGTCCAAACCGATGTGTGAAGAATGAGAAGAGAGCAGGGGCATAAGAGATGAGGATGACACAGACGTGGGGGGCACATGTGCCTAAAGCCTTGTGACGAGCCTCCTTGGAGGACAATCGAAAGACAGCCCTAACTATGGCCGAATAGGACACCGTTATACATATGGTATCTACCGCTATCACCAGCAGTGCCACTGTCAGGCCATATACCTGATTTATGGTTGTATCGGTGCAAGCGATCTTCACCACAGCCATGTGCTCACAGTAGGTGTGGGAGATCACGTTGGTTCTACAGTAGGACAACCTCCTGATCAGGAATGGAGCCGGAGCCATGAAGAAGGAACCTCTAATTATTGCTAAAACCCCAATTTTGGCAATCACAGTGTTGGGAAGGAGTGAAGTATATCTCAGTGGATAGCAAATAGCAACATAGCGATCAAACGCCATAGCCAGGAGGACCGTAGACTCCATCATGGAAAGGGCATGGATGAAGAAGAGCTGAACCAAGCATGCACTGAAGTCAATCAACTTGTTATCAAACCAGAAGATGCTCAGGATTTTTGGAGTTGTGGTTGCCGATGCCACCAGGTCAATAATCGATAACATACAAAGGAACAGATACATTGGTTTATGAAAGGTCTCCTGGGGCAAAATGATGAGAAGCATGGCACTGTTCCCCAGAATCGTCACAACGTACATGAAAAACATGGGAATAGAGATCCAGAATTCTGCCACCTCGAGGCCGGGAATGCCAATCAGAATGAAGCTCTTGGGTTGGTGAAAAGTTTCATTTTGTGTTGCCATTGCTTGATGACGTTCTGTAAATGAAGAAAACCAAGGGTTACCTTATGTCACTGTATGACCTATCCCGTCTATTACATGTTCTCTGTACTTTTACCTTATGAGGTTGAGGCTGCTTTACGCTGCGGGAAGGTTTCTAATTTGCTGCATTCAGTTTTCATATCTACCTTGCTGCTTGTGATGTTGCAGATTCAGACCTCAATGGGCATTTCCAATGCAATCACCCTTTGCCCTGCCATCATTCTGTTTGTTCCTCTTTTGCATTGATATGGCTGTGGAAGCTGTATACAGAGGTCTATACAGAGCTCTCCGTCAAGGTTTAGGGCATGATATGGAAGTAGATTGCCAGGCCTTTCTTCCGCGCAGTAATATGGCTCCCATGAAGGAGCCACACTGAATTAGTTATATGTAGTCAATATAGACATTCTCATGATGCAGCGTTCTGCTTCCAACACTGGCGCTGGGCAGTATGGAGGTATACAAGAAGACCAAACAAATCAATTTTAGAACAAATCAAGCCAGAAATATCACTGGAGGCAAGGATCACCAACCTACGACTTGCCTACTTTGGACACATCATACAAAGAGAAAAATCACTGGAGATGGACATCATGGTTGGAAGAACAGAAAGAACAGGGCGAAGAAGAAGCCCAGCAACCCGATGGCTTGATGCTATCGAGATAACGGCAGAGAAGACCCTGGAGGACCTATCGATGCTTTTACAAGATCGATCTTCCTACAGAGCGTTCATCCATCAAGGCTTGAGATCGAGTCAAAATAAAAATCCTAGCTATGGAAGCCGAGGATGACCCCGGGGCCAAGGTTCACACTACTGACACTAAGTATTAGTCTAGGTAGAATTTTTGCATTTTATTGCTGCAGCTTATGATAATATTTAGGAGAAGAGAATCTGCAGAAAAGTTCAAAACTCTTCCCTCTTTAGGTTTGTGGCAAGTTTACTCCCTTAAACGCTGAGACAATGGGTCTTGATTACCTCCCAGCATTTGTTCTCTTCTCAATCCCAAATGCCCAGGAAACCCACCAAAAAAATCCCACTTTGGGAAACATTTGGATATGCTGAGCCTGACTGTCTAGCCAAGATTATACGGCAGCCGCAATAGTGGAGGGGGCTGGCTTACAAGTCACCGATGGAGAGAGGAGAAGGAGGCAGCCATCTGTCTATGCCAAAATGAAAGCAGAAGTTGAGGTTTCATATCAGGAGAAGTCATCTATAAATGGGAGAATGGGGCAGTGTTTAGAAGCAGAGAACATTGAGTAGTGGCACTACCTCAGTTATTATGGTATTGCTCTTGTATATTGAGTCCAGAAATGAGCGAACGTACTGGAAGACATTTTGGGCAGATTCGCTTGATTCGGCCAGCTGATTCAATTCAATCTAAATAAATTTGGTCCAAATTGAAAATTACCCATTGAAGGAAAAGTTGTTTATTTTGCTATGACGGTTTCTGATACAAATTGAAAAAAAAAAAGGGTAAAAAATCTGAAAATATATTCACCAGTTGTAGGTTGCCCCTCACCTGATCTGCTGCGGCCGCCGCTCCTTGCCCAGTCCTCCCTTCACACCAGATTTTTTGACGTTTAGTAGACCCCACGTGACGTAAAGATCTGAAGACTGGAGGGGGCGATCAGAGGACGGGGCAGGGAGCTGGGTGGCTGAGGTGACCCTAGGACAGTTGAGTATAATGGGTTTTTATTATTGTTTTATCACCTTCCTGGCTCCATAAAATCTAGAAAAATGCGGGGAGCCTTCTGCCATTTTGAAGAATTTGTATGAATCGAATCCCAAATATTGTAGTTTGAGGTGTTTGTAAAGAATTGTATCGGTCATACATTGCCTCATCTCTGTTATCACTGTCATAAATATTAGTTTCATTAGTAATATTCTTTTGTATAGTTATCATTATTCTCCTTCCTTCGTGCTCTCTCTTCTCAGACGTTCCTGCAGCCGGTGGCGCCTTCTGATCGGCCTTGTCGTGTCATCATTAGTTGTGGTAGTCGCGGTCGTGCAGATATTGTTTTGCTATTATTTTTATTTCTCATTCTTATCAGACACTGACATTTCTCGGACGCTTCATGTGTTTCAACTGATTAGGGACCGTGGTGTCATGGGAGAATCCGCGTCTTCTCCATCCGGAGCTGATCTCTGGTACTGAACACTACATGATAACGACCCTGCTCTCGTGTCCTCGGTGACCAGCGCTCCTAATGAGCCGTGTGGCCCCCAGGGCCCCGCTCTGTTAGAGAACGCTTCAGCAAGAGATTACATAGGAAAGTCTATAGCAAATGAGAAAATCCATAAAATAGCAATAACCAGCAGTGATTCAAGCTCTTAATCTACAGCCCCCCCCCGAATAGGAGACCACCTGGATGTTACACCCTAACAACGTCTTTTAGGCCGATACTAAATAAAATCTCTGTAAAGGGAACCTGTCACATTGTGCAGAAGTGTCCAGTGGTCGGTCCTACTCAGTGAGTGACAGTCTTCCCGTATGACGATGCATTCAGAGATAGCTGTCAATCACTAGTAGGACCGCCCACTGGACACTTCAGTATATAAACACCCGAGATCCCAATGAATAGGACACAGGTCATGCTGAATGTTTACCAATAAACCTAATATATGATTCTGCTCAGCTTCTCCTTCTCCGCACCGTGGTGTCCACATCGGACGGCATGGTTCACTTTAAGGGTCATTCTCAAAATGAGCCAAACAATGCCGTCAGATATTATCGCAAATCCACCATGTTTGTGGACAGTCAGAGAGAATATTGATGGCAGAAGAACAAGGTGGTTTATTTAGTCTGGTAACTCGACCAATACCCCATATATTATTTATATAAATGTGTTTTGCATTTCATTTTTTCAGGTCCAGCATTTACGCCATTTTTCTGCCTATTAAAGAGCTGGAGAGATATTCCAATCCTCTGGTGCAAGCAGGGGAAAATAAAGTTCTGAACCTAAATGCACTGCAAACTGCACGTCTCCTGAGGAAGCTGCGGCGTAACGCGCGTCGGGGCGGCTGACCAGGGCAGCGTTACTACATACTCTGTGTAAGTTTGCACATTTAAGGCACTTTATATTCTATAGCACTTTCTCTCTTAAGAGTTTATGGATTAAACATGATTACGCTATATGGGCATTAGTGCATTTAGGCTCAGAACTTTATTTTCCTCTGCTTGCACCGGAGCATTGGAATATCTCTCCAGCTCTTTAATAGGCAGACTACCAGGTGTTTCATCATAGGGGAAAACCATTTGCACCTTATACTTGACTTATGCACATTTTGATTTATTGTTTTGGTTTATTCAAGCACATATGCACTTTATAAATTGTATTTTTGTGCACATGGATTGAGAAGATTTATTTATTCATTATTAAAGTGCTATTTTTCACAGTTGTGATCTATAAGGCTATATTAACTTTGCCCTGTGTCCTATCAGTATTTATGCTCTGTTTCATATTTTAAATATGTATAATAAAAACTTGTTATTTTTAGCTTTAAAAACTCTATGATCTCCATTTCTTAATTGGATTGTGTTGGTTATATTGCATTTGAGTTGTGCTAATCCCGGTATTAGGGAATGTTTTGAACTTAACTTTTAAATAGGAAGTCTGTCCTCATGGGATGCTCTTAGATAGCGCTGGGCAGTCCGCCTGACCTACAGTGCATACGAAAAGTATTCAGACCCCTTTACATTTTTCACTCTTTGTTTCATTGCAGCCATTTGGTAAATTCACAAAAGTTCATTTTTTCCTCATTAATGTACCCATGCACCCATGTACCCATGCACCCCAAGATGCACCCCATCTTGAAAAAAAAACAGAAAAGTAGAAATTTTTGCAAATTTATTAAAAAAGAAAAACTGAAATCTCCCATGGCCATAAGTATTCAGACCCTTTGCTCAGTGTTGAGGAGAAGCACCTTTTGAGCTAGTACAGCCTTGAGTCGTCTTGGGAATGATGCCACAAGTTTCTCACCCCTGGATTTGGGGATCCTCGGCCATTCTTCCTTGCAGATCCTCTCCAGTTCCATCAGGTTGGATGGTGAATGTTGGTGGACAGCCATTTTCAGGTCTCTCCAGAGATGCTCCATTGGATTTAGGTCAGGGCTCTGGCTGGGCCAGTCAGGAATGGTCACAAGTTGTTCTGAAGCCACTCCTTTGTTATTTTAGCTGTGTGCTTAGGGTCATTGTCTTGTTAGAAGGTGAACCTTTGGCCAACTCTGAGGTCCAGAGCTCTCTGGAAGAGGTTTTCATCCAGGATATCTCTATACTTGGCCACAATCATGTTTCTTTCAATTGCAACCAGCCGTCCTGTCCCTGAAGCTGAAAAACACCCCTATAGCATGATGCTGCCACCACCATGTTTCACTGTTGGGATTGTATTGGGCAGGTGATGAGCAGTGCCTGGTTTTCTCCACACATACCGCTTAGAATTATCACCAAAAAATTCTATCTTCATCTAATCAGACCAGAGAATCTTATTTCTCATAGTCTGGGAGTCCTTCATGTGTTTTTTTTAACAAACTCTATGCGGGCTTTCATATGCCTTGCACTGAGGAGAGGCTTCCGTCGGGCCACTCTGCCATAAAGGCTTGACTGGTGGAGGGCTGCAGTGATAGTTGACTTTGTGGAACTTTCTCCCACTCCCTACTGCATCTGTGGAGCTCAGCCACAGTGATCTTGGGGTTCTTCTTTACCTCTTTCACCAAGGCTCTTCTCCCACGATTGCTCAGTTTGGCTGGACGGATAGGTCTAGGAAGACTTCTGATGGTCCCAAACTTCTTCCATTTAAGTATTATGGAGGCCACTGTGCTCTTAGGAACCTTGAATACTGCAGAAATTCTTTTGTAACCTTGGCCAGATCTGCGCCTTGCCACAATTCTGTCTCTGAGCTCCTTGGCCAGTTCCTTTGGCCTCATGATTCTCATTTGTTCTGACATGCACTGTGAGCTGTGAGGTCTTATATAGACAGGTGTGCGCCTTTACAGATCAAGTCCTATCAGTGTAATTACACACAGCTGGGCTCCAATGAAGGAGAAGAACCATCTCAAGGAGGATAACAAGGAAATGGACAGCATGTGACTTACATATGAGCATCTGAGCAAAGGGGCTGAATACTTATGACCATGTGAGATTTTAATTTTTCTTTTTTAATAAATTTGCAAACATATCTACATTTCTGTTTTTTTCAGTCAAGATGGGGTGCAGAGTGTACATTAATGAGAAAAAAATGAACTTTTTTGAATTTACCAAATGGCTGCAATGAAACAAAGAGTGAAAAATTTAAAGGGGTCTGAACACTTTCCGTACCTACTGTAATAGTATGGGGATCACTGATAGGCTGTAAGCCAGACACTATGCATTCCTTGTGTGTGACCAGCGCCCTATACAAGCCGCTTTTGTGCAATCTAATACTAAGCAATCACCCCTCCATGTATTGGTAGGTTGTGAGTGGTTGTCTCATCAGTATTTTGCTCCTGTATTGCCGCTGTCTTTACTACATGGGTTTGCTGCATCCTAATGCATTAGTTCAGAGACCTGTTAGGTAAACACTGCCGCACTTCAGCATTTGCTTTATTACTTCTTGAATTTTTGGAGGATTTTTGTTCCTCTTTTTGTGGCTTGCTATTAAGTTTAGTGTGAGGACCTTTGATGGGGGTTGCGAGCTTACATATCTTGGCCAAAATATCGACCCATAGTCTGGTAACTCTCAAGCTCCTCATCATGGGGGAACACGACGTGTGTTTTTTCCCTTCTACAGGAATCTCACAGCTGTGCCATGCCTCATGTAAAGGTTAAGTCGCTATCTCCGGGAGAACATCGTACATTGTTTTAAGGAGTCTACTTAGGAAAAATGATAGATGACAACATTTTTTGGTGGTTTCTGAGTCTATTTATCATATTTCAATCTCATTTTCTATAAGAAGATAACAAAGATATTGTAAGAAACAGAGACGACCTACCTCTACCATGGATGTCATGAAGGAGCAGAAACTTCAAGACAGCAGTGACACATCCAGATCAGGCAGATGGTGAGCTCTTCTGCTCCAAGTCTGTCTGATATGTGGGGCATTTATCTCTTGGCCAACAATAAGCCGGAGAGATCCTAGAATTCATCTTGGTGTTTCCTCCCTAAGGCTCAATGGAAGGACTACTCTATTCTAGGCTATGCTGCTCCTTTGAGACATCCCACAGGAGCGGAGCTTCAGGACCCCAGTGATCTCTTCACTGTATGAGCCTGACAAATTCCGGATATGTTTAGAAGATTAATAAGTTATTTGCAGAATATTTAGATAAAAAAGACATAGTATTAATGGATGTGTTAGAATCTGTTTAGTTTGACTATCCGCCATTTTCTTGTAGTGTTCTGGCTGCTGGTCTTTTTCCTCTGGTGCTGGGTTTGTCTTGGATCAAGTGATTGTATCACCTTTTATTAACCTGCACCTGTCTCCCAGTTCTTGCTGGACAACAGTGTTAATCCAATTGAGTTCTGGCTTGGAGCGTTGCTTTGCCTTCAGTGTGTTTAATTTGTGCAGTGCTGGGACCTCTGATTCTGCTGGTCTTAGTTTCTGTTTTCAGTTTGTTTCTGCAACCTTTTTTGTGTTTTCTATTATGAGGTGACCCGTTTTTGTACCCAGTGCTTAGATCTTTCAGGGACCCCCCTTCCCCCTATCTATACAGTAGAGCTACGCTTGAGATTAACCTAGGATCGTCGGTGGGTCTATTCGCTAGGAATGGGTCGCCCACGCCATCGTAGGACATCAGCCTAGTCATAGTACAGGGTCAGTTTTCCCCCTCCTACCCTAGTCCTGTGTTGCAGTTCCGTAACAGGATGTTACATTCTGGTCCAATGACTTGAGATAGTTACAGTGCTGTGCAAATTAATTGGGACAAAGCATTTTTTTAAGTAAAATCGTAAGTTGTTTACCAGTCAGTGATTCAAACCAGTTTTAACTGCTTTGAACAGGCACTCACACCTGCTCAAAGCAGTTAAAAATGGTTTGTGTCACTGACTGTTAACCAACTTACAATTAATTTGCACAGCACTGTATTTGGTGAGAGATTCTAGTGAGTTCCATTTTGATGAAATGTAACATAGACCGAGGTGGTAGCCATTGGCGAGAAACCGTCTTCTATGTCACGGCACGCTACAAAAGATGGGGTCTGGATTTGGTGTGTGTGTGCCACCATGTTTCTGCTACAGACACCTCCCATTCCTGCTCTGCCACGCTTTGCATGGCACCGGTTCCCCTCAACCCTGAGATAAGGAAACCACATTGGTTCATAAAAACAAAGTTCTCTTTACTAACAATCTAGCTTGCACACATAGAATAGCAAGTGTTAGTGTGATGGAGTCAGCTTACGCTGGGTCGTTTTCTTTAGAGTGGACCCTCTGGGTTGTGGCACCCACCCACCTAGGGCGAGCTGACCTTGTGAGGTACCACCCCCTATACAGGGAGTGTCAGGGGCAAGACCAAGGAGGTGAGCCACCACGACTGCTGGAGCCAGACGGCCGGCTCAGGTAGACACTAAGTGAGTGTCTGAAGACAAAGGACATGCAGGAAACAAGACAAGACGTGAATTCAAGGTATCTTCCTTAAGGCAAACTCAGGATAACATCAGGTGCAAAATGTGATAACAGGAAAAACACAGCAAGGTGCGTGCATGTGTGGTGGTAGGGGGCCGGCCAGGCTAGGGGGGTGGGCCACTGCTTACCAGACGAGGCAAAAATGAGACGGAGACAGCTTCCACTTGTAACAGTTCCGGATTTATTTGTCGTCCTCCTGACGACCACCAAACACGCACCGCAGCTTCTTTACACCACTGTATCACCAGGCCCGGGTACCTATTCTTCAGCTCCAGGCGCAGTAACGCACCTCGCGGATCTTTCACTGGGGGCTGTCCTAGACCAATCTACCCCCAGCGCTTCACCTGCCCGAGGTCGTCTTCCAATCGGTACCCCCAGGGCCTCATCTGTCTTGCGGTACGTCGAGTCAGGGTCTCCCCCCTGGCTGCCTCTTCTCCTTGCCTGTCCTGCAGTCCGTCGGGTCAGGGCCACCCCCTGACTGTCTCTCCTTGGTCCGTCCCCCTGGCCGAGCTCTTCTCACTTTCTCCGTCTTCTTCTGAGCTCCTCCCGGGACTAAACTCTCCTGGAGCCCCGCCTTCTTCTATTTATCTCCTCTCTCACAGGGGAATTTCCCAACCGGGCTCCTATCTCCCCGCCCCCCATGACTAAGCGGATTCCTAAGCCCTAAGCTGATGTTAAGTCCTGTACTACTCTCCCCTGCCATCTTGTTGTCATTTCACAGTACTGCACTCCCTTTTCTGTCTTTTCCTGCTGTTACCTTTCTAACCTGTCAATCTCTGTCACTAGTGCACAAACCGTCCCCTCCTTCTACCAGTCACGTCTGTCCGTCAAGTCACCTTCCCCACACATGGGCACGCCAAGGTCCATGGCATGGTACATGCTAGGTGGCACTCCTGGGTACAGGCAAGGGCTCGATGGCATCGGACTCCGGACAGCTGGCAATGATCGACAGGATCAGGGCATCAGGCTGTGGACGTCAGCTCCGGACATCAGACCGCGGTCATCAGGCTTAGGATCTCTGGCAGCGATCGGCAGGTTCCGGGCATCCGGCAGGCAAACCAGGGTTCAGGCAAGGAGGCACGTCAGAGTTCAAGACAGGGTGCGTGTTAGGGAACACCAGGGTCCAGGGCAAGGTGCAAGGCAAGGTGCGTGTGTAGGGGACACGCCAAGGTACCAAGTTCAAAGTACAAGACACGGTGTGTGTGTAGGGGACACGCCAGGGTTCAAAGTTCAAAGTACAAGACACAGTGCGTGTGTAGCGGACATGCCAGGGTTCAAAGTTCAAAGTACAAGACACGGTGCATGTGTGGGGACACGCCAGGGTTCAAGGTCCAAGATCCTGCACGTGCAGAGGGGCACCCCAGGGTTCAGGCTAAGGCAAGGGCCTGCGCGTGCTAGGAGGCACGCCAGGGTTCAGGCTAAGGCAAGGGCTGGCGCATGCTAGGAGACACGCCAGGGTTCAGGCTAGGGCCTGTGCGTGCAATAGGGCACGACAGGGTTCAGGCTAGGGCCTGTACGTGCAAGAGGTCACGACAGGGTTCAGGCTAGGGCCTGTATGTGCAAAAGGGCATGACAGGCTACATGGCAAGACCTGCGCGTACTTTTAGAGAAGCACGGGGAGGTATGCCAAGGAGCAGGCTATGGCCTGCGCGAGCTAAGAGGGCACGCAAAGCCCAGCGCACGAGTGCAGAGACAGCGTGGGTGCAAGGAAGCACAGAGAGCATGGCTGAGGCACTGGCTAGCTGGTCGGGCTGAGGCACAGACAGACGGGCAAGACTGAGGCGAACCCGGCTGAGGCATAACAGGCGACACAGCTGTCACTGGCCGACGAGCACGGCTGAGGCACAAGCAGGCGGGCACGGCTAAGGCGGGCACGGCTGAGGCACAGAAAGGAGGCTAGGAAGGCCAGGCGCGTGCAAAGGGCATGCAAAGAAACAAGGCAAGGCAAGAAACAAAGCAAGGCAAGGCTAGGCAAAGTACAGAGCAAAGAGTGGAATGAAGGCAGAAGCGCAAAGCGGGGTCAGGGAGAGTATAGGGCTAGCAGCGGAGCGTAGGCCGAAGCCCAGAGCCGGGTCAAGGAAGAACCTTGAGACTAGCCTGGAAATGTGCTAGAGAGCACCATAGGACAGAGTCTAGCAGCAGAGCATAGGCCGAAGCCCAGAGCCGGATCAAGGCAGAGCCTTGAGACTAGACACGGAACATAGGACGTACTACAAGGCTAAGAGTAGCAAAGGCAAGACATGGCGAAACAGGCAAAGGCAGAGACTTAGGAAATACTACAAGGCACAGAATAACAAAGACAAGACATGGCACAAAAGACAACACAAGACATGGCACGAGACAAGAGGCAGAATGCAAGCACAGAGCGTGTGCAGGGGCACAGAATACAGGGAGCGACCGAGCAGACCAAGCAGCCATGCAGGGAAACAACACGATACTCAGGCCCCGACCATAGGAAGGGGCGGTCTGATATAGGGCATTAGCACCTGCACTTCCAGGTCAGAACCAGGGGAGGACTTCCGGTTCATTCCTCCAGGATCATAGAGAGGATCACATGGTAGAGTCATCCAAGACCATAGAGAGGATTGCTGGATCAGACTGTGGTGGAACATAGGAAAGGTCACATGGTCAGGGTCTCCAGGAACATAGAGAGGACCGCTAAAGGCAGAGCAGAGACGGCTGGTCACACAGCAACGGCATACAGCCATGAGGTAAAACACACTGGCAATGGCAGACAGCCATGAGATGAGGCACGTGTGCACACTGCTCCAGGCATCTTGCAGCACCAGACATAAAGGCAAGATAGTTCGGTGCATGTGCACACTGCTCCAGGAGTCATGCGGCATACCAGACATGGCGGGTATGACAGTTCGGTGCACATGCACTTTGCCTTAAGGGTCATGCGGCATAGCAGACATGGCGGGTATGACAGTTCAGTGCACGTGCACTTTGCCTTAAGGGTCATGCGGCATAGCAGACATGGCGGGTATGACAGCTCGGTGCACATGCACACTGCTCCAGGGGTCATGTGGCATAGCAGCCATGGCGGGCTTGACAGTTCGGTGCACATGCACTTTGCCTTAAGGGTCATGCGGCATAGCAGACATGGCGGGTATGACAGTTCGGTGCACATGCACACTGCTCCAGGGGTCATGCGGCATAGCAGAAATGGCGGGTATGACAGTTAGTTGAACACCTTCCACGTAATGCTCACCTCTGGCTGTCACCTCACTGAGCATGCCTCCCGCTTCCCTGGCAGTGTCTCTAGCCCGAATCCCAGCTTCCGAGGCCTGGCAATCACTATGTTGTCCCCGTAGTCCCTTGGAGACCCCAGAAAATTTCCTGACAGTAGTTTTTTCCCCCAGACTCGCCTGCTTACAGTTGACCGCTGTCACCAATGGGATTCTATTGCTTTCTATTCTCTTCTCTCACACACACCCAGTCCTGAGCACTTTTTCCTGAGGGTGTCCTTACTTCTTTCTTTCTCTCTCCTTTCTTACTAACTGCCTACACAAGACAAGAACTAACCCGTATGTCCCAAATACTCCAACCATGGGCCGTCTCTACAGTTAACCCTAGCATGCCTGGCTAGCAGGAACTGCAACCTCCAGGAAGATAACACAGAAACAAGTACATTGTCCATGTATTAAAATAACAGGAGTTTTGAGAGACATAAAGCATCATCCTCTCCACCCTCACAGGACGAAAGGAAAAAATATATATATTAAGATTGGCTGTCTCTTAATTATAAAGTGAAAATCTGCTGCCAAAAAATCTTAGCAATTTTTAAAATAAACCAAAATGCTTAATCTGGCAGAAGATTCTGGTGAGCGATAAAATTAAATGGTAACTTGTAATCTGAAGTGTAAGTGGGTCGCCCTCACACCCAGGGCAGCGGGGTACTCGGTACCGGGCCGGTGTCAGGGGGATGTGTCACAGCAGCAGTGACCCGGTCCGTGGCCCTGGGTGCCCAATATCAATGGCGGTGATGTTAATGGTGTTAAAGTTTATTGGGATAGTTCGTGACGCCACCCGTGGTGTTTGGCAAGGGAGATGGTAAGCCAACGCTGCGTGCAGATCCTCTGGGACTGATGGTGTGGTGCAGCAAAGATGGTATAGCTCCCCACAGGTGGAGCTGTAGTCCCAGGGCAGTGTAGGTGCAATGGATGAGGAGAGGCGCAGAATGGTGTAGATGCTGGTACCCAGATGTAGCGGCGCTGAAGGTGCTGACGGCGAATGAATGGAGGACACCAGGGCTTGCAGTTTCAAGGCTTTACTCACAGTTCGTGGTACCCACTGGTGCCTGCCTCCGTGCCGTGTCCCCCGGGTTAGAGACTCAATCAACCTCCCGGGCAAGTCAGGGTTCTCCTTTCCAACACTCCGCCAATATGTACCTTACTGAATGACTCCTCCAATGCGCCTTTAGGTGCGAAACACTCCAGTACTTAGTTACCCTGGAATGCCTCTCTCTAGGTGTTCCTAGTCTCTACTTGTATGACAGACAGCTGTAGCCTGCTTCGGGGACTCCTGTTGTGAGCTCATTTTCGGGTTTGCCTCTGGCTTCTGGTGAGGGCTATGGAGCTGGCTGTGCTGACAGAGGAGTAGTGAGTTCTCTATCTGGACTCCCTCTGTCCCTGCTCCTGATGTGTTTTCTGGGGATCGGTCTAAATTTTTGAATTTTAAGAATAATTGTAAATTATTTCTTGCCTTGAAGCCTAACTCATCGGGGAGCTCTGCGCAGCACGTTAAAATTGTCATCTCCTTGCTGCGCGGTGAGCCACTGGATTGGGCGTTTTCTTTGACACCTGAAGATCCTGTTTTGACTAATGTGGATGCATTTTTTCAAGCCTTGGGGTTGTTATATAATGAACCTAATGCTATTGATCAAGCTGAGAGAGCCCTATTGGCATTGAACCAGGGTCAGGATCCTGAAGAGTTATACTGTCAGAAATTCCAAAAGTGGGCGGTCCTTACTACATGGAATGATAGTGCATTGGCAGCTCTCTTTCGGAAGGGTTTGTCTGAGACTTTAAAAGATACTATGGTGGGATTTCCTGTTCCCTCTGTTCTTGACGATTCTATGTCATTAGCCATTCAAGTTGATCGGCGTTTACGTGAATGTAAGACTACACGGGAGGCGCTGCCACATTTTGAACAAATGTCTGAACCTATGTAATGTGATGGAGTTTTGTCTAGGGCGCAACGTCAGGAGTTTAGAAGGCGTAATAAGCTGTGTTTTTTTCTGTGGACATGCCTCTCATGTTACTTCTGTCTGCCCTAAACGAGAGAAACATTTTGCACACACATTTGCTGTGGGTGGTTACAACCTAATTTTCTTTTAGCAATTACTCTGATCTGCTTCTTATCCACATTTTCCGCGAAGGCTTTTGTGGATTCAGGAGCGGCCTTGAATCTAATGAACTTGTGGTTTTCCTATGACACCTCTGCGGACGCCTATTCCTTTGAGAGGTATTGATGCTACTCCTTTGGCGAAGAATAAACCTCAGTTTTGGACCCAGGTCATAATGCGGGTCGCCCCAGACCACCAAGAAAATTGCAGATTTTTGGTGTTGCATAATTTACATGATACCATTGTTCTGGATTTTCCCTGGTTGCAAATTCATAATCCGGTTTTGGAATGGAAATCTGTGTCTGTGTTGAGTTGGGGTTGTCGGTGTGCTCTTGGTGACACTCCTGTTTTCTCCACCTCTCCCCAGTCGCATGATGTTCCTGACTGTTTGACTGATTTTTATGATGTATTTAGTGACAGTAAGTCTGCGTCTTTGCCTCCTCATAGGAGTTATGACTGTGCAATTGAAACCTGGGTGTAAATTTCCCAAGGGTCGACTTTTCAATTTATCTGTACCCGAACACGAGGCTATGCGATCTTATATTAAGGAGTCGTTGGAGAAGGGTCATATTAGACCATCCTCTTCGCCCTTAGGTGCTGGGTATTTTTTTGCGACCAAGAAGGATGGTTCATTAAGGCCTTGTGATGCCTTTTGGGCTCACTAATGCCCCTTCTGTCTTCCAATCCTTCATGAATTATATTTTCTGGGACTCTGTGGATAAGTTTTTGATCATCTATCTGGATGATATTTTGATCTTTTCCAGGGATTGGGATTCTCATGTGGAACATGTTCGGACTGTGTTCCGGATTTTGAGGGAGAATTCCTTGTATGTTAAGGGATCGAAGTGCCTTTTTGGTGTACAGAGGATTTCATTTTTGGGATTTATTTTGTCTCCGTCAACTATTGAAATGGACCCGGCCAAGGTACAGGCCAGTTATGATTGGGTTCAACCCACTTCTTCGAAGGCTCTCCAGAAGTTTTTGGGTTTTGCTAATTTTTATCGTAAATTTAAAGCTAATTTTTCTGGTATTGCTAAACCACTGACTGATTTAACTAAGAAGGGTGCTGATGTGCTGAATTGGTCTTCAGAGGCTGTTTCGGCCTTTCAGGAGCTGAATGTTCCAAAAAGATCCGGTGACGTCTAAATTGAATCCCTGTGCCTTCTTTTCCCGAAAGTTCTCCCCATCTGAACACAACTATGATGTGGGGAATCGGGAATTGTTAGCTATGAAATGGGCATTTGAGGAGTGGAGACATTGGTTGGAGGGAGCTAGACATCAAGTTGTGGTCCTCACTGACCACAAGAATTTGATTTACCTTGAGTCGGCCAAACGCTTGAATCCTAGACAGGCTAGGTGGGCCTTGTTTCTTACGCGTTTTGATTTTGTGGTCTCCTTTCTTCCAGGCACTAAGAATGTTAAGGCAGACGCCCTGTCTAGTAGTTTCTTTGCTGATTCTCCTATTGTGACCAAGCCTACTACCATCCTAGGTGAGGGGGTAGTTCTTTTTGCCATCTCGCCCGATTTGAGACGTGCTCTGGAAGAATTCCAGGAGGATAAGCCTGAGCGTTGTCCTATGGGAAAATTGTATGTTCCTGACCAGTGGAGGAAGAGAGTGATGTCTGAAGTTCATTGCTCTGCATTGGCTGGTCATCCAGGTATTTTTGGTACCAGAGATTTGGTGAGTCGGTCTTTTTGGTGGCCCGCCTTATCTCGTGATGTCAGGAATTTTGTGCAGTCCTGTGGGACTTGTTCCCGGTCTAAACCCTGTTCTCGCTCTAGTGGGTTGTTGATGCCCTTGCCGGTGCCTAAGAGGCCATGGACCCATATTTCAATGGATTTTATTTCTGATCTTCCTGTCTCTCAGAGAATGACTCTTATCTGGGTGATTTGTGATAGATTCTCTAAGATGGTCCATCTTGTACCACTCCCAAAGTTGCCATCTTTCTCAGAGTTGGTACCCTTGTTTTTACAACAGGTGGTTCGGTTGCGTGGGATTCCTGAGAACATTGTATCGGACAGAGGAGTTCAGTTTGTTTCCAGATTCTGCAAAGCCTTTTTTTCCAAGCTGGGAATTCAGTTGTCCTTCTCCTCTGCATTTCACCCTCAGACCAATGGGCAGATGGAGAGAACAAACCAGACTTTGGAGTCCTATTTGAGATGTTTTATATCTGCTGATCAGGATGATTGGGTTTCATTTTTGCCCTTGGCCGAATTCGCTTTAAATAATAGAGCTAGTTCTGCCACCTTGATGTCGCCCTTTTTCTGTAACTTTGGGTTTCATCCTCGATTTTCTTCAGGGCACGTGGAATATTCAGCCTGCCCAGGTGTTGACACTATGGTAGAGAGAATGCAGCAGATTTGGGATCAAGTAGTGGATAAGTTGTCTCTCTCCCAGGAAAAGGCCCAGCGATTTTCTAACCGGCATAGGACCATTGGTCCCCGGTTTAAAGTGGGTGATATGGTTTGGTTGTCATCAAAGAATATCTCTATGAAGGTGGCTTCTCCAAAGTTCAAGCCAAGATTTATTGGACCTTACAAGATTTTGGAGATTCTTAATCCGGTTTCTCTTCGATTGGCTCTTCTTGTTACGTTTAAGATCCATAACGTGTTTCATAAGTCGCTGTTGAAGAGATATGTTGAGCCAGTAGTTCCTATGGGTGCACCTCCTGACCCTGTATTGGTTGATGGTAATGTGGAATATGAGGTAGAGAAAATACTGGATTCTCGTCTGGCTAGACGGAGACTCCAGTATTTGGTCAAGTGGAAGGGTTATGGCCAGGAGGACAATTCTTGGGTCTCTGCCTCTGATATTAATGCCGATAGATTGGTTCGTGCTTTTCATCGGGCCCATCCTGATCGGCCCGGTGGCGTGGATGAGGGTTCAGTGACCCCTCCTCAAGGGGGGGTACTGTTGTGAGCTCATTTTCGGGTTTGCCTATGGCTTCTGGTGAGGGTTATGGAGCTGGCTGTGCTGACAGAGGAGTAGTGAGTTCTCTATCTGGACTCCCTCTGTTGGTGAAGGGAGGTAATGAAGCTGATCTAAATGGCAGAGACCGGCCACCTGAGGAAGAGGACTGCGATTGGACATCAGGAGTTTCTGATTGGATTTAAGGCAGCCGACTCCCTAGTTTCTTGCTGGTGATTTTTCCTGACTGTGGCTTCTGGTTTCCAGTTTGGTTCCTGCCTTCCTAAAGCTAAGGTTTCTCTGCTATTGTTCATATGAGTTTTTGTCTGGTTTACTTAGTTTTTGTGTTCAGCCATCCCTGGCTGGGACTGGGCTGAATCCCCATTTAGTCTCTGATCAGTTGATCTCTTTTGCTCTGTCTTCAGAATATGCCTGAGTGCTGATATAGTATACAGGGCCTTTTTCTATCAGACGTGTTGAACATTTTTTTTGGCAGGGTTTTTTGCGTGATTGCAGACAGCAGCTTTTCTTTCCTGTCCTTTCTAGTTCGTGAGGGCCCCATCGTTTGCTCAGCCTATCTTTCTATCTGTGTCTGTGTTTTCATCTTGTTTCACCAACAATACATGTTGGGGGCTGTCTATTGCTTTGCGGTCTGCTTTGGGGCAGTTTAGATTTTCCCTTTCTTTCTTTAGGCTTATTTAGTTCTCCGGCCGTGACGAGGCGTCTAGGACCACCGTAGGCACGCTCCACGGCTACTGCTAGTTGTTGTGGATAGTATCAGGGGTCTGCAATTCGCTAGTTACCAACCTCTCCGGTTTTCTGGGCTTAGCTTGCTTTTTGCTTTTCCTCCTCGGTGACTCATTCATATCAGACTCCTCTCTGCATCCCGGCTCACTATCCACGTGCTATTGTGTCCCAAGTCTATGATGTGAGTAAGGCGTTAGTGGCTCACTACTCCTCCGGTGTCTGTTGCCGGACATAAAGATCCAATCAACCTCGGGGACCGGGCCCCAGCCTTTGTGCTCTGGACTGGAAGGGTTATCTCTCTTTCTCAACCTGCTTCCCACCGTCCATCTATTCTCCTTCATTCCGATCTGTTCTATCTCTCTTATGGAATCTGTAGTCTCCAGTCTACGTCTCTTTTTCCTTCTCTTCCTTCCCGTGCCAGCTGGCCCAGTTCACTGGGGCAGCTGCACCACTCCTTCCTCCATCCCTTCTTCCAGGGATCCCCACTCCTCACCGAGTGGCTGTCCTCCCCTCCGGACTGACCTCCAGACTGAACTGAACTGAAATCCTATACCTTCCCTCTCTTTTATATCTAACTCCACCCGCCTCCCCAGCACCTCTTGTGTTACGAAGCCAGGGACCACAAAAGGCACCTTATGACCTTTCCAGCATAAAGCATGGATGGGTCCCTGCTGAACTATCCTGTGTGTGGGGTGCAGGTGTTGGACTGTGGAACGGAGTTCCCAACTTACCTAGTTGGTGGGGCACTACACCTTAGGAGAAGGTGCAGTACCTCTGTGGCGACTGAGCCTCAGGGGCGCCACATAAGGCATAGACCGCTGATCACTATTGCTTAATAATTCTAAAGATAAAGGGTTTGTTAATGACAGACACGTATGTCACATCCATGGGACATTCCATAAATGTGCTATACATGAAGATCTCTTGCTCCGCTGTACAGTATGTGGAACTCCCATAGCAATGAATGAAAGAGCCAACACACAACCCCTGTCACTGCACGTGGCTCTCAAGATGGAACCTGGGACCACAGTACCCCGATTCTGGAGATGGGACCAACATCTATTAGACATTAGGCATTCTTCCCGTTCTTTTCCCTCATCCATGTCAGGGGCACATGCAGGGGGCCCCGGGGGAGAGGGGGCCCCTCCAGCACCGCATGGCTAATTATTTCAATTTTCATATTAGCCATGTGGAGTGCCGCGGAGCCGAGGCAGAAGGAGAGCAGCACTGCGGGAGGCGACGGGAGCGGGTCTGACTCCTGAGAGTGCGAGCGCTGGTGCAGAGAAGCCAGCCCTGAGGTGAGATCAGTCAGCGTCAGTGCTGCGCTGCCGCTGTGGGTGAGGAGAGGAGGAGACAGACTGACTGTCTGTCACTCACTGTGCATGTGGCGCCGGCAGGATGGCGGCTGCAGCCGCATGGCAGTGTGTGTCTGTGTGAGTCACTCACTGTGTACTGTGCCCCTGCCCATAACAAAATGCTGCAGCAGCTCAGGAATGTGCTGACACTGGACAATGTGGATGGATCCTCTTGGTCTGGCCTGCCCTGCCTGCTCCAGGTAAGAGTACCAGAGCTGAGCAGGACTGAGGGACTGGGACCGAGGCAGGCATGATTTGGAGGGGCTCCTGGGGGAGAACTGAAGCATGGCAGGCATGTATATCTGCTGTTTGGATTACGGTCAAATACATACTGGGATAGCGTCTGTGTGTGACTAAGGAAATATATACGGAGATTTACATTTTCCCCTTCACCGTATACAGCTGTAAGCTTCTGATTCAGTAACGATATCTGCTGTTTGGATTACAGTCAAATACATACTGTGAGAGCATCTGTGTGTGACTAAGGAAATATATACGGAGATTTACATTTTCCCCTACACCGTATACAGCTGTAAGCTTCCGATACAGTACCGTATTTCTGCTGTTTGGATTACAGTCAAATACATACTGTGATAGCGTCTGTGTGTGACTAAGGAAATATATACGGAGATTTACATTTTCCCCTTCACCGTATACAGCTGTAAGCTTCTGATACAGTACCGATATCTGCTGTTTGGATTATGGTTAAATACATACTGGGAGAGCATCTGTGTGTGACTAAGGAAATATATACGGAGATTTACATTTTCTCCTACACCGTATACAGCCGTAAGCTTCTGATACAGTACCGATATTTGCTGTTTGGATTACAGTCAAATACATACTGTGAGAGCGTCTGTGTGTGACTAAGGAAATATATACGGAGATTTACATTTTCCCCTACACCGTATACAGCTGTAAGCTTCTGATACAGTACCGTATATCTGCTGTTTGGATTATGGTCAAATACATACTGGGAGAGCGTCTGTGTGTGACTAAGGAAATATATACGGAGATTTAAATTTTCCCCTACACCGTATACAGCTGTTTGTTTCTGATACAGTACCGTATATCTGCTGTTTGGATAATGGTCAAATACATACTGGGAGAGCGTCAGTGTGTGACTACGGAAATAAATACAGAGATTTAAATTTTCCCCTACACCGTATACAGCTGTTCGTTTCTGATACAGTACCATATATCTGCTGTTTGGATTAAGGTCAAATACATACTGGGAGAGCGTCTGTGTGTGACTAAGAAAAAATATATATGGAGATTTTTGGTTTTTTAGGGTCGCGTTTCGTTTCGTGAAACCCGACTTTTCCAAAAGTCGGGTCGAGCAAGATCGTCCGATTATAGGGAAAAGTCGGGGTCGTCCCGAAACCCGAAACCCAATGTAAGTCAATGGGGAATAAAAGTCGGCAGTGAGAGGAGGACAGGAAACACACCAACAGTGCCCATTTGAATGCCAAAAGCATCAATTCTTCTTACTTAAGCTTGTCAACCTTAATTAACTTCATAATACAAGTTACGCACTGAAAAATGGGGGTTATTTGGCTACAGACTGTGGGGGGGGAGGGCTGGCTCCAGGTTTTCATGTGCCCTGGGCGAAAGAGCGCCCCTTTAACACATACCACAACTCATCATGCTCCGATACGGCAGAGAAATAGCGGTATAGTACAATGAAAAATACCTCACTTTTTACATCTCATGACGAGGCCCATCTATTTCTCCATACAGAATCATTGGTCCCATATAATGTTTGAAACAGTATATGATGAGCTCCACATAATGCTACAGTATATGTTGGTCCCCATGGATGAAGCGCCACTGTCTTATGGGCCCAAATAATGCTCCAAACATAATGGGCCCCATTTCTAATGCTCTAGTGTATAATGGGCCCTGTAAATGCTGCTCCAGTGTCTGATGTCCACCTTTGGAATGTTCCAGTGTATGGTGGGTCCCATCTATCATTCTCCAGAGTATAGTGCTCCCCAAAAATTGCTGTCCCAACATTGAAAACAATCAAATAAGTCTCCTCGCTAGGGAATCCCTGTACTTGTCTGGACTCCTCGTCGTCCCCATCTTCCATCTCACTGCACAGTATTTCAACTTTGCAAGTGCTGTGATCCTGGGCAAGCAGGGGGGGCCCACTCATTGGCGACGGCACTAGCACAGGGCCCCTGATAGTACGGTGGTGTGTCTGATGGCGGGTGGGCCGAACCTGCACTTTCATCTACAGCTTCCTCTTTGTCACCGTGTAAGATGGAACTGTATATGGGAAGGGTAACCTGAGTTTCATCAGGGTCAGATTCAGGTCGTGTAGCGTGCGAGGGGAATGTAGTGGTCTGGGTCAATGTACCAGCAGATTCATCGAGCAGTGGCTGGGCATCAGTGCACTTGTGTCGCCCCCAGGAGTACGGTCGCCACAGTGGCATTACCTTCTTCCTAGGGAGTGTGATGTCATGCTTGGGAGCAACGAAGGATCTCTCTAGCAGGTTAACTGATTGGGCGGCGTTATTCCCACGAGTCATGACCCTCCAAACAGCGTTCATGAAGGCAAAGTGTTTGTTTTACGTGGGCAGTATGGTTGCAAAGCTGAACCTTAAAGGAATGTCCAGAAGGGCACCACCAGGAGTGGAGCCTACGGTTAAATTCGACTCCACCTGGGAAACCTCAACCATGCCAGCTACAGAACAGATGCACACATTGCAAGCTTAATTCCGTTAACGAACGAGACTCCGTCATGCCCCGCGGTCCGAGTCCGGCTTACTAGAGGGACACGTGAGGCTCTGGCACATGAGATTGGCCAATAACTGGTGTGTCATGCCCTTACATGTCCGTGGCTGCATGTGCGCTACACTGAAAAGGCCAGCGTTTGTCGCTTACAGGTGCAGATAACCCGCTGAACAACGTTAGTGATGGGGATCACTGATTACAATTATTACCCGCGAACAATGATTTCCCAGTAAGTGCAGGTCAACCGCAGTTCCGGAATTAGGCCTAACCGTCATTCCTGAAAAAATGAAAAACTTACGTGTGCAAACCACAGGTGCTGTAGCTTGCTTAACAGCTCGCCAGCCGTTCTCGCGCCCAGTATGGATTACACGTGATTGCACAAAGGTTAGAAAGGGTACCGTATCCCCGGATAACATGTATGGATAGCGTACACATTCAAAATATATGTCTCAGGAGGCAGGCTCAGACGGTGTCAGGCCCAGTATGGATTGCACGTGATTGCACAAAGGTTAGAAAGGGTACCGTATCCCCAGAAAACATGTATGGATAGCGTACACATTCAAAATATATGTCTCAGGAGGCAGGCTCAGACGGTGTTAGGCCCAGTATGGATTGCACGTGATTGCACAAAGGTTAGAAAGGGTACCGAATCCCCGGATAACATGTATGGATAGCGTACACATTCAAAATATATGTCTCAGGAGGCAGGCTCAGACGTGTTAGGCCCAGTATGGATTGCACGTGATTGCACAAAGGTTAGAAAGGGTACCGTATCCCCAGATAACATGTATGGATAGCGTACACATTCAAAATATATGTCTCAGGAGGCAGGCTCAGACGGTGTTAGGCCCAGTATGGATTGCACGTGATTGCACAAAGGTTAGAAAGGGTACCGTATCCCCAGATAACATGTATGGATAGCGTACACATTCAAAATATATGTCTCAGGAGGCAGGCTCAGACGGTGTTAGGCCCAGTATGGATTGCACGTGATTGCACAAAGGTTAGAAAGGGTACCGTATCCCCGGATAACATGTATGGATAGCGTACACATTCAAAATATATGTCTCAGGAGGCAGGCTCAGACGGTGTTAGGCCCAGTATGGATTGCACGTGATTGCACAAAGGTTAGAAAGGGTACGTATCCCCGGATAAAATGTATGGATAGTGTACACATTCAAAATATATGTCTCAGGAGGCAGGCTCAGACGGTGTTAGGCCCAGTATGGATTGCACGTGATTGCACAAAGGTTAGAAAGGGTACCGTATCCCCGGATAACATGTATGGATAGCGTACACATTCAAAATATATGTCTCAGGAGGCAGGCTCAGACGGTGTTAGGCCCAGTATGGATTGCACGTGATTGCACAAAGGTTAGAAAGGGTACCGTATCCCCAGATAACATGTATGGATAGCGTACACATTCAAAATATATGTCTCAGGAGGCAGGCTCAGACGGTGTTAGGCCCAGTATGGATTCCACGTGATTGCACAAAGGTTAGAAAGGGTACCGTATCCCCAGATAACATGTATGGATCGCGTACACATTCAAAATATATGTCTCAGGAGGCAGGCTCAGACGGTGTTAGGCCCAGTATGGATTGCACGTGATTGCACAAAGGTTAGAAAGGGTACCGTATCCCCGGATAACATGTATGGATAGCGTACACATTCAAAATATATGTCTCAGGAGGCAGGCTCAGACGGTGTTAGGCCCAGTATGGATTGCACGTGATTGCACAAAGGTTAGAAAGGGTACCGTATCCCCGGATAATATGTATGGATAGCGTACACATTCAAAATATATGTCTCAGGAGGCAGGCTCAGACGGTGTTAGGCCCAGTATGGATTGCACGTGATTGCACAAAGGTTAGAAAGGGTACCGTATCCCCGGATAACATGTATGGATAGCGTACACATTCAAAATATATGTCTCAGGAGGCAGGCTCAGACGGTGTTAGGCCCAGTATGGATTGCACGTGATTGCACAAAGGTTAGAAAGGGTACCGTATCCCCAGATAACATGTATGGATAGCGTTCACATTCAAAATATATGTCTCAGGAGGCAGGCTCAGACGGTGTTAGGCCCAGTATGGATTGCACGTGATTGCACAAAGGTTAGAAAGGGTACCGTTTCCCCGGATAACATGTATGGATAGCGTACACATTCAAAATATATGTCTATACATCAGGAGGCAGGCTCAGACGGTGTCAGGCACAGTATGGATTTGACGGCCCAGATTACACAGCGGAGGAGCAGGGAGAGATAAAGATTGCAAATGCTGGGGCCCTGCCCAAGCAAGGGGGGCCCACTCATGGGCGTCGGTACTGGCACTGGGCCCCTCATAGTACAGCGGTGTGTCTGACGGCGGGTGTGCACCACCACCGTCAGAGACACTTGATTGCACTATGAGGGAACCTGTGCCAGTGCCCGCGCCCAAGAGTCGGCCTACCCACCTGTCCAGGGCAACGGCACTCGCACGGTGTCGTGCGCTAGGTGATGACCCCGGCCATGGGGGGGGAGGTAGCACAGTTAGGGAGTTTTAGAAAGTGGCATATGTTGATGTTGGACATTCAGCTGATGCAAAAGGCGAAATAGGTGAAGTACCAGGAAGAGGTGGACCAAAGCAAGCCATTTTTCTGTCACCCTATGTGTCATCAGGGGAAGGTGGGACAAAATCCTTGGAAACCCATGCGTGGTTCATTTTAATGAAGGTTAGATCATCCACATTTTGGGTTGACAGACGGGTCCTTTTTTCTGTCAGGATTGATCCAGCTGCACTGAAGACTCTTTCCGATAGCACACTTGCAGCTGGGCAAGCGAGCTCCTGTAAGGCATATTGGGCCAATTCAGGCCAGGTGTCCAGTTTAGCGGCCCAATAGTCAAAGGGGAATGACCTGTGTGGGAGAACATCGATATGGGAGGAAAATTAGTTTGTAACCATAGTTGACAACTGCTGTCTCCTGTCACTTTCCATCGATGCAGTATTACCAGTTGTGTGAGCGGTATTTGAAAAATCAGTCCACAACATTGTCATGAAACCCCTGTCTCCAACGCCACTTCTGCTGTGTGCACCACGAACACCTCTGCCAAGCTGCCCCCGGCCCGTACGGCTCGTGTGAGAACCATCACCGCTGCTGTGTGCTGGGAATGCCTCAAGCAACCGATTTACCAGAGTTGCTTGTTTATTAGCCAATATTAGGTCAAGGTTCTCCTGTGGCATGATGTTTTGTAATTTGCCTTTATAGCATGGATCCAGGATGCTGGCCAACCAGTAGTCGTCATCGTTCATCATTTTGGCAATGCGGGGGTCCCTTTTTAGGATCCGCAAGGCATAATCTGACATGTGGGCCAATGTTCCCGGTGTCAATGATGCACTGCGAGTGCTGGGTGGAGGAGCACTTTCTGGCAAATCCACATCCCTCCAGTCACGCACAAACCCTGTACCAGACCTTGCCACGCCAACATTTTCACTTGCCCCATGAGATGCATCCTCCTCCCCTAAGTAATCATCCCCATCATCATCCTCCTCCTCCTCTTCTTCCTCCACCTCGTCCAGGAGAGGTCCCTGAGCAGACAATGGCTGAATGTCATCAAGGATTCCCTCCTCCTCTTCCTCCTCATCAACATTGGCTGCAGATGCCTGCTCCTTAAGGTGCGTCAAAGTTTGCATGAGCAGACGCATAAGTGGGATGCTCATGCTTAGGATGGCGTCGTCTGCGCTTACCAGCCGTGTGCGTTCCTCAAAACACTGAAGGACTTTACAAAGGTCTTTCAGCTTCGACCACTGCACACCTGTCAACTCCATGTCTGCTCTCAAAGTGCCTGGCCGTGTATCCTCCCACAAATGCATTATGGCCTGCCTCTGCTCGCACAGCCGCTCCACCATGTGCAGGGTGGAGTTCCACCTTGTTGCAATGTCGATAATGAGGCGGTGGTTGGGAAGGTGGAGCAATCGCTGCAGCTTCTGCATACGAACGGAGTGTACAGGCGACCGGCGGATGTGCGCGCACAGTCTTCGCACCTTCTGGAGCAGGGCTGTTAACTCCGGATAATTATTGAGGAAGCACTGCACCACCAGGTTCAAGGTGTGAGCCAAGCAAGGTATGTGGCTGAGTTTTGAAAGGGCTATGGCTGCCACAAAATTACGGCCGTTATCACTAACTACCTTGCCTGCCTCAAGATGTACACTGCCCAGCCATGACTCAGTTTGATGCTTCAAGTACTCGGCCAGCACCTCGGCAGTGTGTCTGTCGCCCAAACACATCATCTGCAACACAGCCTGCTGACGCTTTCCACTAGCTGCTCGATAGGGGGACACATCGTGTGCAACAGTGGCAGCTGCAGATGGAGTGCTCGTACGACTGCGCTCTGTGGACGAGCTTTCGCTTCTGGAGGAGGAGGAGGAGGAGGAGGAGGGTCGAACGCCTACAGCCAACTGTTTCCTATACCGTGGGCTAGGCAGCACTGTCCCACCACCGCTGTCCCCTGTGGACCCTGTATCCACCACATTAACCCAGTGCGCAGTGATGGACATGTAACGGCCCTGGCCATGCCGACTGGACCATGCATCAGTTGTGAGGTGCACCTTTCCGCTCACTGACTGCTTGAGTGCATGGACAATGCGGTCTTTCACATGATGGTGGAGGGCTGGGATGGCTTTGCGAGAGAATAAGTGGCGACTGGGTAGGTCATAGCGTGGTACTGCATAGGCCATGAGTTCGCGGAAAGCTGTGCTTTCCACCAACCGAAAGGGCATCATCTCAAACGAGATTAGTTTGGCAATGTGGGCGTTTAAACCCAGTGTACGCGGATGAGAGACTGAGTACTTTCTTGACCTACTCATAGTGTCTGGGAGGGTGAGCTGGACTTGAGAGCTGCATATGGTGGAAGTAGCGGTGGACAGGGCGGACTGAGAGAGGGTTGATGATGGTGATGGAGTTGGTGTTCTTTCTGATGGCCTAGAATCAGTCTTTTGTTGATATAACAGTGGGATTCCCTGACTGCTGTGGTCTTGCAACGACACCTCAACATTTGCTGCTGTGCTAACCGGTGGGCTTACAGTGGGGGAAACAATGTAGCATTGCTGACTACCTTCGTTGTGATCAGTTGCACATGTGGCACTTGAGGTTTGGTGTTGTGTCCACGCTTGCAAGTGCATGCTGGTTAAATGTCTAAGCATGCAACTGGTATTCAAATTTTTCAGATTTTTCCCTCGGCTAAAGGTCTTTGCGCACTTCTTATAGATAACCTTGGCCTGATCATGAGGATTTTGGTCAAAAAAGTGCCACACTGCACTCTTCCTACTTTGGCAGACATTTTGCGGCCTAGCACGCTGTGATCTTTTGACCCTCTCGACAAGCTGTCCAGCAACTCTTTTGATGTTTGGAACCTGTCTTTGGAGTGCTCCGGGCCTGCCAGATAACAGCTGTTGCGATGTCGATGTCTGCTGTGGATGCTCCTCATCTGATCTATTGGAAGCAGCACCCTCTTCCCCCAATGGATGCCAATCTGGGTCAACAACTGGGTCATCCATCACCTCCTCTTCTATGTCATGTGAACCTTCCTCTGTGTCACCGTGTATGGTGGTATAGTGTGCGGGAAGGGGCACCTGAGTCTCATCAGGGTCAGAATCTGGCTCTGTACACTGCGAGGACAATGTAGTGCTCTGAGTGAATGTACCAGCAGAATCATCCATCAGCGGCTGTGCATCAGTGCACTCCATGTCAGATTCATCTTGGCCTGGGTAATTCACCATTTCACTTGATAATCCAGGCATGGTATGTGAAAACAGCTCCATGGAGTAATCAGTAGTATGGCCTGCGTCATCCTTCAATCTTGGTTGGGGTGAAGGACACAAGGAAAGGTGTGGTTCATGAACATGAGCCTCCAATGACGACTCAGTGCTTTTACTTTTTACAATTGAAGAAGAGGAGGCGATAGAGCTGGAGGCTGAGTCAGCAATGTAAGACAAAACTTTTTCCTGATGCTCTGGCTTTAAAAGCGGTTTGCCAACTCCTAGAAAACTAAGCGTTCGAGGCCTTATGTAGCCAGACGATGACGCAGGGTCAGCACCTCCTGCATTCGGTCGTATTTTGCTCTTGCCACTACCATCAGATCCACCACCAACACCATCATTACCAGATGCCAACCCCCGCCCAATTCCACGGCCTCTTCCACCAGCCTTCCTCATTTTTGGTAGAAATGTAGACAAAATCCAACAAACTATATAGTAATGTAAAACAAGGTACAAGGTGTCTATAGGACAGGGGAGATTTTGAATTTCTGCAGACACTTGTGGACACTGGACACTTTTGGATTGTGTGAGGCCCACTGATATCTGAGCGCTATGTGACAGGCTCGATGGCAGAGCTGTGACCAAAGTGACTAGAGGATAAGGGAGATTTTGAATCTCTGCACACACTTTTGGACACTGGATGGACACTTTTGGATTGTGTGAGGCCCACTGATATCTGAGCGCTATGTGACAGGCTCGATGGCACAGCTGTGACCAAAGTGACTAGAGGATAAGGGAGATTTTGAATCTCTGCACACACTTTTGGACACTGGATGGACACTTTTGGATTGTGTGAGGCCCACTGATATCTGAGCGCTATGTGACAGGCTCGATGGCACAGCTGTGACCAAAGTGACTAGAGGATAAGGGAGATTTTGAATCTCTGCACACACTTTTGGACACTGGACACTTTTGGATTGTGTGAGGCCCACTGATATCTGAGCGCTATGTGACAGGCTCGATGGCACAGCTGTGACCAAAGTGACTAGAGGATAAGGGAGATTTTGAATCTCTGCACACACTTTTGGACACTGGATGGACACTTTTGGATTGTGTGAGGCCCACTGATATCTGAGCGCTATGTGACAGGCTCGATGGCACAGCTGTGACCAAAGTGACTAGAGGATAAGGGAGATTTTGAATCTCTGCACACACTTTTGGACACTGGACACTTTTGGATTGTGTGAGGCCCACTGATATCTGAGCGCTATGTGACAGGCTCGATGGCACAGCTGTGACCAAAGTGACTAGAGGATAAGGGAGATTTTGAATCTCTGCACACACTTTTGGACACTGGACACTTTTGGATTGTGTGAGGCCCACTGATATCTGAGCGCTATGTGACAGGCTCGATGGCACAGCTGTGACCAAAGTGACTAGAGGATAAGGGAGATTTTGAATCTCTGCACACACTTTTGGACACTGGACACTTTTGGATTGTGTGAGGCCCACTGATATCTGAGCGCTATGTGACAGGCTCGATGGCACAGCTGTGACCAAAGTGACTAGAGGATAAGGGAGATTTTGAATCTCTGCACACACTTTTGGACACTGGATGGACACTTTTGGATTGTGTGAGGCCCACTGATATCTGAGAGCTATGTGACAGGCTCGATGGCACAGCTGTGACCAAAGTGACTAGAGGATAAGGGAGATTTTGAATCTCTGCACACACTTTTGGACACTGGACACTTTTGGATTGTGTGAGGCCCACTGATATCTGAGCGCTATGTGACAGGCTCGATGGCACAGCTGTGACCAAAGTGACTAGAGGATAAGGGAGATTTTGAATCTCTGCACACACTTTTGGACACTGGACACTTTTGGATTGTGTGAGGCCCACTGATATCTGAGCGCTATGTGACAGGCTCGATGGCACAGCTGTGACCAAAGTGACTAGAGGATAAGGGAGATTTTGAATCTCTGCACACACTTTTGGACACTGGATGGACACTTATGGATTGTGTGAGGCCCACTGATATCTGAGCGCTATGTGACAGGCTCGATGGCACAGCTGTGACCAAAGTGACTAGAGGATAAGGGAGATTTTGAATCTCTGCACACACTTTTGGACACTGGACACTTTTGGATTGTGTGAGGCCCACTGATATCTGAGCGCTATGTGACAGGCTCGATGGCACAGCTGTGACCAAAGTGACTAGAGGATAAGGGAGATTTTGAATCTCTGCACACACTTTTGGACACTGGACACTTTTGGATTGTGTGAGGCCCAATGAATATCTGAGCGCTATGTGACAGGCTCGATGGCACAGCTGTGACAAAAGTGACTAGAGGATAAGGGAGATTGGATTGCTTTTAAAAAAGCAGTTTGCGGAGCAGTGGGTAAACAGCAATGCAGGAATGTCAGGAAGCCTTAGAAGGCAGCTCAACAACCAACACCACTGATACACCACTATATAGCCTCCCCTTGCACTGCACACACAGTGACTGGTGTGTTGTGCAGGCCAAATTGCTAGCAGCAGAAGCAGTTTTTTTTTCTTCTCAGCAGGACAAAAAAAAAAATTGGGATTGCTTTTAAAAAAGCAGTTTGCGGAGCAGTGGGTAAACAGCAATGCAGGAATGTCAGGAAGCCTTAGAAGGCAGCCCAACAACCAACACCACTGATACACCACTATATAGCCTCCCCTTGCACTGCACACACAGTGACTGGTGTGTTGTGCAGGCCAAATCGCTAGCAGCAGAAGCAGTTTTTTTGTCTTCATCCCTGCCTAACGCTCTCCCTACAGAATCAGCAGCAACCTCTCCCTATACTAAGATCGGCAGAAGTAAGATGGCGGTCGGCGTGCACGCCCTTTTATACCCCCTGTGACGCCCACCAAAGCAAGCCAATCACTTGCATGCCCTTCTGAAAGATGGTGGTGACCCGTGCCTATGTCATCACGTTGCCCACAGTGTCCGTGGATCCTGATTGGCTGAAAAAGAGCGCAAAACAAACTTTTGAAACGCGACTTTGGCGCGTAAGTCGCCGACCTCGTGGCCGACCTCATCCTAGGGTCGGGTTTCGTTTCATGAAACCCGACTTTGCCAAAAGTCGGCGACTTTTGAATTTTTTCGACCCGTTTCGCTCAACTCTAATCCCTGCCTTCCACCTGCATGTGAAAGACCGCATTGTGCATGCACTCAAACAATCAGTTAGTGGAAAGGTGCACCTCACAACAGATGCATGGTCCAGTAGGCATGGCCAGGGCCGTTACGTGTCCATCACTGTGCACTGGGTTAATGTGGTGGATACAGGCTCCACAGGGGAGCAGTGCTGGCTAGCCCACGGTATAGGAAACAGCTGTAGGCGTTTAACCCTCCTTCTCCTCCTCCAGAAGCGAAAGCTTGTCGACAGAGCGCAGTCGCACAAGCACTCCATCCACAGCTGCCAGTGTTGCACACAAGGTGTCCCACTATCGAACAGCTAGTGGTAAGCGTCAGCAGGCTGTTTTAAAGATGATGTCTTTGGGCGACAACAGACACACCGCGGAGGTACTGGCCGACTACTTGCAGCGAGAAACTGAGTCATGGCTGGGCAGTGTACATCTTTCGCCAGGCAAGGTAGTCAGTGATAACGGCCATAATTTTATGGCAGCCATAGCCCTTGCAAAACTCAGACACATACCTTGCCTGGCTCACACCTTGAACCTGGTGGTGCAGTGCTTCCTAAATAATTGTCCGGAGTTAACAGCCCTGCTCCATAAGGTGCGAAGACTGTGCTCACACATCCGTCGCTCGCCCGTAGACTCCAGTCGTATGCAGAGGCTACAGCGATCGCTCAACCTCCCCATGCACTGCCTAATCATAGACGTTGCAACAAGGTGGAACTCCACCATGCACATGGTTGAGAGGCTGTGCGAACAGAGGCAGGCTGTAATGCATTTGTGGGAGGATACACGGGCAGGCAGTTTGAGAGCAGACATGGAGTTGACAGGTGTGTAGTGGTCAAAGCTGAAAGACATCTGTAACGTCCTTCAGTGTTTTGAGGAATGCACACGGCTGGTAAGCGCAGACGACGCCATCCTAAGCATGAGCATCCCACTTATGCATCTGCTCATGCAAACTTTGATGCACATTAAGGATCGGGCGTCTGCAATGGAGGAGGAGGAGGGAAGCCTTGATGACAGTCAGCCATTGTCTGCTCTGGGAACTGTCCTGGACGAGGTGGAGGAAGAAGAGGAAGGGGAGGAAGATGAGGGGGATGATTATTTTGGAGAGGAGGATGCTTCTCGGGGGGGGGGAAGAGAAAATGTTGGCTTGAAAAGGACAGGTACAGGGTTTGTGCGTAACTGGAGGGATGTGGATTTGGCAGAAAGTGCTCCTCCTCCCACCAGTGTCAGTGCATCATTGACACCTGGAACATTGGCCCACATGTGTGATTATCTCTTGCGGATCCTTAAAAGGGACCCCCACATTGTCAGAATTATGAAGAATGATGACTACTGGTTGGCCAGCATCCTCGATCCACGATATAAAGGCAAATTACAGAACATCATGCCACAGGAGAACCTAGAGCTAATATTGGCTAACAAACCAGCAACTCTGGTAAACCGTTTGTTAGAGGCATTCCCCGCACACAGCAGCGGTGCAGGTTCTACCAAGAGCCGCACTGGGCCAAATGGAAGAGATGTTCGTGGTGCACACAGCCGAACTGGCGTTGGAGACAGGGGTTTCATGACCATGTTGTGGACTGATTTCTCGAGGACCACTCACACGACTGTTAATACTGAATCGATTGCAACACGGTGGCAACAGGGCGGCACGGTGGCTCAGTGGATAGCACTGCAGCCTTGCAGCACTGGAGTCCTGGGTTTGAATCCCACCAAGGACAACATGTATGTTCTCCCCATGTTTGCGTGGGTTTCCTCCGGGTACTCCGGTTTCCTCCCACATTCCAAAGACATACTGATAGGGAATTTAGATTGTGAGCCCCATCGGGGACAGTGATGATAATGTGTGCAAACTGTAAAGCACTGCGGAATATGTTAGCGTTATATAAAAAAATAAAGATGAAGATGAGATGAACAGAAAGGAGTCAACTATGGTTGAAAATTACCTCTCCTCCCCTATCGATGTTTTCCCTCACAGGTTATTCCCCTTTGAGTATTGGGCATGTAAACTGGACACCTGGCCTGAATTGGCACAATATGCCTTACAGGAGCTCGCTTGCCCTGCTGGTAGTGTGTTATCAGAAAGAGTCTTCAGTGCTGCTGGATCAATCCTGACAGAAAGAAGGACCCGGCTGTCGACCCAAAATGTTGGTGATCTCACCTTCATTAAAATGAACCATGCATGGGTTTCAACGGATTTTGTCCCACCTTCCCCTGATGACACATAGGTTGCCAGCAAAATGGCTCGCTTTGTCCTCCTCTTCCTCTGACTTCTCCAATTCCTCCATTTGCAGCTGCTGAACGTCCAGCCTGCACCTCAACATATGCCAGTTTTTCCACCTCCCCCCAGGGCCGGCGTCAGCACCTGGCACACCCGGGCAAGTGGTTGTGCCCTGAGCAGGTGGGGGGGCTCACTCGTGGGCGACGGCACTGGCACAGGGCCCCTCATAGTAGGCCTGTGTCTCTGATGGTGGGGGGGCCCACTCGCCGCTACAGACACCGTCGTACTATGAGGGGCCCTGTGCCAGTGCCGTCGCCCACGAGTGGGCCCCCCCTGCTGGCTCAGGGCACCAGCACTTGCAATACTTACCTCTCCCTGCTCCACCTCTGTGACCTCTTCCGCGTTTCCTGACAGTGACATTAAGGTCAGAGAGCACGATAACATCATGTCTGTACGCCCTCTGCCTGAACAGTCCAAGTGCACAGAGCTGGAAGATGGTGACGCTGAGGAGTCTAGAGTAGAGCAGTGTGCAGCGAGGAGAGGTATTTCATTTTTTTTATGTTTGGAGCAATAAATGGGGAGCACTAAACACTGAAGAATATTATATCTGGTGCCCATCATACACTTGAGCATCATAGATAGGGTCCATTATACACTGGAGCATCATATGGGGCCCATTAAATATGGAGCATTATATGGGCCCATCATACACTGGAGCATTATAAATGGGGCACATCATACACTGGAACATCATCCATGGGGCCCGTCATACACTGGAGCATCATATACGGGGCCCATTATACACTTGAGCATTAGAAATGGGGCCCATTATATATGGAGCATTATACACTGTTTGCATAATTATTATTAGGCAGGTTGTATTTGAGAGGATTCTTTTTATTATTGAACAACAACTATGTTGTCAATCAACCGAAAAGACTCGTAAATTTCAAAGCTTTATATTTTTGGAAGTCGGAGTGGGTTTTTTTTAGATTTGGCTATCTTAGGAGGATATCTGTTTGTGCAGGTCACTATTGCATAGTAACATAGTAACATAGTTTTGAAGGCTGAAGGAAGATCTTATGTCCATCTAGTTAAGCCTATTTTTAGTGCAGCTGTTCTGCATTGTTGATCCTGGGAAGGCAAAAACCCCACAGAGTAGAAGCCAAGTTTCTCCATAGGGAAAAAAATTCCTTCCCCTAAGCTGGGTCAACCATCTACCTATAATATTCTGTTATTCGTAACCTTCTATCCTGTTACTCACAAGAAAAGCCTCCATTCCTTTCTTACATTCATTCAGTGAGTTGGCCATCACCACTTCCTCAGGAAGAGAATTCCAGAGCCTCACTGCTCTTACCGTGAAGAACCCTCTTCTATGCTGGTGCAGAAATTGTCTTTCCTCCAAACGAAGAGAATGCCCCCTTGTTCTTGTCACAGTCCTTGGTACAAACAGTTCATTGGAGAGATCTCTGTAATGCCCTCTGATATACTTGTACATATATATTAGGTCTCCCCTAAGTCTTCTCTTTTCTAGAGTAAATAGACCTAATTTTGATAACCTTTCTGGGTATTGTAGTGAACCAACTCCATTTATCATTTTAGTAGCCCGCCTTTGAACCCTTTCAAGTTCAGTAATGTCTTTCTTGAGCACCGGCGTCCAAAATTGCACACAATCCTCCAAGTGTGGTCTGACGAGTGATTTGTACAGAGGGAGAATTATGTTTTCATCTCATGTCCCCAGACCTCTTCTAATGCATCCCATGACCCTATTTGCTTTGGTGGCAGCTGCCTGACACTGGGCACTCCAATTTAGCTTCTTATTGACTAAGATGCCCAAGTCTTTTTCCATGTCTGATTTCCCCAGCAGTTTCCCATTTAGTAAGTAATTGTAGCATCTGTTTCTCCTTCCCATGTGCATAACCTTACACTTATCTGTGTTAAACCTCATTTGCAATTTTTCAGCCCAATTCTCCAATTTACTCAAATCTGTCTGTAGTTGCAAACTGTCCTCCTTTGTGTTAACTACCTTACATAGTTTTGTATCATCTGCAAGTACTGATATTTTACTGTGTAAGCCATCCACTAGATCATTAATAAATATATTACATAGTAGGGGGCCCAATACAGAACCCTGTGGTCCCCCACTAGTAACCCTGGCCCAATCTGAGGATGCCCCATTAATAACCACTCTTTGTTTTCTATCACTGAGCCAGCTACCTACACATCTACACACATTTTCCCCTAGCCCAAGCTTTCTCATCTTACTTACCAATCATTTATGTGGGACAGTGTCAAATGCTTTAGAGAAGTCGAGATAAATGACATCCAATGATTCTCCTGGGTCCATTTGAGAGCTTACATCCTCATAGAAGCTGATCAGAATTACTGTGCAGAATTATTAGGCAACTTAATAAAAACCAAATATATATCCAACTCACTTGTTTATTTTCACCAGGTAAACCAACATAACACAAAATTTAGAAATAAACATTTCTGACATTCAAAAACAAAAATAAAAATCAGTGACCAACATAGCCACCTTTCTTTACGATGACGCTCACCTTCCTTCCATCCATACATTCTGTCAGTTGCTTGATCTGTTTACGATCAGCATTGCGTGCCGCAGCCACCGCAGCCTCCCTGACACTGTTCCGAGAGGTGTACTGTTTTCCCTCCCTGTAGATCTCACATTTTATGAGGGACCACAGGTTCTCTATGGGGTTCAGATCAGGTGAACAAGGGGGCCATGTCATTATTTTTCTTCTTTTACACATTTACTGGGCAGCCACACTGTGGAGTATTTGGATGCATGTGATGGAGCATTGTCCTGCATGAAAATCATGTTTTTCTTGAACGATACCGACTTCTTCCTGTACCACTGCTTGAAGAAGCTCACAAAGCTCTCCACAGTGCAGCACCCTCTCCTCCCTCATTTCTGTCTATCAGCCTAACGACCGCTGAGCTCTGCAAACGACTTTCGACCACCTCTGCACTAATCCGCACCTCCCACTCCCAACTCCAAGACTTCTCCCGCGCTGCGCCAATCCTCTGGAAAGCTCTACACAAAGAAATTAGGTCTATCCACAATTTGCATAGTTTTAGGCGCTCCCTCAAAACACATTTGTTCAGAGCGGCCTATCACGTTCACTAATCAAAGTCATTCTATGTGTAAGTGTGTGTGTGTAGCCCATTCACTATCTCCATCCATCCCTCACTCCCTCGAGATGGCTGGACCATCATTGTAAATACACCATTGTATATACACGCCTGTCCTCTGTGTCTCCCCCACCTCATTGTAGATTGTAAGCTCTCACCAGCAGGGGCGGCTGATTCTGCTTTAATTATTGTATTGTTAAAGTTGTTACTTATGACTTGTGTTTTGAAACTGTTAAACTGTAAAGCGCTGCGGAATATGTTGGCGCTATATAAAGATCATTATTATTATTATTATTATTATTATTATTATTATTGAAGAAGATGTCTTCCAGAAACTGGCAGTAGGTGTTGGAGTTGAGCTTCACTCCATCCTCAACCCGAAAAGGTCCCATAAGTTCATCTTTGATGATACCAGCTCATACCAGTACCCCACCTCCACCTTGCTGGCGTCTGAGTCGGAGTGGAACTCTCTGCCCTTTACTGATCCAGCCTCGGGCCCATCCATCTGGCCCATCAAGAGTCACTCTCATTACATCAGTCCATAAAACCTTACAAAAATCAGACTTAAGATATTTCTTGGTCCAGTCTTCAGATTTCGGAATAAATTCTTGGACTTTTGTGCGCTACCAGATAAAATCACTAATCCAGTGTTTAGGAGAAAGATTAATCCATTTATTTTCCAACGCGTTTCGAAATGTATACCATTTCTTCTTCAGGGGATGACATATATGATCAGACAGAACTGTCACAGATTATATAGAACAGAAGTTCAAAAAAAGATTCAAAAAACGGTGCCAAAAGGTCACATGTCATCTGGTACAAATGTCAGAGTTCAAAGTGTCATAGTTAAATTAATGTATTAGTTAATTTAAAATCATTAAAAACATATTATTTTTATTATTCCATAGATAAAAGAAAGAAGAAAGGAATGGGAAGATAAAAAAGAACAAAGAGGGGGAGACCCGTGCAAAACGAACCCCCGACATCAGAAGACAAAACAAAATAGGCACAGTGGGTGTCTCAGACCACTATACCAGGATCGGCTATACCCAACACGAAAAGAAGAAGAAAAAGGCTCCAAGAAAAAAAAAAAAAAAAAAGGAAAATGTCTTTCTGTATATACAAACGAATTCCAACCAAAAATGACCCCTTGACAATAAAATTCTCTCTTTTTATTAAAAATGTATGTAAAAAATGTATATGAGAAATGTAAAAATATATAATATAAAAAATGTATATGAGAAATGTAAAAATATATAATATAAGAAAAATCAGTACGATTAGTTCCAAATCACCTAAGAGGGGGGCAATAATTTTATTCATAAGTCCTCGGAGTGTTCGTAACGAAATGAACAGTTACTAATTATAGAGAGCTCTCGCAGCGTTCAAAAAACAGGATCGCCTCCTGTGCTGTCTCAGAACAAAAATCAATCAGTATGATCGATCACACAAGGGGGAGACCTCAACTTCATCTGTGAATCCTCACGGTGTTTTATAGGGAAAAGAACAGAGATACCGACTATGGAGAAATCATGCAGCGGTAAATGAAGAAACCGGGATCGCTCACCGCGATGTCCCAGTGCAAAGGGAGGAATTAGAAAGAAGAAGAAAAAGAGACTGTATGCCGCCAATACAGAAAAAGTGGCATTATTTTCTTACAACATTATAGTATATAATTATATAAAAGAGATATGTGCATTAAATGGGACATATGACAAATATAAAACATTACAGAAAAAAGTCGCATATGAAAAAACATTACAGAAATAAAAAGTCGCATATAAAAAAGGGGTTAATCATACAAGATATTACAAAAATCATTAGGATTAATATATGGTTGCATAATTAAAAATTAATAAAAGAGAAATTCATTAAATTTATCAAATTTTAGAGAAAGACCTCTGTAATTTCGTTTAATCCATAAGGCTTGAGTGTATTTAGCCTGTAGATCCAAAACACTTCTTTTCTATTCAATTGCCCTATTCTGTCAGGATTATCAGCAGGAATATGTTCAATTGGACTGATTTTTAGTCCACTCGGATCCTTATTATGTTTAATAGTAAAATGTCTTGACAGACCATGTTGTAAGAAACCCCTCTTAATATTGTATCTATGTGAATTAACCCTTAGATGTAGGGGTTGGGTTGTTCTTCCAACGTATTGTTTTTTACATCCACATTCAATTAGATATATTACAAATTCCGTAGTGCAATTCAAATAGTTTTTTATAGGAAAGATTTCATTAGTGATAGATGATTTTATAGTTTTTTCCTTATGTGTAATAATCTTACAGCAGAGACAATTTTTCTTGCCACACTTATAAATCCCTTTTAAAGAGGCATGAATAGGGAATGCAGATATAGTTTTTTGTCGACTAGGGGCCACCAATCCCTTAATGGTTGGTGCCCTTCTAAAGGTTATTCCTGGATTACTAGGTAAAAATTTTTGTAGAATAGGATCGCTTAAAAGTATATACCAGTTATCACATAAAATTTTGCGTATTCTCGTATGTTCAGCACAATATTGAGTGATAAAATTAGTCATAAATTTTTTATTATCTAGTTTGACTATTTTATCTCCATTAATAAGAGTGTCTTGTGATATATTGACACACCTATTATAGGCGCTATTAATTAGATTATTGGGGTATTTTTTATCCACGAACCTATTTTTTAGAATATCAGCTTGGTCCTTAAAGTCTTCAAAGTTACAACAATTTTTTCTGATTCTCCTAAACTGATTCTCTGGAATATTTCTTAGCCATTTACCATAATGTCCACTATTAAAAGGAATATAACTATTAATGTCCACATTTTTAAAAAAGGTTTTTGTTAAAATAGCATTGTCCCTAATAAAAATGGTTATATCTAAAAAATTGATACTATTCTGATCATAAACTGCGGAAAATGATAAACCCCAGTTATTATTATTAATATCATGAATAAAATTATTAACATTATTGTCAGAATTGTCCCAAATAAAAAAAAGGTCATCAATGAATCTCTTGTACATGATTAGATTATTACACCACTTGGTATTAAAAATATAAAATTCTTCGAACACCCCCATAAAAATATTTGCATACGTTGGTGCGACCTTTGAGCCCATCGCAGTCCCGAGCTTCTGATGGTATAAATATCCATCAAATGTAAAATAATTATTCCTCAGAATGAAATCCATACCTTTTAATAAAAACTTTTTTTGTTCTTTGGACAACCTACTATCTTTAATTAAAATTTTATTAAAACAGGCTAAACCCAAATTGTGTGGTATATTTGAATATAATGAAGACACATCCATAGTGAGTAATAAATAGCCAGATTTCCATTGAATTTGCTGTAAAGATTGAATAAGATGAGTGGAATCTCTAATGTAGCTATTTAGGAGCGGAACATTGGTAACCATAATTCTATCAATGTAATGGGATAGGTTACTCGTTAGTGAGCCTATACCTGAAATAATCGGTCTTCCTGGGGGGTTTAATAAATCCTTATGAATTTTTGGTAAATGATAGAAACAAGGAATTCGTGGGTTTTGAACAGTAAGAAATTTTAGTTCCTTTTTATTAAAGATGTTCATATTCTTACCCTCCTGAATTAATAGGTCATATTTTACTTTTATTTCTGGAATGATGTCTAGTGAATTTCTACTATAATATTTTTCATCAGATAATATTCTCATTGCTTAATTACAGTAATCAGATCTATTCTGAATAACTATCCCTCCTCCTTTATCTGCTGACCGCACTATAATATCAGTGTTAGTCTTTAGTGTTTGCAATGCTAATTTTTCACCTCTACTTAAATTATTTCTATAATGATAATTGTCCTTTGTAGAGGTAATTTCCTTGAATTTCTTTTGTACAACATCATTAAACACATTAAGGAAATGGCCCTTATTTTCAATAGGGTAAAAATTAGACTTAACAGGTACATCCAAGTGAAATCCATTTTCAGTGGAATCATTATTTGAGGAAACACATTCTTTAGAGTTGTTCTCATCTTTAGAACTTGATGACTGATTTAACTCTTTTAATAGAAAATGTCGTTTTAATGTTAATTTCCTGACAAATACTTATAAATCCAGGAAAAGATCAAAGTCATTAGTTTTATACACAGGACAAAAAGTTAAACCTTTAGAAAGAACTGCATTTTCCTCTGTTGTGAGGTGATGTGATGATAAATTAAAGATGTTATTCCCATGATTATTAATAATTTTATTCTTTGTTACTTTGTCTTCCCTTTCTTTTTTTCTCCCTCCTCTACTTCCTCTAAAAGACCTTTTCTTTTTCCGTTTTTTGGAGAAAAATTTTTTTTTATATCTTTCATCTGAGTGTTTTTCAGTGCTCGTGGCAAAAAAGGAACAGTGGCTGTATTATTTGTGTTAGAATTGTCTATTAAAATCATGTCGCTATTGGTTGTATTAGACGAATCATTATCATAAATAGAGAAATCCAGTAGTGAAATAGGTGTAGATTCAGGAAATTCTATAAGTGCTGGTGATACAATTTCTATTGGAGTGGGTGTAATGATTTTACTTGTATCTATGTTGGGATTCATTGTGTCAATAAGATTACTAGTGGTTTTATTCACATTTAATCGTTTCATTTGTTCCTTAATGCTCTCCAGGTGTTGGATAGCCTCAATAAGCGGTGCCGTCATTTTAGTGGTCTTGATAGGTGGTGGTTTGAGAGAATTATTTTTATTTTTTTCTCCATTTATTATTTCTTTGATGTTAGTGACAATCTGTTCACTCATATTCTTTTTATTGCATTCATTATTGTCATCTAATTTTTTATTAATAACAGTTTCTATTGTTTTCACAGATTTTTTTACCTCTATTGGTTTCACTATTTCTTTATTATTATCATTATTCTCTGCTGGGTTAGTAGTATCCATTTTAATTGAGTTCTCATTGCTAGTTTCATTCTTGTTATATTTATTTTTAATTTTGTCATTAATTTTCCTATAGTCCTCCCTATCCCTCTGTAATTTTTTTGATTTTTTTAAGAATTGTTTCATGCTCAATTTGCATGATATGTGTTATAACATTTGAATTAATTTTTTTATATTCAGGATGTTTAACAAAAGGACTCAGTTTATTTGATAGATCTAGTACCTTATTTGTTGCTAATTCTGCAAGTTTTGATCTTTTTTTGTATAAAAGTAAAATCATCCTATGCATGCAATTATTTAAATTGGTATCCCATTCATGTGTAAATTCTGAGTCATTGTCAAAAGGAGAGTCAAAGACTAACCTTAGACCCCGAGGACATATGTTCTCCTCTAGATAAATGGATAAGAAGCGGGCGTCCAGGCTATAATAAAGTTCCTCTTTAATCGCTTCTTTTAAGTTCAAGAAGGTTTTTCGAAAAGTCCTAGTTTCCTCTTCATTAAACAAATCAGTGCTTCCCTCTGTGTGATTCGAAAATCCAATATTGCCAATAGTTTGCAGGATCAGTCTTTCCCTCGACGAGAGTCTGCTTTGGAAATATTCCATCCTGGTACACAGGAACGGACCCTCTGCTGCTGAATGTTCCTATACACCGGCGGTGCTATCCAAGAACCGTCGGAGAGATTCAAATGTAATATAGCTAAAGGAACAAAAAAAGCGCAATAGGGTCTTATCTGGGTTATTGCAGAAAAAATAAATTAGAGTTTACTCACCCTTTTTAGGAGAGATTAAAGCATGTGGGATCAGTAATCTGCTTGCTGCACGTCCAAAGGTCAACTCTGCGACCGCTTCAACATCAGATTTCGGAATAAATTCTTGGACTTTTGTGCGCTACCAGATAAAATCACTAATCCAGTGTTTAGGAGAAAGATTAATCCATTTATTTCCCAACGCGTTTCAAAATGTATACCATTTCTTCTTCAGGGGATGACATATATGATCAGACAGAACTGTCACAGATTATATAGAACAGAAGTTCAAAAAAAGATTCAAAAAACGGCGCCAAAAGGTCACATGTCATCTGGTACAAATGTCAGAGTTCAAAGTGTCATAGTTAAATTAATGTATTAGTTAATTTAAAATCATTAAAAACATATTATTTTTATTATTCCATAGATAAAAGAAAGAAGAAAGGAATGGGAAGATAAAAAAGAACAAAGAGGGGGAGACCCGTGCAAAACGAACCCCCGACATCAGAAGACAAAACAAAATAGGCACAGTGGTCCAGTCTTGACGTTTTATGCTTCTTGTTGAAAGGTGGTAGTTTTTCAGCCTTCCTTAGTTTGGCCATGTCCCTGAGTATGGCACACCTTGTGCTTTTTGGTACTCCAGTAACGTTGCAGCTCTGAAATATGGCAAAACTGGCGTCAAATGGCGCCTTGGCAGCTTCACGCTTGATTTTCCTCAATTCATGGGCAGTTATTTTGAGCCTTTTTTTTATCAACACGCTTCTTGTGACCCTGTTGGCTATTTGCCATGAAACGCTTGATTGTTCGGTGATCACGCTTCCACAGTTTGGCAATTTCAAGACTGCTGCATCCCTCTGCAAGACATCTCACACATTTTGACTTTTCAGAGTCCATCAAATCTCTCTTCTGACCCATTTTGCCAAAGGAAAGGAAGTTACCTAATAATGAAGCACACCTTATATAGGGTGTTGATGTCATTAAACCACACCCCTCCTCATTACAGAGATGCAAATCACCTGATTTACATAATTGGCAGTTGGCTTTCAAGCCTATACAGCTTGGAGTAGGACATGTATAAAAAGGATGTGATCATTTGCCTTATAATTCTGCACACAGTGTATAGGCCCATCATGCACTGGAGCATCATTCATGGGGCCCATCATATACTGCAGCATCATACGGGGTCCTGTTGTGAATTCGCTTTCTGGCCTCCCTCTGGTTATTACTGAAGGTAGTGGAGCTGGTCAGATTAACAGAGGGATTGCGAGTTCTCTTTCTGGGCTCCATCTGGTGGTTACTGGAGGTAATGGAGCTGATCTGATTGACAGAGGGATTGCCACCTGATAATGAGGATGATGATTGGAGATCTGGGGTTTCAGATTGGGATTTAAGACAGCCAACTCCCTCTATCCCTGCTGGTGATTTTCCTCCTGTGCCTCCTGAGGTCTGATGTCTCCAGCTCTGTCCCTGTAAGTTCAGCTAAGTGGTTCATTTGCTATTCTCTTTGCATTTGATCTGGTTTTGTCTATCTCTGCTTTGTGCGGGTCAGCCAGCTCTGGCTGGGGCTGTGCTGAATCACCCCCCATATGTTACTGCTTGTGCCAGTTTGTTTTGTCCCCTGTTAGATTGGTCTCTTTTTGCTCTGCTTTCATAATATACCAGAGTGCTGATATAGTGGGGGGCGAAGTCGTTCGACTTCAGTTTTTTTTTGCATCAGACGTGTTGGACTTTTTGCAGGGTTTTTTGCGTGATTGCAGACAGTATCTTTCCTTTCCTGTCCTGTCTAGTCAGTGTGGGCCCCATCATTTGCTCAGTCTATTTTCCTGCCTGTGTTTGTGTTTTCATCTTGTCTCACAAACAATATATGTTTGGAGGCTATCTATTCCTTTGGTGTCTGCTCTGGGGCAGTTTAGATTTCCCCTTTCTTGCTTAGGGCTTAGTTAGCTCTCTGGCTGTGCCGAGGCATCTAGGATCAATGTAGGTACGCTCCATGGCTACTGCTAGTTGTGTGGATAGGATCAGGGGTCTGCAATCTGCTAAGTTACCAACCTCTCTGGTTTTCTGTGGCTTAGCCTGGGCCTGCTCTCCTCCTCGGTGACCCATTCATAACAGGGCCCATTATATATGGATCATTATATAGGCCCATCATACAATGGAGCATCATCCATGGGGCCCATCATATACTGGAGCATGATATGGGGCCCATCATATACTAGAGTATCATATGGGGCCCATTATATATGGAGCATTATATAGGCCCATCATACAATGGAGCATCATCCATGGGGCCCATCATATACTGGAGCATCATATGGGGATCATTACTTATGGGACATCATTAAGGGTATGGAGAATTATATGGAGCACATATGGAGCCTATTCTGTATGGAGCATTATATGGAGCCCATTCTGTATGGAACAATATATGGGGCCCATCATATACTGTATGGAGCTTTATATGCGACTCATTATATTGTATGGAGTAATATGTGGGGCTCATTCTACTCTATGGGGACCGTCCTATACAGTATGGCACATTATATTGGGACCATCATATACTGTAGCATTATGTGGAGCTCATCATATACTGTATGGAACATTATATGGGACCAATTATTCTGTATGGAGCAATATATGGGGCTCATTATTCTGTATGGCGCACTAGGTGGTGGCCATAATGCTTTATGGAGTATATACTGTGCTTTTTTTGAGCTATTGTACAATTTAAAATAGATCTGTCACGTAATGTAAGCAGTGAAGTATTTTTCATTGTACTATACCTATATTTTTGTGCCGTATCGGAGCATCATGAATTGTGGTATGTGTTAAAGGAGCCCAGTGACACTCTTTCGCCCGGGGCACACGAAAACCAGGCGCCAGCCCTACCCCACCGCAACTTTAGCCAAATAACCCCCAGTTTTCAATGCATAACTAGTATTACAAAGTAAATTAAGGTTGACAAGCTTCAGTTATAAGAATTGATGTTGTTGGCATTGAAATGGGCACTGTAGGTGTGTTTCCTGTCCACCACTCCATGTCAACTTTGCTTCCCCATTGACTTGCATTGGGTTTCGTGTTTCAGTCGGACTCCGACTTTTCCCGATAGTCGGCCGATTTCGTTAAACTCGACTTTTGAGAAAGTCGGATTTCATGAAACCCGACTCGACCCTACAAAAGGCAAAGTCGCTCATCCCTAATGAAGAGCATTAATCAACAATAATACAAGTCAACAGGCTCTTTTTTACCAACCATTGACAGGGACCAATGCAAACTGTACGGGAATGGAATGATCCTGACCACGATCGCTCTGTCCCTGAGGTGGATTCATAGAGTCAGCAGCACATCTCCTCTTTACATGGAGAGATGTGCTGCAGAAAGTTCACATTTTTAGACCAGTGTAAATGATCCGGTCAATTTGTAAATTAGCAATTTGCTTTTCAGTTGCATGATTAGATGGACCGAAGATCGGGAATGATCATTCTCAGTAACACTCATTCAGATTATTATGGGTCCCTCTGAAAGGGCCTTATAAGTCAATCAGTATATTTGCAACTGTGCTGATAAGAATTTTCCCAAATTATTGGTCCTACCATGTCTATGAATTGAATGACTACGAGCGAGGGTCAAGCATAAAATAATTCAATAGCCCAACTGCCTTGTCGGGTTTTCATTGATTCTTGTGACTGATTGAACTCAGGATTTCTCCAAACCTCTTAAAATAATAGACATTTCCTTTTTATTCATTGTTATGCTGACGGCACAACTCACAGAAAAGGACATAAAGTTCAAAAACATCACAGAAAAAAGGCAGCCATAGCTACCAACACTAGGACACAATATTGATGCAGCAGGAGCCCATGATAAAGGCGAGGCCTAGACCGCTGCATATGCTGATATCACAACCACTCGCACCGACCGTTCATGGAGGATTCAGCTGCTGGGTGTTGTAAATGGACGCGGATAAGGCTTGATAAGGTTCTCCTCAGTATTTTCCACCGTGCTGCCCCCGCATTTATCATGGGGTCTGCTACAACCTGTAGTGCTTTAATTTTCTGCCTTTTTCCTTTGAAGTTTTTTATGGTGCCGTAGACTAAAGGTTCCAGAAGCCAAAAGTTGTGGCTCCGCCATTGACTAGTGGCAGTCATAAATGTGAGTTTAGAGTCTGCACAAGGTGACAATGACTTTTTTACAGTGTATTATGACTAATTCTGAATATAATTGACTTTTAGAAAATACTTTGCAATGACAGTCAAAAATGTCCATCTGATACGGCTTCTACTAGAGGCAAGCACTATTGAAGTCTATACACTGGCCATGGAGCAAAGTCAAGTCATAAGTCATTTCCTTATGTGCAGAACTAATTAGTGATAAGTTGGTTATTTGGCACAATTGTCTCAGGATTCTCTCTTGGTCTGAAGGTTTCGGTGGACATCCACCTCCATTATTAGACTGTGGGTCCCTTTTTCTGTCCCAGATTGGTTGAGATATCATTTTATGGGAATTATCAGGGCTGTTACCTCTTCATACTGCAAATACTCCTTTAAATTTAGCAGACAATGTGGCCATACTATATAAATTGCTGCAAAAAATTAAGACTTTTGGAAATCACAATTATCCTTTGGCGTATTTCCTTGGTTCTTGCCCCGTAGATTATTGGGTTGCACATGGGTGCAGCAAGAACATAGAGGTTGGAAAAAATAATGTGAATGTGGATAGGAATATTATGTCCGAATCGATGTGTAAAGAATGAGAAGAGAGCGGGGACATTAGAGATGATGAGGACACAAACGTGCGGGGCACATGTGCCTAAAGCCTTTTGACGAGCTTCCTTGGAGGACAATCGAAATACCGCCCTAACTATGGCCGAATAGGACACCGTTATAAATATAGCATCTACCGCTATCACCAGCAGAGCCACTGCCAGGCCATACACCTGATTTATGGTTGTATCAGTGCAAGCGATCTTCACCACAGCCATGTGTTCACAGTAGGTGTGAGCGATCACGTTGGATCTGCAGTAGGACAACCTCCTGATCAGGAATGGAGCTGGAGCCATAAGTAAGGAGCCTCTAAATATTGCTGAAACCCCAATCTTAGCAATCACAGAGTTATGAAGAATAGAAGTGTATCTGAGGGGATCACAAATAGCAACATATCGATCAAACGCCATAGCCAGGATGACCGTAGACTCCATCATGGAAAGGGCATGGATGAAGAAGAGCTGAACCAGGCATGCATTGAAGTCAATCTGCTTGTCACCAAACCAAAAGATGCTCAGGATTTTGGGAGTAGTAGTTATTGATGCCACCAGGTCAATAATCGATAACATACAGAGGAACAGATACATTGGTTTATGAAAGGTCTCGTGGCACAAAATGATGAGAAGCATGGCACTGTTCCCCAGAATCGTCACGATGAACATGAAACATATGGGGATGGAGATCCAGATCTCGGCCACCTCGAGGCCAGGAATGCCAATCAGAATGAAGCTTGCGGGTTGGTAAAAAGATTCATTTTGTGTTGACATTGCTTGATGAGGTTCTGTAAATGCAGAAAACCAAGGGTTACCGTATATCACTGTATGATCTACACCTGCTCTCCATACATTTACCGTATGAGGCTGAGGCTGCTTTACTCTGTGGGAAGATTTCTCTTTTGCTGCATTCAGTTTCTAGAGTATATCTACGTAGCGGCTCGTGATGCTGCAGACTCAGTGCTCAGTGGGCATTCCCTATGCAGTGATCCTTTTTCCTGCCGACTTTCTGGCTGTTTGTTCCTCTGTCTCACACAGAGACCTCTACAGAGCTCGGAAAGCAGAGGAAGAGCCCGAAGGCCCAGAGTCATACTATATACAGCAAGCATTATGTCTACGTAGGAAATTATTACTGCTGCAGTTTATACCTATCTGCTATATAATGATTATTGATCATATTGCGGAGAAGGGAACGCGCAGAACAGATCAAAACTGTTCCCTCTTTAGGTCTGTGGCAACATTGCCCCCTGACCAGCTGAGACAATGGGTCTTTCACACCTCCTAACATTTGCTCTCTCCTCAATCCCAAATGTCCAGGAAACCGCTCAAAAAATGCCCATTTAGTGAAACGTTTGGATGTGCCGAGCCTGACTGTGTAGCCAATATTATACAGCAGCCGTGATCGTGAAGGGGGCTGGCTGGGCTACCTAATGACCTTCATTACAAGTCACCGATGGAGAGAGAGAAGGCAGTCATCTTTCTATGTCGAAATGAAAACAGAAGATGAGGATAGGAACAGAAGCCATCTGAAATCGGGAGAATGGGGCAGTCTTTGCAATCGGAGAACATTCTGTAGTGGCTCTAGCAGACTCAATTCTGTCCAAATTGAAAATGACCCAATTCATGAAAAGTCTTTTATTTTGTTCCAAGATCTCTCCAGACACCAAAAAATAATAAAAATTAAATAAAGGGGTGAAAAGATAATAAACCATGAGGCTCACCAGTCTTAGGCCTGCTCCTCACCGGTGCTGCAGCTGCTGACGCCGCTTCCTGCCTGGTCCTCTGGTCGCTTTAGATATTTTGACGTTTTCTAGACCTCGTGTCATCACATGCAGGAATTGCGCCCCACATGAAGACCGGAGGGGGCGAGCAGGGGACCGGGAGGGGAGCTGAGCTAGAAGAGGTGGGCTTAGGACGGGTTAGTATAATGTTTTTTTTTTATATATATTTTATCACCTTTTTTATTCTCAATAGAATCCAGAAGCATGCCGGCCGCCTTCTGCCATTGTGATGGATTTGTGTGAATCGAATCCTGAATATTTCAGTTTCAGGAGTTTGTAAAGAATCGGATTGGTCACGAATCGTCTCTTCTGGTGACTGTATTCTGACTCTCATTATTATTAGTTCTGTTAGTAATATTCTCTTGTATAATTATCATTATTCTCCTTCCTTCGCTCTCTCCGCAGTCGGGTGATGGGACTTCTCTTTCACTTTGTGGCTCAGACGTTCCTGCAGATGTTTTCTGATCGGGCCCCGGTGTGCCATTATTCGTTGTGTTAGTCGCGTTCGTGTGGTTATTATTTTGCTATTATTATAATTTCTCGCTATTATCGGATGCAGTCTGACTTTCTGTGAGACATGGTGCAGACATTTCTTGGACTCTTTAGGTGTTTAGCTGAACCATCGTGTCATGGGAGAATCCTTGTACCGAACACTACATGGTAAGACGCTACTGATTTTTACTAAGGGGCCTCTCGTGCCCTCAGTGACCTGTGCCTCTAATAAGCTGTGTTGCCCCCGGGGCCCCGCTTTGTCACAGAACAATTCTCCAACATAAGAAAGTCTATGGTAAATGAGAAGATCCATGAAAAGCTAAGAACCCGGATTTCTAATATTCAGGAGTAATTGATAATAGCAATGCCCCATGAATTTCTGATCTTACTGATGAGCAGTGACTCTCCCGCCGCCTTTAGTTACTCGTCAGTGATTCTGACTATTTACAGCCTCATTCAGATGTCAGTGCCAGCCAGTCCGAGAGCAGATTGGCGGCAGCTCTCCCAACCCAAGTGTGACACCATCATATGTTTCTACGAGGCTGTCATGCTAGGGTTGGGAGACCGGTGGGAAGTCCGTGCTTGGAACCATTGGCTTGGACATCTGAATGGGCCCTTAATCTATAGGACCCCCTAAATATGAGACCACCTGGATGTTACACTGTAACAACATCTTTTAAGCCGGTACTAATAAAATCTCTGTAATGGGAACCTGTCACATTGTACATGGCATCTGATCTGTAGGCCGGCATTAAAGAGCAGGAGGAGCTGGAGGAGACTTTTTTTTTGTCGGATATGTTTCAGTAAAATTTTCATTTTATTTATTAAAATTCCTGGTGTTTATATGCAGAAGTGTCCAGTGGGCGGCCCTACTCAGTGAGTGACAGTCTTCCCTGTATGACTATGCATTCAGAGATAGCTGTCAATCACTAGTAGGACACCAGTATATAAACACCAGGGATTTCAATGAATAAAATTCATGTTATACTGAATCTTTTCCAACAAACCTATATATAATTCTGCCCAGCTTCTCCTTCTCTGCACCGTGTTGTCCACAGATCGGACGACACTTACAACATAACAGGTTCACTTTAAGGGTCATTCTCAAAATGAGCCAAACAATCTAGTCTACACGAAGATTTCATCCATTATAAGTTTATGCTTAGAACATACAACACTGCCCTTCACCTCTCCAAACAAGCCTATTTCAACACCCTCATCACCTCACTGTCCAATAACCCGAAACGCCTCTTTGACACTTTTCATTCTCTACTCAACCCAAGAGTACAGGCCCCAACCACGGAGCTCCGAGCTGACGAGCTGGCCAATTACTTCAAAGAAAAAATTGACCAGATTCGACAGGAAATTATCTCCCAATCACCTCATACCATGTACTGTCCTCCCTCCCTCACTGTATCTAGCTCACTCTCTGATTTTGAACCAGTCACAGAAGAAGAAGTAAGCAGGCTCCTTGCATCTTCTCGCACAACCACTTGCACCAGTGACCCATTTCCGTCACATCTCCTCCAGTCCCTTTCCCCTGCTGTCACCCCTCACCTAACTAAAATATTTAAACTCTCTCTCTCTTCTGGTATCTTTCCCTCCTCATTTAAGCATGCCATCATACATCCACTACTTAAAAAACTATCCCTCAACCAAAACTGTGCCGCTAACTATAGACCTGTCTCTAATCTTCCCTTCATCTCTAAACTCCTGGAACGCCTGGTCCACTCCCATCTTATCCGCTATCTCGCTGATAACTCGCTTCTCGACCCTCTCCAATCCGGTTCCCGCTCTCTACTGAAACTGCCCTCACTAAAGTCTCTAATGATCTACTAACAGCTAAATCTAATGGTCACTACTCCATGCTAATTCTCTTGGATCTCTCTGCAGCATTCGACACTGTGGATCATCAGCTCCTCCTCACTATGCTCCGTTCCATTGGCCTCAAGAACACCGTTCTCTCCTGGTTCTCCTCCTATCTCACTGACCGCTCCTTTACTGTATCTTTTCCCGGTTCCTCCTCCTCTCATCTTCCCCTTAGGCTGGGTTCACACGTGGCTTTTTTTCGCGTTTCCGCAGCTGTTTTAACCGCGCGATTTTGCCGCGAAAACCCGAAAAATAAGCATCCCATGCATTCCTATGGGATTCCGCAATGCTGTGCTAATGCTGCGGTTTTTACCGCGGCGGAATCGCTTCGCGGTAAAAACCGCAGCATGCTCATTAATTTGCGGAATCGCGGCGATCCCGCACCCATAGGAATGCATTGTTCCGCTTATTTCCCGCATGTGGCTGTGCACAACATGCGGAAAGTAAGCAGAACATTTGCGGATGGTACCCATGGTCCGGAGGAGAGGAGACTGTCCTCCGGGCTTTGGGTACCATATCCCTGTAAAAAAAAAAATTTAAAAATAAAAAATATTGTTATTCTCACCCTCCGGCGTCCCGCGCAGTCTTCCCGCTTCTCTTCACGCTCCCGTTCCCAGTAGTCCTTTGCGAAAATGCCCGCGATGGCGTCCGATCTCGCGGGATCGCGAAGTCTCGCGGTCATTCGCGCGATGTCATCGCGAATTACCGCGAGACGTCGCGATCCCGCGAGAACTGACGTCATCGCGGGCATTTTCGCAAAGGATTACTGGGAACGGATGCGCGGGACGTCGGAGGGTAAGAATAACACTATTTTTTATTTTTTTTTACATTTTATCTTTTACTACTGATGCTGCATAGGCAGCCTCAGTAGTAAAAAGTTGGTCACACTCGTCAAACACTATGTTTGACGAGTGTGACCAACCTGTCAATCAGTTCTCCAAGCGATGCTACAGATCGCTTGGAGAACGCTAGCATTTTGCAAGCTAATTACGCTTGCAAAATGCTAGTTTTTCCGCGGGAAAATCGCGGGAATTTAAAATGCGATTTTCCCGCGGACTGGAATCCCGGAATTCTCGCGGTAATTTCCGCGAGAGTTCCGGTACGTGTGCACTTAGCCTTACTGTTGGGGTTCCTCAAGGATCAGTCCTAGGCCCCCTACTCTTCTCTTTGTACACTGCCCCTATTGGTCATACAATCAGTAGATTTGGTTTCCAGTACCATCTCTATGCTGATGACACCCAATTATACGCTTCTTCTCCTGATATCACACCTGCCTTTTTAGATAACACCAGCGATTGTCTAAATGCTGTGTCTAACATCATGTCCTCCTTCTATCTGAAACTGAACCTGCCAAAGACTGAACTCCTTGTGTTTCCACCCTCTACTAATGTACCTTTACCCGACATTGCTATTTCCGTGTGTGGTTCCACTATTACTCCCCAGCAACGTGCCCGCTGTCTTGGGGTCATACTTGACTCCGAACTTTCATTCGCCCCCCACATTCTATCACTGGCTCGCTCTTGTTATCTGCACCTCAAAAACATTTCTAGAATTCGACCTTATCTTACTTTTGATTCCGCAAAAACTCTTACTGTTTCTCTTATTCATTCTCGTCTCGACTATTGTAACTCTCTTCTGATCGGTCTCCCTCTTACCAAACTCTCCCCTCTCCAATCAGTCTTGAATGCTGCAGCCAGGATCATATTCCTCGCCAATCGTTACACCGATGCCTCTACTTTGTGCCAGTCATTACACTGGCTACCCATCCACTCCAGAATCCAGTACAAACTTATTACTCTCACCCACAAAGCCCTCCATAGCTCAGCACCACCCTACATCTCCTCCCTTGTTTCAGTATACCATCCTACCTGCGCCCTCCGTTCTGCTGATGACCTGAGGTTAGCATCCTCAATAATCAGAACCTCCCACTCCCGTCTCCAAGACTATACAGGTGCTGCGCCAATTCTTTGGAATGCACTCCCCAGGTCAATACGATTAGTCCCGAATCCCTACAATTTTAAGCGTGCCCTGAAAACACATTTATTCAGACTGGCCTATCCCCTCAACGCATTAACCTAATCTATCCCTGTGTGGCACAGTCAAAAATTTTACCATAACCAGATTTCCCGCATCATGTTCCCACATGCTTTATGCATCCATTAGCCCTCTGCGTCTGTACTGTTACACACTTAACATTATGACTGGTCCATACAATCAGGGCAACTGTTACCACGCACCTTTCGTGTCTCCCTCTTTCCTCATAGACTGTAAGCTTGCGAGCAGGGCCCTCACTCCTCTTGGTATCTGTTATGATCTATGTGATTATTGTTATGCTGTAATGTCTATCGTCTGTACAAGTCCCCTCTGAAATGTAAAGTGCTGCGGAATATGTCGGCGCTATCGAAATAAAATTTATTATTATTATATTTTTACTATTATTATTATAAACAATACCATCAGATATTATTGAAAATCCACCATGTTTGTGCACAGTAAGATAGAACATTGACGGCAGAAGAACATGAGGTGGTTCATCTAGTCTGGTAACCCCCAACCTCCTCACCATGGGGGGAACACAACACGTGTTTTTACACTTCTGCAGGAACCCACCAGTTGTCCTATGCATCAAGTAAAGAGTAAATCACTCTCTCCTGGAGAACATCTTTCATGGTTTTAAGGCGTCTGTACTTGGGAACCACTAATGTTGAGGACGATGATGGTTTTTGATGGTTTATGTAATCGTGATTCTATTTCCTTTTCTGGGAGAAAATAACAATGAGATTAAAAGCACAGAGTTGGGAACAATGATAGCTGATGATGGTTTTGGTGGTTTATGTGTCTGTTTATCACTTTCCAATCTCCTTTTCTAAAAGAAGATAACAAAGAGATTGTAAGCAATGAGACGACCTACCAGCACCAGGGACGAAATGAAGGAGCAGCAATGTCCAGACAGCAGCGACACTTCCGGATCAGGCAGATGTTGAGCTCTTCTACTTCAGATCTGTCTGATGTTGGAGTATTTATCTCCTGGTCCACAATAAGCTGGAGAGCTCCCAGGACTCACCATGGTGTTTCCCCAGAAACAATCTAAACTCCCTAAGGCTCAGTGGAAGGACTACTCTATTCTAGGCTTCGGCTGCGCCTCTGAGACATCCCCCAGGAGCGGAGCTTCAGGACAGCAGTGATCTCTCTTATGTATGATATTTAATGTCAGACATGTTTAGAAGATGAATTAATTATTTTCAAATATTTAGACACAAAACAGACATAAAATTTATAGACAGGACGCTTTAATAATAAATAATAATTTTATTTCTATAGCGCCAACATATTCCGCAGCACTTTACATGTTAGAGGGTACTTGTACAGACAATAGACATTACAGCACAGCAATAATAATAATCTTTATTTTTATATAGCGCTAACATATTCCACAGCACTTTACAGTTTTGCACACATTATCATCACTGTCCCCGATGGGGCTCACAATCTAAATTCCCTATCAGTATGTCTTTGGAATGTTGGAGGAAGCCAGAGTGCCCGGAGGAAACCCACGCAAACACGGGGAGAACATACAAACTCCTTGCAGATGTTGTCCGGTGGGATTTGAACCCGGGACTCCAGCGCTGCAAGGCTGCAGTGCTATCCACTGAGCCACCATGCTGCCCACACATAGATCATAACAGATACCAAGAGGAGTGAGGGCCCTGCTCGCAAGCTTACAATCTATGAGGATATAGGGGAGACACGAAAGGTGGATGGTAACAATTGCTTTAGTTGTTTGGACCGGCCATAGTGTAAGAATCGGTGTCCCTGTTGCTGCATGAACCGGTTAACAGTCTATGAGTGTAACAGTACAGACACAGAGGGCTATTAAATGCATAAAGCATGTGGGAACATGATGCGGGGAACCTGGTTATGGTAAAACTTTTGCCTGTGCCACACAGGGATATTTAGGTTAATGCGCTGAGGCGATAGGACAGTCTGAACAAATGCATTTTTAGGGCACGCTTAAAACTCTGGGGATTGGGGACTAATCGTATTGACCTGGGAAGTGCATTCCAAAGAAATGGCGCAGCACGTGAAATGTCTTGGAGACGGGATTGGAAGGCTCTGAATATTCAGGATGTTAACCTCAGGTCATTAGCAGAACGGAGGGCACGGGTAGGGTGGTATACTGAAACAAGGGAGGAGATGTAGGGTGGTGCTGAGCCATGGAGGGCTTTGTGGGTGAGGGTAATAAGTTTATACTGAATTCTGGAGTGGATGGGTAGCCAGTGTAATGACTGGCACAAGGTAGAGGCATCGGTGTAACGATTGGCGAGGAATATGATCCTGGCTGCAGCATTCAAGACAGATTGGAGAGGGGAGAGTTTGGTAAGAGGGAGACCGATTAGAAGAGAGTTACAATAGTCCAGACGAGAATGAATAAGAGAAACAGTAAGAGTTTTGCAGAGTCAAAAGTAAGAAAAGGTCGAATTCTAGAAATGTTTTTGAGGTGCAGATGACAAGAGCAACCCAGTGATCGGATGTCGGGGGTGAATGAAAGCTCGGAGTCAAGTATGACCCCAAGACAGCGGGCCTGTTGCTGGGGAGTAATAGTGGAACCACACACGGAAATGGCAATGTCGGGTATAGGTACATTAGTAGCGGGAGGAAACACCAGGAGTTCAGTCTTTGACAGGTTCAGTTTCAGATATAGTGAGAACATGATGTTAGACACAGTGTTTAGACAATCGCCGGTGTTTTCTAGAAAGGCTGGCGTGATGTCAGGAGAAGAAGCGTATAATTGGGTGTCGTCAGCATAGAGATGGTAGTGGAAACCAAATCTACTGATTGCTTGACCAATAGGGGCAGTGTACAAGGAGAAGAGGAGGGGGCCTAGAACCGATCCTTGAGGAACCCCAACAGTAAGGGGAAAATGAGAGGAGGAGGCTACATTCTGGTCCGGTCACTTGAGATGAAGGATGGTCCAATTATCTGGTGAGAAATTCTAGTGAGCCCCATTTTGATGAATGAAAGGAAAAATAGATATTTTAGGATTGGCTCACTCCTAATTATAAAGTGGAAATCTGCTGCCAAAAATTCTTATCCACTTTTTAAAATAAACCAAAATGTTTAACCTGGCGGAAGTTTCTGAATGATGAATGCTGACTTTTAATCATTTAAACATATATTTTAACATCATATAAGAATAAATAACCAACAATAAACAGTGATTGAAAAGAACAAAGGAACAGAAATCAGAGTCGGACATGGAGGTTTTCTATGTATGCAATAACATTGTCATTTCCAGTGTAGAAGTCATTCTTGTCACCAGTATAAGATCTGAGGGGACGCTCCTGGACAATGTGCTGGACTGTTTGACGGTTGGCTCCACAGTCACAGGCAGGAGAGTGAGATTTTCCCCACTTATGCATAAGATCTGCACAGACTCCAAAGTTTGTCCTGATACGATTCAGAGTGACGCAGGTTTTATAGAAGCAAACAAAGCAAACCAGCTCATCGACAACCATCAAGGGTGCACGGAACTCCGCCTGATCAGACGTCATGTAACATGGAGGAAAAAGGGTTCATCTTCCAGGTCCCACAAAAAAAATCTTTGTTCTTTATTGAAGCTTTATCACAGCTAGATAAAGATCTCTAGAATGAAACGCGTCGCTTTGCCTTGGCCAGACAACTTCTTAGTGAGCATTTTCCGTCACGTATATGTTTTTAATTACTTCAATAAAGAACTAAGATTTTTTTATGGGACCTGGAACATGAACCCTTTTTCCTCCGTGACCCAGGTTTTCCTTGGTAGATTGAAGCCTGGTGGTGGACTTTGTAAGTGATGAAACGTTTGAAGCTCACCGTTTACTGCAGTGACCCAAAGTTCTCGCCATTTCTCTTCTATATTGAAATCATGTTCTTACAGGGTCATTGTGGTTCGGATGGGGGGTGTCTTGATTTCAGTAGCTGTAGTTGAACATCTTGGATATTTTGATGTATTGGGAGATTTTCATTATTCAGTACTTTGGTATATTCTTTAAGTAGGAGCTTTTGTCTTCTCTGGTTTGCAGGTACAATATGGCTCAAGACAGGTAACCAGTGGACGGGCGTAGGTCTGATGGCACCAGATATTATGCGCATAGAGTTGTTCAGCTGAGTGTCGATTGCATTCACATGACAACTATTCAGCCATGCTGGAGCACAATATTCTGCGGCAGAGTGCACCAAGGCCAGGGTAGACGTTCCCAAGACAGGTGCTGAAGAATGCCATGAGAATCCGCAGAGTTTCTGAATAATATTATTGCCTGCTATGTTGATTATCAAATATGATGTAAAATATATTGACCAGGAGATCTAGATGTAGTTTGATTGTTTGGGCGTCAAGATTGTTAGTCCTTTAGCATTACTCAGGATGCACCATGTGGAGGAGGACTAACGTGAACGTTGAAATTATCGGGAACTTCCAATTTATAATTTTATTTCTCTTTCTTCCTGGGAAGTCTCACGTCTAGTACCAGTCCCCGATGGCGTGTCCTCCTGAAGTCGTAGCTCCGTACTACATTCTCAGCCATTTTCAGCCTGTGTGCAAATAATCAGACGGGAAACAAACAGTCAGACCACACAATATAATTAATTATTATTATTATTATTTATTTATATAGCACCGTTGATTCCATGGTCTGTACATGAGAAGGGGTTACATACAAATTACAGATATCACTTACAGTAAACTAACAATAACAGACTGATACAGAGGGGAGAGAGGACCCTGCCCTTTCGGGCTTACATGCTACAGGATGGTGGGGAAGGAGACAGTAGGTTGGGGGGTTGCAGCAGTTCCGGTGTTGGTTGAGGTGATATCTCCGGTAGTGGTGAGAGAGAAGGAGGTAGCGGGGTCATTGCAGGCTGTAGGCTTTCTTGAAGAGGTGGGTTTTCAGGTTCCGTCTGAAGGATCCGAGTGTAGTTGATAATCGGACGTGTTGGAGCAAAGAAATCCAGAGGATGGGGGCTATTCGGGAGAAGTCTTGGAGGCGGTTGGAAGAGGAACGAATAAGTGTGGAGGAGAGAAGGAGGTCTTGGGAGGATCGGAGATTACATGAGGGAAGGTATCGGGAGATTAGTTCAGAGACATATGGGGGAGACAGGTTATAGATGGCCTTGTAGGTCAGTATTAGTAATTTGAACTGGATACGCTGAGGGAATGGAAGCCAGTGAAGAGATTTGCAGAGGGGAGAAGCGGAGGAGTAGTGAGGAGAGAGATGAATTAGTCGGGCAGCAGAGTTAAGGATGGACTGGAGAGGTGCGAGAATGTTAGCAGGGAGACCACAGAAAAGGATGTTGCAGTAGTCGAGGTGGGAGATGATGAGGGCATGCACAAGCATTTTAGTAGATTGAGGGTTGAGGAAAGGACGGATTCTGGAAATATTTTTGAGCTGGAAGCGACAGGAGGTAGAGAGAGCTTGGATGTGCGGTTTGAAGGACACAGCAGTCAAGGGTTACTCCGAGGCAGCGGACTTCCGGTACTGAGGAAAGTGTGATGTCATTAATTGTTATAGCTAGGTCAGGTAAGGAAGATCTGTGAGATGGAGGAAAGATGATGAGTTCAGATTTGTCCACATTGAGCTTGAGGAAGCGAGAGGAGAAGAAGGAGAATATCGCTGATAGACACTCCGGGATTCTGGACAGCAGAGAGGTGACGTCTGGGCCAGAGAGGTAGATCTGAGTGTCATCAGCATAAAGGTAGTACTGGAATCCGTGGGACTTTATGAGCTGCCCCAGACCAAGTGTATAGATTGAGAAGAGTAGAGGTCCTAAAACAGCCTTGGGGGACTCCAACAGAGAGGGTGGGAAGAGGAGGTGGTGTGGGAGTGGGAGACGCTGAATGTGCGGTTGGAAAGGTATGAGGAGATCCAGGATAGGCTGAGGTCTTTGATGCCGAAGGAGGAGAGGACCTGTAGTAGGAGGCAGTGGTCAACTGTGTCGAATGCAGAGGACAGGTCTAGAAGCAGGAGTATAGAGTATTGTTCATTTGATTTGGCTGTAAGTAGGTCATTAGTAATTTTGGTCAGGGCTGTCTCAGTGGAATGATGGGGGCAGAAACCAGATTGTAGATTGTCAAAGAGCAAGTTAGATGAGAGGTGGGAGGAAAGTTCAGTGTGGACATGCTGTTCCAGGAGTTTGGAAGCGAATGGAAGCAATGATATTGGGCGATAGCTGGACATAGCGGTTGGGTCGAGGGTTGGCTTTTTAAGGATAGGCGTGATTGTGGCATGTTTGAAAGCAGAAGGGAAGGTACCGGACGTTAGCGATAGGTTGAAGAGGTGGGTTAGGGATGGGATAAGTGTGGTGGAGAGGTTGAGGAGGAGGTGGGAAGGGATGGGGTCAAGTGCACAGGTTGTGAGGTGCGATTTGGAAAAAGACAATTAAGCTCCCCTTCAGTGATGTTGGAGAGTGAGGTTATGGGGTTTGGGCATTGGTCTGGTATACAAAGGGGTTGTGGTGGTTGAGTGATGAAGACTTGCCTTGTTTGGTCAATCTTATTTTTGAAGTGTGCGGCAAAATGCTTGGCAGAGATGAGGGAGGTTGGAGGAGGCAGTGGTGGGAGGAGGAGGGAGGTAAAAGTTTTGAATTATATAAATGACATTTACCACTTTATGTCAGCATCATTTTTAAAACCTATTTGTTTCCCTTAGGAGGTTAAAAGGGTTAAATATTTAGCAGTAATCTTTCATTTTACCAACAAAATTTACAAATCCTAGTTTTTTATGGACCATTTCACTTCTGAAGTGACTTTGAAGATCTTAGATGTCAGAACCCCCCAATACAAGACCCAAAAATTGTATTCAAAACCGCATTAATAAAGCTTGTTCACCCTTCAGGTTTTTTTAATTAAATGTTGTTTTACAGTAGCTCCAAATTTTCAATTTTCACAAGGGTAATGGGAGAAATCAACCACCCAATTTGCTGTGCAGTTCCTCTCGAGTACGCTGATACCCAATGTGTTTGGATGCCCGGTAGGGCTCTGAAGGGAAGTAGTGCTATTTTGGCCCGAAAAGACTGTTGACGTCATGTCATATTTGAAGAGCCGCTGAGGTAAAAAAAAACAGCAGAAAACCCGCACAAGAAACCCCATTTTGAAAACTATGGGAAGGTGGAGAAGATGGTGTGACATCTCTCTGAAGACCCCTGTTGTTTTTAAAGCATCAAAATGTCCTGTGTGGTATGTGTTATCCTCTGGGAGGCTGTAGTCAGGAGCAACAGGGTTAACTGTAGGGTTGGCCCATTGTTGTAAAGAGGATCGGGGTCCTGTGTGTCAGTTCCTGTTTTGTTAGTGAAAGAGGAAAGTGATCATCACCGGGTATGTGTGGTTGTGACCAGGAAAAGGGAGTCATTTCTGCAGGAGCCCTTCAGTGGCAGCAGGGTCCTTCCTTGAACTGGCAAGTGATGGTACCTAGAGCAAGAGACTTTTAGGAAGGTTGTAAAGGGTATGGAATGGACTGTCATATTCCTACCGCTGAAGACACCACTCGCATGATGTGTAATGTGCCATATATACTGTGTCATGTGTGATGTAGTAATGTTGGTAGTGTATAGTATAGGAAATAGTGGACAGCATCGGGTAAGACATAGTTTAGGGCTTAGGACATAAGGTAGGGAGTATAAGATAGTGACTGTAATTAGATATGTGACATTAGTGTAAGGAGGTGGCGGGGAACCTCACGTGCCTCTTCTCCCCTGGAAGCTGTTCTCTCGATTACATGCGGCACCTGATCGTTTATTAATGTAAAGTTTATGTACTGTAATGTCATGTGTCTGTCTGTGTATAGGCTTAGGACTAGGGTAGGATTTTAGATAGTATAGTGTGAAAATGAGGATGAGTGACCTCATTGAGATCAACATCCAACACTGCGGAGACACCATCACATGTTTCTCAACGCAGTGATGCTAGAGCAATGCCCCCATCCCTTATGGGAAATATGCAAAAACATGTAAATCAACAGCCGCGGAGACACCATCACGTGTTTCTCAATGCAAGCAATGACTAGCCAGGTCTTTCCCCGGGAAGGAACAACCACGGGAAGGGCAGTCTCCAATGAAGGAAACCACCTATGCCAAAACATGGTATCCATCTACAGACAGCTGTTTCAGGGATCACTGCGTTGAGAAACATGTGATGGTGTCTCCGCAGTGTTGGATGTTGATCTCTATGAGGTCATTCATCCTCATTTTTCACAGTCTTTTACTAGGCATTGCTCCTACTAGCCAGTTTTCTACTCCACACTGATGAGGGGCAATACCCCGAAACAGCTGTCTGTGGATGGATACCATGTTTTGGCATAGGTGGTTTCCTTCACTGGAGACTGCCCTTCCCGTGGTTGTTCCTTCCCGGTGAAAGACCTGGCTAGTCATTGCTTGCGTTGAGAAACGTGATGGTGTCTCCGCGGCTGTTGATTTACATGTTTTAGATAGTATAGGACCATAGTGGGATTAGAAAAGAGGGGGACACATTAGAGATATAGACTAGAATAGACAGGAGTGTTAGTTAGATACAAGCAGCATAGGGGTTAAGCAAATGGGAGGGGTCACAGAGCAGGACAGCACAGCGCAAGGAGGTATAGGACATGCACTTCCTGATTAGAAGCAGAAGCCCGAGCTTCCTTGCCCAGGGCAAGGTGCCTGCAGTATTGAGTTCAGACGCATTGCTGGCAGTTGGGATAAAACTGCAATGCCAGTAAGGGTCACCAGGTGGAGAATAGTGCAGTTGGGCACCAGCTCAACAGGACCATCCCCAAGAAGGATCTGGGGTCTAAGACCGGGGCGGGAGCAGCTGAGATGGCATTCCCGGCACCTTTCCCAATTGGAACCAGACGAGGGGCTGAAAGGGAGTTGATGACGTGGAAGGCACAGATGGGACATGGACTGTCCAGAGAGACTGCCTGGATGGCAGAGAAAAGGAAGGCACAGACAGAACAGAGTTCGACCAGAGATACGGCAGTGAATGCCGGGAGGAGAGAGAGATTACAGAAAGAATAGTGTCTGTGTGAATTGTGCTGCCTGTGTGATGAATACGCTGCTGTCCAGTAACATTAAGCTGTTGGAAAAAGACCTTGTCTCTGAAGTGATTTGTGGAATATCTCAATGTTAATAAATGTTTAACTCCATATCCACATGGATTTATGAAGGATCGCTCCTGTCAGACTAACCTGATCAGCTTCTATGAGGATGTGAGCTCTCAAATGGACCCAGGAGAATCATTGGCTGTCATTTATCTCGACTTCTCTAAAGCATGTGACACTGTCCCACATAAAAGATTGGTAAGTAAGATGAGAAAGCTTGGGCTAGGGGAAAATGTGTGTAGATGGGTAGGTAGCTGGCTTAGTGATAGAAAACAAAGAGTGGTTATTAATGGGGCATCCTCAGATTGGGCCAGGGTTACTAGTGGGGAACCACAGGGGTCTGTATTGGGCCCCCTACTATTTCATATATTTATTAATGATCTAGTGGATGGCTTACACAGTAAAATATCAGTATTTGCAGATGATACAAAACTATGTAAGGTAGTTAACACAAAGGAGGACAGTTTACAACTACAGACAGATTTCAGTAAATTGGAGAATTGGGCCGAAAAATGGCAAATGAGGTTTAACACAGATAAGTGTAAGGTTATGCACATGGGAAGGAGAAACAGATGCTACAATTACTTACTAAATGGGAAACTGCTGGGGAAATCAGACATGGAAAAAGACTTAGGCATCTTAATCAATAGAAGCTCACTTGGAGTGCCCAGTGTCAGGCAGCTGCCACCAAAGCAAATAGGGTTATGGGATGCATTAGAAGAGGTCTGGGGACACGAGATGAAAACATAATTCTCCCTCTGTACAAATCACTCATCAGACCACACTTGGAGGATTGTGTGCAATTTTGGACGCCGGTGCTCAAGAAAGACATTACTGAACTTGAAAGGGTTCAAAGGCGGGCTACTAAAATGATAAATGGAGTTGGTTCACTACAATACCCAGAAAGGTTATCAAAATTAGGTCTATTTACTCTAGAAAAGAGAAGACTTAGGGGAGACCTAATATATATGTACAAGTATATCAGAGGGCAAAACAGAGATCTCTCCAATGAACTGTTTGTACCAAGGACTGTGACAAGAACAAGGGGGCATTCTCTTCGTTTGGAGGAAAGACAGTTTCTGCACCAGCATAGAAGAGGGTTCTTCACGGAAAGAGCAGTGAGGCTCTGGAATTCTCTTCCTGAGGAAGTGGTGATGGCCAACTCACTGAATGAATGTAAGAAAGGAATGGAGGCTTTTCTTGTGAGTAACAGTATAGAAGGTTACGAATAACAGAATATTATAGGTAGATGGTTGACCCAGCTTAGGGGAAGGAATTTTTTCCCTATGGAGAAAATTGGCTTCTATTCTGTGGGTTTTTTGTCTTCCCCAGGATCAACAATGCAGAACAGCTGCACTAAAAATAGGCTGAACTAGATGGACATAAGGTCTTCCTTCAGCCTTCAAAACTATGTTACTATGTTATAAGCTCAAGGATGCGGAGTCAACATGACAGCAGCAGAAGGGAATCTGACAGAGCCTGTAAGTATGCTGTGGTGCATGCTGCATATGCAGCAGAAAGGACTTTGCATTTCATCTGTGGGGCGCCAGGGTGTAGGAACCATATAATCCGTTGCCACAACTACCACCCTGGCCGCCTTACATTAGGATACGGATAGAGTTAATGATCAGGACTAGCCCATAGTGGGAGTAGCTTAGTGTTTAGGTCCAATGATTGCTTCCTATATGTACTTAGTTATGGTTTTGAGAATGAAACAGGCAGTGCTGCCATTGGGGTGATCCACAGTCAAGAGGTGACTTAATAACAGAGATCACGATATCCAGAAAGAGAGGTGACTGACACTCTGCGTAACTCCAGGTCCAAAGGCCCAATTCTCTCCTGCTTCATGCTGCTCCTGGCCCTGCCCTCTCCTGCTCTGTGAAATTCCAGGCCCAACTCTCTCCTGCTCTGTACTGCTCCTGTCCCAGTCTTCTCCTGCTTTGTGTAACTCCAGACCCAACTCTTTCCTGTTCCACGCTGCTCTTGGCTTGGCCCTCTCCTGTGTAACTCATGGCCCAGCCCTCACCTGCTTCATGCTGCTCCTGGCCCTCTCCTGCTCTGCATAACTCCTGACCCAACTCTCTCCTGCTCTGCGCTGCTCTTGGCCTGGCCCTTTCCTCCTCTAGGTAACTCATGGCCCGGCCCTCACCTGCTCCACACTGCTCCTAGCCTGGCCCTCTCCTGCTTTGTGTAACTCCAAACCCATCTCTCTCTTGTTCTGCGCTGCTCTTGGCCTGGCCCTTTCCTGCTCTGTGTAACTCATGGCCCGGCCCTCACCTGCCCACGTTGCTCCTGGCCCAGCCCTCTCCTGCTCTGCATAACTCCTGACCCAGTCCCCGCCTGCTCAGCACAGCTCCTGGCAAGGATTGTGCATTTTTGCAGTTTCAGTTAAATTTATGTAAATAACAAATGGCTAAAAGGAGTAAGAAAAATCTATGTTTTGTTATTTTTTTTCTCTAATAAGTTTGAATATTTTTTTTACTTTTTTTAGTCCCATAGTGGATGTATAGTCAGTTTAGTAATTGTCCTGGAGGAGCCAAAGGGGAGGACAGAGACAATATTTTGTTTTTCATGTTTTATTCTTTCTTTTATTTCTTGTGTAAGGATTCCAGACAGTTGATAATGTGTTTCGGCAATAATTAATTAATGCGCATTTACAAACATTTCAGCTTGTTTAAGTATTGTTTTATTGTCATTGTTTGGCTTTCAGAAAAAAATCCAAAGTCAATGATTTTCATAAAATAATAAGTCTCCTCAGCTGCTCTTACCCCACAATTACCTCCATTCGAGGACGAATCGTGTTGTGAGTGCACAATTGGTGGCATGTCCAAAGACCATACTAAGGACCAGGGTGCACTCATTATGGTGGAAAAAAGGCAATTCCGACATATTAATAGGAAAGGGTTCTTTACAGTTAGAGTAGTCAGACTGTAGAATGCCGACCACAAGAGGTAGTAATGGCCGATACTATAACAGCTCTTATACAAGGGCCGGATGATTCCTCGATACACAGAACATTCTGGGTTATAGTTAATTTAGTGATAAAATGAACAATTGGTGGAGAAAGGTTGAACTTGATGGACCAGGGGCTTCTTCAACCTATGTAACTATGTAACCAGTGGTGTCTTTTTAGACTTTGTCTTGTGATAGCGATTTTAGCTTATTGTACATTTTTATATCCCTACACTTTGAAAGGTAGGCAAAGTCTAATGTCACAACAGGATCTCATGCAGTGTAAGAGATCGGCATAATGGGCCAGATTGGACATGCGTGATCGGTAGTGTCTCCAGTAAGGTGCCCTCTAGGTAATGAATGTTAGCTCTGCAGCTTGTATTTCTCAGGAGCTGAGGAGGATTCAGCTGCAGATTGTAATTTTAGTAAAGCATTGTCTCATCTGACTTCTCTCCTTCATTCTAATGTGCGCAGTGAGCGATACCAGATTTAGATGTGGAATCTTGGACTAATATAATATATCATTGGATTTGTTTTGGTTGACGTTGATAAAATGATGTCCGGAGTAAGAAGGGATGGCTTTGTTTCTTTTACGTTATCCGTTTCAAGACATCTCTATACATATGTGCGCTCATAATAAAATGGATGAGAACCCACAACAATATTTTGCAATTTCAGTTCATTGAAAGCATAACTACAGTATACTTCTTAGAAAAGTCTATGATGCTCCATATTCGACAAGGTTGTCCATTAATGCCAGTAATGTCTTTGACCAAGAGCAGAATTTGTATGTTCTGGGTCTACGTTTTCCAATCAGTCAATAGAAAGGGATAATTACTAATGAGAATGTAGACAATTGAGTAATCCAGTCGCACACAACCCTAAGGTTACAAAGTTTTACATGCGGGAAGTAGTTCACCTCTTGGGGGGATTTGTGTTTTTGTAGTTAATGTACAGCTCATTAAAACAGTTTTAGACCTTTTTTTATATCTTTATGTCTAGAGTAGTTTGGTAGGAACAGTAAGAGATATAAAATTATCGGAAACATGGCGATAACATCAGATTTCTGTAGATTTTTTCATTCTTAAAGAATCTTTTTCTTTCATTTTTAGTTTGAAATCTAAATTTTACAATTGTTGAAGAAGCTTCGATACTGATCACATACTTTATTGCTCCTTGTGGAGTTTCTAGACTTGTTCTCTCAGACGTTCATCCTTCAGTATAATTTCTTTCTCATTATTTCTTTTTTCTCTCTAGTTTATCACGGTTCTCACCAATGCATTTTCCAACCAAACGAGGAGGCCACCGACATTCATCCTTACAGGTATTCTGGGGCTGGAGAGCATACAGTTCTGGATCGCAGCACCCATGTTCCTGATGTAAATTGTGAGCAATTCTGGGAACTTTTTGTTATTACTTGTTATAGGAGACGTTGTACAAGTCCATGTATATATTATTATGGTCACAGTCTTTTATTGATGTACTAATGGCCACAACCACCACCCCTAAAATCCTCAGCCTCTTCTGGTTTAGTTCCAAGAAGATTGACTTCAGTGCATGTCTGGTTCTGCATTCTTTGTCCTTTCTGCATGGTCCTCCTGGCTGTGGCGTTTGACCACTATGTTGCTGTTTGCCATCCTCTCAGATACACATATATCTTGACCAGCTCCTTGATTTCCTAGATTGTGGTTGTTGCCGTATTTAAAGGCTCCTTCTTAATGGCTCTGGCACCTTTCCTGATCACGAGATTACCCTACTGCAGAACCATTGTCATCGCCAACACCTACTGTGAACACATGGATGTGGTGAAGATCACTTGCACCGATATCACCGATAATAAGGTGTATGGCCTGACTGAGGCACTGCTGGTGATAGTGGTAGATATTATATGAATTACTATGTCTTATACAGCAATAGGGCGGTCTTTCGATTGTCTTCCAAGGAGGCTTGTCACAAGACTTTAGGCACATGTGCCCCCCACATCTGTGTCATTGTCTTCTCTTATGCCCTGGCTCTCTTTTCCTTCTTCACACTTTGGTTTCGGGCACAACATGTCTTTTCAAATTCATATATTTTTTGCCAATGTCTACCTTCTCATTCCACCCAATGATTTATGGGGTAAGAACCAAAGATATTCAAGGAAGGATTTTGGCTCTCACCAGAGAAAAACATCAGCAGAGTTTATAAATGACTTATCTTAACCAGGAGACCACGAAGAGAGACAATCCATGGTAGAAAGCTTTGGCGCTAAAGAGCAAGTGGTTTTGTTGGAAATGTTTGTTTTTGGCTCAGTATAAAGATGGAAAATCCATTTTGTCTTGGTGCTGATGGCTTTGCTAGTAAAAACCATGTAGCCTGCATGTCAGGAACACCGCACTGCACTTGCTCACTGTGCCAGTGCGGGTGTCCTGAGTACAAAGACAGTACTCACAGATACCTGTGGAGCAGGGCAGCAGCGGTGACGATGCGTGCTTCAGAGTATCAGGACCTGAAGCACATGACTGCTGGGGGCGTGGCCTAAGCTCCACAGATCTAGGAGCTGCAGGGAAACTCCTAGAAAGGTAATTACGGGGCAATGTTACCAAGGGGCATAGACAGAGACAGAAACCAGACGAAGCCAGGGTCAAAGCACCAGATAGCAATACAGTACCACGGGGTTTAGACAGAGTGGATAGTCAGGACGTAGCAATAGGTCAGAAAACCAGAACGGGCAATAGACGGTACAATAGGGACAAACTGTAATAGAGTAACGATAGCCAAGCCAGGAGGTCAGAACCGGAGAAGACAGTAGTACGAAAGCGAGAGACGGAGTACAGAGTGAGGGAACAGGCCGGGTCATACACGGGAATCAAACAAGCAACGCAGAATACATGCACACCAGGGGTCAGACACACCAGAACAACAGTATAGCTGACAGAGAACCCTGGTAAAGAGTGAGTATAAATACCCCTCCCAGATCCAGAAAGAGGCCACGAACACTTAACCCTGTGAGTGCAGGGCAAGAACCCTGTTCAAACCATGACACTGCAGTGATATTCTCACTGTCCAAATATCAGAACCTGACAGAAACCTGTTGAACCCATCATATGTGAGTGAGATCTATCAGGATTGATTGGGATCATTCCGTACCAGCCACGGCTTTGATAAACCATCAATGTTGTGCAAAGCATAAAGGAAACTAGACATCTGAAAGCTCAGGACATCCATTACCATAGTACATGATTTCTTTCCTCCACAGCTCGAAGAAAAGGGTTGAGGATATGACACTCCCCAAAAAATAATTTTTCCATCTTCTCAGACGGCTCTGGTTGGTAATTGCTGAGAAAAAACAAGCAACTTTGTAATTTAACATTCATCATTACTTTTCTATTTTTCTCCCAATGTTAACAATTTTCTCTTTTATTGTTTACTACTCATTTCCAAGGAGACACTTATTGCCGTGGTCTAGAACTGGTGGCTCATGATCCTGTCCAGCTTCAGTTCCAAAGAGACAAAGATGCCTCATAGAGCCGCATCGGGGAACGCAGAGCACAACAACACTGCTCGTCTGAACTGTTACCTAAGTAGGAAAGTGGGAGGCCTCAGAGTGATGCCCTCCTGCTTCAGAAGATAATGTCCTCCGAGTGGGCAGTGACCTCAGAGTAGTGCAGGACGGCATTCTACTTGATGAGGCAAATTATTGCTCAAGAATGTGGATTAAAAATAGCTTGAGAATTTTCTAGACTACTGGGCATAGGTGAACTGGAAACCATTAAGGTTATAAAAAAAAGGTTGAAATATAGAAAAATGTTGGGCTGAGACACTTTAGTGACTATTGGAACAAGTTACAGACATCTATGACCATTTGCTGGCAATCTCTTCAGCAGCTCTTCCATCTGGTGCAGTCTCTGTGTCACTTTTCATATAGCTCAGACCACACTTACAGGACTTGTCACAACTTTTCAGTGTATAGTGGGCAGGGAGATGGAGTGGGCAAGTTGTTCCCATCACATAATGACTTCTTTGTGAAAGTGTTATGGGCCTGCTCTCTGTCCTGTGCAGAGGTCATTATGCATGAAGGGGGAGGAGGCAAGCTGTAACTTCACCTCTTTATCAATTATAGATTATGTGTTGTCTGACTTTAACTTTAGAATAGAGGAGCCACCTTTTATTGTAAGAAACAAAAAAATAGAAAAAGCGACCAGTAGGCCACCGCAGGGAAAGAAACACATGTAACAATCAGTGCAAACAGAGCAAAACCAAGTTTCACACTGGTTACTAGGCCAATTACTCACTGATATTCATGGGTACATTCAACATCCCATTAATGTCCACTAGGATGTGATCTTTGTACTCCATAGAGATCACCTTCCTCTACAGATCACCAAAAACAATTGGTTTAGGGTGTTCTGTCCTCACTAAATGAAGCAGACTTCATGTAGCTTATACAGGCAGCTAAACCGCTATACTGGGGGTCCAATAAGGAGACTGTAGGTTGAATCTGTATTTTATTGAACGTGATGGTATATTGATGCGGTGAAACTATAGTACAAACATATACATACACTGAGTAAATACAGGGTACATAAGGGATACATATTATACACAGCACATTAAGAATCAACATCTGCACTACTAGCTGAGGAGGGCAAACTAATTAAGCAGGCTGATCTGAGACAGAAATTAGACACAGGAAGCATGTTTGCTTACCAGCGATGCTGTCACAAGGGGAGAAGAGAAATGAGATGTTTCCAGGATGCAGGCAGAAGTAAAATGTAGAACTGGAGGGAAAATGGGGGCTGGACTAACCATGATCCCTTGCAAACTTACCAGAGTGCCTTGCAACTTTCCCAGAATATATTGTGAACAGTGGGAAAAAATAGAAGCAAAATGAAAGTAAAAAAGAATAACACTGTGGTTATGACTCTTGCCACTAGATGGAGCCAGAAACAATGAAAACATCAAAATCTATGGAAGAAACAGAACATTCTGGATATTCACTAGTAATATTATCAGATAGACAATTAAAGATTATGAATTAAGTGTCGGAGACAGAACATAGGGTTTCAGTCCACAGTAGCCTGTGGCTCACCATCCACTGGTGTCAGGGAGACTGCAGAATACCCGCCTTGTTCAGGACTCTCATCTGGTACTTATCTCAGTCCTTTGGTTGTGGGCAAGACTCCTGGAGAAGATACTGCACCCACATTTGGGATAGTCCCAGTCCTTGACTTCTGCACATAGTTTGGTGGGAGGTCTTTCAAGTAGTCAAAAACCGCAGCGTTAAACCACCATCAAAAAGGTTTGCGAGGGATTGATCCTGTCAGACTCATCTGACCAGCTTCTATGAGGAGATAAGTTCCAGATTGGACATGGGAAACACAGTAGATGTTGACTATATGGACTTTTCAAAGGCGTGTGATATGGGGCCACATAATAGGTTGGTATATAAAATTAGTGTAAATGGACTAGCAGAAAATATGTGTAACTGAGTGAACAACTGTGATAGGAAACAGAGTGTGGTTATCAAAAGAAGAGACTCCGGTTGGATCACAGTTAGCAGTGGGGTACCAAAGGGTGAGTACTGGGCCCTCTTCTTTAACATATTTATTAGTTACCTTGTAGGGGCATAGAGAGTAGACATTCAATATGTGCAGATTATTATTATTTATTATTAATTTGATTCCATGGTTCTGTACATCAAAAGGAGTTACATACAAAATAGAGAGATAAATTACAATGAACAAACTAATAGTGACAGACAGGTACAGAGGGTAGAGGAGCCGGCCCTTGCAGGCTATCAGACAATACTAAACTCTGCAGGGTAAAAATACAATAGTAAATTCCCTAAAATCCAGACATTTAAGCTGAACTGTCTAGATCGCATATAGTGCTCATCACAAACTATTTTCTTTGCACATCTCTTACTAGTCTAATTTTACATTCATAAACACTAAACAAATACAGTGACTTTTTGCAGATGTTGGATTTTGGGATGCACACCTACCCGACACATCTTATCACGTCATATTAGAGTTGAGTTTTGTTAAAAAAAAATTAAAAATAGCTAGATATTTTACCAAACGTCTGTGTTTCCACACCTACAGTAGTTTAATAGTTCAACCTGACAACCGTACACCATACTTATACTGCGCTGCTGTCATATTTCGCTTTCCATACATGCCTAACATCTATTATTATATCTCTATTGGTAAGGGTTGAATTGATGAGGTTGAAAAGATTATTAAAACTTAGTTATTACATTGTACAAAATATATGGAAAAGAATAAGTGTCAATGGCAATCGACGGGGTCTTATAAAAGAAAAAACACCCCATACAACGGCTAAGAATGTGGGAGCTACAATTAGTCTTCTTTGCTAGATACTTTGCCAAATTCTACCTACAGAAGATGTAACTGCTAGTTGTGCATTACGGCTAGTAAATATGAGTTTGTCTTTAGCTCCTGCTGCTCTCTTGTCCCCCTTCTCTCCTTTCCTGCTTTCTTGTCCTCCTGCTCTCCAGTCCTCCTGCTCTTTTGTCCTTCTGCTCTCTTGTCCTTCTGCTCTCTTGTCCTCCTGCTCTCTTGTCCTCCTGCTCTTTTGTCCTTCATTTCTCTTGTCCTCCTGCTCTCCTGTCCTCCTGGTCTTTTGTCCTTCTACTCTCTTGCCCTCCTGTTTTCTTGTCCTCCTGCTCTTTTGTCCTTCGGTTCTCTTGTCCTCCTGCTGTCCTGTTCTCCTGGTCTTTTGTCCTTCTGCTCTCTTGTCCTCCTGCTTTCTTGTCCTCCTGCTCTCCTGTCCTCCTGCTCTTTTGTCCTTCAGCTCTCTTGTCCTCCTGCTCTCCTGTCCTCTTGGTCTTTTGTTCTTCTGCTCTCTTGTCCTCCCGCTTTCTTGTCCTCCTGCTCTCCTGTCCTCCTGCTCTTTTGTCCTTCAGTTCTCTTGTCCTCCTGCTCTCCTGTCCTCCTGGTCTTTTGTCCTTCTGCTCTCTTGTCCTCCTGCTCTTTTGTCCTTCTGCTCTCTTAACCTCCTGCTCTTTTGTCCTCCTTCTCCCCTGTCCTCTCTTCATCGGCCATCCTATTCTGGACCCTCGTTTATTTTATTTTACATCATGAGTATCAAACGAGGGACTAGAGAAGTAGGGTGTCACCCCTACATTTCTGTTTTCCACTTTTGTTAGTGGCACATGATAATTGGCACAACCACCACTCATGAAAAGTACATCATGACCTGCACATTTTTCACGCATCTTCTCCTCATAATGGCTCCTAATTCACATCAGAAGTCCATATTCTGGTAATACTTTTTATAATTCCCCTTGCTATCCATGTTTCATTAGGAGTTTCCACATTTCCTCACAGATCAGGTTTGTCTTCAACCCATAGACAAACGGGTTGAGCATGGGTGGAACCAACAGGTAGATGTCAGAGAAGATAATGTGGATATAAGGAGGAATCTTCTTGCCAAATCGATGTGATAAGAATGAGAATATGGCCATGCTGTAGAAGCTTAGAAACACACAGACGTGAGGAGTGCAGGTGTGAAATGCCTTCAGACGAGCGTCTTTAGATGGAAGAAGAAAAACAGCATTGAAAATCATGACATATGACAAGAAAATGAAAAGCAAATCACCACCAATGATAATGAAGGCTGATAAAAGGCCAAATATGCTATTCAACCGGATGTTGGTGGCGGCGAGCTTCACCACTGCCATGTGCTCACAATATGAATGTGCACTTACGTTGGTCTTGAATGCAGGAAACTTCTTGATCAAAATAGGACAAGGACCAACCATAATAACTGCCCTGACCAGAAGTGCGAAGACCAGCCAGAATATCACACTGCTGGTTATTATGGCGCGGTACCTGAGAGGCTTATATATGGCAATGTAGCGGTCAAAAGCCATGGACAACACCAACCCAGATTGAATGCTAGCGAAGGCATGGGTGAAGAACATCTGGAGAAGACATCCATTAAAGCTGATGACTCTATCATTGAACCAGAATATGGACAAGATTTTGGGAGCAATGCTGGTGCAAAGGAGACTGTCATTAAATGCCAACATGGAGAGGAATATAAACATCGGCTGCTGGAGTTTCGGAGACATATGGATAATAGCTATCACCAGAAGGTTTCCGAGCAAAGCCAATATATAGATGATACAGAAAGGGATCGAGATCCAGAAATGCTTATGTTCTAATCCTGGTACACCAACCAGCAGGAAGTCAATGGGATAGAAGGTAGAATTCCACATTGTCTCCTGCAGGAAGCGAGCTCAAGACATCACTTTTTGCTCTGTTGTTCTTCATAAGTCATGGGTGGCCCTAGCAATTAGAGAAATAAAATGGAGAAGTAGAAATCATTACCTGGGCTGTAATCACTGACTGTTACTTCTCTAGAACCTAGGTTCTTACGCAAACCTTGTAGCCAAGTGGAAATCTTGTGAAATCAATGGTCTTTCATTAGACTCAATGTACTAGACCTGCTCCCATATGATATGGATACCTTAGCTGCTCAAAGTATGTTGTATTCTGTCTGTGACTGCAATGATGCACACATCATCCATGACATGAACAAATAATTACTCTGCCAGCTCCAATCTAACGATTCACAGCATGCCTGGAGCCTTTTCAGGTTAATACTATCTGTGGATGGAGCCTTTGGCATCAAGGCAAAGAGCAAGTTCCACAATCTTGAAACTATATAAGTAAAAGGTCAATTTCAAAATCATTTTTCTATGTGGTACCACTTCATAGGTGGTCCCAGAATCTCCATCAGTGGAGAAATCAACAGTTCACCAATTTATCTGCAGATGATGGGAATGATCCCACTAATCATTCAGCTGCAATGTTGGCTGTAAATGAGCGGGAGTTGTAGAGTTTTCATGGGGAAATGCTCAATTTCTTCCTGTTGAAGTTACTTGGCGGCAATCACCTATTTTTTTCTGATAAATTACCAACCACTTAGGAAGCAAGAGTGAAACAATGTTTAGATTTCTCACCTTATGAAATGAGTAGAGATGAGCGACTTTGCCTTTTTTAGGGTCGAGTCGGGTTTCATGAAACCCGACTTTCTCAAAAGTCGAGTCGAACAAAATCGTCCGACTATAGGGAAAAGTCGGGAAACACGAAACCCAATGCAAGTCAATGGGGAGAAAAGTCGGCAGTGAGTGGAGGACAGGAAACACACCTGGCATGAATTTTAATCCTAGAGGCGGCGAAATCTCTCTCTCTCTTCTCTCTCTCCCTTTTCTCCCTCTCCCTCTCTCTTTCCCACTCACACTCCCACTCCAGCTACACTCCCGCTACGCTACACTTCTCTCATTGGCTGAAAAAAGTCAGGTGCAAGCATTCGGCGAAACCCAACTTTGACGCTTGGGTCGCCGACCGCATGGCCAACTTCACTCTGTGGTCGGGTTTCGTTTCATTAAACCCGAATTTGGCGAAAGTCAGCGACTTTTGAATCTGACCGACCCGTTTCGCTCAACTCTAGTAATGAGCTCACACTTCATCCATTGATTAATAGAAGATGAAATCCCCGGTAAAAGATGACTACACAGACAAGAAGCCAAGAAAACCCGGCACATCTTTAAAATAAAATCATCATTTTTATTCATCTTCAATCCCATAACTAAAAAAGATGAATCTAGAACAGTGAGACTATCAGAGACGATGGTCCCCCATAACTGTATCTTCTCTCCATTGAGGCACCTAAGTGCCTCAAAGCCAGCAATGTCGGGGCTTCAGCTGTTGGGTGTCCATTAATATGATGTGTAGTGTATATCAGTGTAAACAGGTTATAAATGTGAGATTAGTGGGAGTTTCACAGCTAATTTCTCACCACCACTGAGGAAGAGGTGCCCAGTTTCTAGAATAAAGAAGAAAACTAGGAGGACAAAGGAGCATAAAAATACCAAAAATTTATTAGCATCAATATATAACAACGTGTTTTAAGTATTGAAAAAGTACATACAAGAATTGACATAGATACACAAGGAAAAGGAGAAAAATAGAGGTAAATATCCAGGCCGCAGAGTTCATAAAAATACGATGAGTGTTTAGGCGTATACAAACCCCATGCAGTAAATACAGTTGTGGCCAAAAGTATTGACACCCCTGCAATTTTGTCAGATAATACTCAGTTTCTTCCTGAAAATGATTGCAAACACAAATTCTTTGGTATTATTATCTTCATTTAATTTGTCTTAAATGAAAAAACACAAAAAGAATTGTCCTAAAGCCAAATTGGATATAATTCCGCACCAGACATAAAAAAGAGGGTGGACAAAAGTATTGGCACTGTTCGAAAAATCATGTGAAGCTTCTCTAATTTGTGTAATTAGCAGCACCTGTAACTTACCTGTGGCACCGAACAGGTGTTGGCAATAACTAAATCACACTTGCAGCCAGTTGACATGGATTAAAGTTGACTCAACCTCTGTCCTGTGTCCTTGTGTGCACCACATTGAGCATGGAGAAAAGAAAGAAGACCAAAGAACTGTCTGAGGACTTGAGAAACCAAATTGTGAGGAAGCATGAGCAATCTCAAGGCTACAAGTCCATCTCCAAAGACCTGAATGTTCCTGTGTCTACCGTGTGCAGTGTCATCAAGAAGTGTAAAGCCCATGGCACTGTGGCTAACCTCCCTAGATGTGGATGGAAATTAAAAATTGACAAGAGATTTCAACGCAAGATTATGCGGATGTTGGATAAAGAACCTCGACTAACATCCAAACAAGTTCAAGCTGCCCTGCAGTCCGAGGGTACAACAGTGTCAACCCGTACTATCCATCAGCGTCTGAATGAAAAGGGACCGTATGGTAGGAGATCCAGGAAGACCCCACTTCTTACCCCGAGACATAAAAAAGCCAGGCTGGAGTTTGCCAAAACTTACCTGAAAAAGCCTAAAACGTTTTGGAAGAATGTTCTCTTGTCAGATGAGACAAAAGTAGAGCTTTTTGGGCAAAGGCATCAACATAGAGTTTACAGGAGAAAAAAAGAGGCATTCAAAGAAAAGAACACGGTCCCTACAGTCAAACATGGCAGAGGTTCCCTGATGTTTTGGGGTTGCTTTACTGCCTCTGGCACTGGACTGCTTGACCGTGTGCATGGCATTATGAAGTCTGAAGACTACCAACATATTTTGCAGCATGATGTAGGGCCCAGTGTGAGAAAGCTGGGTCTCCCTCAGAGGTCATGGGTCTTCCAGCAGGACAATGACCCAAAACACACTTCAAAAAGCACTAGAAAATGGTTTGAGAGAAAGCACTGGAGACTTCTAAGCTGGCCAGCAATTAGTCCAGACCTGAATCCCATAGAACACCTGTGGAGAGATCTAAAAATGGCAGTTTGGAGAAGGCACCCTTCTAATATCAGGGACCTGGAGTAGTTTGCCAAAGAAGAATGGTCTAAAATTCCAGCAGAGCATTGTAAGAAACTCACTGATGGTTACCGGAAGCGGTTGGTCGCAGTTATTTTGGCTAAAGGTTGTGCAACCAAGTATTAGGCTGAGGGTGCCAATACTTTTGTCTGGCCCATTTTTGGAGTTTTGTGTGAAATGATCAATGTTTTGCTTTTTGCTTCATTCTCTTTTGTGTTTTTTCATATAAGACAAATTAAATGAAGATAATAATACCAAAGAATTTGTGTTTGCAATCATTTTCAGGAAGAAACTGAATATTATCTGACAGAATTGCAGGGGTGTCAATACTTTTGGCCCCAACTGTATAAGTGTAAAATACTAATGACCCTACAAAGAGGAAGGGGAGAGGGATTATGTATACAATCTCACAATTGGGGGCCAAAATAGCCACTATACAAGCATCAGTACTGTCCCCAGAATACGAACCATAAGACAGAAACCCCATAAATATTTCACCCTCAGATACCTTTAGCTGCAGGACACAGAGCCAGTGAGGTCCACCATGTGTGACTATCTGGTCAAGGGTGATCTCCTGGCTGTATACTCCAGATGAAGGGACCGCATCATCCGTTCTGGATCCAGCTTCTCTCCTCCTTGCACGGCCCAGATGATGCGCCCTTCCTCATTAACAGAAGAGACGTGTTAGTCTGAGGATTGCCAATATCTTCAGTGTAACATAGTGACCCCAACAAAGCATGCACATAAACTGAAATAATAGGAGCACCCCTATTGCTGGAGGAGTGAGGGTTCAGTTTATCGAGGTGATAGGGCTTCTTTACTGGAGCTATGGAGCAGTCACTTCAGGATTCAATCACGATACTGAAGGGTCACTCTCCACCATCCAGCTCTACAACCAGTATATAGTATATACCTAGCGTGTGGTTATGTGCTGTCTATTACAGATACAGCAGCTCTGTAGACAGCTCAGGTCTCCTGCTCATCATGTCCAGGTCTGCAGCACAGATAAGTGACATACAGTGGGGCAAAAAAGTATTTAGTCAGTCAGTAATAGTGCAAGTTCCACCACTTAAAAAGATGAGAGGCGTCTGTAATTTACATCATAGGTAGACCTCAACTATGGGAGACAAACTGAGAAAAAAAAATCCAGAAAATCACATTGTCTGTTTTTTTTTTCATTTTATTTGCATATTATGGTGGAAAATAAGTATTTGGTCAGAAACAAGCAATCAAGATTTCTGGCTCTCACAGACCTGTAACTTCTTCTTTAAGAGTCTCCTCTTTCCTCCACTCATTACCTGTAGTAATGGCACCTGTTTAAACTTGTTATCAGTATAAAAAGACACCTGTGCACACCCTCAAACAGTCTGACTCCAAACTCCACTATGGTGAAGACCAAAGAGCTGTCAAAGGACACCAGAAACAAAATTGTAGCCCTGCACCAGGCTGGGAAGACTGAATCTGCAATAGCCAACCAGCTTGGAGTGAAGAAATCAACTGTGGGAGCAATAATTAGAAAATGGAAGACATACAAGACCACTGATAATCTCCCTCGATCTGGTGCTCCACGCAAAATCCCACCCCGTGGGGTCAGAATGATCACAAGAACGGTGAGCAAAAATCCCAGAACCACGCGGGGGGACCTAGTGAATGAACTGCAGAGAGCTGGGACCAATGTAACAAGGCCTACCATAAGTAACACACTACGCCACCATGGACTCAGATCCTGCAGTGCCAGAAGTGTCCCACTGCTTAAGCCTGTACATGTCCGGGCCCGTCTGAAGTTTGCTAGAGAGCATTTGGATGATCCAGAGGAGTTTTGGGAGAATGTCCTATGGTCTGATGAAACCAAACTGGAACTGTTTGGTAGAAACACAACTTGTCGTGTTTGGAGGAAAAAGAATACTGAGTTGCATCCATCAAACACCATACCTACTGTCAAGCATGGTGGTGGAAACATCATGCTTTGGGGCTGTTTCTCTGCAAAGGGGCCAGGACGACTGATCCGGGTACATGAAAGAATGAATGGGGCCATGTATCGTGAGATTTTGAGTGCAAACCTCCTTCCATCAGCAAGGGCATTGCAGATGAAACGTGGCTGGGTCTTTCAACATGACAATGATCCAAAGCACACCGCCAGGGCAACGAAGGAGTGGCTTCGTAAGAAGCATTTCAAGGTCCTGGAGTGGCCTAGCCAGTATCCAGATCTCAACCCTATAGAAAACCTTTGGAGGGAGTTGAAAGTCCGTGTTGCCAAGCGAAAAGCCAAAAACATCACTGCTCTAGAGGAGATCTGCATGGAGGAATGGGCCAACATACCAACAACAGTGTGTGGCAACCTTGTGAAGACTTACAGAAAACGTTTGACCTCTGTCATTGCCAACAAAGGATATATCACAAAGTATTGAGATGAAATTTTGTTTCTGACCAAATACTTATTTTCCACCATAATATGCAAATAAAATGAAAAAAAAACCAGACAATGTGATTTTCTGGATTTTTTTTTTCTCAGTTTGTCTCCCATAGTTGAGGTCTACCTATGATGTAAATTACAGACGCCTCTCATCTTTTTAAGTGGTGGAACTTGCACTATTGCTGACTGACTAAATACTTTTTTGCCCCACAGTATATAGCAACGGTCTCATAATATGGGGCAGAGGACAATTCGGGCCCTGTGTCCTCCAGGATGTTGGTAAAACCACAACTAATTGACGGAGCAGAAAAGTCTCCTAGTCCCACTGCTGACGGGTCAGGATGCAGAAGGTTCATGTTCCTGAGGTCACAAAGTCAGGACATTTATATATGTTCAGAGAAGGGACCTGAGGACAACATACAAGACCTCACAATCCAGGAACCATGGCTCCATGCTGTGGTCAGCTCGTACCCTGAGACCCACAACATTAGCCCTGACACATGATATCTGGGTTTACAGGACGGTTGTATGAGGAAACATCCGTGGACTTAATCGGGAATTGCTATCAGAGGTTCACAAGGCGACCCACCCTCACTTCTGATATGGTGACCTGGTCCCTGCACCTGAGCTCCACACTCCCACCTTCTTCTGTGACAGACTCACCTGGTCTCTGTGCAGATCTGTTGTCCTGTCTGACTGTGAGACTTTATAACGGGCAAGGATCTGAGATACGTCCCAACAGGATTCTCTGCAGGGCTCGGTGCACAAAACCTTCCCGTACTCCACGGAGCAGAGGACAAGAACGTGGAGACCACTGATGATTATTAGAATATCTGCTCCTGGGGAAGACTGTAAGGGTGTGTGCACACGGTGCGGATTCTGCTGCGTGTCCGCAGCAGATTTGGGTGCGTTGTACAGTACCATTGTTTTCAATGGTAAACTGGAAAACACAGTGCACATGCTGCCGATTTTCCCGCGCGGTTTTGCTGCGGTTTACAATCCACAGCATGTCAATTCTTTTGTGCAGAAACGCTCCAGTTTCACACCTTATCATTATGAGTTGTAAAACCGCAGGGCAAAACCGCAGGCAAATCCGCAGATACTAAAAAATCCGCAGAGCCAAAAAACTCTGTGTGCACATACCCTTATAGAGGTCTCTGTCTCTGTAGGAAAAGAGACAAAAGTGGATTTTTCTCAGATCAGCAGATCAGGGACAGGACGGGGTTTTGAGTGGGACCAGATAGGATAAAACAGGCACTCCATTTGCAGATGAGTTTTGTTCTGTTTTCCCCTCATCAGTGCAAAGCAGGTCTCTGACACGTTTAAAGGGGAACGTCTCTCCTTGCGGAGAGCACAATCCGGCATTAGGAGACTTATCAGCCATGTAATGCTCTGAGAAATTAAATATGCAAATGTCCTCCTCAGAGAGGAAGAGAACAGGAACTCTAGCGCCACCTATTGGAAGTAGCAATCCTAAAAGTCTATATCGACCCTTTAACGAGCCTGGTCACAAGTCATGATACTAAGGGTGTGATTCCACGGTCAGGAAATGCTGTGTGTTTGACGTTGTGTACAGCCGCAGCAAACACGCAGCGTCCGGATGTTACAGCATAGTGGAGGGGATTTCATGACATCCCGTCTCCACTATGCTTTAAAAGACGCAGGCAGCAGACCCGCATAAACGGACATGCTGCGCATCTATCCAGACTGCAACATGTCTGTTCACGGTGCGGTGATGCTCCGTCACCGCAACGTAAATTTCCCATAGACAATCATTAGATGCGGTAAAACCGCATCTAATGATTGAGTCACATGCGTAGTAACTGCGTGATCGCAGCTTACTATACATGTCTACTAATTTACATAGAGTTTTACCTGCCCCCCGGCCGGAAGTCCGCGTCCACTGCAGTTCACACGATAACTTAGCTTATCACAAGAACTGCCATTCACGTGACCGGGGGTTATCTCCGGTCACACTAGGCTAGTTCTCATGGTCAGCTGACCGCGAGAGCTAGAATGTAGGTGATCGCCGGAGATCTCCGGTGGTCATCTACAAGCTCTGCTTTATCCGGATGTCATGCGTCCAGATGTAGCAGAGCTGGACTTGTCGTGGGACACTCGAATAATGGACTACGTCGGACAGGGAGTTTTTGTGTTGGTTTATTTTTTTATTTTTTTCAGGAGATCGAGGGATTCGGGGATTAGGAGTATAATAAAATGGCAAAGCTGTGTGGTGTTTTATTTCATTAAAGTACTTTTTTCTGGTTGTGTCTTTTTTAACCCTTTCATACTATAGGATTAATAATGGATCGGTGTCTTATTGACGCCTCTCCGTTATTAACCGGGCTTAATGTCACCTTACAATCAAAGGTGACATTAACCCCTTATTATCCCATATGACACCGCTACACGGCAGTGGGAAGAGAGAGCCTAAGCACCGGAATTGGCAGAAATTACAGATGCGCCATTTCTGGGGCGGCTGCGGGCTGGTGTTTGTACCAGGGGGGGCAATATCCATGGCCCCTTCCTAGGCTATGACTATCAGCCGGCAGCTGTCTGCGTAGCCTTTCTGGCTATTAATTATAGGGGGGCCCCCCACATCATTTTTTTCGGGGGCTCCCTATTTTAAGAACTAGTTAAGGCTATGCACACAGCTGTGGGCTGATATTCTTAGCCTGGGAAGATCCATCTGTATTACCCGTTCCCAGGCTATAAACACTGGCGCCCAGTCGCCAGCTTTCCCACTCTGGACTTGAAAATTACACACAATTTTTTTTTCCATTTTTTTGCGTTTAAGGCCGGGGTCACACTTGTGAGAAACTCGCACGAGTTTCGCACCTCAATACCCGGCACTGCCGTTGGCAATCGGGAGCGGAGCGTGAGGCTCCATGTATTTCTATGCAGCTGAATGCTCCGGTCCGAGTGCCGGCGGCAGTGCCGGGTATTGAGGTGCGAGACTCGTGCGAGTTTCTTGTAAAAGTGTGATCCCGGCCTAACACAGATTTTTTTTCTATCTAGATAGATCTATGTATAGATATATCTATCCCATATCTATCTACCTATTATCATCTATCTGTCTATCTGTGTGTGTAATGTGGGTTGGACAAATGTTAAAGAGGAGGTTGGACAGAAATGACATCACAAATCTTTTTTTTTGTTAAATAACATATCTTTATTTAGCATACAAAAAAAATGCATATGGGACGCCCTCACACCCAGGGCTGTGGAGTACTCGGTACCGGGCCCGATGAGCTTCAATGGGAGATGTCACGGCAGCTGAGACCCGGCCCGTGGCCCTGGGCGCCCATTGTAAAAGGGGTTGTTTCAGTGTGCTTATGCTGATGAAAGTTTATAAGTGATTCGTGTCGCTACCTGTGGTGTTCGGCAATGGAGGTGTAAGCCGACGCTGCAGACAGATCCTCTGGGACAGATGGTGTGGTGCAGCAGTGATGGTATAGCCCTCCACAGGCAGGGCTGTAGTCCCAGGGCAGAGTAGGTGATGTGACATGTAGATGGTGTAGTGTCAGGCACAAGGGATGCAGCAGTGCTGGGCAGGTTGGCGCAGGAATAAGTGGAGGACACCAGGGCATGTAGTTCCAAAGCTTTACTCACAGTCTGTTGTGGTATAGGTGCCCGCATCTGTGCCGTGTCCTCCGGGTCAGGGACTCAGTCAACCTCCAGGCCAGATGGAATACTCCTTTCCAACACTCCGCCAACATATGTGCCTTTTCTGAACGTCTCCTCTTATAACGCCTTTAAGTTAAGTACTCCTAGTACTGAGTTACACTGGAGTTCCTCCTGTCCGATGTTCTTATGAACTCTACTTGTACGGCAGACAGCTGTAGCCTGCTTCGGCGACTTCTTGCTACTAAGTCCCGGCTCACGATCCAGTTACTGTTGTGCCCCCAAGTCTTGTGTGGGAATAAAGTGGTCACTACTTCTATTCCTCCGGTGTCTGCTGCAGGAACATTAGTATCCATACAACCTCTGGGACCGGGCCCCGGACTTGCGCTTGGAACTTCTAGGAAGGGTTCTCTTCTAACCCACGTCCTCTGTTTCCTTTTACTCCTCACGTTCTGTACTAATCTTTCTTTCTATGGAGAATCAGCCTTTCAGTCTATGTTGCTCTCTCTCTCTCTCTCCCTTTCCTGTGCCAGCAGACCCAGGTCACTGGGATCTGCTGCAGAACTTCCATCCATCTCTCCCTCTCTCCAGGGATCTTCTTCTCTCCAACTCTCGAACCAACTGACTTCTCATCCTAAACTCTTCCCGCTCCTTGTAATGTCATCTAACTCCACCCACCTCCAAGCACATTTTGTGTTTCAAGCAGGGGTCACCAATGGGTGCTTTGCTATACTCCAAACAGGGAGCCGCCAAAGGTGCTTTGCTACACTACTTTGTGGTGTGGGGTGCAGGTGTTGGAGCGTGGTCAGGAGTCTCCACCTTACCCTGATGGCGGGATACCACACCTCAGGAGGAGGTGCAGTACCTCTATGGCTACTGAGCCGCAGGGGTGCCACATACCCCCCCGTTAAACACAGCACGTCCGCGGGCTGCAAGGCAAACACAGTTGACAATACAGGAACATACAAATTTTTATATTGCATAATAAACATATATTATACTAAACTTCCCAATGTGGGAGGCACTGTTTCTTGAACGTTGCAAACAATTTAACTGTCTATCTATATTGAAAGTTATGCTACCTAATTTAAAGTGCTATCGAAGCAAATTCACTATCAGAACACATTTTCTAGCAACACATTTCTTTTCTGTTATCTGTTACACTTTCTACTTCCTTAATGAGTGACAACCATCAACACCTGGTTCGTCACCTGCATACTGTTTTTCAGTTCTCAAATCTTTATTCACGTAGTGTAAAACATTCTCTAAATTTCTTTCTCAATCGAACCCTTTAAAATCTGTCATTAATACTGTTACTACACATTATCACTTTCTAGTTTCTTGTTCAAAAATACTAAGCATTATTAATAAGTGCAAAGAGTAGACATTGGATCATCATGTCTGGAAATGTCCTTATAACGAGGTAGTCCTTTTTCCAAGGTGAGGTTCCTATGTAAAACAAAGAGAAAGCACCTAAAGAGGTGCAAACTATGTACATTATTAGTTCCGGATCACTCAGCGTCCATGATCTCCACAGTTCAAATGTAATAGAAGAACGCTGCCAATAAAACTGGGCAACAACGGGATCAACAAATAAACATCATAATCAAAAATAGAAAAAAAAATAGAAAAGCTGGAAACTTGCTAATACCCTCCTGGGCAACAAAAGTTAGTTCAAATCAACATTAGGGCTAGTTATCCCCTCCTGGGTTTCTGGAAGCTGGTTGCTTGGGCTGCTTCCAGGGGAGATGCTCTGGGTGTCCTCATCCTAATCGCAGATACTCTGCTTCCCAAAGGGTGAGATTAGGACCGGTCGGGGTAATTGACAGGTCAACGGAGATGTCGACTGCCGGTGGCGTATCAGCGCTTGCCGGAGGTACCTCTGCTGCTTGTTCCTCCAGTTCCATCGGGACCTCAGCGAGCGGCATCGCGGCCTGCGGTCGTCGGCAGGGGGCAATCAGACCATTCCTTGTCACTGACGCCATTCCTAGCACTAGGGTCATGCCAGGCGCGGTAATCATACCTTGCGCTTCCCGACACGGAGGCTCCGGTCCCGGCGTAGGTACAGGGCAGCAAACAGCGATGGTCGCTACTCCCGGAGTCGCTTGTGGAGCGGGTTGCAGCTGGATCCGAGCAGGGGTAGGGTTGGTTTCTACCAAGGCCATTGGTAGGGGCCTGCGCGGTCGCGCCAGGTCCGGACGGGAACGCAGCCCCTGTCCTCTATTCTGTTCCAGGACCCTCATATATCTCCTCCAGGCAGGCCTCATCAAGTGGCAGTATCTGCTTTGAGGTGGTGACGGGCACTGCAGAGGGTGTCACGGCGGTCGTATGCTCCACGAGGGCGGCTTGGGGGCGAGTTGCCTTTCTTCCCCACATTCTTCTGGCCTCTTCCCTCCTTCCATCATGGCATTCTGGTGTTCTTCTTCCCGCCTTGGCTCTTTTCCCGCCACTGGCTTCCGCTCCTCCTTCTGGGGGCGGCGTCTTCTTCCAACTCCTCCATACCAAGCCAGTATACGAACCCCCGGGGGTTAGGCCATGTTGCTGTCGTATAGAAGTTCAGACAAGGGAGGCCCAGGACAGTTTGCGGTCTTTTCTTAGGACCACCCAGGCTGTCACTCCCTTCTTCACTGCGCCAGCGGCCATTTTTAACATTCATCTCACAGTCTATCAAATTAGGTCTTCTGCACATTTCCAACAGTTTTAAGTCCAACAGATCTCAGGCACACAGAACCCGATGGCATCGGGTCTCGTCATCCTGTTCGTGACGCCAAAAATGGGTCGCCCTCACACCCAGGGCTGTGGGGTACTCAGTACCGGGCCCGATGAGCTTCAATGGGAGATGTCATGGCAGCTGTGACCCGGCCCGTGGCCCTGGGCGCCATTGTAAAAGGGGTTGCTTCAGTGTGCTTATGCTGATGAAAGTTTATAAGTGATTCGTGACGCTACCTGTGGTGTTCGGCAATGGAGATGTAAGCCGACGCTGCAAACAGATCCTCTGGGACAGATGGTGTGGTGCAGCAGTGATGGTATAGCCCTCCACAGGCAGGGCTATAGTCCCAGGGCAGAGTAGGTGATGTGACACGTAGATGGTGTAGTGTCAGGCGCAAGGGATGCAGCAGTGCTGGGCAGGTTGGCGCAGGAATAAGAGGACACCAGGGCATGTAGTTCCAAAGCTTTACTCACAGTCTGTTATACAAACAGGTGCCTGCCTCCATGCCGTGTCCTCCGGGTCAGGGACTCAGTCAACCTCCAGGCCAGATGGAATACTCCTTTCCAACACTCCGCCAACATGTGCCTTTCTGAACGTCTCTTCTTATAGCGCCTTTAAATGAAGTACTCCTAGTGCTGAGTTACACTGGAGTTCCTCCTGTCTGATGTTCTTATGAACTCTACTTGTACGGCAGACAGATGTAGCCTGCATCGGGGACTACTTGCTACTAAGGCCCGGCTCACTATCCAGTTGCTGTTGTGCCCCCAAGTCTTGTGTGGGAATAAAGTGGTCACTCACTACTTCTATTCCTCCGGTGTCTGCTGCAGGACCATTAGTATCCATACAACCTCGGGGACCGGGCCCCGGCCTTGCGCTTGGAACTTCTAGGAAGGGTTCTCTTCTAACCCACGTCCTCTGTTCCCTTTTACTCCTCACGTTCCGTACTAATCTTTCTTTCTATGGAGAATCAGGCTTTCAGTCTATGTTGTTCTCTCTCTTCCTTTCCCATGCCAGCAGACCCAGGTCACTGGGATCTGCTGCAGCACTTCCATCCATCTATCCCTCTCTCCAGGGATCTTCTTCTCTCCAACTCTCGAACCAACTGACTTCTCATCCTAAACTCTTCCCGCTCCTTGTAATGTCATCTAACTCCACCCACCTCCCAGCACGTTTCGTGTTCCAAGCAGGGAGCCACCAATGGGTGCTTTGCTACACTACTTTGTGGTGTGGGGTGCAGGTGTTGGAGCGTGGTCTGGAGTCTCCACCTTACCTGGATGGTGGGATACCACACCTCAGGAGGAGGTGCAGTACCTCAGTGGCAACTGAGCCTCAGGGGCGCCACACATACAATCCGCATGTAAAAACGCATCAAAAACGCAGGTGACCTGCAAGTGACCCCAGGTGCAGATTTGGTGCAGATTTCACCTGCGTCAAATCCTGAGCAAATCCTGATGCAATCCTGACCGTGGAAGCATAAGTCACCAGTATCCTCTCTGTAAGACAAGTGCGGGGGGGAGGGGAGCCGAATAAGATGAACTCCAGACAGCCTGACCCTCAGCTTCCACAGTAAACCACAGGCATCTCGGACTTTTCCTCTGCCGCTCTGTAGCCACAATCTAACCCTGATTGGGAAAACCTGAGGGCAGCCACAATCCGCCACTATCTGCAGCTATCAAAACGTTGTACCTACCCCAAATTGGTAATAAAAGTGTCAACTCATCCCACAAAAAATCCGTCCTCACCAGGCTGCATCAACTGAAAAATGAATTTATTCCGGGTCTTCGAAAATGACAACACAGTCAACAAAATTTTTTTTTACAAATTTCAGATTTTCTTACCACTAAAATAATAAATAAAACCAGACATATTTGGTACCGCTATAATTGTACTGATGAGCAGAATCATATTGTGAGGTCATTTTCATCATACAACGTATGCCATAATAAAAAATCCTAAAAAAGAATTTCTGAATTGTGGTTTTTTTTCGGAATTTAACTGCACTTGCAATTTTTTCTTGTTTTCCCGGTCATTACGTGGAAAAATGCATGGTGTGATAGATAAGTACAACTCATCCTGCAAAAATACTAATATGTCTATGTGGATATAAAAATAGAAAAGTTATGGCTCTAGTTAAAATGAGAGAAAAAAAACAAAAATTCAGACACAGAAATTATCCGCATCAGGAAAGGGTTAAAGTTGACTGCCGAGGGAAACAAGGATCCTGTAATGACCAAATGGTGCAGTTTAATGTGACCCAATCGTCTGCTGCACAAAGGGGTTTACAGTGTAATCTCTGCATCTTCGGGGTGAACCTGCAGTCATGTGCTTGTAATGTCCAATATGTCGGCAGATCATCTAAACCGCCAGGAAAAGGATGAACAAGTGCAGCTCTGACATGAGGAGCGCCGAATGGCGGCACAGGTTGTATGAACTTTTTTTTTTTTCGTATTTTTGGTTACACTTTTCTGGGAGATCTCTTGTACGTTCTATATGATTTATTTGTATATTTGCGTTTATTTGTTTCATTCGTCTATCGTGTGTTGGAGTTGGAGCGTCGCACCAGTCCTGTCCATTATAAAATGCTATTCTGCGTTTTCCTCTTTTGCAAGTGAAACAACTCCGAAACGCATTGTTAGTAAGGTCTTCCCTTCTTTATCTCCTGATCACCTCTTCTCCGGACTCGGCGGCGCCCAATAATGCTGCATTTTCTCGTTGCCTTTCTCATCCAGCAGCCACGTCCCCTTTACCTTCCAAGCTTCTTGCCGTGTTGCGCTTGCAATTTGCACCATCAGACCACGTGAGCGGCCACAACGAGTCTCCAGTTCTTACTTACTGGCCACCCATTTCACACATGGAGCGCCTCTGCTTCTCTTTCCAATCCTACTGAATTGGCCCCATTATGTGTAATGTATAAGCATGTGTGGATGGTATAAATCTGTGTGTGTGGATACACAGTGGGGAAAATTTGACACACTGACGATTTTTCCCACCTACAAAGAATGGAGAGATCTGTAATTTTTATCATAGGTACAATTCACTTGTGAGAGGCAGAATCTAAAATAAAAACCAGAAAATCACATTGTAGGATTTTTACGTAATTAAGTTGCACTTTATTGCAAGTATTTGATCACCGACCAACCAGCAAGAATTCTGCCTCTCACAGACCTGATAGTTTTCTGTAAGAAGCCTCCTACTCTGCACTCATCTCCTGTATTAATTGCGTCTGTTTGAACTCATTACCTGTATAAAACACACCTGTCCACGAATTCAATCACACTCCAACCTCTCCATCATGGCCAAGACCAAAAAGTTGTCTAAGGGCACCAGGAAAAAATTGTAGCCCTGCATAAGGATGGGATGGACTACAGAATGATAGGCAAGCAGCTTGGTGAGAAGGCAACAACTGTTGGCACAATTGTTAGAAATTGGAAGAAACACAAGATGACTGTCAATCTTCCTCAGTCTGAGGTTCTATGTATGATTTCCCCTCATGGGGTAAGGATGATTCTAAGAAAGGTCAGGAATCAGCCCAGAACTACACGGGAGGACCGGATCAATGACCTGAAGAGAGCTGGGACGGCAGTCTCAAACATTACCATTAGTAACACAGTACACCGTCATGGATTAATATACTGCAGGGTGCGCAAGGTCCCCTGGCTCACACCACCACATGTCCAGGCCTGTTTGAAGATCACCAGTGACCATCTGGATGATCTGATGAGGCATGGGAGAAGGTCATGTGGTCAGATGAGATCAAAATAGAGCTTTTTGGTTTCAACTCCACTCACCGTGTTTGCAGAAGGAAGAAGAAGGAGGAAGAGTACAACCCCAAGACGACCGTCCCAACCGTAAAACATGGTGGGGAAAACATCATACTTAGGGGGTGCTTTTCTGCAAAGGTGACATGATGACTGCACCATGTTGAAGGGAGGATGGATGGGGTCATGTATCACAAGATTTTGGACAACAATCTCCTTTCCTCAGTAAGAGCATTGAAGATGGGTCATGGCTGGGTCTTCTAGCATGATAATGACCCGAAACACACAGCCAGGGCAACTAAGGGGTGGACCTGACTCCAATGGGAATTTTTGGAGGAGCTGAAACTCAATGTTGTCCAGCGACAACCCCAAATCCTGAAAGATCATACAGATCTTCAGGAGGAGGGGGCCAAAATCCCTGCTGCAGTGTGTGCAAACCTGGTCAAGAACTACAGGAAACATCTGACCTCTGTAACTGCAAACAAAGGTTTCTGGACCAAATATTAATTTCTGTTTTTCTATTGTATCAAATACTTATTTCATGCAACAAAATGCAAATTAATTATGTAAAAAAATCTAAAATGTGATTTTCTGGTTTTCATTTTTTCTCTCACACGTGAAATGTACCGACGATAAAAATCACAGACCTCTCCATTCTTTCTAGGTGAGAAAACTTGCATATCAAATCATTATTTTCCAATCGCACAGACAATACAATGGTTGAAGAACAGACCTGGAAACTAGGTCATGTTTAGGGCAAAATGGCAACTTTTGTTCTAGACCCAATGAGAAAAGCAAAGGTTTCATCATGCACTGAATAGAACAATGTTTTATGAGATGATTGCTCTGGTCACCAATGGTTCTTCTACATTTCCAATTCTCAGAAATAGAATTTGATTGTTACCTGAAAAATCCATAATTTGATGTACTACAGACGGTGTCCTATCTCTAGCAAACACCACACAGCGGCATCTGGTGTCCATCAGGAGCTGTGTAGAAGTCTGTAGAGGCCGGAGGTGGGCGAATCTGACGAAATTCGAGTCACTGGCTTGCTCCCTCCCTTCAGCTCCAGTCTTCTCTTCCATCTTTGGCGCAATGTGTCGCACATCACAACGTCGCCTGAGATCTGGTCACCACAGGAGACTCCGAAGAGTGAAGATGGGAGAGAAGACTGGAGCAGAAGAGAGGAAGAGGGCCAGGCAGGCGCTGCCACACCTGGATGGGTCAGAGGGGTGGTGAACAGAAAGGGTTTTCTATTTTTCTTTACTTCTAGGCCCTAAAAAAAGACATCAAGCACTGGAACATTTTGCTTGATTAAAGCAACTCAATTTGCAAAACATTCTGATTCCATCAAATCCTAATTCTTTTGTTAAATTTGAAGCAAATTTAATTTTCCTAAATTGGGATTCGTTCATTTCTACTAGAGGCACAAAAGAAAAGAAACTTTATTTAAAACCTGTTAAATTTAGTGATTTTTCTTGTACAGAAAAAGTCATAGTTTCAACAGTTTTTCGCATATAAAGTAATGGACAGCAGACCGATCGCTTCCGAGTTCTGTTTTGCATTGGAGATATTTACATGAGACGCAGATCACAATCAGGCACGTCTCTGTGATTTTGTGCAGACCTCCCAATCCACGAGAATACACGGACGTGTGGAGAGCACCGTGGGCTGTAATCGTGAAAAACTGATGGCTGAATGAGCCTCTGCACATGAAAGTGAAGAAAGCTGAGATTTATCCAGTTTTTGGCCTTTTTAGAAAATTTGCAGAAAAAAAAAAACAAAGTGAATAACTATAAGGCCATGTTCACACATCTGGGTGATTCCTGTACAGGACAAACCAGTACTGGTGAGATCCGTGTTCGTGTGTATGTATGTGACATCCGTGTGCAGTCCGTGTGTCTGTGTCTGCTACCCGTGTGTCAGTGTGCTACATTTATGTGTCCGTGTGACATGTACCACTGCCTGGAAAGTAGCTGTACAGTTCGCACTGATCCCAGGCGCCGGCTTCTGAAGGCAATTATTCTGTCCTGCTCTCCCTGAGATCAGCACGACCCAGGAGACAATCAGGGGAGTTGTATTCTGCACCCGCTGTGTCCCTCCTGTGTAAAATAAAGAATTAAATTTAAAAAGAAAATCATAACCGGCAGAGGGATATATCAAAATCCCTGACCCCTTGCCAAGCTATTAATATCAACCCACAGCTATCTGTTTAGCCTTTGCTGGTTTGAATTTATGGGGGGTCCCTATGTCATTTTTTTTCTAGGTTCTCCCGTAAATTCACAAGAAAAGTCTAAGCAAACAACTGTGAGCTGTTATTAATAGCCTTGGAAACTTTTGGGATATTGTCCCCTTTCCTAGATTATTGACATCAGCCCCCAGCCGTCGGCTTTCCCTCTGCTGGTTATCAAAATTACACAGGAGCCCACATCAATTTTTTTATTTATTGATTTTACACAGGAGTTACACAGCGGGCGTTGAATACAACTCCCATCATTGTCTCTTGGTCGTGCTGATCTGAGGGAGACCAGGAGACAATGATGAGAGCTGCCTTCAGCTGCCGGTGCCTGGGAACAGTGTGAACTGTACCACTTCTCCCCAGGCACCGGTACGTGTCACACTCATGACATATGGATGTCATCCGCGTGTCATCTATATGCACATATGTGGCACGCATTTTATACATGTTACGCAAAAAACTGACAAGGCTGCAGGTTTTTCACACAGACTCCCGGCCCGTGTAAAAAACCTCTACTGAACAAACGGACGCATGAAGAAGGCCTAAGGCCACGTTCACACGGTCAGTATTTTACATCAGTATTTGTAGCTAAAACCAGGAGGGTGATAAATACAGAAGTGGTGACGGGTTTCTATTCTAATTTTACTCTGATTGTTCCTCTTCTGGTTTTGGCTACAAATACTTATGTAAAATACTGACAAAATACTGAATGTGTGAATGTGGCCTAAAAATTTTTACCAGAAGAGGCCCTGCTTCTCTTAAAAAAAAAAATATCAAATTCACAGAGATACAGACAATTCCTATAAAGTTATAACCTGTGGTCATTGAAGGTGATGTCTCAGCTTCTTGAAGCGGTAAAATTGCAAAGTCCTTGTAGAAACAAGAAACCTCACAATTTTTCACTTATTAGAAATCCTCACATTTCTCAGGAATGGAGACATTTTTAATTTTAGAGTTTGGGCTCATTGCCTAGGATTTCGGTCACCGCTGCTGTCAGAAGCTGGCTGGATCCAGTGCCCCTGCGCCAGTCCGGTACTGCAGGGACAAAGCTGTCTCTGCTCGCAGGATGGGAAAGCGCACAGTTCAGGTTACTGGTGAGACCCTGCTGCCGGCCTGAACGGTCAATCTTCAGGGGCCACTGCCCCCTGTAACCAGACGATACAACCCCTTTAAGGCTGTTCATTAGAAATAGTCTCAGGCAGAGTTTGGTGCATTCTACGTTTACGCTAAAGGGAATAAAATGATAAAAGTTTCACGCTGCTCCTGAATTTACAGCACAAAGACCAGAGATAATTTTGTGCAGAAGTGCGGACAAGATGGTGATGTTTAATGTCTTTTACGGATGAGAGAATTAATTCAATACAAGTAACGATTCGATTTAAAATGAATACCCAAAAAAAAAATCCGTCGACGTGACCTCAGGTGTGAAGACTACCATAGTCTGTATAAAAGTCAAGGCAGAGAATGTAGCAACTAGTTTTGGATGAATCTGGATGGTGAGCGACGTCACAGCTTAGCTGTCACAACTAATGCTTCTTCCCTGTCCCTAATGCTAAGGGCACCCTACAATTCCTCACTCCTCAGATTACTTCTGATGGTGAATATGTTAGGGCCACGTACATTACTGAACTCCTGGATCTGTCCCTTTCCCCCAACCAGGGAAGTGGGGAGTAATAGTGTATGTACAGTATATACAGAAACCAGACTAACAAGGGAGGATGAACAGGGATAAAGAAAATACCAAACATACAAATATACACTCACAGACAACAGAGGGGAATACCGGTGAGAAAAAGAAGGTAAACAAAACAGGAGAGGATGAGCCGAAACACCAAGCAACAATCGCAGACCAACAATCCAAATGCCATTACCAACAACCGACTTCTCCACTCCACACAAGGCAATATAAAACTAATACTAGCAATCTAGATTGCCAGAGGCAAGTATATATAGGAGAGGAGTGCCTAATACTGAACAGCTGAGATCATCCAAGCAGGAAAGCTGCAGAGACCCTAAGCTGAACAGTGTAACCCCTGAACTGCTGATAGAAACCTGCTCCGTGTATATGAAGGGGAAGTGCTTCTAATCAGTGCAGGAGTAAGAGAAATCAGATGCTGCAGTCTTCTGGCCCCTCTCTGTCTCAGTAATTCTATGACATTAGCAATAAAGATAGTCAGGGAAAGCCTTAAATCACAAAATGAACAGTACAGACAGTGAGTGACAGCAGAGGAGTGAAGGCCAGTTACCGTCCATTTACTCATATCCATATATACCTCGGTCACTGTCTGTTTGTGTTAAAGAGCTTGAAAAGGGTTTGCTTCAGTCCTAGGAGACCTTGGAGTGTTGCACAACTTTCAGGGAGATCGGAGACTTTGCTGCACTTGTAATTAAGAGCAAATCAATTTTGCTGCAAATGGAATTTTTGGTAAAAAATTTCACAAAGTGAAAAAATTAAATCCAAAAGACATGATAACCTCTTATATCCACCCGTGTACCCACAATGTGACTTCTACAGTAAATTTCTTTGTTCTTAAGCTACAATTTAAAAAATATTAGGGGAAATAAATTTTTTTTGTATAAATTATTTATTGTGTTACTTTGTGTCAGCTAAGCCTTCCTGCAGCCCTGAAGGTCTCTCCACAGGAGTCACTCTGCCCTCTCCACAGGTGTCGCTCTGCACTGTACAAAGGGGCCGCTCTGCCCTCTCTACAAGGGGACGCTTTGTTCTTTCCACAGGGGATACTCGGCACTGTCCACAGGTGTCGCTCTGCCTTCTCTACAAGGGGCCTCTCTGCCCTTTCCACAGGGGCCTCTATGCTCTCTCCTCAGGGGCCACTCTGCCCTCTCCTCAGGGGCCACTCTGCCCTCTCCTCAGGGGCCACTCTGCCCTCTCCAAAGGGGCCGCTCTGCCCTTTCCACAGGGGCCTCTATGCTCTCTCCTCAGGGGCCACTCTGCCCTCTCCTCAGGAGCCGCTTTGTCCTCTCCTCAGGAGCCGCTTTGTCCTCTCCAAAGGGGCCGCTCTGCCCTTTCCACAGGGGCCTCTATGCTCTCTCCTCAGGGGCCGCTCTGCCCTCTCCTCAGGAGCCGCTTTGTCCTCTCCAAAGGGGCCGCTCTGCCCTTTCCACAGGGGCCTCTATGCTCTCTCCACAAGCGGCCACTTTTCCCTTTCAAATTGGAGGCACTCACCCCTCTCCATAGGAGCCCCTCTGCGTTCTCCACAAGGGGACGCTTTGCCCTGTCCTCATTCTTGTCCTCCCTGTTCATCGAGCTGGTCTGTTTTATCTGTTAAAGAGGGTCGCTATGAGGCTTGTGACTCCACTAGCTCCAGATAAGACAGAGGGGCCAGCCGTGGTCATGCATTTTCTGGGCAGAGAAAGTGATTACATTGTTGAGGATTACAGGCCTTCGCATGTTGCCTGATTGGAGGGCGTTGGTGGCTGAAAATACGAGGGGGCAGATTAGCGCAGATCAATCACTGTTGGATGAGCTGAACTTCGCTAGCCATATTACGCCTATGGGCAGTTTTTTCCAGTTGTCCAGTGGCTGCCACAGCTGGGGTTAAATCCCTGTACATTTTGTCGGAGTCACTATGAATATTTGGATGAATTTGGAGGCTTTGTAATTCATTCTTAGCCAATGTCAATGGGCATTGGTTGTGGACGAAGAATGTGGCGTTGAGAAACTGTTTACAACTCTTCACGGACGGGGATGTGGCAGCGGCCTGGGTTGTGATGGGGCACTGGTTTGCCAAAGAACTTGTAGTTGTGGGAGCCTTTCCTATTCTATTAACATTTGAGATTTAGGTGTCAGATTTTAGGAATAAGAAGGTTTGCTTTTTCATTGCGATAATTTGTCGCTTGTTCAAGCTAATAATACTCGTACAGCTAAGTCACCTCCTGCAGTATTTGGTGACGGTATACTGTATAAATTTTACTATAAACTCCTTTGTTCTGTAGCTACAATTTACAAATTATTGGGGAGAATAATATTTTCCATATCATTTAATCATTGTCACTTTTGGTTGTTTCATGGAGTTAAGCTTTCCCTCAGCTCTGAAGGACTGTCCTCAAGGGCCTTTCTGCACTTTCCACATCTCCACAGGGGCCTTTCTGCACTTTCCACATCTCCACAGGGGCCTCTCTGCACTTTACACATCTCCACAGGGGCCTCTCTGCACTTTACACATCTCCACAGGGGCCTTTCTGCACTTTCCACATCTCCACAGGGGCCTCTCTGCACTTTACACATCTCCACAGGGGCCTCTCTGCACTTTCCACATCTCCACAGGGGCCTTTCTGCACTTTCCACATCTCCACAGGGGCCTCTCTGCACTTTCCACATCTCCACAGGGGCCCCTCTGCACTTACCACATCTCCACGGGGGCCTCTCTGCACTTTACACATCTCCACAAGGGCCTCTCTGCGTTTTCCACATCTCCACAGGGGCCTCTCTGCACTTTACACATCTCCACGGGGGCCTCTCTGTATTTTCCATATCTCCACATGGGCCTCTCTGCACTTTCCACATCTCCACGGGGGCCTCTCTGCACTTTCCACATCTCCACAAGGGTCTCTCTGCACTTTACACATCTCCACGGGGACCTCTCTGCACTTTACACATCTCCACGGGAGCCTCTCTGCATTTTCCACATCTCCACAAGGGCCTCTCTGCACTTACCACATCTCCACGGGGGCCTCTCTGCACTTTCCACATCTCCACGGGGACCTCGCTGCACTTTCCACATCTCCACAGTGGCCTCTCTGCACTTTACACATCTCCACAGGGGCCTTTCTGCACTTTCCACATCTCCACGGGGGCCTCTCTGCACTTTCCACATCTCCACAGGGGCCTCTCTGTACTTTCCACATCTCCACAGGGGCCTTTCTGCACTTTCCTCATCTCCACAAGGGTCTCTCTGCACTTTACACATCTCCACGGGAGCCTCTCTGCACTTTACACATCTCCACGGGGGCCTCTCTGTATTTTCCATATCTCCACAGGGGCCTCTCTGCACTTTCCACATCTCCACAGGGGCCTCTCTGCACTTTACACATCTCCACGGGGGCCTCTCTGCTTTTTCCATATCTCCACAGGGACCTTTCTGCATTTTCCACATCTCCACAAGGGTCTCTCTGCACTTTACACATCTCCACAAGGGCCTCTCTGCACTTTCCACATCTCAACGGGGGCCTCTCTGCACTTTCCACATATCCACGGGGACCTCTCTGCACTTTCCACATCTCCACAGGGGCCTCTCTGCACTTTTCTCATCTCCTCAAGGGCCTCTCTGCACTTTACACATCTCCACAGGGGCCTCTCTGCACTTTTGACATCTCCACAGGGGCCTCTCTGCACTTTTGACATCTCCACTGGGGCCTCTCTGCACTTTCCACATCTCTACAGGGTCCTTTCTGCACTTTACACATCTCCACAGGGGCCTCTCTGCGCTTTCAACATCTCCACGGGGCCTCTCTGCACTTTACACATCTCCACAAGGGTCTCTCTGCACTTTACACATCTCCACGGGGGCCTCTCTGCACTTTACACATCTCCACGGGAGCCTCTCTGCATTTTCCACATCTCCACAAGGGCCTCTCTGCTTTTTCCACATCTCCACAGGGGCCTCTCTGCACTTTACACATCTCCACGGGGGCCTCTCTGTATTTTCCATATCTTCACATGGGCCTCTCTGCACTTTCCACATCTCCATGGGGGCCTCTCTGCACTTTCCACATCTCTACAGGGGCCTTTCTGCACTTTCCACATCTCCACAGGGGCCTCTCTGCGCTTTCAACATCTCCACAGGGGCCTCTCTGCACGTTCCACATTTCCACAGTGGCCTCTCTGCCCAGAATCCTGTTGGGACGTCTTTCAGATCCTCGTCAGCATCACTGTTAGACAGGATGGCAGATCTTCACAGAGACCAGTTAAGTTTATTACAGAAGATATTTCATATTTCATATTACAGTCACTGGGTGGAAAAATCAATTTTTGTCTTCCATTACATATAATGCCTGGAGGAGGCAAAAAGACACCATTGAACGATAGCAACAGTGCCATAAGCTGGAAAGAATTCCTACATGGCCCCAACCAGCCCCACACATTGATATGCTACTGTTCTGTCTCCGACATTTAATTCAACATCTGATATACTATCTGCTTGTTAATGTTTACAGTGTTTTCTGGCTCCATCTAGTTACCATAGTCATAACTGCAGTGTTATTGTGCATTTTAGTTTCATTTTCTATTTCCCTCCATTCACAATGTACAGTATTCTGGGAAGGTGCAAGACACCCTGGTAAGTTTTGCAAAGGATTGTGGTTAGTCCAGCCCCCCATTTTCCCTCCAGTTCTCCATTTTCTCTCAGCCTGCATCCTGGAAGCATCTCATTCCTCTCCTCCCCTTGTGTCAGCATCGCTGGTATGTAAACATGCTTCCTATATCTAATTTCTGTCTAGATCAGCCTGCTCAGTTAGTTTCCCCCTCCTCAGCTAGTAGTGCAGATAATATATGTTATGTATATTATGTATTCCCATGTACCCTGAATTGACTGAGTGTATTTATATGTTTTACTTGTAGTTTCACCACATCAATATACCTGTTGTGAACTCATTTTCTGGTTTACCTCTGGCTTCTGGTGAGGGTGGTGGAGCTGGCTGTGTTGACAGAGGAGTCGTGAGTTCTCCATCCGGGCTCCCTCTAGTGGTGACAGTAAGTAATGAAGTTGATCTAAATGGCAGAGACCTGCCACCTGAGGAGGAGGACTGTAAGTGGACATCAGGAGTCTCTGACTGGATTTAAGACAGCCAACTCCCTAATTTTGTGCTGGTGATTTTTTCCTGCCCTGAGGTTCTGGTTTCCAGTTCTGTTCCTGCCTTCTCAAGCTAAGTGTGCTCTGCTATTTTTTCACATGAGATTTGGTCTGGTTTACTCAGTTTTTGTGGTCAGGCAGCCCCTGCTGGGGCTGTGCTAAATTTCCATTTTTATGTCTCTGTTTATGCCAGTTTGCTTTTTGTCCCTGATCAGATTGGTCTCTTTTTGCTCTGTCTTCAGAATATACCAGAGTGCTGATATAGGGAATTGAAGTCTAGCGACTTCAGGGTTTTTGTTATCAGAAAGTGTTGGACATTTTTTGGCAGGGTTTTGTGCGTGATTGCAGACAGCAGCTTTCCTTTCCTGTCCTTTCTAGTTAGTGTGGGCCCCATCGTTTGCTCAGCCTATTTTTCTATCTGTGTTTGTGTTTTCTTCTTGTCTCACCGACAATACATGTTTGGGGGCTGTCTTTTGCTTTGGGGTCTGCTCTGGGGCAGTTTACATTTCCCCTTTTCTTGCTTTAGGCTTATTTAGTTCTCCGGCTGTGACGAGGCGTCTAGGATCATCGTAGGTATGCTCCACGGCTACTGCTAGTTGTGTGGATAGGATCAGGGGTCTGCAATCCGCTTAGTTTCCAACCACTCTGGTTTTCTGTGGCTTAGCTTGTTTATGTTTTTCCTCCTCGGTGACTCATTCATAACATATACGACTACGTTCAATAAAGCACAGATTCAACCTACAGTCTCCTTATTGGACCGCTGGTATAGCGGTTTAGCTGCCTGTATAAGCTACATGAATCCTGGTTCATTTAGTGAAGGCAGAACAGTTACACTACCAGCATTGATCTGTGTATGGTGCTCCCAATCCCGACCCTTTCTTACAACTCTCGGCACTTTCGGTCTGGCTCCTGTGGGAGTGGTAATATGATTTTACTATTCAGACACTAATGAAATTTCCACTTTCTTTATACAGAACCTGTCAGCAGGATTTCCCACCCCCTCAAAACTATTTATGCGCACATGTAGCTTTTTCAAAGACAGGTCCAGCGATACCTCTAACCTTTACAAGACTGGTCCGTTTCTCCATTACTGATTGTTAGAATCAGTGTGCTTTGTGATTTCAGGCAAAGGAGTCGTCAGTCAAGCTGAAGGAGGCGGTGCTGGCTGGGGAATAGAACCGGAGTGACAGAGGCTTCAGATCTTCAAATAGCTCTTCAATCTTGTTTGCATGTCAATTCAACCATCGTCATCTTATAGATAATCCTCTTATCTACCTCAAATTTAAATGTGACTTCTGGTCAAGTCACTGCATTGTTACTATTTTGTTCGTTGAGGTTGAATAATCTTTTTCTTCCTGAATACTACAAATTACAACTTGTTCTCACACTCCCTAATATCTCAGTGTGTTATTAGGTTGATTCCCAAGTGAGAGGTCGTTGGCTCGAATTGAGGAACCGCCGTGAAAATTTCCCAAGAAAAGGGAAACGGCATCATCCGGCTCATCGATAGCGGTCCCTCAGCCAAGAAAATTGCCAAACTGCATCATGTGAGCACCATGACAGCTGGAAGAATATTAAATGATGTCCGTCTATCCACTCAGAAGCCAAGATGTGGACGTCCAGGCAAAATATCTATGTGAACAAGTCGGCTCATCACAAGGTCTATCAGTTCTGGAGCGACAAACACAGCAGTGGAGGAGGATCGTAGGTTTAGTAATAATGAGATCACAGACATCCATCCAAGCACCGTGTGACACACATTACACAAGTCTGGAATGGTGGCCCGCGAAAAAAGGTGAATAAGCCTCGACCATGCAAAGTGGACAGTAGAAGATTGGAAACGGGTGATTTGGAGCGATGAGATGAAAGTCAATAGACGGCTCTGATGGTTAAGAATGGTTCTGGAAGAAACAAGGGAAAAAGGGCTAATTGAGCGAGAAATTGAAGGAACTCTCAAGTTAAATTGAGGAAGCCTGATGATCTGGGGTTGTTTCACAGTCAAAGGAATTGGATACTTGACCAGGATCGATGGTGGTCTCAATGATGAGCTCTATGTGAAGGTCCTTCAAGATGAATTACTCCATACACTTGAGTACTATGAGTATGAAAAGGACATCAGAGTGTTCCAGTAGGACAGCAACCCGAAGCATACGTCGAGATTGGCGAAGAAATGGTTCAATGACAATGAAATAGAGGTGCTGGATTGTTCTCATAGACCTCAGACCTCAACCCAATCCAACACTTGTGGGGAGAGGTGAAAAAAAAGCTGTATACAGACCCAAGTGAGGCGACCAGTGTGCCCCAACATGGGGAACTTGTAGAACAGACCTGGGGTCAGATATCGGTGGAGACCTGCTAGAATCTGATCGAGAACAGGATTCAGGCCGTGGTGAAAGGCAAAGGCGGATTTACAAATACTAACAAAATAATAAAAATTAAAACTTAGATCTTTATGAGGAAAACAGTAACAATGCAGCGACCTGACGAGAATCTGCATCACTAATCATATGATTAATAGCTGCAAGTCACATTCATGTGTGAGATAGACAAGATGATTGTCTATAAATGATGGTCGTCTCATGTGAGAAGCAGAAGTGGATGGTGAGTTATGGAGCCTGAACGTCAGAAAGTCAGAACATTGTTACCCTTTTTCTCATCACTGTAATACAGGGTGGGCCATTGATAAAGTTGGATCCAAAATGGCTGATTTCAAAATGACCACCATGGTTATCACCCATCTTGAAAAGTTTTCCCCCTCCCATATACTAATGTGCCACAAACAGGAAGCTGATATCACCAACCATTCCCATTTTATTTTGGTGTATCCATATAAATGGTCCACCCTGTAGTTTGAGGGTAAAATCTTGGTGATAGATTCCCTTTAAGTACATGCAGTGACTCCTGTGTTCTCTGAGGGATCCACAAAATGTATGACACTGGGTAATGTAGTGGGCTTTTCATACTTCTACAAACATGTTCTCTTTTTTGGGGTAAATACATTTAATTGTGAAAACCTTCTTCATCACTGAGTTCTTCTACTACTAACATTAATGTGGTTGCCCTGTGTAAACTTTCTGTATATCTCTTGGTCATCTATGGAAATTCTGCTCCACACTCAGGATGTTGTTGTACAGATTAATTTCTAATTTTGAAGTCCAGACTTTTATCTTAGCTTTAGTGGCAGCAGACTGGCATTGAATCGTTGATCCAGGTAAGATGAGTCTGTAACAGGCGCTGCAGATGAAGATTCCAGGGTATTAAGAGGTTCCTTGAAAAAGTTTTATTCGGACAGGTTTGAAAGTCAACGCGTTTCACAGTCACACAGGACTTCTTCCTCAGGACAAAACCTAGTGGGTATCATGTTGAGTTTACACAGTTTTATATGCAGTCTTAAAAAAACCTGCCAAACAGGGCTCATAATGTGTGAAAGTTCATGTGTGAGTGCATCAGGGATCAATTACAGTTTTATAAAAAGACAAAAAACCTTAAATGCATTGATTACATAAAAAGGTAACGATTAAAAATGAGCAAAAGCAATTATAAAATAAAAAAAATAGCTAAAAGCCTTCATGCCGTTAAATAAAAATGTTTGTAAATGGTTTTATTTTGTCCATATGTTCCTGTATGAGGTGTGAACTGGTGTTTAGGAAGTTACTAAGGTCACTGGGGGATCTGATTTATCGGCATGGGGCTATTGAAGGGAGTCCATTGTAAAACCCAGGAGAAAAGGACACAGATGTCCCCGATGAATGATCCACAATGGAGTTGGCCAGTTTCAAGTGATGTTACCATAGTGACAATGGTTGTGCTTAGAAAAAGGAATATTCATAAATTTCTGTGTGGAAAGTTCCGCTGCTTAGGATCGCCAATGTGCATGTTGCAGCAGACTTTTCCACACAGGCAGCGCCGCCGGTGCTGCGTCCAGTAATATGGCGTCGCACTGCTTGACACGTCTGTCGTGTGCTTTGTGTATAGTGCATAGCACTCATGTTTGGGGTTGGAGACTCCTCTGGTCCTGTGATCCTGGCTCCGGATGCCATCACATATTAAGTCCAGTCACGGATACTGCCAATCAGTTTGCATAAGGCCTCTTTCACACATCAGGTTTTCGCCGTCAGGCGCGATCCGGCGCTTTTGACAGAAACCGGATCCGGCGAAATGCAATGCCGGATCCGGTTTCCCCCCCATTGACTTGCATTTGCGCCGGATCGCGCCGGATGGCCATGCGTTTCATCCGGTTTTCGCCGGATCCGGCAATGTGTCGCAATGTGTCGCGATCCGGCGTCTGGAAAAAACGTCTACTGTAACGTTTTTTGTCTCCGGCGAAAAAGCCGGACATGCCGGATCCGGCGCGTCCGGCTTTTTCACACAATGAAAGCCTATGAGCGCCGCAATGCGCCGGATCCAGCGAAAGCCGGATCCGGTGGCCGGATCCGGTTTTTTTGGTCTGAGCATGCTCAGTAGCTCTGCCCACAGGAGATATATAAAAGCAAGACAATGGGACCCTCAGCCACACCCAACATGCCACCCAAGACAGCAACCAGGCGCAGGAGAAGGCAGCAGACATCTGCAGCAGCAGCACCATCAGCAACACCCCAAATGGAGCAGCATGCTGAACGGGAGGGGAGTCCAGAAGCAGATGAGAGACGGTAATTATCAAATCCCCCATTCCTCCAAACTAGGGCCATGGAATATCAAGATATTCATTGGCCCTTTGTTTCTCTTTATTCAACAGCCGCCAAAGAGATGCAGCAGCAGCACCATCAGCACCACCCCAAATGGAGCAGCATGTTGAACGGGAGGGGAGTCCAGAAGCAGATGAGAAACGGTAATTATCAAATCCCCCATTCCTCCAAACTAGGGCCATGGAATATCAAGATATTCATTGGCCCTTTGTTTCTCTTTATTCAACAGCCGCCAAAGAGATGCAGCAGCAGCAGCAGCAGCAGAAATGGCATCACTGGCAGCAGCAATACCCACAGCCATGGAGTCTGGCCATCAACAGGACAGCACATCTTCTTCTGGGAGCCCTCCCTCGCATCGTTAGCGTTTGACGGTAAGTTTTTATTTCCAAAATCCATCATCTCTGTAATATATGTCTATTCATTGCCTTTTATTTCAAAACAGGAATCACAAGATGAAGAGGAGCTCCCAGAAGAAGAAGGAAGGGGTGGACAGACGCTTGGAGTGGGCTCACAATTCGTAAGTTTTTTGCATCAAACGCAGAAACACAACATCACACTACACACAACACATAGAAAACAATGTTCTGCAGACCACACACAGCAAACAAATGCCTACATCCAAACTCATAACATTTTTTGTTTTCTTCTCTAGTCTTCCCAATCTGGTGCTTGGCCAAGAGGTCCTCGCAGTGCCTCCCAGGGTCGTCGGCGACAGCAATGCGGCGGTCACCAGCGTGTAAGTATAAATATTTTTGCTTTGTTTTTTTGCACTTTTTATTTCATTTCTTTTGTGGAGGCTAATTATGTTATTTTTGTCTTTTTCTTTAACAGCCTTCACAGCGTGCTCCCGACTCTGACGGTGAGGATGGAGGGATTGATGTGGACCGCCTCATCGATCTCGTCAGAGAAAGGGAGCCGCTCTGGAATATGGCTAACCGCCGCCACGCTGACCTGATCGTTACCCGACGACTCTGGGAGGAAATCTGTTCTCTCCTTGTGGGCCGCTGGGAGGACCTCGAAGCTCGGGCCCAGATTAAAGAGCGTAAGTATATACAGTAACGGTTGCTTGATGTAAACCAGTGTTTCCCGAACTCCAGTCCTCGTGGTCCCCACGGATCATGTGTTCAGGATTTCTATTTACTATGGAAATCCTGAAAACATGACCCCTGGGGACCATGAGGACTGGAGTTTGTGAAACACTGATGTTGTATACTAACCACTCCTTTCTTGTTTCAGGGGAGAGAATTGTGAATCGGTGGCGGTCTGTGAGGGATCGTTTCAAGAAGGAGTTCAATAAAGAGATGCGGGCCCCGAGTGGATCTGGAGGACGCAGGAGCAAGTACAAGTACGCACAAGCCCTGTCGTTCCTCCGGGAAACAATGGTCACCAGAAGGTAAATATTACACACCACATGTGAAAAAGATGTAACTTTTTTTTTTCAGCCAGGGCCATACCATGTCAGTATTTTAATTGTTTTTTTTTCTCTTTATTCCACAGCACGGTGAGCAGCACTCGGGAGCCTGCACGATTGGACCCTTCTGAGGCGATCCCTGAGGAGACCGGCACCGAGGGACACTTCGACCGCCCCGGTACATCTGCACCTTCCCAGCCTTCCCACACATTCGACCCATCTGTCCCATCCACCAGCACAGGAGCATCGTGGCCGCCTACATTACATGAAGCTGCTGGTGAGGAGATCGCTTTCCCTTTACCCCACCCTTCTGCCCCTGCCGCCTCTAGTACACCTGCGGGTACTGGGCGGCAGCGGCAGAGGGGTCAGGAAAAGAGTTATGCGCAAGAGTTATTGCATCTGAATGCATCTTTCCAGAACTGTCTCAAAGTCTTGTCAGAGCAAATCTCCGCAGGCTTTCAGCAGATCAACTCCAGCATTCTGGAGGTGAAGACACTTCTGCAAACCATGCATTCAGAAGCAAGATCTTCGCCAAACCACACCTTTTTCAGGTCTGTTGTGGAGCGCATGGAAACGCTCTCTCCTGCCCAGCAGATGCATGTAATGCATTCGTGCCACGGTGCTCTACAGCAGGTTACCTCCCAACCTCCACCTCCCACCACTGTAGTTCCTCCACCTGCACCCCCTCCAGCCACTTTCCATCCTCCCCCTCCTATTACATCTGCACCCCCTCCAGCCACTTTTCATCCTCCCCCTCCTACTACATACCAGCAACCTCCCCAGTACCAGCAACCTCCCCAGTACCAGCAACCTCCCCAGTACCAGTCATCTCCCCACTTCCAGCAACCTGCCCCGTACCAAACTCCTTCCCCGTACCAAACTCCTTCCCCGTACCAAACTCCTTCCCCATACAACTTGCCATCAACATCATCTGCTCCTACAGTCCCTGCCCAACCCTCCACTCCACCACCCACCACCTCTTCTGCCTCCCACATGTCCACCCATTCTGTAGCTTTTTCCACACCATCACCTCTAACTGTTCCTTCCCCACCACAATCCCAGTCCTCTCTCCACACTCCCAGTGTCGAAGTGTCCCGCAGCCCCTCCAGCAGTATTTCCACCCCACAATACACAGAATTGTAATGTGTGTTTTTTAATAAAAATGCCCATTGGGTTTAAAACCTTTATTAAAAAAGTTTTTTGCACTTTAAAAAATTAAAAAAAAAAAAAAAAATTTTAAATAAAAGTTAAATTATCGTTTCACAATGGTTGTCTGTCTTTTCTTTCTGCGGCGAACTATGTTTAAAAAAAAGGTTAAATACAGGGTATTTCAAAGGTAAAAAGGTATTCAAAACCAGGTATATAACTGTGGGTAAATTTTAGCTTTTTGCCACAGTTGTGTTCCTGGTTGTGTTTGAAGCAAAGTATTTCACCTAAAAAGTTGTGTTTATTGTTGGTGATTTCCTAACAATGTACACAACTTTTGTTAAAAGGTGAAATACTTTGCATAAAACACAACCAGGTACACACCTGTGGCCTAAAGGTAAAAATAGTAAGACCATGACAAGATAGCCAACTTTGGTTGGCAAAGGTATATACTGTTGGTCCAGAAGGTACACAAGTTTGGTTAGGGCACAAATCTTTCACACTCTGTCATCCTGCCAGTGTACTCTGCCTTGAGGGGCCACAAGGGTCAATTTTAAAAACCGGATCCGGCGTAATCCGTCGAAAAAACGGATAGAAAAACGGATGAACCGGATGAGACGGATTCGGTTTTGTCTGTCAAGAACAAGACGGATCCGGCAGAAAACCGGATCCGGCAGAAAACCGGATCCGGCACATCAGGTTTTACAAAACATTTGCCGGATCCGGCATTCCGGCACGACGCCGGATCGCGCCTGACGCCGAAAACCTGATGTGTGAAAGTAGCCTTAGTCACAGTTTTTTCATGCTGTGCTGCCCCTTTCTTTCTTAGTAAACCTTGCCCCTGAGATGCATGGCCCTTTCCCGCTTCCCAACTTACCAACCTGGTTCTTGCCTGTGAATCACTGTTCGTTTTCCCCTCTGGGGGTGAAAGTAAGACTGACTCCTCCATACCTTTCCGAGACCATTGGCCTCAGACTTTCTGGGATATTCCCCTGAACTTGGTCTCTGCCATTCTCATGTTGCTCCCTTTTCCTCTTTCAGTTTTTCCTTCGTATCTGTGTGACTTTCAGCATTATAGCCCCGAACTGTGGTTCCCACAGAACTCTTATCTGGTGCAATGTTCCTTATCTCCAATCACCTCACAAACTGCACAAACCAGGAAGAGTCTCTACTCTGTCCACTCCTTCCCAACCCACAGGGACACTCCGCTCCCAATGTAGACACTCCTCTCTCAACTGCGACATGCCCCTAACCACTATATCTACGCCTACCCTCCCAACTGGGAGATTCCCTAATTCCTCATCCCAATACTTTCCCTACACTTATCAGACTACACATATGTATACTGAACATGAGACCCCACATATAAAACCATTATAACTGACGTATCCTTGTGGGATGCAGGGCATGAATTGATCCTGACGCAGCCTTACATAGTGGCTGTCTCATGTTTACCTCTCTATTTTTATGTTTTTTTAGGTCTACTTTTCTGGCTCTACTTCAGATCTGGTAGATTACGATGGACCTGCATCTAATTTTTAATTTTTTTTTTTTCAATAATTTAGCGATCAAGGGCTATCGTCAGGGAGTCTTTATTCAAATAAGCTGTTTTTCTATGTGTGTTTTTATTTTTTATTACCAGGTTAACAATGGGGGGTGTCTAATGGACGCCTCTTCATTATTAACACCAGGGATTGATGCCAGCTGTAAATTTGACAAATAATGCTGCCATTACCTGGCAGAATTAGAACCTCTAGTGTGATGCATCAATTCTGGGGCAGCTGCGGCTGCTATTTTTAGGCTGGGAAGGGGCCAATAACCAGCCTGATAATATCATCCCACAGCTTTCTGCTTTAGCTTTGCTTGTTGCAAAAAAAGGGGGAGAACGGGAATCACCTAATTTTTTATAATTATTTATTTAATTAGTGAAATAAAGCGAAACACCCTTAGTGCTATATGAAAGGAACTAAAGACTGCAAGAATTCTATTATATCTAGGGGCTTGTGACATTATATATCTAGAGGACATCTATTCTATATAGAGTGGCATGTAAAAGTTTGGGCACCCTTGGAGATTTGTGTGCTCAGATAACTGTGTCCAAGGTTTCAGACCTTAGTTAACCTGTTAGGGTTATGTTGGGAAAGGCCAGGTGATGCAAATTTCCCAGCTTTATAAAAATCCAGCTTCCTCTAACCTTGTGCCAAAAAACAGCAGCCATGGGATCTTCTAAGCAGCTGCTTACACTCTGAAAAGTGAAATGATGGAGGCTTACAAAGCAGGAGAAGGCAATAAGCAGAAAGGAAAGTGTTTTTAAGTTGCCCTTTCCTCAGTTCGAAATATAATTAAGAAATGTCAGTTACCAAGAACAGTGGAGGTCAAGATAAGGTCTGGAAGACCAAGCAAAATGTCAGTGAAAGCTGCTCTTAGGGTTGCTAGAGAGGCAAATCAGAAACCCCGCTTTTCTGCAAAACACCTTCAGAAAGATATAGCAGACTATGGAGTTGTGGTACATTGTTCTACTGTTCAGAGACACCTGCACAAGTATGGCCTTTATGAGACAGTCATCAGAAGGAAACCAGCCCTGTGTCCTCACCATAAAATTCAGCTTCAGAAGTCTGCAATACAACATTGAAACCAGCTTCATGCATTTTGGGAACACGTCCTGTGGAGAGGTGAGGATAAAATAGAATTCTCTGGTCACAATGATCAAAGGTCTGTGTGGAGGAAAAAGGCAGAGAATTTCAGGAAAAGAACATCTCGCCAACCTTTAAGCATAGGGGTGGATCAATCATGCTTTGGGGTTGTGTTGCAGCCAATGGCACGGGGAACATTTCACAGGGAGAGGAAAGAATGAAGTCAATGATATTTCAACAAATTCTTGATGCAAACATAACACCATCTGTAAAAAAGCTGAAGGTGAAAAGAGGAAGAGGAAGAGGATGGCTCCTACACATGGAGAATGATACTAAACACACAGCAAATTCTACAATAGACGACCTCAAAAGATGCAAGCTGAAGGTTTTACAATGGTCCTCACAGTCCCCCGATCTGAACATTATTGAAAATCTGTAACGAGACGTCAAAATATCAGAGTATGGAAGACGCCCCAGGAATCTCACAGAACCGGAGGAATTCTCCAAGGAAGAAGGGAAGAAAATCCCTCCAACAAGAATGAAAGATTCTTGTCTGGCTGCAAAAAGCATCTACAAACTGTGATACTTGTAAAAGGGGGCACTATCAGGTACTAACCATGCAGGATGTGCAAACTTTTGCATCGGCCCATTTTTCATTTTGTAATTTTTAATATGTAAAAGATGAAAATATATATAATTTTTTTGTCTAAAATACAAAGGAAATGTGTCCTCTGTAACTTTAGGCCCTTTAGATCATTTCATCTTCAACTTGCTTAACTGCTCACAAGAACAGTAATTTTGACCAGGGGTGCACAAACTTTTACATGCCACTGTAGCTATCCATCTATTTTCTATCTATCTATAGATCTTTATTTTTATTAATTTATTCATTTTATCTATATATCTATTATCTATCTATCCATCCATCTATCTATCTATCTATCTATCTATCTATCTATCTATCGTTTTATTAGTTGTGTAAACTAGCCTTAAGTTACATAGAGAATGATAGAGTAGGCGCACACTCGCATGACGCTCGTCCTACTTTTCAGGGCTCATACTCACTTGCGAGAGACTCACACGTTTCTCGTGAGAGTCTCTTGCATAAAAACCAGGTGCTGCCACCGGCACTGGAACCAGAGCGTGCGGCTACATGTATTTCTATGACAGGTTTTCGTGTGAGTCTCTCGCAAGTGAGTATGAGCCCTCAGAATCAACACGCAGATGTGAGTGAGGAGTAATACTTACTAATGTACAGGAGAGCAGCCATCAGCATGTGAAATAGCCAAGTCCCCTTGTAGAACTAAGTAAAAATGTAAAAAAAAAATGTGATAAAAATTGTAAAAAAAAATGAACATATAGAAAAAATAAACAAAAAACATGCAGAAATTTATTATGGCTGCGTTATCTCATATAACAAACACTATACAAAATAGGACTTTTTCCTTATATTAACACACAAAACATGGAATAATAAGAGATAAAAATGTGAACTTAAAAAAAATACAATCGCTGAAGCGCCATCTCTTACACAGCTCTGTCAGCAGAAAAATTCAAAAAAAATATGGAGCTCAGAATATGGAGAAAAACACAATTTCAGTGGATAAAAGTAAGTCACATAAGAAGAGATAAATCTGGTATCACTGCGATTGCACCGACCCAAAGAATGAAGTCATCTCATCACTTATACCGCACGAGGAACGGAGTGAAAATATAATAAAATGCAAGCAATGATTGTACTTCTGTTTATTTGTTCAGTTACCCTCCCAAACATCAGGACAAAGACTCTTGCACGCATCCATAGAACTTGGTTCGAGCACTGACCACAATGCACAGACCGGTCGCGGGTCTCTTGACCAGAACTCGACAGCGCCTACATGCCAATGACTCTATGGAGTCATGGTCAGGAGACCAGTGACTGGTCGATGCATTGTGGCCAGTGCTTGGACCGAGTTCTACGGACGTGTGCATTAGCCCAAAGGCTTGGTTCTTATTTGTCCTGTGCTCTACGTCGAGCCAACAGGGTCCAAAGTGACTCAAACTGGCTCATTATAGTCAGTGGTTCCATCGGGGATTAAGTCTCAGTGGGACAGTGCCCTCAAATCGGGAGAGTCTCTCTGGATCCAGGACAGTAGGGAACTATGTGAAATCGATGAAAAAAGTTATACACCCATAAATTCTTCCATATCGTGCTCCTTCCCTTCCGAGCCCGGTCATATAGCCAAACAGTAGTTTGGGGTATCACTGCAATCAAGGTCAGAGAGGATTTTTCGATCTCCTGCCACCTCAGCTCTGCGAATACAGCATGGCATCAACAGTCTGTTCTAGCCAAAATTACGCTCCAAAAGTCAAATTGTGCTCCTTCCCATCTAAGCCCCGCTGTGTGACCACTAAGTATAGCCCAGCTACTTATGGGGGTATCACCATGTTCTGGAGGAACTGCATCACAAATTGAGGGGTCTTCTTTCTCCTATTACTATTTGTCAGAATGAAAAATTTGAGGCTAAAGCAACATTTTTGTGTAAAAAAATTGCATTTTTCATTTTTGCACCCCAATATTATAAAATTGTGCTAATCAAAAATGGTCACTACACCCCAAAATGAATTTCATGAGGGGTGTAGATACCAAGCTGCTATCACTTATGGGGGGATTATGCTGTTTCCTAAAGCGACATTGCTTATGCAATCTACTCCAGACAAAACTTCTCTCCAAAAATCAAATGGCGGCTTTCTCTTCCGAGCCCGGCCACAGGCTAAAGCAGTAGTTTTCCTCCACCTATGACTTATGGCTGCACCTGGAAGATATTACATAATAATAACGTATGGGGTTTTATTTCTTCCTATTTCATCATTATGAAAATGAAAAATTAGAGCTAAAGCAATATTTTAGTGGAAAAAATAACATTTTTCATTTCTTTTTATTCTACTTTGAGTTAATTTCTGTAAAACACTGAAACTTTCTGACAACAGTTTTGAATACAATGATGGGCGTAGTTTTTAAACTATGGGGAGTTTTCCATTAAATAGACCCCACCATGTCATGTCATAGAATTTGCAAATTTTCTTGGAAAAATGTAAATTTTCTGCTAAACTTTTAACCTTTCTAAACATTCGAATAAAATAATAAAAATTTGCTGGATAAATGATTCGATGTAAAGTAGACATGTGGGAAAAGTTATTTGTTAACCATCATTTTGGTTGGTTTGACTATCTGCTATAAGGGTATCGATATCAGTTTAGATAGAAGAAGATGAGATCCTGTCCATGCCATGAGTATCAGTTACACCTCTGAAATATGTTAAAGACATCCATGCAAATACAAGGTCAATTCTTGACCGTACAATGTTGGGCTCAGACACTGGCGACACAAAACACGCGTTCAATCTTTTGACGGATCTTCTTAGTCCTCATCCCATAAATGATTGGGTTCAACATTGGTGGCACCAAAAGATAAATATTGGCAATACTGATGTGGATCTGTGGTGGAATGTTATGTCCAAAGCGGTGGGTGACAAAGGTGAATGTGGCTGTAGTGTAGAACACCAAGATGACCAGAATGTGTGATGTGCAAGTGCTGAGGGCTTTCAGACCAGCCTGCTTGGTGGGGAGGTTGAGGGCTGTTTGAAGGATCAAGGTATACGAAGTGATCGTCAGTAGTAGGTCGCAAGCACCTATCAATGAGGCTATGGTCAAGCTGTAGGACTTGGTCATGGATGAGTCTCCGCACGTCAGCTTAATAACAGCCATGAATTCACAGTATGTGTGAGGGATGATATTGGTTAGGCAGAAAATTGAGCTTTTTACAATGAATGGATGAGGTAAAAAAAATATCAAAGCCCGAATCACCACAGAAATCCCAACAGCGAGAATGGCTTTACTGCTCAAAATAGCTGAGTGCCTCAGAGGGTTACAAATAGCCACAAATCGGTCAAATGCCATAGCCAAGAAAAACCCGGACTCCATGGCGGTAAAGGAGTGGATGATGAACATCTGAGTCAAGCAAGCCTCAAAACCAATCTCATGTAGATTAAACCAGAAGATGCCCAACATTTTAGGAAGAGTGGAAGACGACAGAACAATATCAGTCATGGACAACATGGACAGAAAGAGGAACATGGGCTCATGAAGACTCTTCTCAGATCTGATGATTAGTAAAAGGATAATATTCCCAAAGAAGGCAATCAAGTACATACAAAAGAAGGGGATGGAAATCCAGCACTGGACGTCTTCCAAACCCGGGATCCCAAGTAAGATGAAGTCGTAAGGATGGGAGTCATTTATAGGAAGCATTGTGGACACGGGCAGGCATAGTCCTTAAAAAAACAAAGAATTGAGAGGTCACATATTAAAAATGTATCTCCAATGTATCAGCCTCTACTAATCATCTGAATTGCCCATGTGCTCATGAAAAGAAGAATGTCCATGGCTCCAGCCATTCTGAGACCCTCCCTACCAAAAACTTGCCCTAAAGGAGATAGTCCATACAAGGGAATATAACTTACTGGACACTTATTGTGCTGAGGAATCCACTTCATACAAACCAGACTAAGTCACCATAGTGTAGAAGTCATCACAACTGACACCAACTTTGATGTAAACCTGCAAACTCCAACAAAATGCTCAGAAGGATCCTGAAAAAAGGGGAGAACTTCCAGATGCTGGAGAGTTCAGCAAGTCTCCAGGGTGCTGCACAAACCTCCCGGAAAGATCTCTAAGTGTGTCGGGATGCTTGGTTATCTGACTCAGTCTCACATTTGGCTTTGGGAATGGTCTTAAACCTAACCTGTCAAAATGTGACAAGTTTATGAGACTGATTTATAAATATTGGCAAATGTGCCGTGATGATGGACTTTAGTCCTCAGATATGGGAGCAGAGAAAATCAGACAGTCACAATTCTCCATCCTAATGACTCCCCCCAGTTTATTTGCTTTGGTCATGGCTGTCACCTTTACTCCTGTCCTATAGTATGTGGTAGCATTTACCAAATATTATAGGTCAGCAGCCAGAAGCTGCAGACTGACAGAAGATTGGGGAATTACAATATACCGGACAAGACAAAGAATAAGAAATATGGAACTAAAGAATAGGACGAGAAAAGAAAAAAAAGTCATCAGCTCACTCAAGAGTTGATCCCAGAAGTTGGGTTTGGGCCATATGAAGTGTTAGGAATCCACTTGGACCATAAACAATGGGGCATAGAATAGTGACGGCACCAAAACAGGAGGAGAAACATTTAAAAAGGTTTTCGGGAGCTTTTTGGATTGTTTCTATGGTTTCTGACACCATTCTTTGCTGTGATGGTTGTGAATGGGCATAGATTTCAGACACATTTACAACCTGTTAGAACTTGTGGTTAAGATTTCACACTGTGACCCGGGAGGTCCGGTCGATGGGTGATGGATGCAGAAAACCTGGAAGAAGTTGTAACGCTTTGAGTCAAGCTTGTGAAAACTTAGGAGACAACCGGAAACTAAAAAATGAGAAACATAACGGGAAAAGATGGAAGAAAAATTGCAACTAGAGTCAACGTACAATGCCGCGATGTGGCGTCACATCAACAACTCAGCCTCCGAAGACAGAAGGGTATTTTCCGCACAGTCTAGTAAATCAGCTGATGGACGTCCCTGAGGTTTGGTACATTGGGTGATGAGTCTGCCCCGGTCTGGTCAACTTCTTCTGCTGGTCACTTTGGCAGCCTCTTTGTCTGTCCAGTGCGGGATCTTCCTCATGTTCCTGGTATATTTGAAGCAGTCTTGGCCTCTCATTATGTGATAATCTGTGTCATGACGCCATCATGTATTACATAACTGTGTGAGGCCTACCAGCAATGAAGAAGCCATGAGGAAGACACTGCACCTGACAGAAGAAGATCTGCAGAATAGGACAGGACTGTGCGGAGGGCAGGACAGGTCAGTGTCAGTTTTCAATTTTTTAACCTCTTCCTCGCCCTTTGTAATATAACAACATGGTGGCCCGCTGTCAATTTGCTGGATTCACAAAAAGTGAAATACAAAAAATTTAGATTTGGGCAAAATGATTCAACCGGATTTTTCTCATGGCTATTTTGCTCCCCTACTCCAGTGAGGCCCATAGACTATGAGGAGAAATGAACCAATCGATTCAATGCAAATTAAAGATGTTGCAGAGAATTTGAGCAATTTGCAATTTGATTTGTATGAAGGGTCCAAATATGCCTTCCTTTACCCAAAACAGATGATTGAGTGCATTCGAGAAGTTTAATATGACTTCAGATCCGGCTACGTGAGCTTCCCCATAATGCACTGCAGATATCACATGGTATAGCGCAGCCATTCAGGAGGGATTATGATAACATGTGTAAAAGCAGAGGCAGGGAAGGCAGCAGCCACTTTATAGTGCATCTGAACAGTGAGAGGATGTGACAGCTCTTAGTTTTGCCATCAAGTTAGGGAGAGAACTATAATCCACTGAAGAAACTGTACAGATAGGGTGTAACAGCACAGCGGTGAAGAAGAGCTACCGTCCATTCACCCATGGTAAGATATGGTGAGCTCACTATGACATTGCTATGTTTGTGTTGAAGAGCTTGAGAAGTGTTGAATGCAGTCCTAGGAGACCTCAGAGTGTTACACACATTATGAGCTGGTGACTCGCTCCTCTCTAGCTGACGATATGGTGGTCTGTGCAGCCAGCTAATGATAAATACAGTGGCTGGCAGCATCACGTTAGGCTGCCTCAGAATACTCGACCATCGCTGGCTTCAAGAACAGAGCCCTGGAGAACTTACCACTGACCCACTGGCTGCCATTGACTGTGCTTGAACTACAGATGTCACACATGTTATATGGCTTCTAGCTCACTTATACCCTCACATATGTTCAGATCCCATAGGAAACTCACAAATGTGCCACTAACAACCTCAACTGGCCCCAAGGTGCTGGGGCCCCTGAGTGAAGCCTCCGCTGCAGGTAATCAGGCTGGGAGCAATCAAGGAAAGGACATTCGTTCTAATTAGTCTTAGTACCATGAGGTCCCCTGGGTGAAGAGTCAATACAGAGATAAGCCAGGACAACGCTCATCAGCATGTTGACTGATGTCGGTCACCTTTCACTTTCATACTTTCTACTATTTCTAGAGACATTCACTTTATTCCCCATAGCACCTCATCTTAAGGGTAAAGTGAGTGAAGATCTAGCAGTGAAAAGTGTTTTGATTTATTTTTTCAATGCATAAACCTCCAACATTTATATTAGATGATTTCATTATTGTATCATGGAGGATCAGAGCTCTCTGAACAGAACAGATATTTACTGATACAAAGCTCCAAATCCTCTGCATAAACTGTAAGTTACGTAGTACAGTACTGCCTGCAGCCAATAGAGGGAGCTCAGTGCATGGATACGCAGTAAGTAGGGGGCTCCTCAGCTCCCCCTTGTGGTGGCTGTTAGCAGCCATAATTTTACCATGTACCTCTACATCTAGCAGAAGATCTGAAGCCCGGTCTCGGGAACGGTATCCTATGGAGCAGGCTGTTTCCATTCACTCTCTCTAATGGGGGAAAGGGTGGTTGAGGGGATAAAGGGTCTGAGTTAATAGTTACCTAACCACTGATTTCCACCAGAGAGGTAATAGCTTTCTGACTGATGAAGATCCTACCACTCAGACTATCACTGATCTGGAGAATTGTGCTCTGAAATGCCTCGTCTGAATGGAGCAGAGATCGGGCACACGAGCCACTACACCATGTATTGTCCATGTCAGATAAAGCCAAGCGCTGGACTCACCGATCTCCCATAGACAATGAAAGGAGAAGTGCCGCGCATGCGCATCCATCACTCCGGGGCCATTCAGAGCCTCATCTTAAGGATTGATGGGGGCCTTAATGGTTGGACACAGCCGATTAAAAAGTCATTAATAGGGATGATCAGATTGATTCGCAGAGGGTCGAGTTTGAGTAGAGATGAACGCAGAGGCATATCTAGGCTTTCTGGCACCCGGGGCAAGAATTTGGTTTGGCGCCCACCCAAGTACATATGCGACTTGCACTCTTAGCCATGTACCTACGAGCCGCTCTTCCTAATGCTCTCAATGTTCAGTAAAAAACTGAGAGAAGCAGGAGGAGAAGCTCGTTGTCCCAGGACCATAAGTATGAAAATCGCATATGAGTGAAGTGTCCGTGTGATGACTGCTGGAACCTGCAGAGCTGAATCCTGACATTGCAGCTCCCGAATTCTCACAACGAATGCCCCGCACACTTTTAGGATTCTCCCTTGCCGATATACAGTCATGTCAGCACAAGTATGTGATTTATATACTTCTGGCCACACTCCGACTAGACGTGCCCGGCCCCGCTCCGTTCATTTTCATTGAGTGAGGCCACACACGTCTAGTCAGCATGTGACCGCATGTATGTAAATTACTGGCACGAGAGAATCCTGACAGTGTGCAGTGAGCACTGTGAGAATTCAGATGTCTGCAGTCACATAGAATGTCTGCAGACTCAGCACAAACCTGGAGAACCCCTGTATTGCTCCTAACAAATAAAAACATGAGAATTTGTCAGTATCACAAATAACATTTACATCCAGGCACCTTATAGATGACGTCGTCTCTGCAGTCGGTCTCCTTTTCTTCTTGTCCAGACCCCATGATGAGTTTTCTCACCCAAATCTCGTCTCTGCAGACTTCCATCTTCTCCGGTCTTCTGCAGCAACTCTCCACATGATCCCCTTAAAGATAGAAGTGTCATTATAATGCTCCTGAATAAAAATGTCTGCAATATACTGTCGCCTCACACTATTCCCCTCCCTCCTCATACTGTCTCCTCTAACATCCCTCCTGTTCACCATACTGTCTCCTCATATATTTACCCCATCACTCTCTATACTGTCAGCTCACACATACCCCCGACTCCCCATACTGTGTCTGCACACATCCCATCACCCTCACTCACCATACTGTGTCCACATATATTAAACCGTTCGCTCTCCATACTGTCTGCACCCATCCCCCATACTGTTTCCTCATACATACTCTTCATTTTGTGTCCTCAAATCTCCCCACACACATTAAATCCCCCATCCCCACTCCAAATCCCCATCCCTTACACACATTAAATAACCCCCCATCCCCACTCCAAATCCCTCCACACACATAAAATAACCCCCCATCCCCACTTCAAATCCCCCACACATTAAATAACCCCCACAACCCCACTCCAAATCCCCCCACACATTAAATAACCCCCCATCCCCACTCAATAACCCCCATCCCTACTCCCAAATCCCCTCACATTATGTACCCCCCCACTCCAAATCCCCACACACATAAAAGGGAATCTGTCACCCGTTTTTTGCCCTATTCGCCGCTGGCATAGACATCAGGGGCTTATCTACAGCATTCTGTAATGCTGTAGATAAACCTCCGATGTAACCTGAAAGAGAAGAAAAACATGTTATATTATACACACCGAGGTGGGCGGTCCAGTCCGATGGGTGTCGCTGTCCCGTCCGGCGCCTCCCTTCTTCATGCGATGATGTCCTCTTCTCCCATCTTGTAATGGCTCCGGTGCAGGCGCATTGCTCTGCCCTGTTGAGGGCAGAGCAGAGTCCTGCAGTGCGCAGGCGTCGGGAGAGGTCTGGCACCTGCGCACTGCAGAATTCTGCTCTGCCCTCAACAGGGCAGAGCAATGCACCTGCACCGGAGCCATTTCGGGACAGGAGAAGAGGACGTCATTGCATGAAGAAGGGAGGCACCGGACCAGACCACAACACCCATCGGACCGGACCGCCCACCTCGGTGAGTATAATATAACGTGTTTTTCTTCTCTTTTAGGTTACATCGGGGGGCTTATCTACAGCATTACAGAATGCATTACAGAATGCTGTAGATAAGCCCCCGATGCCTATGCCGGCAGCTGATAGGGGATAAAAAGGTGACAGATTCCCTTTAAATATCCCCCATCCCCACTCATTAACCCCCCATCCCCACTCATTAACCCCCCACTCATTAACCCCCTTCCCCACATTAACACCCCCCATCTTCGGTGTCTTCAGCTCCACAGTGGAGCACTTATCACCAGCGTTCGCTCTGGGCACCGGAGAGTGACGTCAGCAGCGTGATCACATGACATGTCACGCTGCTGGCGTTGCTGTGGTCCGGCGGTCAGAGCTGCAATTGTACTGGCATCTGGCGTCACCTTCTCTGCACCAGCTGTCAGCTTGACAGCTGACACAGAGAACCGCCGGCTCTCAGGCCAGGGGGGCGACAGAAGGCAGCCGCTAGGGAGGACACTGCGGACCGCTGGATTAGGCAGCCCGACTGCACCCCTGCCGGCTGCGCCTGGGGCAAATGCCCCGGCTGTCCCCCCTAGATACGCCCCTGGATGAACGAATTTTTCAATGTTCGGTTCGGATTACGATCACTGATTTTGCAATAATCGCAAAATTATTCGTCGAACATATGCAAACACCATTCGAGTCAATGGGAGGAAAAACAAACACGCGCACAACACCTTATAACGGCCCCAAAAGCTGCCAAAACACATCAAATGAGGGACAGACACCAGGAAAGTGGCCTCAATTCACCCACAGTACCAATTGTAGCATGGCACTGCAGCAGTCAGCCAGGCATGAGGTATCGGGGTCTGGGACGCCATTTACAGCTTTCAATTGCACTTCAAATTAAGACGAAGTGGGTGAGGGATCGGTGCAGGCCTGCTGTGCTGGGAGCCATGATACCAAATTCATACTGCACAAAGGAGGGATGAAGAATTCAGGCAGGACTGTAGGGACTCTGGAACCACAGGTGCAGATGGGACCATCTGAGGAACAGCACTGGCAAGTGCGGACTGGACCAGCTGATGAACAGGAGATCCCTGGCAGGTGCAGACTGGACCAGCTGATGAACAGGAGATCCCTGGCAGGTGTGGACTGGATCGGGTGTTAGATTGATGGGCATGGCAGGTGCAGACTCGACTGAGTGTTGAACAGATGGGCTCTGGCAGGTGCGGGTTGGACTGGGTTTTAGACGGAGGAGTAACTGGCTAGTGCAGACTGACCGGGAGTTCAACAGATGGGCACTTGCAAGTGTGGGCTTGACCGGGTGTTAGACAGAGGAGCACTGGCAGGTGCAGGCTGGACCGGGTGTAAGACAGATGAGTACTGGCAGGTGTGGGCTCGACTGGCTGAGGAACAGGAGAGCACTGGCAGGTGCAGAGTAGACCGAGTGTTGAACAGATGGGCACCGATAGTTGTGGGCTGGACCAGGTGTTAGACAGAGGAGCACTGGCTGGCGCAGGCTGGACCGGGTGTTAGATAGAGGAGCATTGGCATGTGCAGACTAATGGACAGAAGAGCACAGACAAGTATATTGGTGCTGCTTGGTGTGACCAGTTACACAGATATATTTGGGTGAGACCTTTTTATACTATTCAGATTGTTTTAATAGGCTATGTGTGGATACTAGTTTGGCATATGCTGTATATACAGTATATACAGTATATGTATATCTAAAGTGGCATAAATGATTCTATTTGTCTGGTACTACTGGTATATGTGAAGATATTATAAGGTTGTCTCCCTGATCTGTAATTATAGTAACTGTGTCGGACCTTATGTCTTGTGTCCTTCACATTTTTAAGAAAAATTTTTTATATAAATAATAATAAATAAAAAAAAAATTTTGTAACTTATGAATATATTCAATAAAATACTATTTGCATATGGTATTAGATGCTCCTTATTTTTCCCTTTTTGTTTACAAGTTTTATTGGAGTATACCTTTTAGTATATTTTTATCGCTTAGTTTTAACTCCTTTTTCTGGGATTTTTTTAATTCAGGTATGAGCAGACGTAGGGTAGACTAGCAGACGGGTGGACCTGGGGAACCTGACAACAAGCAAGAATGCAAGGCAAACTAACAACATTCCTAAGGCACTTCTATATTGGAGGGGGAACCATAAATAGAATGTGTCACCAACCTATTGGCAGGGGAAACCTTAGAGTGACAAGCGTGGTCACTTTAAGAGGGAGGGAGCGCGCGCATCCTAAGCATCCTAAGTGCCCGGGTACCTGCAAGCGGTGCACACACCCCGGGCCTGAGCAGATGGGGAGGAAGAAGGAAGTGCTGGACAGGGGCTTCGGTGGTGATAAAGTCGGTGTCTCTGCCGAGAGAGTGAGGGATAAGGCAGAGGTGCCGGCGCTACAGAGACCCATTCAGGAGTCTCCACATTTCCAAAAATTCGGGCCTGACACCACCAAAGTGGCAGCAATTTCACCAGTGTTGAAATAGTATAGTAGGGACCTACACCTTTTCCACTACAGCCAACCCAGCAGATGGACAACCAACCAGGAGTGTTCAAATTTCCAAAAATTTGTGTTAACATCTGCAGCAGTAGCAGCAACAGCAGGCACAGAAGCCCCACTAAAGATATCACAGACTACAATCACACGGGATCAATGCAGCACACAAAAAACTACTACATTACCTAGTATGTACAATCTGCAGTTGGGGTGTAAAAGTCCTTGATGATCCATGACTTGTTCACCTTGATGAAAGTTAGGTGGTCTACACTTTCAGGGGACAGCCGTCTGTGCTTATCCATCATGACACCACCAACAGCCCTGATGCCACGTTCTGAGAGAACGCTGGCTGCCGGGCATGATAAAACCTCCAAGGCGAGTGAGGCGAGCTCAGGCCACTCATGCATTTTTGAAGACCAAAATGCGAAAAGGTCTAAACCCTCCCTGATGGTATTGATATTGAGTTCTAGATACTTCTCCAGTATCTTCTCCAGTGGTTCACCACGTGTCAGATGTGTACTCAGTCCTGCTGGTGCATGAGCTGGTCTAAAAAATGTGTCAAAGGACTCACAGAAATTGCTTCTGGCACATTCACTACTGCTGCTGCTGATGCTGTTTTGGCATTGACGAATTGACGTGTCGGAAGTTGGAAATCTAGAGCTGTCTTGGGGAAAACCTCTCTTAAAGTTGTGTAAAAGCATGTTTCGATACTCCAGCATTTGCCGGTCACTTTTCAGGGCGGGGAGCATCTGGCAAAATTTACTCTTATAACGTGGATCTAACAGGGTGGCAACCCAGTAGTCAGAACTATTTTGAATCATAAATATACCGGGATCATGTTACAGATAGTGCAGCAAAAAGGCACTCATATGTTGGGTTCTTCCATGAGGTCCAAGCGCCTACTGTGTTCGTGGCTGGGTAACACTGATGCTTGTTTCCTCCATCCCCTCCCACCAACTACCAACAACAGATGATTATCCTCTTCATGTCCTGACAGTCGCTCGCCCATCACCTCTTCCTCCTCCATTTGTTCCTTGGACCTGGCACCTTCACTGACCGGTTGTCTGTTATCACCAGGCCCCCTTGATCGCAGTAATCCACTCTCCCTTGGCACCTGCCTGTGTGACGACAATCTAAACCTCTGAGACAATGTTATCCATTCTGCATCCTTCACAGCTTCCTCCTCTTCCTCTGGGACCACCATCTCCTCCTGCAGGCTAATCAAAGTCTGCTCCAGAAAATAGATGACCGGAATAGTGATGCTGATGACAGCATCATCAGCGCTAACCATCTTAGTAGCCATTTTGATATTGTGCAGAAGGGTGCAGAGGTCCTTAATCTGTGCCCACTCCATAAATGTGATATGTGCCACGTCCGTACTGCGCTGGCCCAGGCTACACAACACGACATACTGTGGTAGAGCTCGATGCTGTTGCCACAGGGAATGCAACATGTGCAGAGTGGAATTCCACTGTGTCGGCACATCGCGTATCAACCTGTTAACTGGCATAGGCGAAGACCTCTGTCTTGATGCAAATCGATGAGCAGAGGGGTGTAAACAGAAGAAATGAGCACACAGCTTACGTGCTTTCTGAAGCAGCTCACCCAGGCCAGGATAGTGGGGGAGAAAGCGCTGTACCACCAGCTTGAGGATGTGAGCCACGCAAGGCACATGTGTGAGTTTGCCTCGGCATAGGGCCACCACTAGGTTCACACCGCTATTGGACACATCCTTACCTGAGTCCAGGTTCAGTGGAGAAAGCCATGGCTCAAACTCGGCCTGGAGAGCTGTCCACAACTTTTCAGCTGTATGACTGCGATCTCCAAGGCATATGAATTTTAACACTGCCTGATTGCAGTGAGCCCTGGCTGTGCAGTATAGAGGTGGTGGCGATTCACTCTGCATTGTGGGAATGAGAGTCTCATTATGGTAGAGATTGAGGGCGCAGGTGGAGGCCCTAGAGGAGGAGGCAGAAGCAGTGGAGGAAGTGTGAAATACAGATGTTTGTCCTGCAAGCCTTGGGGATTCCAAGACTTGTGGAGCAACGCCTTCCCCTCCTGACCCATAGACACCAGAGTTACCCAGCGCCCAGTCAGCAAGATCTAACACCCTTGGCCATGCTTGCTCATCCAAAAGGCAGACATAGATTTAGTCAAGGAATGGGTGATGTTGTCTGTGACATGCTGGTGTAGCGCAGGTGTGGGGAGGAGGACCCCCATATAGTGATTGGGCCGAAACCAAGGGGACCGCCATCAGAGTTATTGAAGGAATCACATCAGGAGGATTACAAAGGGAGACATGCGACTGAAGTTGTCAGGGCAACAGGGGGCGGGGCTAGGGTAAAAGGAGCAGGGGACGCGCTGAAGTGGCAGTTGGGGAAGAGAGAGAGTGAAGGCAGGATGCAGGGTGACTTGCAGGGGCACCGAGAGGAGCCTGCGAAGAGAAAGCTGGACATTTACCGACAAGAGAGACGTGAGAGACTGTTCCCAGAGACTGCTCCCCGCTCCCGTTCTGAGAGAATCATCCCCGCTACCCTACGCCTTGGTGAGAGAGGAACTTTACCTCAGGTTGTGGCCGTGAGTACCCGTAACCAGGCCACAGAGGCCTGGGCACTTCCCCCCAGCCTTCCCCCATCACGCCGACACGGCTGTCACCGGCCTGAAGATACGCCACCTCGACACAGGCGAGATAAAAGGCTCGCTACCCTGGCTTTGGGAGAGACTCCTTGATAAAGGACAGCTACAGGTCATCTGGGGAACTGCGTCATCACCGCGCGCCACTTCCATCATTTTCTTCAGGGCCTGTTGCGCCCCAACGGCATCGCTTTCTTCAGGGTCTGTTGCGCCCCAACGGCATCTCTTTCTTCAGGGCCTGTTGCGCCCCAGTGGCAGCATTTTCTTCAGGGCCTGTTGCGCCCCAGCGGCAGCGCTTTCTTCAGGGCCTGTTGCGCCCCAACGGCATCGCTTTCTTCAGGGCCTGTTGCGCCCCAGCGGCAGTGTTTCCTTCACGGCCTGTTGCGCCCCAGTGGCAGCGCTTTCTTCAGGGCCTGTTGCGCCCCAACGGCCTCGCTTTCTTCAGGGCCTGTTGCGCCCCAATGGCATCGCTTTCTTCAGGGCCTGTTGTGCCCCAACGGTATTGCTTTCTTCAGGGCCTGTTGCACCCCTCCGTCATCACTTTCTTCAGGGCCTGTTGAGCCCCATTCCTTCCCGGGGAAGCGAGACTTCAGGACAGCCGCCTCAGCGACCTCAACGCGGCCATGCTCACGAAACCAGCAGTCCCTGGAAGGCTAAGTGGCATTAGAATTTGGATAAGATTGTTGAGTCCCTGCGTGGACTGTTTGTTTTGTTCTTAATTGTATGTTTGTTCAGACAAGCCCAGTGGCTAAAGCTAGATAAAAGTTATTTTGCAAACCATCAGTCATCTAGTGTCTCGTCACTGCATCCTGCGAACCTGCTCAACCCTACACTTGGCGTAGTCAGCAGGATGCAGTCTCCGAGCGTAGACGGTGGTGGCGCAGGTCAGGGGGAAGCTGTAGACTCTGTAAATAATGAGAGCCCCCGTACTAGCATTTCATTGGGGGGCATGCTGAACAACCTGCCTAGATTCTCCGGCTCCAATACTATGCTACGGAGCTGGACAGAGCGAATGCGGGGGCTCTTTCGGATGCACCCAATGACCCCTGACCTGGAAGCTGAAGAGGCACTCATGGCCCTAGACGGGGAGGTGCGGAGGTCAGTGATGTTGAAACCTCCGGGGCACCGCAACACTTTTGAAAAGGTGTTGCAGATAGTGGAACAGACCCACGGGGATCCCACTAATGTGGGAGAGTTAAGGACCCGTCTGTTTAGCCGGATGCAGGCAGAGGGGGAGACGATTACTCAGTATATGAATGTACTCCAAGAATTGCATACGGCTATTGAAAGAAAAGACGGGGTAGGGGTAGGACCTGTTGACATTACCCTATGTGACCTACTGGTGACTGGACTGCGAGATCCACTGATAAAGCAGGCATTACGGGAACAGATCAGAATGAATCCCCAAATAGACTTTTCAGAAGTGGGAAGTCAGGCACGGGTTCGGGAGCAAGAGCAGGGGATGGCAGTCCCCGTGGGGAACGTCCGAGGTGTGGAGGCCTCCTCGAACACAGTTGAGGAACCTCAGTGGGTGGAGGAGATGAAGCGAGAATTTAAAAATATTAAGAGCGAGTTGGCTGAAGTAAAGAGAAGAACCGAACCGGAGACTGGACGACCCAGTGTTAATCCCGGTCCCTGGGGGTCACGCTCTCCGCGGGGTGGTCAATCTATACCGGCCCGGAGTTATGAGTGTGGAGAACCAGGCCACTTCGCCCGAGAGTGTCCACGGCGTGGGAGATACCCACCCCGGCGGCCATTAAACTAAAGGGCTCCAGGCTGGGGGGACGCTGCTCGGAGTCGAAAACCACAACTAGGGGTGGTGGAAGTCCCGAAGATTTGGTAGCAAAGTGTCCGGTAGTTTGGGCAGAAGTAGAGAGCCGGGCCATCCGGTGTCTGGTGGACACAAGTAACCACTATGCCCGCAGCGTACTTTCAACGAAACTTTCCGGAGGCAGCAAGGCCTCAGTTGGGGCCCATGATTAGACTAGTAGCCGCCAAATAACTGCCGATCCCGGTTGCCGGGGTAGTGTGGGTGCAGGTGACGTTGTGCGGTAAACCCCTAGGCCGCAGAGGGGTGGTGCTGACTCAAGGAGAAGCTGATCAATGACACCCCGTCACCCTAGGCATGAATATTTTAAAAGAGTTTGGTAACCTGTTGCTTAATGATACCACACAAAGGACACTGAAGCAGTGGGGTTCTCGCACAGCTCAGGGACAGGTATTTCAGCAGCTGGTGCGAGGTGTGTCGGGACTGCCTGGAGGATGAGGCTCTGGGCAAGTTCATCGCGTCAGCGGTGTTAGGCGTCGGATTCCTGGCACTGCACAGCAGGAATCCAGAGCCAGACATCCTGCGGTCTCCCATTCTTCCTCGACCGCTCCAGGTGTTGCTCAGCAAACACGGCAAGCCAGGCTTGCTGCTCAGACACGCTCTGGCAGCCTGGATGTTGCTGCCACCTCTGGTGCAGCAATGTCAGCGCAACCTGCTTTGCAGGGAACCGCTCATGAGGCTAAGTCCTCGTGCCGTGCTACTGGGCATGCCCGCAACTTGACCTCTCACTGGAGAGCAGGGGTCACATGCTCAGGTCCTGCGTCGGACCTGATTGGTCCTTCCCAAGCTAATGGAAGGTTCCGGAAGCGCATCGCTATAAAAAGCCCGAAGGGCGGCTCGGCGATGCGCTAGTGTAGACTTATCTTGCTGTGTGTGTGAATGGTGACGGATGCATGGACTGGTGGCTGACTCATTATGAAACCCCTTCCCTCGGATAATACGATTGGTGACAGAGTGTGTTCTTAGGTCAGCACCAGGTAGAGGCAAGCTACGCCACAGTGCTCCTTCGCCTACACTAGCGTCCGTTGGTGCCCGGTCCTCGGCGCCGACGCTTGCGGCTATAGTTGCCGCTGCGCTGCATTAACAGCAGCTATTGGTGTTCGCGGCTGCGACGCCACACGCTGACTCCTGTGACGATAACAGGGCCAGCACCTTTGTATATATTTCTGGCAAGCGACTCTGTGTCTGAACAGAGCCGCTCCTAGCGTTCGGGTGACGTTAACCCGTGCGCACTACTTCACCTTCTGGTGCATCTGCCATTGCCCAGCAGCGGTCTTACCAACTACCGCACGGTGGACCCCGGGCGGCGAACGCACCTCTTATTATTTTATATCTGGTGCGCGTTCCGCCGACCATAACATTACACTAGCGCCAGGGTCTGGCTGGCAATGGCAGACGTGCAGCAGCTGCAGCGCTACATTCGGCAGCTGGAGAGCAGGTTGGCGGCTATCGAGAGCACCAACTCAGCTGCAAATGCTGCGCTAGCTGCCGCCCAGACGGTCGCTGAGGCCGTCTCACGTGTACCCACACTCTTGCCCTCGCCGACAATCTCTTCCCTCCCGCTCCCCGATAAGTTTTCGGGTGAAAGCGCCACCTGTAGGGGATTCGTCAGTCAGTGCTCCATTCACCTGGAGTTGCTGGCTGCACGGTTTCCTACAGAGCGGGCTAAGGTGGGCTTCATTGTCTCCTTATTGTCTGGCCGGGCATTGCAGTGGGCCACACCATTGTGGGAACGTGATGATCCTGTGGTTCAGGGGCCTGCTCAGTTCCTCGCGGCTCTGAAGCAGGTCTTCTTAGGACCACGGGTCACGCACGATACGGCTCTCCAACTGTTGTCGCTAACACAAGGGTCACTCTCGGTTAGCCATTATGCTGTCCGGTTTCGGACATTGGCTTCCAAATTGGAGTGGCCGGACAAAGTATTAGTCCCAGTGTTCTGGAGAAGCCTAGCTGAGCACATCAAGGATGCTCTAGCTACCCGAGATATTCCCACAACTCTGGAGGAATTGATTGCCGTCTCCACCCGTATTGATCTCCGGTTCACGGAGCACGGGTTGGAGAGGACTCTATCCAGATGTAAAATTAACCTGGCTCCCACCTTTACCGAACCGCTGAGCCATTCCGCACAGGAGTCTCCCTACACCGAGCCCATGGAGGTATCTCGCACCGGCACTAAGCCACGTCAGGTGCGGGGCTCCGTGCGCTGTTATCACTGCCAACACTTTGGCCACACGGCTGGCACATGTCCTCAGCGGCCGAAGGTACGACCCCGTTCCATGGTTGTAGGTGGTGGCCAGTCCCAGATGGAGTCCTTTTCGCCTAAGCCGGTATTCCGGGGTACCCTAGATAACGGTTCCTCCACCTGGGAGGCAGAGGTCACTCTGGATTCCGGGGCCGAGGGGAACTTTATGTCCTCGAGTTTTGCCCAGAGTCACACTATCCCTCTGGTATTACTCCCACAACCTCTGACCATCAGGGTGGTGGATGGGGCACCATTGCCGTCTCGATTGACCCATCAGACGGTCCCACTCGGTCTCGCCATGTCCCCCTCACATCGGGAGACCCTGTCCTTGCTTATTATGCCTCATGGCATCGATCAGGTACTCCTTGGGGTTCCCTGGCTTCGTTGTCACTCCCCTCACATTGATTGGGCTTCGGGGAGAATATTGGGCTGAAGCAAGGACTGCAAGGGTAGGTGTCTCAGGGACAGTCTTCGGGTAGCGTCTACGGAGCTGCCTACAGACCTCTCCACGCTCCCTGAACCTTACCATCAATATGCGGACGTCTTCTCTAAGAAGTCCGCGGAGACACTCCCGCCGCACCGTCCCTATGACTGCCCGATTGACCTCCTGCCAGGCACAGAACCTTCTCGAGGTTGTGTTTACCCATTATCTCTCCCGGAGACGGAGGCAATGTCCCAATACATCCGGGAGAACCTGGCACGGGGCTTTATCAGGAAGTCGGTGTCACCGGCCGGGGCAGGCTTCTTCTTCGTTCAGAAGAATAGCAGAGAGTTACGCCCTTGCATCGACTACCGGGGTCTCAATGCCATCACGGTAAAGAATAAGTACCCTCTCCCGTTGATCTCCGAGTTGTTCGACAGGTTGCGTGGGGCGCGACTCTTTACTAAGCTAGATCTACGAGGGGCATACAACCTGATCCGTATTCGCGAGGGAGACGAGTGGAAGACAGCTTTTAATACTCGGGATGGCCATTATGAATATCTGGTCATGCCCTTCGGCCTTTGTAATGCGCCCGCTGTCTTCCAGGACTTCGTCAACGACGTCTTCCGTGACATGCTTTCTACCTCGGTGGTGGTCTATCTGGATGACATCCTCATCTTTTCGCCAGATTTGCCCACCCACCGGAAAGATGTCTGCAGGGTATTTGACCGCCTACGGGCGAATTCCCTGTTCGCCAAGCTGGAGAAGTGTCAGTTCGAGCAGGAGTCCTTGCCATTTCTGGGCTACGTCATCTCGGCCCAGGGGTTGGCTATGGATCCGGCCAAGCTGCAAGCGGTTATGGACTGGCAGGAACCCCATTCTCTTAAAGCGGTGCAGTGCTTTTTAGGGTTCGTTAACTATTATCGCCAGTTTATACCCCACTTTTCCACCCTGGTAGCTCCTTTGGTTGCTCTCACGAAAAAAGGAGCTAATCCTAAGGCGTGGACCGAACAGGTTTCTAAGGCCTTTTCCTCCGTAAAGTCCCACTTTGCAGGCGCTCCCATTTTACACCGTCCCGATGTGGATAAGCCGTTTATCCTTGAGGTAGACGCTTCTTCCGTCGGTGCAGGAGCAGTCCTTTACCAAAAGGATGCTCAAGGTCGGAAGCATCCCTGCTTCTTCTATTCTAAGACCTTCTCACCGGCGGAGAAAAATTACTCCATCGGCGACAGGGAGCTGCTGGCCATGAAATTGGCTTTTTCCGAGTGGAGACATCTCCTGGAGGGAGCCCGGTTCCCCTTTCAGGTCTTCACGGACCATAAAAACCTGGTCTATCTTCAGACGGCCCAAAGCCTGAATTCCCGTCAGGCCAGGTGGTCGCTCTTCTTTTCTCGCTTCCGCTTCACCCTACACTACCTCTCCGGGGAGAAGAACATCCAGGCAGATGCCCTCTCACGCTCGGTGGTCTCAGCGGAGGAGGGAGAAGCGGAGCCTCGGTTAATTCTCCCTCCGGAGAGTTTTACGACCGTGGCTCCTATCGCTCTCGAGTCGGTACCGCCAGGCAAGACCTTAGTGCCCCCTCGGCTACGGCCAGAGGTTCTTGCCTGGGCACATGCCTCCAGGCTAGGTGGCCATTTTGGTAATAAACGGACCACCGAACTCCTGGCAAGGTCATATTGGTGGCCGCATATGGCTCGAGACGTCAAGGCATACGTGAAAGCATGCGTCTCGTGTGCCCGGAACAGGCCCTCTAGACAGAGGCTGGCGGGACTCTTGTTTCCCCTGCCAGTAGCGGATAGACCATGGGAAATGGTGGGCATGGACTTTATAGTTGGCCTGCCCAAGTCCAGTGGCAGTACGGTCATCTGGGTGGTTACCGACCATTTTTCCAAAATGGTACATCTGGTGCCACTCGCACGCCTACCCTCCGCCCGAGGTCTGGCCGTCCTGTTCATTAAGCATGTATTCAGTTTACATGGTATGCCGGACAAAATCATAAGTGACCGAGGTCCCCAGTTTGCGTCTCGTTTTTGGAGGGAGCTCTGCAGCTTACTCAGCATCGAGCTAAATCTGTCTTCCGCCTACCATCCCGAGACGAATGGCTTGGTCGAAAGGGCCAATCAGACCTTGGTCACCTATCTACGACATTTTGTCTCTGCCAGGCAGGATGACTGGGCATCCTTGCTGCCTTGGGCTGAGTTTGCCCTAAACAATGCGGTGGCCGATTCCACTGGTCAGACGCCCTTTCTCCTAAATTATGGTCAACACCCTCGCGTCCCTGTCCCAATGCCGGTGTCCTCCGCTGACTCCAGGGTGGCAGACTGGGCAGTGGAGGCCCGGGACATTTGGGATCGCACGCAGGATGCTATCCGGGCATCTAAAGAAAGGACGAGGGCGTCCGCCGACCCGCACCAAGCTTCTCCCCTGGCGACATGGTGTGGCTCTCCACCCGGAATATCAAACTGTGGGTCGAGTCTCCCAAATTCGCACCACGTTACATTGGACCGTTCAAGGTCCTCGAGCGACTTAGCTCAGTGGTCTACCGCCTGGCTCTTCCTCCACATTTGGCCATATCGGACGTGTTTCATGTGTCCCTCCTCAAACCAGTTCACATGGTCTGGTTTTCTGAACCATCCACCGGGTCATCAGACTTATCGTCTGACGAGTTTGAGGTGAACGCCATCGTGGGCCGCAGGTTTGTCCGTGGCAAAGAGTTTTATTTGGTGGACTGGAAGGGTCATGGTCCCGAGGCTCGGACCTGGGAGCCAATGAAGAACATTCATGCACTGCTCCTGATCGTGGCTTTTGAGCGCAGTGAGGCTCAGAGGGGAGGGGGGGGTAATGTTAGGCGTCGGATTCCTGCCACTGCACAGCGGGAATCCAGAGCCAGACATCCTGCGGTCTCCCATTCTTCCTCGACCGCTCCGGGTGTTGCTCAGCAAACATGGCAAGCCAGGCTTGCTGCTCAGACTCGCTCTGGCAGCCTGGATGTTGCTGCCACCTCTGGTGCAGCAATGGCAGCGCAACCTGCTTTGCAGGGAACCGCTCCTGAGGCTAAGTCCTCATGCCATGCTACTGGGCATGCCCGCAACTTGACCTCTCACTGGATAGCAGGGGTCACATGCTCAGGTCCTGTGTCAGATCTGATTGGTCCTTCCCAAGCTAATGGAAGGTTCCGGAAGCGCATCGCTATAAAAGCCCGCAGGGCAGCTCGGCGATGCGCTAGTGTAGACTTATCTTGCTATGTGTGTGAATGGTGACAGATGCATGGACTGGTGGCTGACTCATTATGAAACCCCTTCCCTCGGATAATACGATTGGTGACAGAGTGTGTTCTTAGGTCAGCACCAGGTAGAGGCAAGCTACGCCACAGTGCTCCTTCTCCTACACTAGCGTCCGTTGGTGCCCGGTCCTCGGCGCCGACGCTTGCGGCTATAGTTGCCGCTGCACTGCATTAACAGCAGCTATTGGTGTTCGCGGCTGCGACGCCACACGCTGACTCCTGTGACGATAACAGGGCCAGTACCTTTGTATATATTTCTGGCAAGCGACTCTGCGTCTGAACAGAGCCGCTCCTAGCGTTCGGGTGACGTTAACCCGTGCGCACTACTTCACCTTCTGGTGCATCTGCCATTGCCCAGCAGCGGTCTTACCAACTACCGCACGGTGGACCCCGGGCGGCTAACGCACCTCTTATTATTTTATATCTGGTGCTTTCCGCCGACCATAACAAGCGGCACCCCTGCTTGTGCTGCCTCCTGGACAGACAGTGGTGGCCCTGCCAATTCGGGCCCCGATAGCTTTGGAGGGCGTGGAGGTGCAGGTGGAGCCGTGTCACTCAGAGCACTTACCTCCTGGCATACTGGTGGCCCGTTCCCTCGCTACGGTGCGAAAAGGAACCGTCCTGGTCCGCTGCATTAACCTTGAAGACCGAGATACCATTCTGAAAGCACGGACTGTACTGGCCAAACTAGTAAAGCCTTTAGAAGAAGTACTGCCCGCTCCTGCGGTTCAATTACGAGTACACCCCGAGGAACCTTGGGAGGTAACAATACGAACCTTACAGGCCCACGAAGTCTCGACACAAGAGAAGTGCCAAAATATTTTGGAGCAGATGCGGGCCGAGCTTTCTGGACTAACTGCGGCCCAACTTTCACAAGTAAAAGCATTGCTGGGACAGTACCATGAAGTATTTGCTAGCCATGAGGACGACTTTGGGTGTACCACCGCCATCACTCATGAGATCCCCACAGCAGGAGCGGCCCCTATCCGAGAACGATATTGACAGATCCTGCCACAACTCTATCAAGAGGTGAAAACTTTGCTGGCTCAGATGCTGCAAAAAGGGGTGATACGGGAAAGTCAAAGCCCTTGGGCGGCCCCCATCGTGTTGGTCCGGAAGAAAGATGGTACACTACGATTCTGTGTGGATTATCGTAAATTGAATGCTTGCACTATTAAAGACTCATACCCACTGCCCCGCATAGAAGAATCTCTGTCTGCATTGGGCAAAGCAACATATTTTTCGACCTTGGACTTGGCCAGTGGGTACTGGCAGGTGCCCATGTCAGAAGAGGACAGAGCTAAGACGGCGTTCATAATGCCATGGGACTGTTTGAGTTTAATCGAATGCCATTCGGGCTGGCCAACGCCCCCGGGACCTTTCAGCGATTGATGGAGCGATGTCTAGGGGATCTCAATTTTGAGGCCACGTTGATCTACCTGGACGACATCATTGTCTATGCCGCCTCCTTCGAGGACCACCTGAAGCGGTTGGGACAGGTACTCAGCCGGCTGCAAAAGTACGGGTTGAAGGTGAAGCCTCAGAAATGCCACCTATTTCGCTCTCAGATTGAGTATCTGGGTCATGTCGTTTCGGCAGAGGGTGTGAGGCCATCCCGGGAGAAGATTGCTGCTATCCAGGAATGTCCTACCCCCGAGACGGTGAAAGACGTGCGGGCTTTTCTGGGGTTAGCTGGATATTACCGTCGTTTCGTAAAGAATTTTGCATGTCGAGCTCGAGCCCTGCATGACCTGCTGAAGGGGGCTCCCGCTGGGGCCAATGGGTGGAAAATCCAGTGGCAACACCCTCAGGAAGAGGCCTTCCGAGATCTCAAGGCTGCACTCTCGGATGCCCCAGTGTTGGCTTATGCGGATTTCTCTCAGCCGTTCATCCTGCACACTGACGGGAGTCTTCACGGGCTAGGGGCTGTGTTGTCACAGGTTCAGGATGGCCGGGAGAGGGTGATCGCATGTGGAAGCCGTTCACTCCATGACTCCGAGCGTAACCCTGACAATTACAGCTCTTTTAAGCTCGAGCTCCTCGCAGTGGTGTGGGCTATGACGGAGAGATTCGCAGAGTACCTAGCGGGCTCCGAGGTGGTAGTGCGAACTGACAACAACCCACTGGCTCATTTGGAAAATGCCAAGTTGGGGGCTTTGGAGCAACGATGGGTGGCCCGAATGGCGAAGTACAATTACAAAATTATTTACAAAAGAGGGGCCGAGAATGTTCATGCAGATGCTCTCTCCAGGATTCGACATACAACTCCCGGACAGAATCGAGACGAAGAATTAGAAGGAGAGGAAATACCGTATGCTCTTACCGCTGCCGTGCTCACCAATGTTGATGCAAAAGTATCTTCCCCAGAGGCCCACAGGGGCATCCTGGAACAATCTCGGGATAAGTAGATACAACAGCAACAAGAAGATGAAGAAGTTGGACTTCTCCAGACATGAGTCGCCACTGGTCAATTACCCACTGATACTCAACGACAAACTTTGACCCAAGACCTGTCGCTGATGCTGCGACAATGGGAGAGACTGATTATCCGAAAGGGACTACTGTACAGTAAAATCACTTCGCAAACAACCTCAACGACTGTTTGACAGATGGTTACGCCCGGAGCTCAACTACACGAACTGGCTCGAGAGGCTCACGAAAAAGGGGCCCACTTTGGAGTCAAAAAGACTTTGCAATGGTTTCAACAGAAAGTTTACCACCCACGCTTGTCGGCTGTTATGGACGAAGTTTGCCGTACCTGCCGCTTATGTGAATTGGCCAAACCGCCTGCTCAGAGGGCCGCAACACAGACGATTGTGACTTCAGCACCCTTTGAGCTCCTGACGGTGGATTATCTGCACATTGGGCCCGCATTACAGGGATACGAACACTGCCTTGTCATGGTGGATCATTTCACCAAGTTCGCTGTGGTCACCTCTACTCGAGACCAGACCGCGGAGTCAGCCGCCTCCGCAATTTGCAGAAACTTTATACAAGTGTACGGCTGTCCTCAATGTATACATTCCGACCAGGGAGCATGTTTTTTGGGGAAAGTTATGGAGGAACTACATCATCTTTATGGGATTGATAAATCCCGGACCACACCATATCACCTGCAAGGGAATGGGGCTTGTGAGCGATTTAATCGGACATTGATTCAAATGCTACGCACTCTGGAGAGTGACAAGAAAGCTCGTTGGCCTGAATATGTTTCTGAATTAGTATGAGTTTATAATAATCGGGTACATCGAGTTACGGGCTATACTCCTTATTTCCTGCTGTTCGGACGAGAGGGTAAAGGAATCATGGAGGTAGAGTTGGACCCCGAAGAGCCTCGGCCCGGGACCGGAGTGTCGTCTTGGGTCCAAAATCATCGCCACAGGCTGCAAACTCTTCACCGAATTGTACATACCAAACATCAAGACTGGGAACACCCAGGGAAGAATACAACCTCCCCTCCCCATCTCCAAAGCGGGGACTGTGTGCTTGTACTAGATCAACGCCCCCAGAATAAACTGGAGTCACGTTGGGAAGAGAGTCCTTATCTGGTACTACGCCGTATCCATCCAGAAGGACCTGTGTACGAAATACGGCCCGAGCAGGATGAAACACTGCCCACCCGCATTGTGCATCGTAATATGTTACGCCCGTGTATTTCCACCGACCCGAAGCAACTGGAACCCGTCCCGAAGACATCCGAACCGGAGTCCATATGCTGGGACTCGGACGACGAGGATTTCCCTCCAGTTCCCAAGGGCCCTCCACCCAATAATGAGCCAGTTGACACAATTAACCCACCGGCATCATGCAGCCCACCGACGTCCACCACCCCAGAAGATTCCACTCCAGTCAAACTTAGACGCTCCGAGCGGTCAACAGCCGGCAAACCCCCCGAGCGGTATGAACAAGACCAGTTCGTATGGCAACGAATATTGACACCTTTACAGGCGAATCTCAATAGACTAACTCCCTCGCCCGAGGACTGGCAAGCTTACAGGGTGGAGGAATGTGGGGAGGAGGACCCCCATATAGTGATTGGGCCGGAACCAAGGGGACCGCCATCAGAGTTATTGAAGGAATCACATCAGGAGGATTACAAAGGGAGACATGCGACTGAAGTTGTCAGGGCAACAGGGGGCGGGGCTAGGGTAAAAGGAGCAGGGGACGCGCTGAAGTGGCAGTTGGGGAAGAGAGAGAGTGAAGGCAGGATGCAGGGTGACTTGCAGGGGCACCGAGAGGAGCCTGCGAGGAGAAAGCTGGACATTTACCGACAAGAGAGACATGAGAGACTGTTCCCAGAGACTGCTCCCTGCTCCCGTTCTGAGAGAATTATCCCCGCTACCCCCCGCCTTGGTGAGAGAGGAACTTTACCTCAGGTTGTTGCCGTGAGTACCCGTAACCAGGCCACAGAGGCCTGGGCACTTCCCCCCAGCCTTCCCCCATCATGCCGAACCGGCCGTCACCGGCCTGAAGATACGCCACCTCGTCACAGGCGAGATAAAAGGCTCGCTACCCTGGCTTTGGGAGAGACTCCTTGATAAAGGACGGCTACAGGTCATCTGAGGAACTGCGTCATCACCGAGCACCACCGCCATCATTTTCTTCAGGGCCTGTTGTGCCCCAATGGCATCGCTTTCTTCAGGGCCTGTTGCGCCCCAACGGCATCTCTTTCTTCAGGGCCTGTTGCGCCCCAGCGGCAGCGTTTTCTTCAGGGCCTGTTGTGCCCCAGCGGCAGCGCTTTCTTCAGGGCCTGTTGCACCCCAGCAGCAGCGTTTCCTTCAGGACCTGTTGCGCCCCAGTGGCAGCGCTTTCTTCAGGGCCTGTTGCGCCCCAACGGCCTCGCTTTCTTCAGGGACTGTTGCGCCCCAACGGCCTCGCTTTCTTCAGGGCCTGTTGGGCCACAACGGTATTGCTTTCTTCAGGGCCTGTTGCGCCCCACCGTCATCACTTTCTTCAGGGCCTGTTGAGCCCCATTCCTTCCCGGGGAAGCGAGACTTCAGGACAGCTGCCTCAGCTACCTCAATGCGGCCACGCTCACGAAACCAGCAGTCCCTGGAAGGCTAAGTGGCATTAGAATTTGGATAAGATTGTTGAGTCCCTGTGTGGACTGTTTGTTTTGCTCTTAATTGTATGTTTGTTCAGACAAGCCCAGTGGCTAAAGCTAGATAAAAGTTATTTTGCAAACCATCAGTCGTCTAGTGTCTCGTCACTGCATCCTGCGAACCTGCTCAACCCTGCTCAACCCTACACAGGCACAGCTTTCTTAGAGAAATAAAGGCAACTGGGAAACTGGTACTGGGGGACTGTGATGGACATCAGCTTTCGGAAACTGTCTGTATCTACCAGGCAGAAAGGCAGCATTTCCATGGCGAACAGATTGGAGATGGTGAAGTTCAACCTCTTAGCTTTGTCATGTGTAGGAGGAAACAATCATTTACATGACCACAACTGCGGATCCATGGGCTGGCTGCAGTGCTGAGAGAGGGAAGAATATGGTGAACCAGACAAACTGCTGGACCATGAGGGAGGTGTAGGCGAAGATGTTACGGTGGATTGATAAACTTGTGGTCTGCTTGTTTTCTGAGATCGGTCTAAAACAGCAGGCATGTCCGCTTCCATTACAGCTGACGGGCTCTCACACAGCGTTACTGGAGCGGGTTAAGAAACGGAGGTTATGCGGTCAGAGACCTAGGTGACAATACTTGGCATGGTAACAGAGGAGGAGGAAGAAGAAGCAGATGCAATTGATGGGCAGCAGATGGTTGTCGAGGTCTGCTGGTCCGCATTTTAGCGCAGTGGGATTCCCAGTGTAATGCATGTTGATTGCGCATGTGAAGGTTCATGCATGTAATAGTCAAGTTTAGAGATGAGCGACTTTGCCTTTTTTCGGGTTGAGTCGGGTTTCATGAAACCTAATTTTCACAAAAGTTGGGTCGAACGAAATCTGCCGATTATAGGGAAAGTCGGAGGCCGACTGAAACACGAAACCCAATGCAAGTCAATGGGGAAGAAAAGTCGTCAGTGAGAGGAGGACAGGAAACACACCAACAGTGCCCATTTCAGTGCCAAAAACATCAATTCTTATTCCTGAAGCTTGTCAACCTTAATTTACTTCATAATACTAGTTACGCACTGAAAACTGGGGGTTATTTGGCTAAATTTGTGGGGGGGAGGGCTGGCTCCAGGTTTTCGTGTGCCCTGGGCCAAAGAGTGTCAGTGCGCCCCTTTAACACATACCACAACTCATGATGCTCCTGTAAGGAGGGCAAGGGCTTTGCCCTGCGATTGTTGATATTATCTGTGTGTTGTATGCATGTTGTGTATGTGTGTTTGTGTCCACACAACATTAGTTAAGATAGGTGTAGTATTAGAAAAGGGCCACTAGATGGGGGCACTGAGCTCAGCTAGTAAGAAGACGTCTGAGAGGTTAACTGAGAGGAGTGGCTAGACAGGAGGAAAAGAGATAGTTTCCCGCATTAAGTCAGTCTAGCTGGGGGTTGCGAACAGCACAGGAGTGAAGAGCAGCGGAGTGCCTACAGCAGTAGCCAGCACGTGGTGGTGTTGGAGGCCTTGCAGTCAGGGACTGGGGACTGTAAGGCTAGAGAGACAGAAGAAGGAGTCTCGTCAGTTAAGTCAGCTAGCAAGGAAGAGCTGAAGTGACAACCCAAGCCAGTCTATGAGTCCAGCCCGTGTCTGGAGTATTGCAAGCCAGGGAGTTGTGTGGGAGAGCCCCTGTGGGAGTAGCAGCTGAAGTACGGAGACTTTGTGGAGAGTCTAGTGAGCTGCGAACCTAGGACACGAACAGGAGCAACAGTGCCGTAAAGGGGTGAGCTGTAACGGATAAGTCGGGTACCTTCATGGGCTGAAGTCGGGCTCTGGAAGAAGGGAAGTGTTCCGTGTTCATCGTGCTCCGTGTGACGTGTCAGCTTGTCTGTGTGGTGCATACGTGTGAAGTGAAGGAAGAAGTGACGTACTGCTGTAGATGAAGATGTACTGCTGATACCAAGTAAAGAGTCCTGTGGCTGCATTGGACGTGCTGTGCCCTGAAGAGAATAAAGCTGAGTTGTTAAAGTTGATTCCAGCCTCTGTCTGCAGTCAGTTGGGTCCCCAAAGTGAACAACATACAGGTGATGAAACAGCCTCCAGCACAGTGAGTACTGGAGCGACCGCACAAGCTACCCCCCCGGCGGCCGTGGTTTTACATTTGGCGTAGTCGGCAGGATCTCACTGCCCAAAATGTCGGCGAGACTGCAGCGGAGGTGAAGAAAGAAGACAGTCTGATAGTGACTGCAGCACTCTATAAGATGCAGATAGTTAGGTGTAGTATTAGAAAAGGGCCACTAGATGGGGCACTGAGCTCAACTAGTAAGAAGAGAGAGGTTAACTGAGAGGAGTGGCTAGACAGGAGGAAAAGAGTTTCCAGGCATTAAGTCAGTCTAGCTGGGGGTAGCGAACAGCAAAGGAGTGAAGAGCAGCGGAGTGCCTACAGCAGTAGCCAGCACGTGGTGGTGTTGGAGGCCTTGCAGTCAGGGACTGGGGACTGTAAGGCTAGTGAGACAGAAGAAGAAGTCTCGTTGGTCAAGTCAGCTAGCAAGGAAGAGTTGAAGTGACAACCCACGCCAGTCTATGAGTCCAGCCCGTGTCTGGAGAAATGCAAGCCAGGGAGTTGTGTGGGAGAGCCCCTGTGGGAGTAGCAGCTGGAGTACGGGGGCTTTGTGGAGAGTTTAGGGAGCTGGGAAACTAGGACACGAACAGGAGCAACAGTGCCGTAAAGGGGTGAGCTGTAACGGAAAAGTCGGGTACCTTCTTGGGCTGAAGTCGGGCTCTGCAAGAAGGGAAGTGTTCCGTGTTTATCGTGCTCCGTGTGACGTGTCAGCTTGTCTGTGTGGTGCATACGTGTGAAGTGAAGGAAGAAGTGACGTACTGCTGTAGATGAAGATGTACTGCTGATACCAAGTAAAGAGTCCTGTAGCCATCGTAGATATGCTGTGCCCTGAAGAGAATAAAGCTGAGTTGTTAAAGTTGATTCCAGCCTCTGTCTGCAGTCAGTTGGGTCCCCAAAGTGAACAACATACGGGTGATGAAACAGCCTCCAGCACAGTGAGCACTGGAGCGACCGCACAAGCTACCCCCCCGGCAGCCATGGTATTACACTCCGATACGGCACAGAAATATAGGTATAGTACAATGACACTGCTTACATGACATGACTGATCTATTTTAAATTCTACAATAGCTCAAAAAAGGCCAGTATATTACTTCATACAGTGTTATGGCCACCACATAGTGCGCCATACAGAATAATGAGCCCCATATATTTCTCCATACAGAATAATTGGTCACATATAATGTTCCATACAGTATATGATGAGCTCCACATACTGCTACAGTATATGATGTTCCCCATGGACGATGCTCCAGTGTGTTATGGGCCCAAATAATGCTCCATATATAGTGGGCTTCATTTCTAATGCTCCAATGTATAATAGACCCCATAGATGCTGCTCCAGTGTCTGATCTGCCCCATTTCTAATGCTCCAGTATATGATGTGCCTCACGGATGATGCTCCAGTGTATGATGGGCCTTAATAATGCTCCATATATAGTGGGCTGCATTTCTAATGCTCCAGTGTATAATGGACCCCATAGATGCTGCTCCAGTGTCTGATGTTCCCCATTTGGAATGCTCCAGTATATGATGTGCCTCACGGATGATGCTCCAGTGTATGATGGGCCTTAATAATGCTCCATATATAGTGGGCTGCATTTCTAATGCTCCAGTGTATAATGGGCCCCATAGATGTTGCTCCAGTGTCTGATCTGCCCCATTTGGAATGCTCCAGTATATGATGTGCCTCACGGATGATGCTCCAGTGTATGATGGGCCCTAATAATGCTCCATATAAAATGGGCTCCATTTCTAATTCTCCAGTGTATAATGGGCCCTGTAAATTCTGCTCCAGTGTCTAATGTCCCCCATTTGGAATGCTCCAGTATACGATGGGCCTCATGGATGATGCTCCAGTGTATGATGGGCCCTAATAATGCTCCATATATAATGGGGCTCCATTTCTAATTCTCCAGTGTATAATGGGCCCTGTAAATGCTGCTCCAATGTCTGATGTCCCCCATTTGGAATGCTCCAGTACATGATGGGCCCCATTTTTAATGAACCGAGGTATGGTATGTGAAAAGAGCTCCATGGAGTTATCTTAAGTGTGTGCTTCCACATCCTTCACTTTTGATGTGGGTGAAGGACACAAGGAAAGGGGTTGCTCCTGACCAGAAGCCTGCACTGACGACTCAGTGCTTGAATTTTTTTAAACTTCAGAACAGTAGGCGATAGAGCTGGAGGCTGTTTCAGCAATGTAAGGCAACACCAGTTCCTGATACTCCGGCTTTAAAAGCAGTCTACCTACTCCCAGAAAAGGGAGCCTTGCATGCTTTCCGGAGCTACACCATGACGCAGGCTCAACACCTCCTGCCCTAGCTGCTATTGTGTTTTTTTGCACCACCATCACTAACAGGTGGCCCCCCACGTCCGCGTCCTCTTCCACCATACTTCCTCATATTTTGAAAAATGGACCCAAAATAACAGCAGAGAGATGGTACTGTATGAGGAGCGTCCAGCTGTGTAAGGTGTATTAAAAAAATTTAAATCTACGTATATTTTTTGTTAGTCACAGATGCTCTCACAATATGTATTTGACCGTAATACAACAAGCAGATATACGGTACTGTATCAGAAGTGTACAGCTGTATACGTTTTTGTGTAACTAACAATCTCCGTATATGTATTTACAGAGTGTCACACACACACGCTGACTCTGTATAGATATGACTGTAATGCGAACAGCAGATATACAATACTGTTTGAGAATCGGACAGCTCAATACGGTGTATGTCTGGAAAAATGGAAAATCTCCTCGGTTTTGTTTTCCAGAAAAACACACGGATAGCTTGTATTTGTCCATGATACCAGCCGGTACACGGTAGTGTGTGAGGAGCGTACACCGCTATACGGTGTCTGTATGGAAAATTGTAAATCTCAGGCTATGTTTATACGGAGTGACACCTGCTGTCTCTGTATAGTTTGGACCGTTATCAAACAGCAGATATACTAAACTGTTTGAAAAGCGGACAGCTCTATACGGTGTAGGTCTGGAAAAATGGCAAATCGCCTCGGCTTGTTTTTCCAGAGTCACACCCAGATAGCTTGTATTTGTCTGTGATACCAGCCGATACACGTTAGTGTGAGGGAGCGTACACCACAATACGGTGTGTGAAAAAATGAACGCTCGGTAACTGAGTAGAACAAAATAATAAAAGTTGGAGTGCTTTGAGCAGGTAGCCTTAAAAGGCAGCCTAATCACCACCAGCGCTGCTGCACACAACTAAAGTCCTTCACTTTCACTGCACACTAACTGTACAGTGAAAAGCGCTATCAGCAGAAGCAGATTTTTTTTTCTTCCCTGCCTAACGCTCTCCCTGTTCAGAATCAGCAGCAGCCCCTCACCCTGTTCTAAGATCGGCAGAAGTAAGATGGCGGTCGGCGGTCACGGCCTTTTATTGCCCCTGTGACGCAACACAAAGCCAGCCAATCACTTCAATGCCCATCTCTAAGATGGTGGTGGCCGCTGCCCATGTCATCGCATTGCCCACAGTGTGCGTCCTCCATCATTAGCTGCAAAAAGGGGCTGGACGCATCATTTGAAACGCAACTTTGGCATGCAGATCGGCGACCTCATGGCCGACCTCACGCTATGGTCAGGTTTCGTTTCATGAAACCCGACTTTGGCGAAAGTCGGCAATTTTTGAATTTGACCGACCCGTTTCGCTCAACTCTGGTCAAATTATTACACTTTTCCCTCTACTCAGTTTTTTTATTGCAAATTTGGCAGATAACGTGAGTTGGCTCATCCTTTGCGGTTTCAAAAAAGCCCAGGCTAGTGTGGAGACACGGGGATCAGTGGGTGCTCTCGTCCGCCGGCCAGTCTGTGTTTAACAAGACTGCATACCACTGAGCGCCTGCTCTCTTTCCCCGTGGGTAGAACATACAACACAGGGTGAGGGTAAGAGAGTGTGGCAATACTTTATTGAACTACAACACACAATAGCTTACAGAACAGTCCCAGCAAATACCCAAGATGGTGCAAATTACAGAGTCTCATCCTTTCGCTGACTCGCGGGGATAATAGCAGCTGTGACATCAGATGTTCCAGGGTTGCTACGCCACCTGTTGCACACACACAGACAGGAGGTAACGCCAAGCATACGGAGATCACAGTCCATTGAGTCCATACAAGGTACCAGGCCAGTTGATCAAATGATCACAAACTGACTTCTCGAAACATCTCCATGGAACCAGGTGTACGGTGGTTCCCAATCTTGACTTTCTCCAAACATATCCATGGTTCAGCTGTAAGGAGGTCAGGGCATAGCACTGGAGAAGTGTATATTTGTTATATTCCTTACATGTCTGTGTGCAGTATGTATGTCATGTGTATGTGTGTGTTTGTGGCCACATGACATTAGTTAGATAGAAACGTAGAGATAAGTGTAGTATTAGAAACGGGGCAGTAGATGAGGGCACTGAGCGCAACTAGAGGGACATTAGAGGAGTGGATAGCCGGGAGCAAAAGGAGAGATAGATTTCCTGCTTGAGTCAGTGCAGCCGGGGGTAGCCATCCTGAGCAGCAGTCTGAAGAGAGTGCATACAGCAGCAGCCAGTGAGTAGTGTCACTGGAGGTCTTTTAGCTAGAGACTGGGAGCTAAAGGACTAGGGAGACTAACAGGAGAGTCTCAGAAGTGAAGTCAGCTAGAAACAAAGAGCTGAAGTGACAGCAAAGCCAGTCTGTGGAAACCAGCCCGTGTCTGGAATTGGTCAAGCCAGGGAGGTCAGTAGATGAGTCCCCTGTGGAAGTGACAGCTGGAGTGAGGGAGCTGTGTTAAGAGTCTAGTGAGCCACAAGCCTATTACATGTGCAGCAGCAACAGTGCCATAAAGGGGTGAGCTATAACAGAGTAGACAGGTACCTTCGTGGGCTGAAGTTGGTTGCAGGAAGAAGGGTCGAAGTGCCATGTTCACCATGCTCCGCGTGGCATGCTCGCTTGTTTGTGTGGTCCATCTGTGTGTAACAGAAGAGAAGTAGTGTGCTGCTGTAGATGAAGATGTATTACTGGTACTGTGTAAAGAGTCCTGAAGCTGTTGTGGATGTGCTGTGCCCTGAAGAGAATAAAGTTGAACTGTTTAAGTTGTTTCCAGCCTCTGTCTGCAGTCATTTAAACCGCAAAGGTGAGCAGCTTACCAGGGATGGAACAGCCTCCAGCACAGTGAGTACTGGAGTGACCGAAGAGGCTACCACCCGGCGGCCTAGTATTACATTTGGCGTAGTCGGCAGGATCCCGCTGCCAAAAATAGCAGCGAGACCGCAGCGGAGGTGAAGAAAGAAGAAAAACTGACAGTGATTGCAGCACCCTATAAGGTACAGATTGAAGAGTGCAGTGATGGGCCAGTGAAGCTAACCAGAATACCGATTGTGAGTTAAAAACTGCTGAAAAGTGAGACTAAGAGACTGATTGTGACCAAAGAAGAAGATCTGCAAAGTGACCCTGTGAAACCTAAAATGGCGACCACCAAGATGGAGAATTCTGACGCCAAAATGGATTGTCCTTGTCAGCAAGGAGCACTTTGCGGGCGTGACAGCCTCTGGATGAAGCCAAATGAGTACTGTCAACATTGTCAGGTCTGCCCCTGGAAGGAGTGGTAAGTGCAGATGGACAATCGTCCTTTCCCACTGAATGCTGACAAATGGGTGGAGAGGCCAGCGAGAGCCCCACCCTGGAAAGGGAGTGGTCCTGCAAAATGTGCTGAGTGTGGTGGTCTAACATCAGTAGGACCCGAGAAATCATCTGCGATGTATCGGTGCAGCTGCAGGGGCATGCATCGGACGCACGGAGTGGCGATGGGAGGAAGAGTCCAGACGTGGCACCCGGAGCTGGGAGCAGCTACATGAGTGCTGAGCTCTCACCCGTTCCGAAGGCCCGCCATCAATGGAACCCCCGACACCTGGACCTGCTGCACCGGAGATACGTCCGCACTCACTGCAGGCTGCGACTCAGGTGACAACGCGAGAGGAGGAACCCGCTCTTCATCCTGAGGAACCAGAAGACCCGGAGGATGTTTCTGCTGGACCGCAGGAGGAAGGACCCCGGTACACCGCAGAGGACCAGCCTGGCAGCGACGTCGCGATGGAGGAGACCATAGAGCCGGAAGAGACCCCGGCCTCCCGCATGCAGCAGTACCTGGAGGAGCTGAGACTGGAAGGACAGGCTGTGCCAGAACCAATGTACCTGGAATCTGTTCCCGTCAGACTGCTAGAGATGGAACACAAGTGCACCATGGAAACAAGTACCGGCGGTGACCGTGAGCTGACGGAGCTCACTCGACCGGAGGAGGACGCCGCTGCAATATCTGAAATTGCTGCTGACGTCCGCGAGGAGGAGCTGAGAGCCGGACGGAGTGGAGCTGTGCAAATAAAGGAGGTGAGTGCTACTCAGCCTCAACCGGTGGTGGACCACGCTGCCCCAACGCTGTCCCACTGCGGGGACACGCGGCCCAAGGTCTGCGCCACCGCGCACCAGCGCTCCCACCAGGCACCCCCCTATCCCCTGAGCAGCAGCGCTTCAGCCAAGCGTCCCCTGAAACCACTACATACCCTGGAGCTTATGTGGATCCGCGTGTAACGGGGTCTCCTGTGCTGTAATACCTCTTATATTACCACCCCGTGCTTCAGGAGGTCCACTCTGCTTTTCCTCACTTCTGGATGAAGGACGCTGGCTCGAAAAGCTTTGTAACATGGGAACATATAAAAGATCACTGCTTCACGTATTTCCAGTGTGACAACCTTTTACTCACCGGTCTCAGAATATATACATACAGAGGACATGACAATCAATATGTGTCGGGCCAGTAGATAACAGGCTCCAATTAAGACGCCAGACATACATTACAATAGCCGCAGGTGGCCGGCGATCCCCGATCATTTACCGTGGGATTTACAAAGGTGGGGGGAGGTCAGTAGTGGGATATCTCTTTTACCTTTGCCCAGGGGTCGCAGCCGGTCGGTTGCTGCATTAGAATCATAGAATCGTAGAGTTGGAAGGGACCTCCTGGGCCATCTGGTCAAACCCCCTGCTCAAAGCAGAATTCGCTAAATCATCCCAGTCAGATGTCTGTCCAGCCTCTGTTTGAAGACTTCCATTGAAGGAGAACTCACCACTTCTCATGGCAGCCTGTTCCACTCATTGATCACTCTAACTGTCAAAAAGTTTTTTCTAATATCTAATCTGTGTCTCCTCCCATTCAGTTTCATCCCATTGCTTCTAGTCTTTCCTTGTGTAAATGAGAATAAAGATGATCCTTCTACAATGTGACAGCCCTTTAGATATTTGTAGACAACTATTAAGTCTCCTCTCAGTCTTCTCTTTTGCAAACTAGACATTCCCAAATCCTGCAACCTTTCCTCATAAGACAGGGTTTGCAGACCGGTCACCATTCTGGTCGCTCTTTTCTGAACTTGCTCCAGTTTGTTGATGTCTTTTTTAAAATGTGGTGCCCAAAACTGAACACAATATTCCAGATGAGGTCTGACCAAAGAGGAGTAGAGGGAAATAATGACTTCACGTGATCTAGACTGTATGCTTCTGTTAAAACATCCTAGAATTGCATTTGCCTTTTGTGCTGCTGCATCGCACTGTTGACTCATATTCAGTCTGTGATCTATTGGTATACCCAAGTCTTTTTCACATGTGCTGTTGCTTAGCCCTATTCCTCCCATTCTGTATATGCTTTTTTCATTATTATTGCCCAGATGTAGTACTTTGCATTTTTCCCTGTTAAAAACCATTCTGTTAGTTGCTGCCCACTTCTCCAGTTTATTTATATCTTTTTGAATCCTCTCTCTTCTCTAGTATTAGCTATCCCTCCTAGCTTTGTGTCATCAGCAAATTTAATCAGTTTACCCTCAATTCCTTCACCTAAATCGTTGATAAAGATGTTGAACAATACAGGGCCCAGTACAGAGCCCTGCGGTACCCCACTTGAGACATTCTTCCAACTGGATGTGCAGCCATTTACGACCACTCTTTGGGTCCGATCACTAAGCCAGTTATGAATCCACCTAACAGTTGCCTTGTCCATTCCATACTTAGTCATTTTTTCAATAAGGATTGTATGAGATACTTTGTCAAATGCTTTGCTGAAGTCAAGATATACTATATCTACAGCATTTCCTGGATCCACCCAATCAGTGATTCCGTCATAGAAGGAAATTAAGTTAGTCTGACATGACTTATTAGTTACAAACCCATGCTGACTCTGTTTAATCACTTCATTCTTATCCAGGTACTGACATACATGTTGTTTAATAATTTGTTCAAAGCTCTTATGGTCAGTTAGGTCCTCTCTCTCCTGTAGAGTGTAATCTCTTATGGTCAGTGGGGCCCTCTCTCCTGTAGAGTGTAAGCTCTTGTGGTCAGTGGAGTCCTCTCTCTCCTGTAGAGTGTAATCTCTAATGGTCAATGGGGTCCTCTCTCTCTCCTGTAGAGTGTAAGCTCTTTTGTTCAGTGGGGTCCTCTCTCTCTCTCTCTCCTGTAGTGTGTAAGCTCTTATGGTCAGTGGGGTCCTCTCTCTCTCCTGTAGTGTGTAAGCTCTTATGGTTAGTGAGATCCTCTCTATCTACTGTAGAGTGTAAGCTCTTATGGTCAGTGAGGTCCTCTCTTTCCTGTAGAGTGTAATCTCTTATGGTCAGTTAGGTCCTCTCTCTCTCCTGTAGAGTGTAATCTCTTATGATCAGTTAGGTCCTCTCTCTCTCCTGTAGAGTGTAAGCTCTTATGGTCAGTGCGGTCCTCTCTCTCTCCTGTAGAGTGTAAGCTCTTATGGTCAGTGGGGTCCTCTCTCTCCTGTAGAGTATAATCTCTTATGATCAGTGGGGTCCTGTCTCTCTCCTGTAGAGTGTAAGCTCTTATGGTCAGTGCGGTCCTCTCTCTCTCCTGTAGAGTATAAGCTCTTATGGTCAGTGGGGTCCTCTCTCTCTCTCTCCTGTAGAGTGTAAGCTCTTATGGTCAGTGGGGTCCTCTCTCTCCTGTAGAGTGTAATCTCTTATGATCAGTGGGGTCCTGTCTCTCTCCTGTAGAGTGTAAGCTCTTATGGTCAGTGAGGTCCTCTCTCTCTACTGTAGAGTGTAAACTCTTATGGTCAGTGGGGTCCTCTCTCTCCTGTAGAGTGTAATCTCTTATGATCAGTGGGGTACTCTCTCCTGTAGAGTGTAAGCTCTTATGGTCAGTGGGTTCCTCTCTTCTGTAGAGTGTAATCTCTTATGATCAGTGGGGTCCTCTCTCTCCTGTAGAGTGTAATCTCTTATGGTCAATGGGTTGCTCTGTCCTGTAGAGTGTAATCTCTTATGATCAGTGGGGTCCTATCTCTCCTGTAGAGTGTAAGCTCTTATGGTCAATGGGTTCCTCTCTCCTGTAGAGTGTAAGCTCTTATGGTCAGTGGGTTCCTCTCTCCTGTAGAGTGTAAGCTCTTATGGGCAGTGGGGTCCTCTCTCTCATGTAGAGTGTAATCTCTTATGGTCAGTGGAGTCCTCTCTCTCTCCTGTAGAGTGTAAGCTCTTATGGTCAGTGGAGTCCTCTCTCTCTCCTGTAGAGTGTAAGCTCTTATGGTCAGTGGGATCCACTCTCTCCTGTAGAGTGTAAGCTCTTATGGTCAGTAGGGTCCTCTCTCCTGTAGAATCTAAGCTCTTATGGTCAGTGGGGTCCTCTCTCTCTCCTGTAGGGTGTAAGCTCTTATGATCAGTGGGGTCGTCTTTCTCTCCTGTAGAGTATAATCTCATATGGTCAGTGGGGTCCTCTCTCTCTCCTGTAGAGTGTAAGCTCTTATGGTCAGTGGGGTTCTCTCTCTCTCCTGTAGAGTGTAAGCTCTTATGGTCAATGGGTTCCTCTCTCCTGTAGAGTGTAATCTCTTATGGTCAGTGGGGCCCTCTCTCCTGTAGAGTGTAAGCTCTTGTGGTCAGTGGAGTCCTCTCTCTCCTGTAGAGTGTAATCTCTAATGGTCAATGGGGTCCTCTCTCTCTCCTGTAGAGTGTAAGCTCTTTTGTTCAGTGGGGTCCTCTCTCTCTCTCTCTCCTGTAGTGTGTAAGCTCTTATGGTCAGTGGGGTCCTCTCTCTCTCCTGTAGTGTGTAAGCTCTTATGGTTAGTGAGATCCTCTCTATCTACTGTAGAGTGTAAGCTCTTATGGTCAGTGAGGTCCTCTCTTTCCTGTAGAGTGTAATCTCTTATGGTCAGTTAGGTCCTCTCTCTCTCCTGTAGAGTGTAATCTCTTATGATCAGTTAGGTCCTCTCTCTCTCCTGTAGAGTGTAAGCTCTTATGGTCAGTGCGGTCCTCTCTCTCTCCTGTAGAGTGTAAGCTCTTATGGTCAGTGGGGTCCTCTCTCTCCTGTAGAGTATAATCTCTTATGATCAGTGGGGTCCTGTCTCTCTCCTGTAGAGTGTAAGCTCTTATGGTCAGTGCGGTCCTCTCTCTCTCCTGTAGAGTATAAGCTCTTATGGTCAGTGGGGTCCTCTCTCTCTCTCTCCTGTAGAGTGTAAGCTCTTATGGTCAGTGGGGTCCTCTCTCTCCTGTAGAGTGTAATCTCTTATGATCAGTGGGGTCCTGTCTCTCTCCTGTAGAGTGTAAGCTCTTATGGTCAGTGAGGTCCTCTCTCTCTACTGTAGAGTGTAAACTCTTATGGTCAGTGGGGTCCTCTCTCTCCTGTAGAGTGTAATCTCTTATGATCAGTGGGGTACTCTCTCCTGTAGAGTGTAAGCTCTTATGGTCAGTGGGTTCCTCTCTTCTGTAGAGTGTAATCTCTTATGATCAGTGGGGTCCTCTCTCTCCTGTAGAGTGTAATCTCTTATGGTCAATGGGTTGCTCTGTCCTGTAGAGTGTAATCTCTTATGATCAGTGGGGTCCTATCTCTCCTGTAGAGTGTAAGCTCTTATGGTCAATGGGTTCCTCTCTCCTGTAGAGTGTAAGCTCTTATGGTCAGTGGGTTCCTCTCTCCTGTAGAGTGTAAGCTCTTATGGGCAGTGGGGTCCTCTCTCTCATGTAGAGTGTAATCTCTTATGGTCAGTGGAGTCCTCTCTCTCTCCTGTAGAGTGTAAGCTCTTATGGTCAGTGGAGTCCTCTCTCTCTCCTGTAGAGTGTAAGCTCTTATGGTCAGTGGGATCCACTCTCTCCTGTAGAGTGTAAGCTCTTATGGTCAGTAGGGTCCTCTCTCCTGTAGAATCTAAGCTCTTATGGTCAGTGGGGTCCTCTCTCTCTCCTGTAGGGTGTAAGCTCTTATGATCAGTGGGGTCGTCTTTCTCTCCTGTAGAGTATAATCTCATATGGTCAGTGGGGTCCTCTCTCTCTCCTGTAGAGTGTAAGCTCTTATGGTCAGTGGGGTTCTCTCTCTCTCCTGTAGAGTGTAAGCTCTTTTGATCAGTGGGGTCCTCTCTCTCCTGTAGAGTGTAATCTCTTATGGTCAGTGGGGTTCTCTCTCTCCTGTAGAGTGTAATCTCTTATGGTCAGTGGGGTCCTCTCTCTCTCCTGTAGAGTGTAAGCTCTTATGGTCAGTGGGGTCCTCTCTCTCTCCTGTAGAGTGTAATCTCTTATGGTCAGTGGGGTTCTCTCTCTCTCTCCTGTAGGGTGTAAGCTCTTATGGTCAGTGGGGTCCTCTCTCTCTCCTGTAGAGTGTAATCTCTTATGGTCAGTGGGGTCCTCTCTCTCTCCTGTAGAGTGTAAGCTCTTATGGTCAGTGGGGTCCTCTCTCTCTCCTGTAGAGTGTAAGCTCTTATGGTCAGTGGGGTCCTCTCTCACTCCTGTAGAGTGTAAGCTCTTATGGTCAGTGGGGTCCACTCTCTCCTGTAGAGTGTAAGCTCTTATGGTCAGTGGGGTCCTCTCTCTCTCCTGTAGAGTGTAAGCTCTTATGGTCAGTGGGGTCCACTCTCTCCTGTAGAGTGTAAGCTCTTATGGTCAGTGGGGTCCTCTCTCTCTCCTTTAGAGTGTAAGCTCTTATGGTCAGTGGGGTCCTCTCTCTCTCCTGTAGACTGTAAGCTCTTATGGTCAGTGGGGTCCACTCTCTCCTGTAGAGTGTAAGCTCTTATGGTCAGTGGGGTCCTCTCTCTCTCCTGTAGAGTGTAAGCTCTTATGGTCAGTGGGGTCCTCTCTCTCTCCTGTAGAGTGTAAGTTCCAAAAGTATTATGAAAAAGCTGGATTTTGTTTTTCTTCATTTTTTTACGGGTGTTCACAAAACAGCTTAAATATTATGTCAGTGTTTTAAGTTAATCTGTTCCAGATGCGATAATATCCAATATGTGTCTTTTTTTACTTTACTTTTGTTTTTATAGAAAAAAATCGTTCTTACTTGCAATACACTTTTCCATTTTTTTCATACTTTCACTCATTTTTTCACATTTTTATACTTTTTTTTTACCTTGTCCCTGGCTATATTAGAGCCGTAAATCAGCTGCCATGATTCGGCCTGAGGTCACGATGGAGACCATTGGCATGATGTGCTCGCCATTGCGCTGTGCCGATCAGGGCAGAGGGGGAACGCCCTCTCTCTTTAAGCCAATTGATGCCGCTTTCGCTTTTGGCAGGAACATTCCAGGGTTTAAATGTCCGCGATTGGCGCTGATACCGATTGCGGGCTTGCATCATTGCGCCATACAATCGCGGCAGTTTGCAGGAATGGATTTCCTGCTGCACCGTACATGTACGATTTATGTAAAGGGTTAACTTTGACTTATAAAGCCGACCATAATCTGTCCCCTCAATCTTTCTCCAAACTGTTGTCGCCAGAAGTATCCTCTGCTCCTCCCAGGAGCTCCGTCTCTCCTCTGCTCATACGTTCCTCACACATTCGCCTCCAAGTCTTCTCTTGCAATGACTCCACTGTTTCCTCATCAGCATCGGAGCTGCTGCAGCCCCCGGACCTCCTGTCACCTTCCCCATTACCCTGTAAGCCCGTGATGGCCGGGTCCTCTCCCCTCTGTGCCTGTCTTGCAGTGTGGTTGCTTTATTTTATGTATGCCAGGTCAGGGAAGGAAATCCGTCGGGCCGCTAGGGACAAAAAAACATGAGAGACAGCTTATCAAAAAAGATCTACCAACAAATTGAGGCCTTTAGGATGAATGGTATCTAGTTTATACATCCATTACACTTCTCTCTTATGTAGACACTGTATTCTGTTTGGCGTATCCACTGGTATATGATCTATGGGTGTAACTCGTAGTGAGGCTTTATTCCCGTGTTTTTCAAAACAATGTCGAGACAAGCCATGTTTCAGATATCCTCTAGAGATATTGTGTCTACAGTATGTGAGTTCATCCTTAGATGCAGAGGCTGTGTAGTGTGTCCCACATATTGTTTCCAACAGCAACAATCAATTAGATAAATCACAAAACTGGATTGACATGTTAGCTTAAAATTAATGTCATATACTCTATCATTATCACTATTTCTTCAGTGCCAGACATATGAAAGCCTGCATAGAGTTTGCTAAAAAACATACGAAGGACTCCCAGTCTATGAGAAATAAGATTCTCTGGTCTGATGAGAAGAAGATAGAACTTCTTGCTGATAATTCTAAGTGGTATGTGTGGAGAAAACCAGGCACTGCTCATCACCTGCCCAATACAATCCCAACAGTGAAACATGGTGGTGGCAGCATCATGCTAGGGGGATGTTTTTCAGCTGCAGGGACAGGACGACTGGTTGCAATTGAAGGAAACATGAATGCGGCCAAGTACAGAGATATCCTGGATGAAAACCTCTTCCAGAGTGCTCTGGACATCAGACTTGGCTGAAGGTTCACCTTCCAACAAGACAATGACCCTAAACACACAGCAAAAATAACAAAGGAGTGGCTTCAGAACAACTCTGTGACCATTCCTGACTGGCCCAGCCAGAGCCCTGACCTAAACCCAATGGAGCATCTCTGGAGAGACCTGAAAATGGCTGTCCACCATCGTTCACCATCCAACCTGACGGGACTGGAGAGGATCTGCAAGGAAGAATGGCCGAGGATCCCCAAATCCAGGGGTGAAGAACTTGTGGCATCATTCCCAAGAAGACTCATGGCTGTACTAGCTCAAAAGGTGCTTCTCCTCAATACTGAGCAAAGGGGCTGAATACTTATGATCATGCGAGATTTCAGTCTTTCTTTTTCAATAAATTTGCAGAAATTTCTACATTTCTGTTTTTTTCAGTGAAGATGAGGTGCAGAGTGCACATTAATGAGGAAAAATGAACTTTTTGTGAATTTACCAAATGGCTACAATGAAAAAAAGAGTGAGAAACGTAAAGGGGTCTGAATACTTTCCATACCCACTATACGGTTAATTTCCTCCCAATAGTCGAACACTCAATGCAGCAGCCACCCAGCGTTAGAAGGCCATTAACCCCATATCTGCAGGTTAATAGTGTTTTTTGATATGACAGGTTCTCTTTAAATCAAAATGACCGTAAGAAATGATTGTATATTGTCAGACTTTTTGGGTCAGATTTCTAGCACTGTCATAAGTTTCTTAGGTAAATTTGCTGGAGAGGACAGAGAAGTCATAGGGAGAAGGACCATGAACATTCAATAGTTAGTTATTGTTTTTTTCACGTCACTACATTGCCCCCCGTCTGGATGGGGAGGTGGCCATGTGCAGATCTTCTATGAATCCACAGACCAGGCCTGCGCAATAAAGGCGACACTACGCCACCTAGAAGCTCCGCTCGCTGCTATAATCCATGGTCCAGCACATCCAGGACTAGGAGAAGCGATCTTGGATGCTCTGGCTAATTGCACAGGGTTTCAATCTTTACGCTAAGAATCTAACTCTTTGGTTCCTTACTATATACAGCCATGTTATCTATTTCATTACATGGATTAAGATAGTGGCAGAGTTAATACTAATGGTGTGGTGGTCTAGGTTGGTGCTGTGATTATTACTAGTGTGTGTGATGGTTTATGGTGATAAATGACATTATATCCAGTGGTTGGACATCTGGCTTGTTGACATCTGCACTATAATGTTCTCATCTGTCAGATAGGGCCATAAATACTCAGCTCAAAAAAAAATCCAACCATCTGACAAGTTTTTGGTTCCTAATAATAGGGAATAAAAGGTGAAGGAAAACTGTAGAATCGCAACCATTATGTAGAAAAGATCTGTCTGCCAGGAGGATTGTGATAAGATGCCTCTGACCCCCACAACATTAAATCTTTGCTGCATATTCCATGTCTTTTTCATGGTTTGTCTTCACATTGCCTCTATTTGCCTCTTAGCGGTTTAATTCCCCTAGGTAACAACCACTATTCCACATGGACAACACCAGCTCCTACAACCCATCCACATTCTTCCTTATCGGAATCCCTGGTCTAGAAGATGGACGTTTATGGACATCTATCATCTTCTGTGTCCTCGATATGTTGGCCATTCTTGGAAACTCCTTCATTACTTACATAATCTGCATTGATAAGAGCCTCCATGGACCCATGTACTTCTTCCTGGCCATGCTAGCGGTCAATGACCTAGCCTTGGCCAGCTCCACTGTGCCAAAGATGTTGGAAATCTTCTGGAGGAACGATAGCCGCATTGATGCTTCTGCTTGTCTCATCCAGATGTTTTTTGTCCATTTTCTATCAGTGGTGGAGTCAGGAATCTTAATCGCAATGGCTTATGACCGATACATTGCCATATGTTCCCCGCTCAGATACTCGTCCATCCTCACTTATACTGCTCTGAAGAGAATTGCCGCTTCTATTCTGATCAGAGCGCTCATCTTTGTCTTGCCCATTCCCGTCATGGTTGGCTGGCTGCGCTATTGCGGTAAAGACGTCGTGTTGCACTCGTACTGTGAGCACATTGCCGTGGTGGAAATCATGTGCGGTGATACACAACTGGCATGTCTTTATGGCTTCACAGTGGCCCTGTTCCTCGCCAGTTTGGATGTACTACTTATTGTTTTGTCCTATGTAATGATCTTAAGAGCCATATACAAGATGCCGTCACAAGACGCTCGGCAGAAGACGACTGAAACTTGCAGCTCCCACGTCTGTGTGATTATCATTATCTATTCCTCGGCTTTTTTCTCTTTTGTGACGTACACATTTTGGAAAAGTGATGTTATCCGTTTAGTTCATATCTTCCTGGCCAATACTTACATCTTATTTCCAGCTTTCTGCAACCCAATCATCTACGGAGTGAAGACCCAGCCAATCCGAGAGGGCTTCCTAAAGATTTTGTACCAAAACAAAAAAAAACAAGCAATGAATAGGACCAAGTAGAAATGGACGGATTCATTGACGGCACTTTGGCACTTTCGGCCTGGTAAGTAGTCTATGGCCGCTGGACGGGAGGTTCCCAAATCTTGTACTTTCCGGGATCATGCCACAATCATGATGTCACGGTCCATTTTTGGAGCCGTGGCAGAATGTGGATTCTTATAGAAACCTTTTTCCTTTTTCCCCCGGTGGCCGCTGGGGTTTACTACAACTGTAGTTGTTTTGGTGCTGGTTTTGCTCCCAGTGGTCGCTGGGGTTACTACACATTTGAATTAACCAACAGGTGATGACTACTCCCCCCTCCTTCCTATAAAAGGTTGTCATGTGCAGTAAATCACTGTTAGTAATATTGTTCATTTTCTAACCAACCATGGTGAAGACTGGACCTGCCTGGTGGAGAGGGAGTAGAGCTTGTCTGGAGCAGTGGAGTTGCTGCTGGATGCTGATCGGATCCTTACTCTGTTGCTTGGAGCATTTGCAGCAGAGAAAAGCTAAGTTTTGGGTTTTAGTTGCTTTAACCCCGTGGTGTCTGTTTTATTTTCCTTTGTGAGTTATTGGGTGCAGTTCACTTTATTCCCTGTCTCACCTCCTAGGGAGGGGGTTGGTGGTTTAGCTCAGGGATAAACAGGAGATAAGGACAGGTCGGGGACTTGGGCCTCACTACCTTCAAGTGTACCCCCAAGTCAAGGAGAGTCAGGGCACCCCCATTAGCCTGAGGGGCAGTTCAGGGGCCCAGGTTCCACGTCTCCTGCTTTGTCCCAACTGCCCCGTGACATTATTACCAACCCACCCATTTTTTCCTGGTGAGCAGGGCCGGCGTTATGGGCAGGCAGACCAGGCAGCTGCCTAGGGCCCCCGCTCCTCCAGGGGCCCCCAGCCAGCGGCACATCACACAGCCACTATGGGGCCCCTGTGAGGCAGGAGGGCCCGCCTGCCCCCAGCGCCGACTCCCGCTGCCGCACTGAAGGAGGCAGTGATGGGGGAGAGAGCGTCAGCTGACGCTCCCTCTCCCATCATTCCCCGCTCTGCCTCTGACACAGCGGGGGCGCAATGACGTCATCGCGCTCTCACTGTGTGCAGGAGGAGACAGGAGCAGCCAGCAGCGCGGGCATGAGGAGAAGGTGAGGAGTGTTGTTTTTTGTTTTTTTTAAATCAGTGCGAGTACTAGACTGTGGGGCCACTTTGGGGGGACTATATACCATGCTGGGGGGCGCTATATACCATGCTGGGGGGCTATATACCATGCTCGGCTGTATCATACCATGCTGGGGGGGCTATATACCATGCTGGGGGGGCGCTATATACCTTGCTGGGGGGCTATATACCATGCTCGGCTGTATTATACCATGCTGGGGGGGCTATATACCATGCTCGGCTGTATTATACCATGCTGGGCTGTATTATACCATGCTGGGGGGGCTATATACCATGCTGGGCTGTATTATACCAGGCTGGGGGGGGCTATATACAATGCTGGGCTGTATTATACCATTCTGGGGGGGCTATATACCATGCTGGGCTGTATTATACCATTCTGGGGGGGCTATATACCATGCTGGGCTGTATTATACCGTGCTGGGCTGTATTATACCATTTTGGGGGGGGGCTATATACCATGCTGGGCTGTATTATACCATTTTGGGGGGGGCTATATACCATGCTGGGCTGTATTACACCATTCTGGGGGGACTATATACCATGCTCGGCTGTATCATACCATGCTGGGGGGTGGCTATATACCATGCTGGGCTGTATTACACCATTCTGGGGGGACTATATACCATGCTCGGCTGTATCATACCATGCTCGGCTGTATTATACCATGCTGGGGGGGCTATATACCATACTGGGCTGTATTATACCAGGCTGGGGGGGCTATATACAATGCTGGGCTATATTATACCATGCTGGGCTGTATTATACCATTCTGGGGGGCTATATACCATGCTGGGCTGTATTATACCATGCTGGGCTGTATTATACCATGCTGGGGGGGCTATATACCATGCTGGGCTGTATTATACCAGGCTGGGGGGGGCTATATACAATGCTGGGCTGTATTATACCGTGCTGGGGGCTATATACCATGCTGGGCTGTATTATACCATTCTGGGGGGGCTATATACCATGCTGGGCTGTATTATACCGTGCTGGGCTGTATTATACCATTTTGGGGGGGGGCTATATACCATGCTGGGCTGTATTATACCATTTTGGGGGGGGCTATATACCATGCTGGGCTGTATTACACCATTCTGGGGGGACTATATACCATGCTCGGCTGTATCATACCATGCTGGGGGGTGGCTATATACCATGCTGGGCTGTATTACACCATTCTGGGGGGACTATATACCATGCTCGGCTGTATCATACCATGCTCGGCTGTATTATACCATGCTGGGGGGGGCTATATACCATACTGGGCTGTATTATACCAGGCTGGGGGGGCTATATACAATGCTGGGCTATATTATACCATGCTGGGCTGTATTATACCATTCTGGGGGGCTATATACCATGCAGGGCTGTATTATACCATTCTGGGGGGGCTATATACCATGCAGGGCTGTATTATACTATGCTTGGGGGGCTATATACCATGCTGGGCGGTATTATACCGTCCTGGGCTGTATTATACCATTTTGGGGGGGCTATATACCATGCTAGGCTGTATTATACCATTCTGGGGGGTGCTATATACCGTGCTGGGCTGTATTATACCATGCTGGGGGGCTATATGCCATGCTGGGCTGTATTATACCATTTTGGGGGGGCTATATACCATGCTGGGCTGTATTATACCATGCTGGGCTGTATAATACCATTCTGGGGGGGATATATACCATGCTGGGCTGTATTATACCATGCTGGGCTGTATAATACCATTTTGGGGGGGCTATATACCTTGCTGGGCTGTATTATACCATGCTGGGCTGTATAATACCATTCTGGGGGGGATATATGCCATGCTGGGCTGTATTATACCATTCTGGGGGGGATATATACCATGCTGGGCTGTATTATACCATTCTGGGGGGGCTATATATTATGCTGGGCTGTATTATACCATGCTGGGCTGTATAATACCATTCTGGGGGGGCTATATACCATGCTGGGCTGTATTATACCATTTTGGGGGGGCTATATACCATGCAGGGCTGTATTATACCATACTGGGCTGTATTATTCCATTCTGGGCTGTATTATACCATGCTGGGAGGGGGCTATATACCATGCTGGCCTGTATTACACCATTCTGGGGGGGCTATATACAGTACCATGCTGGGCTGTATTATACCATACTGGGCTGCATTATTCCATTCTGGGGTGCTATATACCATGCTGGGCTGTATTATACCATTCTGGGGGGGCTATATATCATGCTGGGCTGTATTATACCATGCTGGGCTGTATAATACCATTCTGGGGGGGCTATATACCATGCTGGGCTGTATTATACCATGCTGGGCTGTATTATTCCATTCTGGGGTGCTATATACCATGCTGGGCTGTATTATACCATTCTGGGGGGGCTATATACCATGCTGGGCTGTATTATACCATTCTGGGGGGGCTATATACCACGCTGGGCTGTATTATACCATTCTGGGGGGGCTATATACCATGCTGGGCTGTATTATACCATGCTGGGCTGTATTATTCCATTCTGGGGTGCTATATACCATGCTGGGCTGTATTATACCATTCTGGGGGGGGCTATATACCATGCTGGGCTGTATTATACCATTCTGGGGGGGCTATATACCATGCTGGGCTGTATTATACCATTCTGGGGGGGCTATATACCACGCTGGGCTGTATTATACCATTCTGGGAGGGGGCTATATACCATGCTGGCCTGTATTACACCATTCTGGGGGGGGCTATATACAGTACCATGCTGGGCTGTATTATACCATACTGGGCTGCATTATTCCATTCTGGGGTGCTATATACCATGCTGGGCTGTATTATACCATGCTGGCCTGTATTACACCATTCTGGGGGGGGGCTATATACAGTACCATGCTGGGCTGTATTATACCATACTGGGCTGTATTATTCCATTCTGGGGTGCTATATACCATGCTGGGCTGTATTATACCATGCTGGGCTGTATTATACCATGCTGGGCGGGCTATATTATACAATGCTGGGCTGTATTATACAGCCCAGCATGGTATACAGTCTGTATACCATGGTGGGCTGTATACCATGGTGGGCTGGGCTGTATACTATGCGGTGTGTTATATACCATGTAGGGTACATTTTACACTATATTCTATAGGGGGAGGCTGTGTTAAATAATATGAAGGGCTACATTATATTCTATGGGGAGGTGGGCTGTATTATATTCTATGGGGGACGCTGTATTATAGTTATTATATGAGGAGGGCTACATTGTATTCTATGGAGGGGCTACATTATACTATATAAGGGGCTTCATTATATCCCGTGAGGGGGTTGCCATATATTCTATGGAGGGGCTGCATTATACTATATGGGGGGTGGGACTGCATTATATACTATGGGGAGTTACATTATATTCTGTGGAGTGGCTGCATTATATTCTATGGGGGTTACATTATATTGTATGGCGGGGCTGCATTATACTCTGTGGGGTGGCTGCATTATACTATATGTGGGCTGCATTATGCTGTATCGAGGACTATGGGGAATACATTATATGAAGAACTATGGGGTGCATTATGCTATGGGAAGTGATTTGTACTACATGGGTGACTATGGCGGTGCATTATACTATATGGAGTGTATTATACGGAGGACTGAGCAGTGTATTTTAATATATGGAGGGCTATGAGGAGTGTAGTATACTATATGGAGGACTGAGCAGTGTATTTTAATATATGGAGAGCTATAAGGCTGTGTGCACACGCTGCGGATTTTGCTGCGGTTCCGCAGCGGTTTTGGCCGCTGCGGACCCGCAGCAGTTTTTGCTGCGGTGTACAGTAGCATGATTCCCTATGGGAATCAAAAACCGCAGTGCAGACGGTGCGGAATTTTCCGCGCGGATTATCTGCGGTTTTCAATCCGCAGAAAGAATTGACAAGTTTGCCATCTCCTCCATTGAGGAGATGAAAAACTGCAGGGCAAAACCGCAGAGCAATCCGCAGGTAAAACCGCAGGTCTTTTGACCTGCGGTTTCACCTGCGGATTTTACAAAATCCGTGCGGATGAATCCGCGCCTAATCCGCAGCGTGTGCACACAGCCTTAGGAGTGTATTATACTATATGGAGGACTTTGGGGCAGATTATATTATATGGAGGACTATGGGGTGTAAACTGTAGATGTCCTGCTGATAACATGATACTGTATGGTGATCTGTTAGGGTGGTTTCACATTAACGTTGCAGGCCGCTAAGCCCCCGCTCTCTGCCGCGAGTGCACCAAATTGCAACAGGTTGCGTTTGGCGCTGGTCGGCGCACCGTCAAAAGGACGCATGCGCCGCCAAACGCATATCTGCGCACGGCCTGCGTCCCCAGTGCTAAAGATAGGGGACGCAGGACGCATGCAGCGTCATGCGCCCGTAGGCGGAGCTACCGGAGGAGGCGCGGCAGGTGGCGGGGCTTAGCGGCGGCCGTGTGCAGGCCGATGCTGCTGCCTGAAACGCTAATGTGAAACCACCCTTAGGGTGTGTGCACACGTTGCGGATTAGTCTGCGGCTTTTTCTGCAGAGAATCCATATCTCTTGGCAGAAACCGCAGGGTAAAACACATGCATTTTTTCTGCGGATTCCTAGCATGTGTACAGCGGATTTGATGCAGGTTCTAGTGCGGTTTGGCAGTGCGGATGAGAGAGAGAGAGATTGATTTGTATGTCCCGGAACATACACTGCAGCTGCGGTCCCGCAAAAAAGACGTAACATGCTGCGGAAAATAAACCGCAGCAAATCGGCGCGGAATTTTCCGCAGCATGTGCACGGCGGATTTGGTTTTCCATAGGTTTACATTGTACTGTAAACTGCATGGAAACTGCGGCGTAACCGCAGCAAAAACCGCAACGTGTGCACACACCCTTAGTGATCGTTCTGTTCCCATCATTCTTTCTCAGATGGTGGAAAGAGGCCGGGAAACAAGCATTGAACAACTTCAATTTTGACGATCATTTAGCGGCCCGAACTCAGTGCATGTAAATACAATCGAAATGCTTCTGTGTGACGTGCAGTATGTTAGCATTTGGGGCCCCATTTTAAACTTTGCCTAGGGCCCCACTTTGCCTAAAACCGGCCCTGCTGGTGAGCCATGGTCTTAATGCAGACCTGTCTCTAATTGCTGCAGACCCTCACTGAGGAGCGTGGGGTGCTGTGTGGTGTGGTGGAGCAGCAGCTGCAGCAGTGGGAGGGGTACGGGGCCTCAGCTCAGATGCAGGCTCAACCAGAGCCCAAGTTACCTCTCCCAGACAGGTTTTCTGGAGGGAGAGAGAATTTTTTGTTTTTTCAGGAGACCTGCAATCTACACTTCAGGCTCCGCTCTCGTTCATTAGGGAGTGAGGTACAGTGGGTGGGATTCATTATAGCCCTCCTTGAAGGTGATCTCCTATCCTGGGCCTTCTCCCTGCCGGCCGAGTCACCATCTCTACGGTCAGTGGACGAGTTTTTTGCGGCTTTGGCGAATATACCCCCTGGGGTCCTTGCTGAGGAGGACTCACAGGTGCAGGTGGATGAGACCAGGCAGGTGGGAGGAGTTGGTTCCCCAGCGGTGTTGCCTGCGGATCGTTGTGATGTGGGGGCATGTTTTAGCTGTGGGCAGACTGGTCATGTTTTCAGGGTCTGCCCAGCGCGCGCCAAATCTTCTGTACCATCTAAGGAGCCGCGCCCCTCTGGTCGTGTGGAGGGAGGCGACCAGGGAGTGTATATTTCCTCCATTTTGCCCTCTCAGTGTACTATGTCAACAGAGGTGGTGGTTAGCGGGGTACCTGAGGGCATACCGGTGTTTGTGGACAGTGGAGCGGGAGTCAATCTGGTGGACGCTCACTTTGTCCAGACATATGGCCTGAAGTGTAGGACGCTGGCCAACCCTCTAAGCGTCCAGGCCATTGATTCTGTCCCACTAAGATAGGGGAGGTTGACCCAAGTCGAAGAAAATATACATCTGGGCATAGGGACTCAGCACGAAGAGTCTCTGTCATGCTACGTCTTGGGGGAATGCCATCACCTATCGTTTTAGGCCTCCCTTGGTTAGAAAAACACAACCCGGTCATAGATTGGCGGTCTAGGGAAGTAGTCAGCTGGGGTCAGTCGTGTGAGGGCTGCTGCCCAGGGGCTACTGTCTCTGCCATCTTTCTACAACCATCCCCTTCTCCAGTGGGGCAGCAGAGGTGCTGCCAGGGAGTAGGGGCAAGTCTCTACTCTCACCACATGCTAACCCTGGGTGTCGGAGTCCTCGTAGGAGGAGGGGACGGAGATTGGTGACTCCTTCTGAGCATTGTGGGGGTGTGAGTATGATGACACAGGGGGACGCCTCTGTTGTCAGTCCTTTGAAGAGTTCACTATTTTGTGGCAAACGCATGAATGGTAATAAATGTTCAGGTCCGGACCTGTGCGTGAACCAGTATGTATGGGTGGCCACCAAAAACATCCAGTGTAAGTGTGTTACTGGGATCTGGAGTTCTCGGGTGATTGGGCGGTATCGGATGTCAGCCATCCTCCGCCTGGAGACTTACCAGCTGGAGTTACCCCCAATTATGCCCATACACAACTCGTTCCCCAGGTCGGCGCTCTGGAGATTTGTGGTGCCTCCGGAGCATACATTGCCATTTCCATCTGCCCACGTTTTCCATAAACCGGCGAGTCAGGTGGACGCTGAGGTGAACTCTGGTGGACCTAGGCGTCCGAACCGTAGGTGTTCTTCGGGTGAGGTGCAGTGTTGAGGGTCCATATGCCCTCATTGAAGGAGGGGTACTCTCACGGTCCATTTTTGGAGCCGTGGCAGAATGTGGATTCTTATAGAAACCTTTTTCCCCCGGTGGCCGCTGGGGTTTACTACAACTGTAGTTGTTTTGGTGCTGGTTTTGCCCCCAGTGGCCGCTGGGGTTACTACACGTTTGAATTAACCAACAAGTGGTGACTACTCCCTGTTGTGAGTTCATTTTCCCCTTCGTCACTGAGGTCTGGTGAACTCCCTATTCTGGTAAAGGAAGGTAATGAGCCTGATTATCAGGCACCTGAGCCTAATGATGATGACTGGCTGAGTGGAGTCACGGACTGGATATAAGGCTGCCGACGCCCTTCTGCCCTGCGGGTGATTTCTCTGTGGACTTCTAGGAGACCAGTCTGATTCCTGCTCCTCTAAAGCTAAGTTTTCTGCTTTGCCTCTTAGCATTTGTGTTTTGTTTTTGTTTGCCTTGCTTTTCTGGATTCTGCCATTCCCTGGAATCTCCTTTTGCCGGTTGCTCTGTCTTCAGAATATTCCTGAGTACTGACATAGTCTTTTTGAAGCCTAGCGTCTTCAGGGTCTTTTTCACTGTCAGTCTGTTGGCTCTTATTTTCATAGGGTTTTTCACGGATTGCAGACAGCAGCCTTCCTGTCCTTTCCTATCTAGTTAGCTTGGGCCCCGTCTTTGCTCAGTCTATCTTTCTGTCTGTGTTGTGTTCTTTCTTCTTGCTTCACCGTCATTATATGTGGGGGGCTGCCTTTTGCTTTGGGGTCTGCTCTGGGGCAGTTTAGATTTCCCTTTCTGTCTTTAGGCTATTTAGTCCTCCGGCTGTGATCGAGGGGTCTAGGGCATCGTAGGAACCCCCCACGGCTACAGCTAGTTGTGTTGATAGGTTCAGGGGTCTGCAATCCGATAGCTGCCAACCTCTCTGGTTTTCTGGACTTAGCTAGCATTTCTGTTTTTGCCTCCTATGGTGACTCAATCATAACAGAATCACCCGCCATACCGCAGATCGTAGGGTACTCAATAGCAGGAAAGAATTGTGTTTAAAAAAAAAAAAAAAAGAGTGTGTATATTCTTTCCTCTATATCTCTGAGGCCGTAGGGGGAATTTTTTTTTTTCTCTCAATGGAGATAAAGCAATTGTCTGATCGTGTGGAGCAGCTCGCTGCGGAAGTGCGGGGAATTTCCGCCTACCTTGCTCGTTCGCATGCTGTTGAACCAAAGATCCCTACACCTGATGTATTTTTTGGGGATCGATCTAAATTTTTGAGTTTCACAAATAATTGTAAATTATTTTTTGCCTTGAAGCCTAACTCGTCAGGGAGCTCCGCGCAGCAGGTTAAAATTGTCATCTCTTTGCTGTGTGGTGATCCCCAGGATTGAGCGTTTTCTTTGAAACCAGATGATCCTATTCTGACTAATGTGAACGCATTCTTTCAAGCCTTGGGGTTGTTGTATGACGAACCTAATGCTATTGATCAGGCTGAAAAGACCCTGTTGGCATTGAACCAGGGTCGAGATTCTGCAGAGTTGTACTGTCAAAAGTTCCAAAAGTGGGCGGTCCTTACTACCTGGAATGATAATGCCTTGGCTGCTCTCTTTCGGAAGGGTTTGTCAGAAGCCGTAAAAGATACTATGGTGGGATTTCCTGTTCCCTCTGGTCTGGACGATTCTATGTCATTAGCCATTCAGGTTGATCGGCGTTTACGTGAACGCAGGATTGCACGAGAGGTGTTGCCACCGGTTGAACAGACGTCTGAACCTATGCAATGTGATAGAGTTTTGTCTAAGGCGCAACGTCAGGAGTTCAGAAGGCGTAATAAGCTGTGTTTTTTCTGTGGAGATGCCTCGCATATTATTTCTGTTTGTCCTAAACGAGAGAAACGCTTTGCACACACGTTTTCTGTTGGTGGTGCTCAACCTAAGTTTCTTCTGGCAATTACTCTGATCTGCTCCCTGTCCACATTTTCCGCCAAGGCTTTTGTGGATTCGGGAGCAGCGCTAAACCTAATGGACTTGGATTTTGCTAAACGTTGTGGATTTCCGATGACACCTCTGCAGACGCCTATCCCTTTGAGGGGGATTGATGCTACTCCTTTGGCGAAAAATAAACCTCAGTTTTGGACCCAGGTGGTCATGCGGGTCACCCCATACCATCAAGAAAATTGCAGGTTTTTGGTGTTGCATGGTCTGCATGATGCCGTTGTTCTGGGGTTTCCCTGGTTGCAAATTCATAATCCGGTTTTGGATTGGAAATCTGTGTCTGTGGTGAGTTGGGGTTGTCGGTGTGCCTTTAGTGAGGCTTCGGTTTTTTCCACCTCTCCTCAGTCGCATGATGTTCCTGACTATTTGGCGGACTTTTATGATGTATTTAGTGAGAATGAGTCTGCGTCTCTGCCTCCTCATAGGAGTTATGACTGTGCAATTGAACTGAGCCCGGGGTGTAAATTTCCCAAGGGTCGGTTCTTCAATTTATCTGTACCCGAGCACGAGGCTATGCGGTCCTATATTAAGGAGGCGTTGGAGAAGGGTCATATTAGACCATCCTCTTCACCCTTAGGTGCCGTTTTTTTTTTGTAGCCAAAAAGGATGGTTCTTTAAGGCCTTGTATTGATTATCGTGCCCTCAACAAAATTACTATTAAATATCAGTATCCGCTACCCCTGATTTCGGATCTATTCTCTAAAGTTAGAGGTGCTTGCTGGTTTACCAAGCTTGACCTCAGGGGGGCGTATAATCTTATCCGCATTAAGCAGGGGGATGAATGGAAGACGGCTTTTAATACTCCGGAGGGACATTTTGAGTACCTGGTGATGCCTTTTGGGCTCACTAATGCCCCTTCTGTCTTCCAGTGCTTCATGAACGATATTTTCCGAGACTTTGTCGATAAATTTTTGATTATCTATCTGGATGATATTTTGATCTTCTCCAAGGATTGGGATTCTCATGTGGAACATATTCGGACTGTGTTCCGGATCTTGAGGGAGAATTCCCTGTATGTCAAAGGATCGAAATGCCTTTTTGGAGTACAGAGGATTTCATTTTTGGGATATATTTTGTCTCCGTCAACTATTGAAATGGACCCGGCCAAGGTACAGGCCATTTATGATTGGGTTCAGCCCACTTCTTTGAAGGCCCTCCAGAAGTTTTTGGGTTTTGCAAATTTTTATCGGAAATTTATAGCAAAATTTTCCAGTATTGCCAAGCCATTGACTGATCTGACTAAGAAGGGTGCTGATGTGTTGAATTGGTCTCCGGAGGCTGTTGCTTCCTTTCAGGAGCTGAAGCGAAGATTTACCTCCGCCCCGGTTTTGCGGCAACCTGATGTCTCACTCCCGTTCCAGGTAGAGGTGGATGCTTCTGAGATTGGTGCAGGAGCTGTTTTGTCCCAAAAGGATCCTGTAACATCTAAAATGAATACCTGTGCTTTCTTTTCCCGAAAGCTTTCTCCATCTGAACGTAACTATGAAGTGGGGAATCGGGAACTATTGGCCATGAAATGGGCATTTGAGGTGTGGAGACATTGGTTGGAGGGAGCTAAACATCAAGTTGTGGTCCTCACTGACCACAAGAATTTGATTTACCTAGAGTCGGCTAAACGCTTGAACCCTAGACAGGCTAGGTGGGCCTTGTTTTTTACACGTTTTGATTTTGTGGTCTCTTTTCTTCCTGGAACTAAGAATGTCAAGGCAGACGCCCTCTCTAGGAGCTTCTTTGCTGATTCTCCTGTGGTGACCAAGCCTGCTACCATCTTAGGCGAAGGGGTAGTTCTTTCTGCCATCTCGCCCGATTTGAGACTTGCTCTGCAAGAGTTCCAGGAGGACAAACCTGAGCGTTGTCCCAGTGGAAAGTTGTATGTTCCTGACCAGTGGAAGAAGAGAGTGATGTCTGAAATTCACTGCTCTGCATTGACTGGTCATTCAGGTATTTTTGGTATTAGAGATCTGGTGAGTCGCTCTTTTTGGTGGCCCACCTTGTCTCATGATGTCAGGAATTTTGTGCAGTCCTGTGGGACTTGCTCCCGGTCTAAATCTTGTTCTCACTCTAGTGGGTTGTTGATGCCTTTGCCGGTCCCCAGGAGGCCATGGACCCATATTTCAATGGATTTCATCTCTGATATGCCGGTCTCTCAAAGAATGACTGTTATTTGGGTGATTTGTGATAGGTTCTCTAAGATGGTTCATCTTGTACCACTCCCTAATTTTCCGTCTTCCTCTGAGTTGGTGCCCCTGTTTTTGCAACAGGTGGTTCGCTTGCACGGGATTCCTGAGAACATTGTATCTGACAGAGGAGTTCAATTTGTGTCTAGATTTTGGAGGACTTTCTGTTCCAAGCTGGGAATTCAGTTGTCCTTCTCCTCTGCTTTTCACCCTCAGACCAATGGGCAGACAGAGAGAACAAACCAGACCTTGGAGTCGTATTTGAGATGTTTTGTTTCCGCTGATCAGGATGATTGGGTTTCATTTTTGCCCTTGGCCGAATTTGCTTTAAATAATAGAGCTAGTTCTGCCACTTTGATGTCACCTTTTTTTTGTAACTTTGGGTTTCATCCTCGATTTTCTTCAGGGCAGGTGGAGCCTTCTGCCTACCCAGGTGTTGACACTGTGGTGGAGAGAATGCACCAGATCTGGGACCAAGTGGTGGATAAGTTATCTCTCTCCCAGGAAAAGGCCCAGTGGTTTTCCATTCGACATAGGACCATTGGTCCCCAGTTTAAGATTGGTGATATGGTGTGGTTATCATCAAAAAATATTGCTATGAAGGTGGCTTCTCCTAAGTTTAAGCCTAGATTTATTGGACCTTACAAGATTTTGGAGATTATTAATCCGGTCTCTTTTCGTTTGGCTCTTCCTGTCACATTTAAAATCCATAATGTGTTCCATAAGTCCTTGTTGAAGAGGTTTGTTGAACCAGTTGTTCCTGGGGTGGCACCTCCGGACCCTGGATTGGTTGAAGGTAACATGGAATATGAGGTAGAGAAAATACTGGATTCCCGTCTGGCTAGACGGAGACTCCAGTATTTGGTTAAGTGGAAGGGTTATGGTCAGGAGGATAATTCCTGGGTCTCTGCCTCTGATATTCATGCCAGAAGATTGGTGCGTGCCTTTCATCGGGCTCACCCTGATCGCCCTAGTGGCGTGGTTGAGGGTTCTATGACCCCTCCTCAAGGGGGAGGTACTGTTGTGAGTTCATTTTCCCCTTCGTCACTGAGGTCTGGTGAACTCCCTATTCTGGTAAAGGAAGGTAATGAGCCTGATTATCAGGCACCTGAGCCTAATGATGATGACTGGCTGAGTGGAGTCATGGACTGAATATAAGGCTGCCGACGCCCTTCTGCCCTGCGGGTGATTTCTCTGTGGACTTCTAGGAGACCAGTCTGATTCCTGCTCCTCTAAAGCTAAGTTTTCTGCTTTGCCTCTTAGCATTTGTGTTTTGTTTTTGTTTGCCTTGCTTTTCTGGATTCTGCCATTCCCTGCTGGGGTGAGCTGAATCTCCTTTTGCCGGTTGCTCTGTCTTCAGAATATTCCTGAGTACTGACATAGTCTTTTTGAAGCCTAGCGTCTTCAGGGCCTTTTTCACTGTCAGTCTGTTGGCTCTTATTTTCATAGGGTTTTTCATGGATTGCAGACAGCAGCCTTCCTGTCCTTTCCTATCTAGTTAGCTTGGGCCCCGTCTTTGCTCAGTCTATCTTTCTGTCTGTGTTGTGTTCTTTCTTCTTGCTTCACCGTCATTATATGTGGGGGGCTGCCTTTTGCTTTGGGGTCTGCTCTGGGGCAGTTTAGATTTCCCTTTCTGTCTTTAGGCTATTTAGTCCTCTGGCTGTGATCGAGGGGTCTAGGGCATCGTAGGAACCCCCCACGGCTACTGCTAGTTGTGTTGATAGGTTAAGGGGTCTGCAATCCGATAGCTGCCAACCTCTCTGGTTTTCTGGACTTAGCTAGCATTTCTGTTTTTGCCTCCTACGGTGACTCAATCATATCAACTCCCCCTCCTTCCTATAAAAGGTCGTCATGTGCAGTAAATCACTGTTGGTAATATTGTTCATTAGTTATCCAACCGTGGTGAAGACTGGACCTACCTGGTGGAGAGGGGGTTCAGCTTATCTGGAGCAGTGGAGTTGCTGCTGGATGCTGATCGGATCCTTACTCTGTTGCTTGGAGCATTTGCAGCAGAGCAAAGCTAAGTTTTGGGTTTTAGTTGCTTTAACCCCGTGGTGTCTGTTTTATTTTCCTTTGTGAGTTATTGGGTGCTGTTCACTTTATTCCCTGTCTCACCTCCTGGGGAGGGGGTGGGTGGTTTAGCTGAGGGCTAAACAGGAGATAGGGACAGGTCGGGGACTTGGGCCTCACTACCTTCAAGTGTACCCCCAAGTTAAGGAGAGTCAGGGCACCCCCATTAGCCTGAGGGGCAGTTCAGGGGCCCAGGTTCCACGTCTCCTGCTTTGTCCCAACTGCCCCGTGACACATGACTTCAGGTCACATGTCCAGCTAAGGCCACAACGGATGGTAATAGATTCACAAGTCTATTAACCAGCGGACAAAGACTACTGTCTCGGCTGGTGGATTGGAGTCCCGTGTAGCTCTGCCTATCTCTAGCCCTGGGTATACGTCAGTGGTATGTACTAGCTTCAAGTCACTGGCTCACACATTATTGATATGTCCTGGATTCACGTCGCTGGTCCACACATTCCGCGTATGTCCTCAGTACATTTTACAGGCATGTCCTGGATACTTGTCACTGGTATGTCCTTGGTACACATTGTCCAAAGTCCTGCAGTCTCATCCCAATGGGCTGTGTGGATTTGTCTCCATATTCGAAGACCTAGTATAGGAAAGTCTCATACACAACCTCGGCTCATGGGGCTCATCAGAACTTCACACAATGCAAGATCAAGCTCTCACTCTTCCCATGTGGAGATGGAAGAACTACCTGAATTTACACAATGAATGTCATATATAGAAAAGTGACCCTAGAAAGCAAGATATGCATCAAAACGTGTATGGACAGAAGGTGGCGCAGTCACCTGAAGCAACCAATCAGATGTTACCAACCATTTTTTGGAAGCTCTTTGGTAAGTTTTGGTACACTTTTTATTTATGCCAAATTTCTGGTGTGTATTATAGGGACCCTATTGGGGAGTAAGTGACTACGTCCCTACTATGAGCCCCACCTACTTTTAGAAGCATGCCGGAATGGGCATAAAAACATAAAAAGTCAAAGTTTTGTGCATTTTTTTTTTGCAAATATTTTGGACTCTCAACCAAGGAGCCACTTTTATAGGAGACCATTGTAATAAAATGCCAAACTCTTAATGGGGTTGTTCATCATTATAAAAACATAGCAGTTGTCTTCCAGTCATAGGACCATGCCTGATCATGGGTTTTGACTTGTATTGCTGCTCGGCTTCATAGAAGTGTATAGGACTGAGCTGCAATCCCAAACACAACCCTGCTGAGGAGATGTAGTGGGAAAATAGGAATACTTTTCTGAGGAAACATCCACATGGGACTTATCTGCTGCAAAATTTCCTCAGCGCTGGTTGGATTTTCTCCTTAGCGCTTGAATACTGCAACAGTGATACACAGTAGACAATAGGCGGCATATCCAGTGCCTGTGAAGCCACCTAACCATGAACAATCTAATATCGATGGTCAGTAAAGTAGCACTCCATCACTTTACTCCATTTAGTATCCTGTACCCAATAACTACAGGTCATCCTGTATTACTGTACATTAGTTATTTGTTACATTCCGTCTGAATATTTAATGGCTTCCTTCTCTTCTACTGGAGCTTGTTGTGATCTCATAGTGACTCCTATTACTTGCTTGCTTTTCTATTCTCTCTGGGGATCACCAGATCTTCATGTATGAAATCAGCACATGGACTGCACCATAGGACTGCATCATACCTACCACTTACAGATAGAGACTACTATCACAGTTACTGAAGATGATTAGACAGACTCCAGAGCTTTCAGCATGATGTCAATACCTGGACTGTTCCACACAAGCTCACCACAGCGGAAGATAACAAATGCTATCACAGTTACTAAGTATGGTTAGACGACAGGCTCCTGAACTTTCTATATGATGTCATCACATGGACTGTAGCAGACTGGCTCTCCCTAATGGAGGATAGCAACTTGTATCACAATTACTAATGATGATTTGACAGGCTCTGAACTTCAGGTATGATGTAATCACATGCAATGTACCACACATGATATCAACATAGAAAAATAGAAACTCCTATTACAGTTACTGATGATTATTGTACAGGCTGCAGCACTTCATATAAGATGTAATCACATAGCCTGTACCACACAGTCTTTCCACAGAGGATGATAGCAACTCCTTTTACAGTTACTGATCCAGATTAGAAAGGGCACAGAACTTCTAGCATGATGTTCATTGTCACATGGACTTTGTCACATAGGAACTTCACAGGGGTGAATAGCAACTCTTATCACAGTTACTAATCATAATGATTAGGCTCCTGAAGTTCTTGTATGATGTCATGAATTAAGCCCCCGTTACACATAGCGATATCGCTAGCAATATCGCTGTAAAGTCACCGATTTTGTGACATAGCAGCGATATTGCTAGCGATATCGCTATGTGTGATACCTCCGACCGGCTCCCCCGCTGCTCATCGCTGGTCGCACGAGAACGTCCTGGATCATTTCTCGTCGGGCGCTTCCTGCTGGGCTTTCTGTGGCGCCGACGAGCGACGCGTGGACGCGGGCGGGAGGACGTCAGGATTGCCGCGTCTGACAGGTAAGTAGCGACCCCTGCTCTGTCACTGGTGAGATCTGCCTGTGTGGCCACTAGATTTTCTGCTTTAATGTCACTATATGGATTACACCACAAATGCTTCTCACAGGTGGGGGTCAGGGACTCTTATCATAGTTACTGATGATGATTAGACAATCACCCAATCGCCTCCAAGACCTCTCCCAAGTATACAAATCCACTGCATGTTGATTATCTTCAACATTTGAAGCTTTCAGGCTGAACTTGAACACACATCTCTTCAAGAACGCTACAGCCTGCAATGACCATGCTGCCACCTCACCACCACCTGGCTGCCACGTCGCCACCAGAGGAGCTGCTGCATCCCCCAATCTACTGTCTCCTTTTCCATTATCCTGTAGACCAGGGGTTAGGAACCTTTTTTCTGTCAAGTGCCACTGGATATTTGTAAGGCAAGGAAGAATTGGTTCCAGCTGCATATAAAATCCTTTTCTTCTTTATTGAAAAAACATTAAAATGCACAAATAGCTTGTGCGCTCTCCACAGGTGCCATAACAGACAGAGGCTACGCGTTTCGACCTTGTCGGTCTTTGACCAAACCATACTAGTACATATACAGCTTATCTCTATATAGAAAATTGTAACCAATCACAACACAATAGAATATCACATGACAGAAAAGCAGGTCCTATACAAAATTTAAAAGCATTAACCATGATATTTAAGGTACAAAACAAACAGAAAAATGAATGAATAAAAAATAGAAAAAATAAAACAAAAAAATATAAAAAAATTAAATTAAAAAATGATGAATGAATAAGAAAAAAAACAACAAAAAAAAAACATGGTAAATTAACAATAATGTAGCATTAAATCATTTCTTTTGTTGAGACTAGTGTTGAGCATTTCGATACCGCAAATATCAGGTATCGGCCGATATTCGCGGTATCGGAATTCCGATACTGAGTTCCGATACTTTTAGCATATCGAATACCGGAATCGGAAGTTCCCATAATGCTATGAGCCAGTTTGATTTGATTCAGCCAATGACAATCCTCAGAAGTGTGGGCACATCCTGTTAGGCATGTAGGCATGTTAACTAATAGCATGGCTGTGATTGGCTGCTGAAATTATGTCATGATGCACTATAAAAACCGCAGCAGCCGCCATTTCTGGTCACTCTGCTGTGAATTCAGTTAGGGACAGGCTGCTGTTGAAGACGGTGAGGGACAGTTAGAAATAGCGATTATCCAAATCATATTGTGCTTTACCCAGGTTACAATCTCAATAAGTGTAGCTTTCTTTTGCCTTGCAGCGCTGTTCACAGCTGTCTGCAAGGTCTGTGTGAGTGCAGCTCACGCTGAGTAGTGTGTCCTACAGCTACGTCTGGTTGTAGGCCGCTCAGCGTGCGTCACTGCCTCACACATATTTTTCTTTAATTGCAGCTCATTTTTTATTCTCCTATTAGTGTGCATCCATCCGTATCCATCTACATTGGTTGGTTGCAAACACTATACAGGAGTAGACAGCAGAGCCTTTTTTCTGGCTTGTGCCATTCATCTGCAGCCAGATTAGTATTACCCTATTTTTTGGAGCCTCATCTTTTGCATTGTAGGTTACCTTCCTGCATTGTAATAGCTCCAAAAAGTTTGTGATACTATCGCTTTCACATCTTTGGTCACATCCTTTTTGGGGTTTTTTTAAAAAACAAAACAAAATAAAGTTCACCAAACACTACATTTGACAGTTGTGTAGGCCACATTAGCTCATATTAAAGTGTAGTCCACACACAGACTTCATAAGATTAGTGTTTCTTATACCTGTTACCAGCTCTTCAGGAATAAGCACACTAAGCCCTTAGTACTTTTCTGCCTATCTTTATCAGTCTACCAAGATGAAGAAGGCAGGGAGTAAGGCACGTGGGGAGTTTCAGCAGGGAGAGGACGTGGGGATTCAGCAGGGAGAGGACGTGGGGATTCTGTGCTTGCTGCGGGCACCAGTGAGTCAGCATCCCCCAGTTTTACCAGGCAGCAGTCCTTTATGTGCAGCTTTGTAGGACCTCGCCATACCCCACTGCTGCAGGATGAACAAATTGAAGACGTTGTCGGATGGATGCCAGCTAACGCATCCACTTCGATGACTTCCGCATCCTCTCAGGGCCAGAGCACTGAAGAGCAACCATCTGTCTCTTCGCCACCTGCCAAAGTGCTCAGGCAGTCAGAGAGCCCTGGACAGGAGCCATCTCAGTCTCTACTTCTGTTCTCTGAATCTGTTGGCTTGGAAAGAGGGGGCCAGCCAAGCAGCATTCAAGAATGTGAAGAGGGAGTATGCAGTGATGCGCAACTGCTTTGTCCCTCTGAATCTGAAGAGGTGGGTGGGCCAGTGCCTATGGTCAGCACACCTCAGTACGCATCAGATGATGAGACTCAGGTGTCACTTTCTGGTGCGTACGGTGCTGGTGAGACTACCCAGGAGAAGCAGGTGTTTGAAGAGGGGGGTGTAGATGATGAGGTCCTTGACCCATCATGGCATGAGGAACAGGAAGGTGGTGGGAGCAGCTCTGAGGAAGAGATTCCCCGAACGGGCAAAACAGGAGGGAGAGGGAGGGGGCAGACTTGGTTGCCTGTAGCCTCCACTTAGACACCCGTTAGGAGTATTCCTCTTCCAAAAGCCAAAACGGGCGCTCCCAAGACTTGCAGTGCGTGGTCCTTTTTTGACACAGTTGCAGATGACATTTGCTTTGTCAAATGCAAGCTGTGTCACCAGAAAGTCAAAAGAGGGAAAAATGTCAGCAACCTCAATACCACAAATATGTGGAAACATGTGCGGACCAAGCACGTGGTGGAGTTACAAAGACACACTGAAGACGTAGGCCGACCTACAGCACCACCTACCACATCTTCAGCTCGTGTTGTAGCCTCTTCCTCCAGCTCACACACAGCTGGTTCGGCTTCCTCACAGGATCACCATGGAAGAACCCCTGGCACTGTTGTCCAGAGACCTAGTGACATTCCACCCACAGCACCACGTTCCCGTTCATCCTCACACTCCCAGGCCACTCTACAGCCATCAGTAGCACAGGCATGGGAGAAAAGGCGGCCATACTCAGCAAACCATCCCCAAGCACAGGCTCTGAATGCTGGCATTGCCAAACTACTGGCCCTTGAGATGCTGTCATTCAGGCTGGTGGAGACAGACACCTTCCGGAACTTCATGGCATTGGCAGTCCCACAATACACCGTGCCCAGCCGCTTTTATATCAGCAGGCAAGCCGTCCCTGCCCTGCAAAAGCATGTGGAGGGAAAAATTAAACATGCGCTACTAAACGCCACCAGTAGCAAGGTCCCCCTGACCACCGATGCGTGGACCAGTAACCATGGACAGGGACGATACCTTTCCCTCACTGCCCATTGGGTCAATGTTGTGGAGCCGGGTACAGATCTTGAGTGGTGCTGTACGTGTTCTGCCAACTCCAAGGATTGCAGGAATCCAGTCTGTACACATTGACTCCTCCTCATACTCCAGTTCCTCAGAATCAGCGCTGCAGGAGCCTGTTACGACCGATATGAGCACAGCCATGGCCAAACGTCAACAGGCCGTACTGAAATTAATTTCTTTGGGGAATCAAAGCCACACAGTGCAGGAGCTCTGGAATGCCATCAAGCAGGAGAGCAACGTGTGGTTTGTGCCAGCGAATCTCCAGCCAGGCTTGGTAGTGTGTGACAATGGCTGAAATCTGGTGGCAGCTCTGGGCCTAGGCAACCTCACTCACATCCCATGTCTGGCACATGTGCTCAACTTGGTCGTGCAGAGCTTTCTGAGGGACTATCCGGATCTTGATGCACTGCTGCACAAGGTCTGCATAGAGTGCACTCACTTGCGGCGTTCCAGCATGGCAAGATCGTGCATTGCAGCTCTGCAGCGCCGATTACGCCTTCCGGAACATCACATGATATGTGACCTACCCACCAGGTGGAATTCAACGTTACATATGTTGGAGCGGTTGTGTGAGCAGCAGGCAGCAGTCATGGAGTACCAGCTGCATCAGGTGCAAACAAGTCGCACTGTGCGCCGGTCACACTTCAGCACCACTGAGTGGACCTCTATGAAGGACATCTGCCTCGCTATGCGTGCCTTCGATGATTCCATGCGGATGGCGAGTGCAGATGATGCACTAGTCAGCATGACTGCCCCCTTATATGCCTGCTTCAAAAAAACACTGCAAGCACTAAGGGAGGAGGTTTTGGAAGAGGTGGAGGATGAGGAGTCACAAATGCCATCTGCTTCTGGACAGTCTGCGCTACGTGCTTCCTCACAAAGGCCTAGGCAGGGGACATTTTGTGACGAGGAGGAGTCAATGGAGGAGGAAGACATCTCTCCAGAGGAGGGAGGTACACAATCCTCTAGTCAGTATGTACAGCGAGGGTGGGGTGATGCAGAGCAGGCAGAGATGACGCCTCAAGCAGGGGACAGCGGTTCTTTGGCAGTTGGGAGTCTGCAGCACATGGTTGATTTCATGCTGCAGTGCCTGAGAAACGACCGCCGCATCACCCACATTCTCTACACGGCTGATTATTGGGTGTACACCCTCCTAGATCCTCGCTACCGGGACAACTTACAAAGCCTCATAACACCATTGAACAGGGAGCGTAAAATGCAGGAGTACCAAAAGACACTGGTGCATTCCATCATGTTCTCCATTCCACCCGAGAGCAGTGCTGCTAGTGCTTTACAAAGCAGCTCAGTGTGTCGAGGCAGTGGAGGAAGCTCTGCACAAAGAGGGAGCAGAGGCCTCAGCACAAGGCAAGACCAGTATGGCCCAAATGTGGCAAAGTTTTGTGTGTCCGCCACAAATGTCTACACCATCACAGACGGCTCCAGTCAGCAGGAGGCAACGTTTCCGTCAGATGGTGACAGACTACATGTCTTGCCCTGTCAGTGTACTCCCAGACGGCTCTTCCGCCTTCAAGTTTTGGGTCTCTAAGCTGGATACATGGCCAGAGCTTAGCCAGTATGCATTGGAGGTGCTGGCTTGCCCTGCTGCCAGTGTATTATCGGAACACGTCTTTAGTGCCGCAGGTGGTGTACTAACAGACCATCGCACGCGACTATCCTCCGATAACGTTGACCGGCTTACTTTTCTGAAAATGAACAAGGCCTGGATCTCGCCAGAATTTGCCAGTCCTCTTCCAGAATAAATAATTGGTTTGCAATAGTATCCAGGTCTCCTGTTGTGTTCATGTTTCTACCACCTGAACTGTAATCCCTGGGCTCCAACACCGCCAGTTGTTGCTCAGAAGTGCCATCTGCACAGAGAAAAACACATGCTCCAGTGTTAGTGGGGTTCAGTAACACTAGCTGCTCCCCTGCTGTGAGTCCGGCAATGTCTACTGCTGCCTCCACATTCACACTACTACTGATTTCAAACTTGCTTCAATTAGGCCTCTGGCTCCACTCTGTCTCTAGTATTTTCCCTGGCCTCCAACACCGCCAGCTGCTGCTCAGAAGTGCCGTCTGCACAATCAACATTTGTTCCCCGCTAGTAGTGGGAATGTGGACAGAGCAGGAGACATTGCCGGACACACATCAGGGGATCAGATGACGTTACTGAACCCCAGTAACACAGGAACAAGTGTTGATTGTGCAGACGGCACTTCTGAGCATCAACTGCCGGTGTTGGAGGACAGGGTAAATACTAGAGACAGTGGAGCCAGAGGCCTAATTGGAGCACGGTTAAAATCAGTAGTAGTCTACAACAGATATAAAACTTGATGAAATTAGGCCTCAGCCTACACCCAGATTGACCCTGGGCTCCAACATCGCCAGTTGCTGCTCAGAAGTGTCTTTGGCATGGGTACTCCCTCCTGCCCAGCCTGGTTCCAGCACGCCTGCTGTTTCTGGGTAGTGTCAACGTCACTTTGCCACCAATACATTGTCCTGTCGTGGTGCAGTCGGGTTAGCCGAGTCTATGGTGCCTGCAGTTTTGGTGCTTCCTATGTGGGCTGCGGGTTCTGGTAATAAAGGCTGGTTCCGTAGTGCCAATAGGACAAGCACCCCCTGTAAGGACTGTGGGTTTCGGTAACTAAAGCCAGCTCACGGCCTTGCAACTTTGCTTTTCATGGGTAACTTTTGCTACCCATCCGGGTTCCAGTACCATCAGCTGGTTCTCGGCAGTGCCTTTGGCTAAGGTGCCTCCTTCTCGGTATCCGAGTTCCAGAAACGTCTGCTGGTCCATGGTAGTGCTTTCTAGCACAGATACCTCCTGCATAGTAACCGGGTTCCAGTACCGTCAGCTGGTCCTCGGTAGTGCCATTGGCTCTTGTTCCTTCAGCTGCCCCTCCGGGTTCCAGCACCATCAGCTTGTCCTCGCTACTTCCATTTGCTCTTTCAGCTTCTGCTACCCATCCGGGTTCCAGCACCGTCAGCTGGTTCTCGGCAGTGCCTTTGGCTGAGGTGCCTCCTTCTCGGTATCCGAGTTCCTGCAACGTCTGCTGGTCCTTGGTAGTGCTTTCTAGCACAGGTACCTCCTGCATAGTAACCGGGTTCCAGCACCGTCAGCTGGTCCTCGGTAGTGCCATTGGCTCTTGTTCCTTCTGCTGCCCTTCTGGGTTCCAGCACCGTCAGCTGATCCTCGCTAGTTCCATTGGCTCTTGCAGCTTCGGCTACCCATCCGGGTTCCAGCACCGTCAGCTGGTTCTCGGCAGTTCCTCAGCCTTCATGTACCTTCTGCTACATTTCCAAGTTCAAGCTTTTGGAAATGGTTTTTGTTTATTATCACTCTGGATCTCCCTGACGAAAACCCTGTAGACGACAACCCTGAAGACCACCCCGAAAGAAGACGACGACCACGAAAACGATGACCCTGAAGATGATGACCCGGAACACCACCCCGAAGAAGACCAAAAAGATGACCCTGAAGAAGATGACCAAGAGGACAAACAACATGAAGACAACCACCAAGATACAGAACAACAAGAGACAGAAGACCAAGAAGCTGCAGAACAAAAAGCAGAAGAACATTAAGCATAAGACTAAAATTCAGAGCAAAAGATATTATCTAAAGTATAAGCAGAAGAAGACTAAGCAGTGTATGGGGGTGAGTCTGTTCCTCCTCATGGTGCCCCTGGAAAATGCCTGCTGCTGCAGGCCAAACTGAACGCGGACAAATCCTGTTGTAAATCTTTTGTGACAGGCAGAACGGAAGGTGTAATCTTCAAACTTTTATAGATAACAACTACAGGAATGCCTGACACAAATAAGAATATGATGAACAAGAATAGGAAGAAGATGAAGAAGTAGAATATAAAGAAGAATAATAGTTGAATAAGAAGAATATGAAGAATGTAAAAAAAAGAATAATAGGAAGAAGGTGAAGAAGAAGATGAATAAGGTAAAGAAGAAGTTGATGAAAAAGATGCTGCTGCTGAGGATGATGAAGGAGAAAGTGTGGGAGAAGTAAAAAAGAAGGTGAAGAGCATGAAAGTAGTGAAACATACATATCTGGCAAAATATAAAAAAGGTTAACATAGTCAATATCTTTGTAACTCCGAACGGCTTAAAAAAAAAAGTATTCCTGCTGTTCCATTTGATTGGGCTAAACCTCTATGGCTTTAATGTCTCCTCCACCTCCCAAAATACATTCTACATTATTCTTAGTTGTTTTTCTTCATGTAGAATTAACCTACAAGGAAAAAAAGGGTTTCTTTTTTAATTCCGATATTTCAGTCCCATTGACTTGAATGGGACTTCCGGGATCGGAATCGGCGATACCCGATACTTTTTGGATATCGGCCGATCCAATCCGATCCGATATTTCTCAATATCGGATGGTATCGCTCAACACTAGTTGAGACCACCAGGGATTCTAGTGTTTAAGCGGTAGATCCAATAAGCTTCTCTGGTAAGGAGACGCCGTCTGGCATCCCTTCCCCGAAAAGGTATGGTGACACGTTCTATTCCCTGTACCCGAAAATGCGCTGTATTGCGAGCATGCTGGGATATGAAATGGTAGAGGCTGCTGATACCTGGCGATCTGTATTGTTGGTATTATTAATATCACTAGATGTTCTCTAATTCGTGTTTTTAGTGTCCTAGAAGTACAACCTATATATGATAAATTGCAAGCTTTGCAGTCTATTTTGTATACAACATTGGTCGAATTGCAATTAATATAATTTTTTATTTTAAAATTGACCGTGTTGTCCGTATTTGAGAAATTCTTTTAAATAAATGCGTATTTGCACGTCTTACAATTATTAGACCCGCATTTAAAAAATCCAGTGCAGTTCAACCAATTTTTTGGTGATTTTTTATCCAGAAAAAATAAACTTGGAGATAATTTGCTCCCCAATGTAGGAGCCCTCCTAGATACCACATTAATACCAGGGGCTAGAATTCTGGCTAATTTGTCGTCTTCAAATAGAATTGGGAGATATTTATCTACAATTTTCCTGTGGGAACTGAGGACTATACTGAACACAGATATACGGTTTGTTTCTAAAAGTTTCATCTTGTTTTTTGGTCGATGATTTGATTAGATCAGTGCGATTTTGTTCTTGCACAATCCTTTGTGCTGTTTTGTGCCCAGCATGGAGATTTGCGATTTTTTAAATTTTCTGCAACATAATCAAGTTCCCTCTTTAGATCCCCATCCACATTACAGTTACGCTTTACTCTGGTGAGTTCTCCCACCGGAATGGATTTAGTTGTGTGTCTGCTGTGACTGCTGGTGGCATGCAATAAAGTATTGCCACTGAGGGGTTTATGAAGGGTTTTTGTAAATATATTTTGATTATTTGTCAGTTAATTCCAGAGCAAGAAATGAAATTTTCTCAGAATCATATTTGTGCGTGAATTTAATATTGTAATTGTTGGAATTTAAATAGTTAATGAAACCTGGTATGGCAGATATATCCCCACCCCACTGTGACGTCCGTCTGCGGTTCTGGGCTGCAGCCAGACAACACCCCGAGAAACACTGATAGCCTTTACCCCTATACAGGGATCTGGATTTACAACAGAGCCCAGGAGGCGCTGTCTGAATAGGAGCAGTGGCCAGAGCAGGATGGTCATCAGAGAGGGGTAAAAAACGGGACCAAAAGCGAAGTCAGGTATCCGAGTCTTAACCGGGCGGACAGCAGAAGTACAAGAAAACGGCAGACAATAGCAGAGTCAAATTCAGGCCAAGGTCAGAGTCAAAAACCAGGAGGGCGGCAGAGGTACAGAATCGTTAGGCAGTAGCAGAGTCAGAATATCCAGGCCAAGGTCACAAACCGGGAGAATAGCAGAAGTACAGAATCGTCAGGCAATAGAGGGGTCAGGAATCCAGGCTGAGGTCAGAGTCAAACAATAGTCAATCACTAAGTAACACACAGGGGAACCAAGAATATATCCGGCGGCTTGCAAGACCAGTCCCAAAGTATTTGAGGGATCAGGTCACCCCTCACAGGTTCCCGGACTGATGATGTCATCAGTACCGCCCCCAGGACCAGGCCAGATGATAATGCAGTAACCTTCTGACTGACAGAGGGGCGGAGCCTGCATCCACCAGATGCCTGCGCAGGTGCCCTTACTCTGTCAGCACCATAGCTCACGGGCGAGCCATGGCACCTCCTAGTGACCGTGACAGGAACAGCAGGCCCCGAATTTAAAGGCAACGTGACAGACCGGCGCCTCCTAGAGGCTAAAGCCGGGACAGTAGGCCCTGAGTCTGATATGATGGAACCACGGCCCCTCCCAGTGGCCGAGGCAGGAACAGCCGTCCCTGAGTCTGACGACGAAGTGGCGGTCCGGCGCCTCCTAGTGGCCGCGACCGGAACAGCAGGCCCCAAGTCTGGCGGCGACGTGACAGTACCCCCCCCTCCAAGAGGGGCCTCCGGACCCTCAAAACCCGGTTTGTCAGGGTGAAGGAGGTGAAACCTTCTAATCAACCCCTTGGCATGGATGTCACTAGCGGGGACCCAGGACCTCTCCTCTGGGCCGTAGCCCTTCCAATGCACCAAATATTGCACAGACTTTCTCACTAAACGGGAATCAAGGCTACCCTGGACTTCGTACTCCAAGGCACCCTTGACCAAAACTGGAGGAGGAGGGGACTGGATAGGGTGAATTGGGGAGCGGTACACCTTGAGGAGGGATTTGTGGAAAACATTAGGTATTTTAAATGACTGCGGGAGCTTTAAACGAAAGGCTACCAGATTAATTACCTCTAAAATCTCATAGGGACCAATAAACCTGGGGCCCAGTTTGGGAGATGGCACCTTAAGCTTAATGTTTTTGGTAGACAGCCAAACTTTGTCCCCAACTCCTAGGTGCGGCCCCGTGGACCTCCGTTTATTTGCGGCCGAAGCCTGCCTGACTTGGGACCCTTTCAAGTTTGTGTTCACCTCCGACCAGATTGTCCTTAAGTGACGTATGGAATTCTCTACTCCCGGGAGCTCCGACATCTTGGCCGAAAAGGAACCGAAACGTGGGTGCAAACCATAATTGCAGAAGAACGGGGTGGTTTTGATAGATTCCTGGTATTGGTTATTTAGAGCGAATTCAGCTAATGGAAGATGTTCCGCCCAATCGGACTGATGTTCCGAGACATAGCAGCGAAGATATTGCTCTAGAGCCTGGTTGGTACGCTCCGTTTGACCATTGGTCTCAGGGTGGTAAGCGGAGGAGAAGGATAATTCAATACCAATACGTTTGCAGAATGCTCTCCAGAATTTAGAAACAAACTGGGTACCTCGGTCGGACACGATATTCTCTGGAGCGCCATGCAGTCGTATTACATGAACAATAAACAACTTACTCAAAGTTTCTGAATTAGGTAATCCAGAGAGGGGAGCAAAATTACATTGCTTACTGAACCTGTCCACCACCACCCAGATACATGTCTTCCCTTCTGAGGGTGGTAGGTCAGTAATGAAGTCCATGGAGATGTGGGTCCATGGACTCTCTGGGGCGGGCAAGGACTGGAGCCAACCGGCAGGCCAATTATGAGGGGACTTGGCGCGAGCACAGATTTCACAAGCTAGTACATAATCCTTACAGTCCTTAACTACCATTGGCCACCAAAAATTCCTAGTCACAAGTCTGGCGGTATTATTGACACCAGGATGGCCTGCCAGGACAGAGTCGTGCGACTGCTTCAGAACTTGTAGGTGAAATGGTGCTGGAACAAACAATTTCTTGGGGGGCGTCGAATCAGGGGCTGGTTCTGGGGATCTACGGATCTCCTCCAGAAGGTCCAGAGACACGGCCAACAAAACAATCCCATTGGCCAGTATTGGAACTGGCTCCGAGTCCTCAGCCTGTGAGGGGCAGAAACTTCGAGAGAGAGCATCAGCCCTCACATTTTTAGTACCAGGACGAAAGGTGATTAAAAAAAATCAAACCTAGAGAAGAACAAGGCCCACCTCGCTTGTCTAGGATTTAATCTTTTAGCTGACTCCAGGTAAGTCAGATTCTTGTGATCTGTAATCACAGTGATCTTATGTTTGGCGCCTTCGAGGAAGTGGCGCCATTCTTCGAAGGCCCATTTGATCGCCAATAATTCCCGATTACCTATATCGTAATTTTTCTCAGTGGCAGAGAATTTGCGGGAGAAAAAGGCACATGGGCGAAGCTGAGTGAGTGATGCAGTGCCTTCCGACAGCACTGCTCCCACTCCGACCTCAGAGGCGTCCACCTCTATGATAAACGGGCGGTCCAGATCAGGCTGAACCAAAACTGGGTTGGCTACAAAGCACTCTTAACGTAGCAAAAGCCTGAATTGCCTCAGGGTTCCAATTGGTCACGTCTGCCCCTTTTCGGGTCAAATCCGTGAGCGGTTTAGCAATTTCGGAGAAACCCCTGATGAATTTTCGGTAATAGTTTGCAAACCCTAAAAATCGCTGCAGCGCTTTTAGCGACTTGGGTTGCACCCAAGTTTTAATAGGTTGGATCTTGGCAGGATCCATACGGAAGCCTTTGCCTGAAACCACATATCCTAAAAATTGTACCTCCTCCGCAAAAAAAACACATTTCTCCAGTTTAGCAAACAGGGAGTGTTCTCGCAGTCTCTGCAGCACAGAACGAGCGTGCGGAGCATGTGTCACAGGGTCAGCAGAGTAAATCAAAATGTCATCTAAATACACCACGACATACACCCCACAAATGTCTCTGAAAATGTCATTTACAAAGTGCTGGAATACGGCAGGTGCGTTACTGAGTCCGAACGGCATTACGAGGTACTCAAAGTGGCCAAGGGGTGTATTAAAGGCGGTCTTCCACTCATCCCCGTCTCTTATACGAACCAGATTAGGCTGTGTGCACACGCTGCGGATTTTGCTGCAGTTCCGCAGCGGTTTTGGCCGCTGCGGACCCGCAGCAGTTTCTGCTGCGGTGTACAGTACCATGATCCCCTATGGGAATCAAAAACCACAGTGCAGACGGTGCAGAATTTTCCGCGCGGATTATCTGCGGTTTTCAATCCGCAGAAAAAATTGACATGTCAATTCTTTCTGCGGATTCTCCTGCGGTTTGCCATCTCCTCTATTGAGGAGATGAAAAACCGCAGGGCAAAACCGCAGAGCAATCCGCAGGTAAAACCGCTGGTATTTTGACCTGCGGTTTCACCTGCGGATTTTACAAAATCCGCGCGGATGAATCAGCACCTAATCCGCAGCGTGTGCACACAGCCTTATATGCCCCCCGGAGGTCAAGTTTAGTAAACCAACGGGCTTCCATTAACTGATTAAAAAGATCAGGGATGAGTGGAAGCGGGTACTGGTTCTTTATAGTGATTGCGTTCAATTCCCGGTAATCAATGCAGGGTCTGAGACCACCATCTTTCTTCTCCAAAAAGAAGAACCCGGCCCCAACTGGTGAAATGGACGGTCTAATAAACCCTTTTTTTAAGCTGTCTGCTATATAGTCATTCATGGCCTGACGCTCTGGAGTGGAGAGATTAAATATTCTTCCCTTAGGGAGACGGGCATCCGGAATCAGGTCTATAGGGCAATCATACTCTCTGTGAGGGGGTAGCTTTTCAGATTCTACAATAGAAAAAACATCCTCATAGTCCCTGAAGGCAAACGGTATGCGGGAGGTTTTAACCTTAACTTGGTTTACTGCCAAGGATATGCAGTTATCCTGACACTGTGGACTCCAGCGCACAACGTCACCCAAGTACCAGTCGATGACAGGATTGTGATGGCGTAACCATGGCATACCCAGAATAACTGCAGAGGTTAAATTGTCCATCACAAAAAATGACACCAGCTCAGTGTGTAATGTTCCCACAGACATGGCAACCTTGGCAGTAACAAACTTAACCCCCTCCTGAATAATGGATGTGCCATTAATAGCCGTGGTTTTAATAGGGGCGTTAAGTTTTAGTAGAGTTACACCCAGATTCCTAGCAGTCAAAGAATCCATAAAGTTTCCGTCAGAGCCACTATCCACATACGCGTTTAAACACAGCGATTTCTGACCACATGAAACTGAGATGGGTAATAAAACTTTAGCCGCATCTGCAGGCAATACCTGAGCCTCTGGACAACCATAGCCAGAGCTGCCCAGAGGCCGAAGTCCCAGGAGTATGGATCTCTGACGAGCAGCTCTCTCCCTGTGGACTCCAGACTGCAGCATGCTGGTGCAGGAGAGTGGCCTTCCAGGCTGTGCAATGCAACAGGTGGTCAGGCCAAAAATCAGCTCAAGTCAGAAGAAGGGGGAAAAAATTCAGGGAGACTGCCTTTACATATGTTAGGAATATACACAAGAAGCAGTTTTATTTATGGCCGGATATAATGTGACGTCCGTCTGCGGTTCTGGGCTGCAGTAAGACAACACCCCGAGCAACCCCGATACCCTTTACCCCTATACAGGGATCTGGATTTACAGCAGAGCCCAGGAGGCGCTGTCTGAATATGAGCAGCGGCCAGAGCAGGACGGTCGCCAGAGAGGGGTAAAAAACGGACCAAAAGCGAAGTCAGGTATCCGAGTCTAAACCAGGCGGACAGCAGATGTACAAAAACGGCAGGCAATAGCAGAGTCAAATTCAGGCCAAGGTCAGAGTCAAAAACCAGGAGGACGGCAGAGGTACAGAATCAGAATATCCAGGCCAAGGTCACAAACCGGGAGAATAGCAGTACAGAATCGTCAGGCAATAGAGGGGTCAGAAATCCAGGCTGAGGTCAGAGTCAAACAATAGTCAATCACCAAGTAGCGCACAGGGGAACCAAGAATATATCCGGCGGCCTGCAAGACCAGTCCCAAAGTATTTGAGGGATCAGGTCACCCCTCACAGGTTCCCGGACTGCTGATGTCATCCGGACCACCCCCAGGACCAGGCCAGATGATAATGCAGTAACCTTCTGACTGACAGAGGGGCGGAGCCTGCATCCACCAGATGCCTGCGCAGGTGCCCTTACTCTGTCAGCACCATAACTCACGGGCGAGCCATGGCGCCTCCTAGTGACCGCGACCAGAACAGCAGGCCCCGAATTTAAAGGCAACGTTTCAGACCGGCGCCTCCTAGAGAAAACAGAAAGCAAAAAACACAAATATCCTGAACTAAAAGTAAAAAATATACTGCAAATAATGCATAAAGGTAATAATAATAATAATAAGGGTATTTAGTAAACATAATTTTGATCAAAATAATGTACAAGCCATCCCGCCACGTCACGGCAACCCTTGTGGGACAGTCCCTACTCTAGTATTTAAAACCTTATCACTTGCCAAGTGGCGTGAATGTGAATAAGGGTCGAGCGGCTGAACCACTTGTAACAGCTTAGGCCAGACTGGATGGCTTTCCCAGCTCAGAAAAAGGGGCGGTCACACCCCTATATGCACTGAATGCACAATGAAATGAATAAAAAACAAATCTGAACTGAGACAAGTAAGTTAATGTGTATGCACAATGTAAGTGCATTTTAACACATGACCATTAACCAGAGAATTCAGAAAGCAAAAAACACAAATATCCTGAACTAAAAGTAAAAAATATACTGCAAATAATGCATAAAGGTAATAATAATAATAAGGGTATTTAGTAAACATAATTTTGATCAAAATAATGTACAAGCCATCCCGCCACGTCACGGCAACCCTTGTGGGACGGCGCCTCCTAGAGGCTAAAGCCGGGACAGTAGGCCCTGAGTCTGATGTAACGGAACCACGGCCCCTCCCAGTGGCCGAGGCAGGAACAGCTGTACCTGAGTCTGACGACGAAGTGGCGGTCCGGCGCCTCCTAGTGGCCGCGACCGGAACAGCAGGCCCCAAGTCTGGCGGCGACGTGACACCCACTCTATGAGCGTATCATCAATATATCTGCCATACCAGTTCATCTGATCGCAGAAAGGATTATTGGAGGCAAAAATATATTCTGATTCCCAAAAGGACATCACTAGGTTGGCAAGGGAAGGTGAATATTTGGCCCCCATTGCCACACCCATTCTCTGCAAAAAAAATTGTGTGTCAGCAAAAAACGCACCACATTTAAAATATAGTTTTTCAGATCACCAGAATAGTTACTAAATTTGTGAAGGTGAAAATGCAGCGCTTGTATCGCCCAATCATGCGGAACGCATGTGTATAAAGACATCACAGCACCACCAGGGGGAGGATGAGGACAAAGTTTGTTCAGAAAAAACTTCTAGGATTTGTTTGGAATCTCTAATATACCCTGGAGTTCTTTGAACTAAAGGTTGAAGCAATGAATCAACCCATTGACACAGGTGTTCGTTTGCGGAACCGATTTCTGATACAATGGGTCGCATGGGCGGGAAACCATCAGTGTTAGGAATCTTTGGAACCCCATGTATTATTGGAAGGACTGGATTTTTTACCTCCAAATATTCAGCCTGCTTCATTGTAAATACTCCCAAGCTGAGACCCTCTTGAATAACTAGATTGCATTCATTTTTGATAATATTTAGAGGATTAGCCTTGAGTTTTTCATACACCAATTGATCTGAAAGTAATTCCATCATTTTTGCATAGTATTCCACAGAATTTAGCACTACTACCACCCCACCTTTATCCCACATTAGTTTCAATTAATTTTTTTATATTTTTTTTTATATATTTTTTTGTTTTGCTTATTTTTCTATTCATTCATTTTTCTGTTTGTTTTGTACCTTAAATATCATGGTTAATGCTTTTACATTTTGTATAGGACCTGCTTATCTGTCATGTGATATACTATTGTGTTGTGATTGGTTACAATCTTCTATATAGAGATAAGCTGTATATGTACTAGTATGGCTTGGTCAAAGACCGACAAGGTCGAAACGCGTAGCCTCTGTCTGTTATGGCACCTGTGGAGAGCGCACAAGCTATTTGTGCATTTTAATACGTTTTTTTCCATAAAGAAGAAAAGGATTTTATACGCAGCTGGAGCCAATTCTTCCTTTGCCTTGTTCGTTTCCACGTTTGTCTGCACAGGGTTCCGAGGGTCTGCGCGGGGTTCCGAGGGTCTGCGCGGCGTTCCGAGGGTCTGCGCGGTGGCTGGTGAGCTGGCGTACTATTCATTTTGTCTTCCATTGGATATTTATACCATCCTTGGGAGTTGTACAAATTGGGGCTAACTTCACCCACAAAGCACGTCCTGACGCTGGCACTGGTGTCAGGACGTAATCTTTCACTGCATATGAGCACTGTGTGTGCATGCTAACTGAGCAAGAAGAAATTAATTGGCCAGCGGCAATCAAAATATAGCTGTTGGGCCAGAAGAGCTGCCGGGGATTAAAAAGTTCATCGAGGGCCTGAGGTTCCCCACCCCTACCGTAGACTGTAAGCACGTAAGGGTCCTCTCCCCTCTGTACCAGTCGGTCAATGTTATTTTGTTCTTTGTGATTTATATTTGTATTTTGTATATAGCTCCTGCTCATGTTCAGCACAATGGAATCAATGGGGTTAAAAAAAAACAACTAGTTATTATTATTCATTTTTATAGCTCCATTTATTCCATGGCGCTTTACATGTGAAAAGGGGAAATATAGACAAGTATAATAAACATGTGTAAGACAAGGGACACACAAGTACAGAAGGAGAGGGGACCCGGCCCGCGAGGGCTCACAGTCTACAGGGATGGGTGAGGATACAGTAGGAGAGGGTAGAGCAGGTCGTGCGGTGGTTCAGTAGACTGAGCATCATTGCAGGTTGTTGGCTTGTCGGAACAGGTGGGTCTTCAGGTTCCTTTTGAAGGATTCCGTGGTAGGCGAAAGTCTGATGTGTTGGGGTAGAGAGTTCCAGAGTATGGGGGAAGCACGGGAGAAGTCTTGTATGCGGTTGTGGGAAGAAGAGATAATCAGGGAGTAGAGAAGGAGATCTTGAAAGGATCGGAGGTTGCGTGTAGGTAAGTATCGGGAGACCATGTCACAGATGTATGGAGGAGACAGGTTGTGGATGGCTTATGTCATAGTTAAGGTTTTTAACTGGAGCCACTGGATAATAGGAAGCCAGTGAAGGGCTTGGCATAGAGGAGAGGCTGAGGAATAACAGGGATACAGGTGGATTAGTCGCGCAGCAGAATGTAGGATGGATTGGAGTGGGTTGCAGTAGTTGAGGCGGGAGATGATAAGAGCACGCACTTGTGTTTTTGTGGTTTCATGGTCAAGGAATGTACAGATTCGGGAAATATTTTTGAGTTTGAGTCAGCAGGAGGAGGCGAGGGCTTGGCTATGTGGCTTGAAAGAGAGGGATATATAATGGATAATAATATAATAATAATGGACAGGTTTCTGAACTCCTGTGCAATGTTGTTACATCTACTGTTCAGCACTTGCTCTTTACAGGAGTGGGCAGAAACTATCGCAGTTACTGATGATGAACACAAAGCTCTTCCCAAACTGTTTTCTGTTGCAGGAAAGAGCAATATATAGAAACAAGTTGTGAAGTGTGATAGTTGATGAGGGGAGGGGGTGCAGGAACGTGTAGATTTTACTGCAGCACTTTTTTATTTTTGAAGTCCCAGAAGAATCCTAGACGTGTGTAGGACGAGATCACCAGCACTCACCTCCCACTGACGGGCCTATTTGAAAGCAGATTTGTCATCAAATTTCATAATACACACTACATACATATTAACAAACGCTATAAAACTGGGCCCAAGAAAGAATGAAAATAAAAAAAGAACATACCTCGGCTCTCCCCTGCTCCTCTATGCTATCCAATCCCACGCTCCTAGTTTCCTCTATCAGTGGTCTGTATCTGATCGGCTGCAGTGGTCACCTGACACACCCCAGTAGAAGAGGATGCCGGGAAACCAGTGGGTACAACGAGCAGCAGCACAGAGCAGAAGCAGGCAGGTTGTTTGGTGCGCATGTAGTAACATAGCACAGGAGTAGGCGCAGTGGGCACCGGTCCAGTTCGCGTCGTGCAAAAGACAGCAGCCAAGATGAGACTGTCATCATCGGGATTTGGGATTTCTTTAGGGTTAGGAATAGGATAATAAAATAGATAAACAAAATAATCAACAACAAAAAGTAAAAAAAACAAAAAAGGAACATTATATTGGTAACATGTTATGTGTGATTTCAGGAAAGTATAGAAAAACTACAAGTCCTATCTATAATTACATCAGTGTGTTCCCCAAATAACAAAACATGTGCTTGTGGGATATGGGGACAATACTGAACTGATGGACGAGACTCGCGGAGCATTAACAGTCCTAAAATACTCGCCTTACACGTCGCACTGGCTACCTTTGCTGTGCCGCTGCCTCCATCGTCCCATTTTAAAAATATTTTCAGTACTGAACAATCTCTTAGATTAACTTTTACCTGGTTAAGCTAGTGTACTTACTCTGAAAATCCATATCAGAATAGCTATGTGATGAGGTCTAGCAGGACTCATAAAATGTTCATTTTAATATCGATGGGAAAACTTTCAAACTGGATTCTACAGGCATTCTGATTTTCAGAGTAAGTACACCAGTCTACAAAGACCCAGGGTCCACAAAGCTGAAATAAACCAGAATCATGTAAAAAGGATGCTTTTCTCTAGATTTATTTTTACATAATTAAATCCAAATGTAAAAAGTCATCAATTATAAAACAATTTGCATTTCATTTATATTTTGGCAAATTAGTATCTTATTCAGTCATTATGGATTTGCTTATTGAAATACTTGTCATTAATGTTTCTGAGCTTCTAACTACTCACAGGGAAAGGGATTCAGCACAGTTGTGGGTCATAGACCGTCTGATGAGAAGGGGCAGGTCATAATAGATCAGGGGTGGAGTCTGTGTAACTGCATGTGTGCAAGGTTGTCAGCCCCGCCCCCCAGTGATGACATCACTGAAATAATATAATGACATGTGATCAGACATGAGACCACACCCGTTATATTACAAAATGAGCTACCCATCTATTACGGCTGACAACTAGCTTGTCTATCATGTGTGAGAGTTTGTCAGCCCCATACCCTTTTAATACAGTGTCTTAAGTCTCTATGTCTTAAGTGGCCTCTTTCCTGCCTTTATTGACACCTGGTAGCCTCCAGAAGCTTTCACCTCGCTGTGTGCAGATGCGCTGACACCTGCCTGCTGCCATTTATGGGCAAGCTCTGTATCTGAATCCTCTTTAGGCTATGTGCACACAGTGCGTATTCTGTGCATGCATTTTCTGTGCAGAATTCACGAAATCCGCAGGTCAAATGACCTGCATTTTTCCTGCGGATTTCTTCCTGTTTTTTTGCGTTTTTTGTGCTGTTTTCGACTGCGGTTTTCCACCTGCAGATTCCTATAGTGGAGTAGGTGGAAAACTGCAGGAAAACCGCACAAAAGAAGTCACATGCTGCTTTTTTTTTCCGCACGAAAACCGCGCGGAAAAATCCGCCGCATGTGCACAGCGGTTGTTTTTTTTCATAGTGTTTAATGCTACTGTACATCACCTGCAGTTCTGCTGCAGATCCGCAGCGGCAAAACAGCTGCGGATCCGCGGCAGAATCCGCACCGTGTGCACAGGGCCTTAGGAGACAGTCCTGGCACTTGCAGGACTTTTTGGGGCTCCCTGAATCCTTCACAGCAATTGAAGTTCATTCCTTCAAGTTCCTGATTATCTGATAAATTGTTGATTTAGGGGCAATCTTATAAGCAGCAATGTCCTTGCTTGTAAAGCCCTTTTTCATGCAATTCAATGATAACTGTGCGTGTTTACTTGGAGGTACCTATGGTTAACATTTAAAGACAATGAACTCTGGCACCTGCCCCATTAGAAAGCAACAAGACTCCTCTAATTTTTCAATCAGCATGACAGAGTGATATCAGCTGCCTTGTTCCTGTTAACACTTTCTCCTGAGCTAATGAGAAGATCACTGAAATTATGTTAGCCGGGAATATTATCGTATTATTCAGTGAAAATGGAAGGTTTGCAGTTAAATTAATTTTCATGGCATGGAATGTCTTTAGCTGGTTCACCCCTTTTTTTCTTTCAAGGATGGACTTTGCAACTTTTGGAGTTCATCTGACCCCTCTTCACAATCTACAGTTAATGCAAATTGCCGCAAAAAAACAGAAGCAACAGAATTTGTGAAAGAAAAAGTTGTCTCCATTTTAAAACTTTTGACCTCAACCGTATGTCTTCGGCTTCACCTGGATCATCTTCAGGGCTGAGTCTCTAATTTGCTTTGTCTTCACACCATAGATGATCGGGTTCAAGAATGCTGGGAACACAATGTAGATATTTGCTAGAAAGATGTGAACATTTTGTGGAACTATCTTCTGTCCAAACCTATAAGTCACAAAGGTGAATATTCCAGGTACATAGGCGGCAAAGATGACACAAATGTGAGAGCCACATGTTCCCGCTGCCTTGCGGCGAGCGTTCCTAGATGGCAGCTGGAATATGGCCCGCAAAATCATCATATAAGAAAGCCCAATAAACATCAGGTCAAAGCCGGTGATAGAAAGAGACACGACAAGGCCATAAATACTGTTCACTCTTGTATCTCCACACGCCACATTCACCACGGCCATGTGATCGCAGTACGAGTGCAACACGACGTCACTGCCACAATAGTGCAACCGGCAAACCAGAACTGGAATGGGGAAAATGGTGAGAAAGGCTCTGACCAGGACGGAAACCGCAATTCTCTCCAGAACTATGAAGGTAAGGATGGATGTGTATCTGAGCGGGGAACAGATAGCGATGTAGCGGTCATAAGCCATGGCTGCCAAGACCCCTGACTCCACCACTGACAGGAAGTGAACAAAAAACATCTGAACAAGGCAAGATGAAGCATCAATGCGGCTATCGCTTGTCCAGAAGATTCCCAGCATCTTTGGCACGGTGGAGCTTGAGAAGGCCAGGTCATTGATTGCCAACATGGCCAGGAAGAAGTACATGGGTCCATGGAGGCTCTTATGAGTCCAAATTATGTACGTTATTGAGAAGTTTCCAAGAATGGCCAAGATATAGAGGACACAGAAGAAAATGGATATCAAAATACCAAGATCTTCCAACCCAGAGATCCCAATAAGGAAGAAGGAGGCTGGCATTTGGGTGCTGGTGTTGGAGATGAGGAGCATTGATCGTAATATGCCATCCACTAGCTGAGACGAAACTTGTTGGAGATCATTTTCTGTATCTGAGGAAAAGGAGACAAGAAAAATAAGGATTTATTATGAAGAACATTTTTGGGACTTCTCGATTGGTTTGTTGGTGGCTTTTTCCTGTAATTCTCTGTAGTGTGGTGACAAAGATAATGGTCTGTATATGTCACAAGTAAAACAGTTCATTCTCCCACATTGTCTGCGTGCCGATGAGTAGGTAGTAAAAATGGAGAGAAAAACCATAACTGGGGTGAAATGGTGAAAAAGCGCAATTCCGTAACAACAAAACCCCTACAATTTTGGGGGGTTTTGTTGTTACGTCGTTCATTGTGTGGTAGAAATGACTTGGGAATCTGATCTCCCAGATCAATGTAATTATGGCAATACAGAGATCGAGCCGCAGTGGAGGCTAGTCAGACCGGAGAGTCCCCGGTGGCTTCACCACATTCACTGTTCTTGAGTGATACACGCATGCAAGGAAAGACTTGTCACTCCAGGGCAGAGGGCGGGGAGACTCTACCACAGACCCGCCTGTCTGACTAGACTGCCATGCGGCTCGCTCCCCAGAAGATATGAAACTATGCGGTATTTCAGAGTCAAACATACCGGCTGAGATCATACACTCGGTGCCTGATAAATGCTGCTCGTGGGTCAGCACATGTATCAGCTGTTACGTTACCTATCAAGTTTTATAAAAAGTTTTTTTAGATTTTAGTGATTTAAATTTTTTTTCAGAGTCTTGCCTTTTTTCTACCCCTGTAGCGGTGGGAGTTCTTGCTTTTTTTGCTTCCTGAGTTACACTTTTTGTTGATGCCATTTTGGGCATATACAACATATTGTTCGCTTTTTATTGTAATTTTTTAGGGAAATGCGGCAATGGAAAAAAAGCAATTCTGGACTTAGTTTTTTTCATTTTTGGCTTTTAACAAATAATTGAAATAACATTATATTTTCATTGTCTTTTATAGACACAATGTTACCAAATATGTTTATTTTTCTTTTTTAATTTCACTACTTTTCAAGGTGATCTAAACATTTTATATTGTTTGTTTTTTAAAATTTGTATTTTTTTTACTCCCATTTTAACTTGCGATGGTTCGATTCCTTGCACTAAATCCTGCAGTATTGCAGTGTATGGTGTAATTGTGGATTTCTTATGAAGCTTAGCTTCTGGTTAAGCTTCACAAAAGGACTCAGTGAAGCTCCGCCTACTGCCGCACCTCCTCCATTCTGCTCCGCCTACGTCTACACGCAGCCTACGTACCTATCTTTAACATTGGGTACGCTGGCCATGCGGATGTATGCGGATGCGTCCGCATGCGACGTTTTGACGAACGCAACGTGTTGCAATTTCTTGCGGTCGCCGCATTGCATCAATCTTTTAACTATGTAACTATTTGCAGATAATTGAAATGGTGCCTGAAAAATGACTATTGCAAGGATCGACTAAATATAGATTGTCAAGACCAGATAGTTTGTTCACTTCGAAAACAGAGGAGGAAAAACTGCAAATAGATTAAAAATAATCAAATAATGCTACTTGATCTCATCTCCATTCTTAACCTTTATGTAAATACTGAATGAGGGACACTTGTTAATTATAAAAATAGGTTACATGCCTCTCTGTAGAGACACAGAGAGACAGAGACAGTCAGAGATTCAGCCAAGACATCCAAAGGACCAGAAACAGGACAGCAGCCTCATGGCTTCATCACGATGGACACAGATTTATTATTCTACAGGATGCCAGCTTAGGGGACTTCGGCCCCGGCTGGAAGAACACAGATCTGCTCTATTGACCATCGCTAAACCATGCATACATTTGGAGAAAGCCAGGATTGGGACCCGCTGGTCGCCTGGCTCCATGGAGATGTTCAGAGAAGTCAGGTTGTCACCCTCCAGTCAACTGGCCTTGTACCTAAATTTACTGTTATCATCCTACGCTTGTCGTCACGTCCTCTCTGTGTGCATGCCACAAGTAGGATAGTTGACCCTGGAAGATGATTCCAGGTTGTGACCCTTCAGTCAACTGGCCTTGTACCTGAATGGACTGTCATCTTCCTACGCTTGCCGTTAACTGCTCTCTGTGTGTGTGCCACAGTTCGGATAATCGACGCCAGACGCTCTGAAGTAACAGCTGCCATCATGGTGAGTTAACGGAAGGGTGAGACTCTGTAATTTGCACCATCTTGTGTATTTGCTGGGACTGTTCTGTGCTATTGTGTGATGGTGGGTCAATAAATTATTCCCACACTGTTTTACCCTCACCCTGTGTTGTCTGAGTAGTGTTCTGGCCACAGGTAGAGAGTGTGGGCATTCGGTGGCATGAGCCCTGGTCCATGCGGTCTTTCTTAAGACAGCTAGGCCAGCGGATGAAAGCATCACCTAACCCTGTATGTCTATGTAGCGCCCCTGAGGCTTCAGTCGCCACAGAGGTACTGCAACTCCTCCTGAGGTGTGGCACCCCACCATCCAGGTAAGGTGGAGACTCCTGACCACACTCCAACACCTGCACCCCACACCACAAAGTAGTGTAGCAAAGCACCCATTGGTGGTTCCCTGCTTGGAACACGAAACGTGCTGGGAGGCGGGTGGAGTTAGTATATATATGACAAGAGCGGGAAGTTTTAGGGTCTTTGGTAGTCTGAGCTTGAGAGTGAGCAGTTAGCCAGCGAGCGAGTCTGAGTGGATCCCTAGAGAGAGGGATGGATGGATGGGAGTGCTGTAGCAAATCCCAGTGACCTGGGTCTGCTGGCACAAGAAAGGAAGAGTGAGAGAGCGACAAAGACTGAAAGCCTAATTCTCCATAAGAAGGAAAGATTAGTTTGGAACGTGAGGAAAAAAGAGAACAGAGGACGTGGGTTAGAGCAGAACCCTTCCTAGAAGTTCTAAGCGCAAGGCCAGGGCCCGGTCCCCGAGGTTGTATGGATACTAATGGTCCTGCAGCAGACACCGGACGAATAGAAGTAGTGACCACTTTATTCCCACACAATACTTGGGGGCATCAGACAGGAGGAACTCCAGTGTAACTCAGTACTGTGAGTACTTCATTCTTAGGCGCTATAAGAGGAGGCTTTCAGAGAAGGCACATGTTGGCAGAGTGTTGGAAAGGAGGACTTCATCTTGCCTGGAAGTTGGCTGAGCTCTGAACCCGGAGAACGGGGCACGGAAGCGGGCACTACAGACTGTGAGTAAACCTTTGGAACTACATATCCTGGTGTCCTCCACTTACTCCTGCACCAACACATTCAGCACGGCCACATCTCGTTGCCATCCAATGCACTGTCTGCGCCTATTCCCTGCCTCTTCATTTACTACACTGCCCTGGGACTACAGCCCTGCCTGTGGAGGGCTACAACATCTTTGCTGCACCACACCATCAGTCCCAGAGGATCTGCATGCAGCGTCGGGTTAACACCTCCCTTGCCGAATACCACAGGTGGCGTCACGAATCATCAATAGACTTTACCCCCTTTAACAATGGAACCCAGGGCCACGGGCAGGGTCACTGCTGCCGTGACATTCCCCCATTGAGATCAACGGGCCCGGTACCGAGTACCCCATTGCCCTGGTGACTGAGGGCGCTACATCTACATAGGGCTGGAAACGAAAGAGCTGTAAACATCAGTGATTGAAGGGCCACAGTGGAGGCAGCGCCATATCTCTGCTGTAAGGAGATGTAGAAAAGAATGGAAACCAAGACAGCCAGAGCCACTGGACTACTACTCCTAATATCCCACATCATCCCGTCAGCCAGAGCTACCGGACTACTACCCCTAATATCCCACATCATCCCGTCAGCCAGAGCCACCGGACTACTACTCCTAATATCCCACATCATCCCGTCAGCCAGAGCTACCGGACTACTACCTCTAATATCCCACATCATCGCATCAGCCAGAGCCACCGGACTACTACCCCTAATATCCCACATCATCCCGTCAGCCAGAGCCACCGGACTACTACCACTAATATCCCACATCATCCCGTCAGCCAGAGCCACCGGACTACTACCCCTAATATCCCACATCATCCCGTCAGCCAGAGCCACCGGACTACTACCACTAATATCCCACATCATCCCATCAGCCAGAGCCACCGAACTACTACCCCTAATATCCCACATCATCCTGTCAGCCAGAGCCACCGGACTACAACCACTAATATCCCACATCATCCCATCAGCCAGAGCCACCGGACTACTACCCCTAATATCCCACATCATCCCATCAGCCAGAGCCACCGGACTACTACCACTAATATCCCACATCATCCCGTCAGCCAGAGCCACCGGACTACTACCTCTAATATCCCACATCATCGCATCAGCCAGAGCCACCGGACTACTACCCCTAATATCCCACATCATCGCATCAGCCAGAGCCACCGGACTACTACCACTAATATCCCACATAATCCCGTCAGCCAGAGCCACCGGACTACTACCCCTAATATCCCACATCCCGTCAGCCAGAGCCACCGGACTACTACCCCTAATATCCCACATCATCCCGTCAGCCAGAGCCACCGGACTACTACCCCTAATATCCCACATCATCCCATCAGCCAGAGCCACCGGACTACTACCCTTAATATCCCATATCATCCCATCAGCCAGAGCCACCGGACTACTACCACTAATATCCCAGATCATCCCGTCAGCCAGAGCCACCGGACTACTACCCCTAATATCCCACATCATCCCATCAGCCAGAGCCACCGGACTACTACCCCTAATATCCCACATCATCCCATCAGCCAGAGCCACCGGACTACTACCACTAATATCCCACATCATCCCATCAGCCAGAGCCACCGGACTACTACCCCTAATATCCCACATCATCCCATCAGCCAGAGCCACCGGACTACTACCCCTAATATCCCATATCATCCCATCAGCCAGAGCCACCGGACTACTACCACTAATATCCCACATCATCCCATCAGCCAGAGCCACCGGACTACTACCCCTAATATCCCACATCATCCCATCAGCCAGAGCCACCGGACTACTACCCTTAATATCCCACATCATCCCGTCAGCCAGAGCCACCGGACTACTACCACTAATATCCCACATCATCCCGTCAGCCAGAGCCACCGGACTACTACCCCTAATATCCCACATCATCCCATCAGCCAGAGCCACCGGACTACTACCCCTAATATCCCAGATCATCCCGTCAGCCAGAGCCACCGGACAACTACCCCTAATATCCCACATCATCCCATCAGCCAGAGCCACCGGACTATTACCCCTAATATCCCACATCATCCCGTCAGCCAGAGCCACCGGACTACTACCACTAATATCCCACATCATCCCGTCAGCCAGAGCCACCGGACTACTACCCCTAATATCCCACATCATCCCATCAGCCAGAGCCACCGGACTACTACCCCTAATATCCCAGATCATCCCGTCAGCCAGAGCCACCGGACAACTACCCCTAATATCCCACATCATCCCATCAGCCAGAGCCACAGGACTATTACCCCTAATATCCCACATCATCCCGTCAGCCAGAGCAACCGGACTACTACCCCTAATATCCCAGATCATCCCGTCAGCCAGAGCCACCGGACTACTACCACTAATATCCCACATCATCCCGTCAGCCAGAGCCACCGGACTACTACCCCTAATATCGCACATCATCCCATCTGCCAGAGCCACCGGACTACTACCCCTAATATCCCAGATCATCCCGTCAGCCAGAGCCACCGGACTACTACCCTTAATATCCCATATCATCCCATCAGCCAGAGCCACCGGACTACTACCACTAATATCCCACATCATCCCGTCAGCCAGAGCCACCGGACTACTACCCCTAATATCCCACATCATCCCGTCAGCCAGAGCCACCGGACTACTACCCCTAATATCCCACATCATCCCATCAGCCAGAGCCACAGGAATATTACCCCTAATATCCCACATCATCCCATCAGCCAGAGCCACCGGACTACTACCACTAATATCCCACATCATCCCGTCAGCCAGAGCCACCGGACTACTACCACTAATATCCCACATCATCCCGTCAGCCAGAGCCACAGGACTATTACCCTTAATATCCCATATCATCCCATCAGCCAGAGCCACCGGACTACTACCACTAATATCCCACATCATCCCGTCAGCCAGAGCCACCGGACTACTACCCCTAATATCCCACATCATCCCGTCAGCCAGAGCCACCGGACTACTACCCCTAATATCCCACATCATCCCATCAGCCAGAGCCACAGGACTATTACCCCTAATATCCCACATCATCCCATCAGCCAGAGCCACCGGACTACTACCCCTAATATCCCACATCATCCCGTCAGCCAGAGACACCGGACTACTACCACTAATATCGCACATCATCCCATCAGCCAGAGCCACCGGACTACTACCCCTAATATCCCAGATCATCCCGTCAGCCAGAGCCACCGGACTACTACCCTTAATATCCCATATCATCCCATCAGCCAGAGCCACCGGACTACTACCACTAATATCCCACATCATCCCGTCAGCCAGAGCCACCGGACTACTACCCCTAATATCCCACATCATCCCGTCAGCCAGAGCCACCGGACTACTACCCCTAATATCCCACATCATACCATCAGCCAGAGCCACAGGACTATTACCCCTAATATCCCACATCATCCCATCAGCCAGAGCCACAGGACTATTACCCCTAATATCCCACATCATCCCATCAGCCAGAGCCACCGGACTACTACCCCTAATATCCCACATCATCCCATCAGCCAGAGCCACAGGACTATTACCCCTAATATCCCACATCATCCCATCAGCCAGAGCCACCGGACTACTACCACTAATATCCCACATCATCCCGTCAGCCAGAGCCACCGGACTACTACCACTAATATCCCACATCATCCCGTCAGCCAGAGCCACAGGACTATTACCCTTAATATCCCATATCATCCCATCAGCCAGAGCCACCGGACTACTACCACTAATATCCCACATCATCCCGTCAGCCAGAGCCACCGGACTACTACCCCTAATATCCCACATCATCCCGTCAGCCAGAGCCACCGGACTACTACCCCTAATATCCCACATCATCCCATCAGCCAGAGCCACCGGACTACTACCCCTAATATCCCACATCATCCCGTCAGCCAGAGACACCGGACTACTACCACTAATATCGCACATCATCCCATCAGCCAGAGCCACCGGACTACTACCCCTAATATCCCAGATCATCCCGTCAGCCAGAGCCACCGGACTACTACCCTTAATATCCCATATCATCCCATCAGCCAGAGCCACCGGACTACTACCACTAATATCCCACATCATCCCGTCAGCCAGAGCCACCGGACTACTACCCCTAATATCCCACATCATCCCGTCAGCCAGAGCCACCGGACTACTACCCCTAATATCCCACATCATACCATCAGCCAGAGCCACAGGACTATTACCCCTAATATCCCACATCATCCCATCAGCCAGAGCCACAGGACTATTACCCCTAATATCCCACATCATCCCATCAGCCAGAGCCACCGGACTACTACCCCTAATATCCCACATCATCCCGTCAGCCAGAGACACCGGACTACTACCACTAATATCCCACATCATCCCGTCAGCCAGAGCCACCGGACTACTACCTCTAATATCCCACATCATCCCGTCAGCCAGAGACACCGGACTACTACCCCTAATATCCCACATCATCCCATCAGCCAGAGCCACAGGACTATTACCCCTAATATCCCACATCATCCGGTCAGCCAGAGCCACCGGACTACTACCCCTAATATCCCACATCATCCCGTCAGCCAGAGACACCGGACTACTACCACTAATATCCCACATCATCCTGTCAGCCAGAGCCACCGGACTACTACCACTAATATCCCACATCATCCCGTCAGCCAGAGACACCGGACTACTACCCCTAATATCCCACATCATCCCGTCAGCCAGAGACACCGGACTACTACCACTAATATCCCACATCATCCCATCAGCCAGAGCCACCGGACTACTACTCCTAATATCCCACATCATCCCGTCAGCCAGAGCCACCGGACTACTACCACTAATATCCCACATCATCCCGTCAGCCAGAGACACCGGACTACTACCCCTAATATCCCACATCATCCCATCAGCCAGAGCCACCGGACTACTACCCCTAATATCCCACATCATCCCGTCAGCCAGAGACACCGGACTACTACCACTAATATCCCACATCATCCCGTCAGCCAGAGCCACCGGACTACTACCACTAATATCCCACATCATCCCGTCAGCCAGAGCCACCGGACTACTACTCCTAATATCCCACATCATCCCGTCAGCCAGAGCCACCGGACTACTACCACTAATATCCCACATCATCTCGTCAGCCAGAGCCACCGGACTACTACCCCTAATATCCCACATCATCCCGTCAGCCAGAGCCACCGGACTACTACTCCTAATATCCCACATCATCCCGTCAGCCAGAGCCACCGGACTACTACCCCTAATATCCCACATCATCCCGTCAGCCAGAGCCACCGGACTACTACTCCTAATATCCCACATCATCCCGTCAGCCAGAGCCACTGGAATACTACCACTAATATCCCACATCATCCCGTCAGCCAGATCCACTGGACTACTACTCCTAATATCCCACATCATCCCGTCAGCCAGAGCCACCGGACTACTACTCCTAATATCCCACATCATCCCGTCAGCCAGAGCCACCGGACTACTACCCCTAATATCCCACATCATCCCGTCAGCCAGAGCCACCGGACTACTACCCCTAATATCCCACATCATCCCGTCAGCCAGAGCCACCGGACTACTACTCCTAATATCCCACATCATCCCGTCAGCCAGAGCCACCGGACTACTACTCCTAATATCCCACATCATCCCGTCAGCCAGAGCCACCGGACTACTACCACTAATATCCCACATCATCCCATCAGCCAGAGCCACCGGACTACTACCCCTAATATCCCACACCATCCCGTCAGCCAGAGCCACCGGACTACTACCGCTAATATCCCACATCATCCCGTCAGCCAGAGCCACCGGACTACTACTCCTAATATCCCACATCATCCCGTCAGCCAGAGCCACCGGACTACTACCCCTAATATCCCACATCATCCCATCAGCCAGAGCCACCGGACTACTACCCCTAATATCCCACATCATCCCGTCAGCCAGAGGCACCGGACTACTACCCCTAATATCCCACATCATCCCGTCAGCCAGAGCCACCGGACTACTACCACTAATATCCCACATCATCCCGTCAGCCAGAGACACCGGACTACTACCCCTAATATCCCACATCATCCCGTCAGCCAGAGCCACCGGACTACTACCACTAATATCCCACATCATCTCGTCAGCCAGAGCCACCGGACTACTACCCCTAATATCCCACATCATCCCGTCAGCCAGAGACACCGGACTACTACCACTAATATGCCACATCATCCCGTCAGCCAGAGCCACCGGACTACTACCACTAATATCCCACATCATCCTGTCAGCCAGAGCTACCGGACTACTACCACTAATATCCCACATCATCCTGTCAGCCAGAGCCACCGGACAACTACCCCTAATATCCCACATCATCCCATCAGCCAGAACCACCGGACTACTACCACTAATATCCCACATCATCCCATCAGTCAGAGCCACCGGACAACTACCCCTAATATCCCACATCATCCCATCAGCCAGAACCACCGGACTACTACCCCTAATATCCCACATCATCCCTTCAGCCAGAGCCACCGGACTACTACCCCTAATATTCCACATCATCCTGTCAGCCAGAGCCACCGGACTACTACCCCTAATATCCCACATCATCCCTTCAGCCAGAGCCACCGGACTACTACCCCTAATATCCCACATCATCCCGTCAGTCAGAGCCACCGGACTACTACCACTAATATCCCACATCATCCCGTCAGCCAGAGCCACCGGACTACTACCCCTAATATCCCACATCATCCCGTCAGCCAGAGCCACCGGACTACTACCCCTAATATCCCACATCATCCCGTCAGCCAGAGCCACCGGACTACTACCACTAATATCCCACATCATCCCGTCAGTCACAGCCACCGGACTACTACCCCTAATATCCCACATCATCCCGTCAGCCAGAGCCACCGGACTACTACCCCTAATATCACACATCATCCCGTCAGCCAGAACCACCGGACTACTGCCCCTAATATCCCACATCATCCCGTCAGCCAGAGCCACCGGACAACTACCCCTAATATCCCACATCATCCCGTCAGTCACAGCCACCGGACTACTACTCCTAATATCCCACATCATCCCGTCAGCCAGAGCCACCGGACTACTACCCCTAATATCCCACATCATCCCATCAGCCAGAGCCACCGGACTACTACCCCTAATATCCCACATCATCCCGTCAGCCAGAGGCACCGGACTACTACCCCTAATATCCCACATCATCCCGTCAGCCAGAGCCACCGGACTACTACCACTAATATCCCACATCATCCCGTCAGCCAGAGACACCGGACTACTACCCCTAATATCCCACATCATCCCGTCAGCCAGAGCCACCGGACTACTACCACTAATATCCCACATCATCTCGTCAGCCAGAGCCACCGGACTACTACCCCTAATATCCCACATCATCCCGTCAGCCAGAGACACCGGACTACTACCCCTAATATCCCACATCATCCCGTCAGTCACAGCCACCGGACTACTACCACTAATATCCCCCATCATCCCGTCAGTCAGAGCCACCGGACTACTACCACTAATATCCCACATCATCCCATCAGCCAGAGCCACCGGACTACTACCCCTAATATCCCACATCATCCCGTCAGTCAAAGCCATCGGACTACTACCCCTAATATCCCACATCATCCCATCAGCCAGAGCCACCGGACTACTACCCCTAATATCTCACATCATCCCATCAGCCAGAGCCACCGGACTACTACCCCTAATATCCCACATCATCCCGTCAGTCACAGCCACCGGACTACTACCTCTAATATCCCACATCATCCCGTCAGTCACAGCCACAGGACTACTACCACTAATATCCCCCATCATCCCGTCAGTCAGAGCCACCGGACTACTACCACTAATATCCCACATCATCCCGTCTGTCAGAGCCACCGGACTACTACCACTAATATCCCACATCATCCCGTCAGTCACAGCCACCGGACTACTACCACTAATATCCCACATCATCCCGTCAGTCACAGCCACCGGACTACTACCACTAATATCCCACATCATCCCGTCTGTCAGAGCCACCGGACTACTACCACTAATATCCCCCATCATCCCGTCAGTCAGAGCCACCGGACTACTACCACTAATATCCCACATCATCCCGTCTGTCAGAGCCACCGGACTACTACCCCTAATATCCCACATCATCCCGTCAGTCACAGCCACCGGACTACTACCACTAATATCCCCCATCATCCCGTCAGTCAGAGCCACCGGACTACTACCACTAATATCCCACATCATCCCATCAGCCAGAGCCACCGGACTACTACCACTAATATCCCCCATCATCCCGTCAGCCAGAGCCACCGGACTACTACCACTAATATCCCACATCATCCCGTCAGTCAGAGCCACCGGACTCCTACCTCTAATATCCCACATCATCCCACCAGCCAGAGCCACCGGACTACTACCTCTAATATCCCACATCATCCCGCCAGCCAGAGCCACCGGACTACTACCACTAATATCCCACATCATCCCATCAGCCAGAGCCACCGGACTACTACCACTAATATCCCCCATCATCCCGTCAGTCAGAGCCACCGGACTACTACCACTAATATCCCACATCATCCCGTCAGTCACAGCCACCGGACTACTACCACTAATATCCCACATCATCCCGTCAGTCACAGCCACCGGACTACTACCACTAATATCCCACATCATCCCGTCTGTCAGAGCCACCGGACTACTACCACTAATATCCCCCATTATCCCGTCAGTCAGAGCCACCGGACTACTACCACTAATATCCCACATCATCCCGTCTGTCAGAGCCACCGGACTACTACCCCTAATATCCCACATCATCCCGTCAGTCACAGCCACCGGACTACTACCACTAATATCCCCCATCATCCCGTCAGTCAGAGCCACCGGACTACTACCACTAATATCCCACATCATCCCATCAGCCAGAGCCACCGGACTACTACCACTAATATCCCCCATCATCCCGTCAGCCAGAGCCACCGGACTACTACCACTAATATCCCACATCATCCCGTCAGTCAGAGCCACCGGACTCCTACCTCTAATATCCCACATCATCCCACCAGCCAGAGCCACCGGACTACTACCTCTAATATCCCACATCATCCCGCCAGCCAGAGCCACCGGACTACTACCACTAATATCCCACATCATCCCATCAGCCAGAGCCACCGGACTACTACCACTAATATCCCCCATCATCCCGTCAGTCAGAGCCACCGGACTACTACCACTAATATCCCACATCATCCCGTCAGTCAGAGCCACCGGACTACTACCACTAATATCCCACATCATCCCATCAGCCAGAGCCACCGGACTACTACCACTAATATCCCACATCATCCCGTCAGTCAGAGCCACCGGACTACTACCACTAATATCCCACATCATCCCATCAGCCAGAGCCACCGGACTACTACCACTAATATCCCACATCATCCCGTCAGTCACAGCCACCGGACTACTACCCCTAATATCCCACATCATCCCATCAGCCAGAGCCACCTGACTACTATCCCTAATATCCCACATCATCCCATCAGCCAGAGCCACCGGACTACTACCACTAATATCCCACATCATCCCGTCAGCCAGAGCCACCGGACTACTACCCCTAATATCCCACATCATCCCGTCAGCCAGAGTCACCGGACTACTACCCCTAATATCCCACATCATCCCGTCAGCCAGACCCACCGGACTACTACCACTAATATCTCACATCATCCCATCAGCCAGAGCCACCGGACAATTACCCCTAATATCCCACATCATCCCGTCAGCCAGAGCCACCGGACTACTACCCCTAATATCCCACATCATCCCATCAGCCAGAGCTACCGGACTACTACCACTAATATCCCACATCATCCCGTCAGTCACAGCCACCGGACTACTACCACTAATATCCCACATCATCCCGTCAGCCAGAGCCACCGGACTACTACCACTAATATCCCACATCATCCCATCAGCCAGAGCCACCGGACTACTACCACTAATATCCCACATCATCCCGTCAGTCACAGCCACCTGACTACTATCCCTAATATCCCACATCATCCCATCAGCCAGAGCCACTGGACTACTACCCCTAATATCCCACATCATCCCGTCAGCCAGAGCCACCGGACTACTACCCCTAATATCCCACATCATCCCATCAGCCAGAGCCACCGGACTACTACCACTAATATCTCACATCATCCCATCAGCCAGAGCCACCGGACTACTACCACTAATATCCCACATCATCCCGTCAGTCACAGCCACCGGACTACTACCACTAATATCCCACATCATCCCGTCAGCCAGAGCCACCGGACTACTACCACTAATATCCCACATCATCCCATCAGCCAGAGCCACCGGACTACTACCACTAATATCCCACATCATCCCGTCAGTCACAGCCACCGGACTACTACCCCTAATATCCCACATCATCCCATCAGCCAGAGCCACCTGACTACTATCCCTAATATCCCACATCATCCCATCAGCCAGAGCCACTGGACTACTACCCCTAATATCCCACATCATCCCGTCAGCCAGAGCCACCGGACTACTACCCCTAATATCCCACATCATCCCGTCAGCCAGAGCCACCGGACTACTACCACTAATATCCCACATCATCCCATCAGCCAGAGCCACCGAACTACTACCACTAATATCCCACATCATACCATCAGCCAGAGCCACCGGACAACTACCACTAATATCCCACATCATCCCATCAGCCAGAGCTAACGGACTACTACCCCTAATATCCCACATCATCCCATCAGCCAGAGCTAACGGACTACTACCCCTAATATCCCACATCATCCCATCAGCCAGAGCCACCGGACTACTACCCCTAATATCCCACATCATCCCATCAGCCAGAGCCACCGGACTACTACCACTAATATCCCACATCATCCCATCAGCCAGAGCCACCGGACTACTACCACTAATATCCCACATCATCCCATCAGCCAGAGCCACCGGACTACTACCACTAATATCTCACATCATCCCATCAGCCAGAGCCACCGGACTACTACCCCTAATATACCACATCATCCCATCAGCCAGAGCCACCGGACTACTACCACTAATATCCCACATCATCCCATCAGCCAGAGCCACCGGACTACTACCCCTAATATACCACATCATCCCATCAGCCAGAGCCACCGAACTACTACCACTAATATCCCACATCATACCATCAGCCAGAGCCACCGGACTACTACCCCTAATATACCACATCATCCCATCAGCCAGAGCCACCGAACTACTACCACTAATATCCCACATCATACCATCAGCCAGAGCCACCGGACAACTACCACTAATATCCCACATCATCCCATCAGCCAGAGCTAACGGACTACTACCCCTAATATCCCACATCATCCCATCAGCCAGAGCTAACGGACTACTACCCCTAATATCCCACATCATCCCATCAGCCAGAGCTAACGGACTACTACCCCTAATATCCCACATCATCCCATCAGCCAGAGCCACCGGACTACTACCCCTAATATCCCACATCATCCCATCAGCCAGAGCCACCGGACTACTACCACTAATATCCCACATCATCCCATCAGCCAGAGCCACCGGACTACTACCACTAATATCCCACATCATCCCATCAGCCAGAGCCACCGGACTACTACCACTAATATCTCACATCATCCCATCAGCCAGAGCCACCGGACTACTACCCCTAATATACCACATCATCCCATCAGCCAGAGCCACCGGACTACTACCACTAATATCCCACATCATCCCATCAGCCAGAGCCACCGGACTACTACCCCTAATATACCACATCATCCCATCAGCCAGAGCCACCGGACTACTACCACTAATATCTCACATCATCCCATCAGCCAGAGCCACCGGACTACTACCCCTAATATACCACATCATCCCATCAGCCAGAGCCACCGAACTACTACCACTAATATCCCACATCATACCATCAGCCAGAGCCACCGGACAACTACCACTAATATCCCACATCATCCCATCAGCCAGAGCTAACGGACTACTACCCCTAATATCCCACATCATCCCATCAGCCAGAGCTAACGGACTACTACCCCTAATATCCCACATCATCCCATCAGCCAGAGCCACCGGACTACTACCCCTAATATCCCACATCATCCCATCAGCCAGAGCCACCGGACTACTACCACTAATATCCCACATCATCCCATCAGCCAGAGCCACCGGACTACTACCACTAATATCCCACATCATCCCGTCAGCCAGAGCCACCGGACTACTACCCCTAATATCCCTCATCATCCCATCAGCCAGAGTCACCGGACTACTACCCCTAATATACCACATCATCCCATCAGCCAGAGCCACCGGACTACTACCACTAATATCCCACATCATCCCATCAGCCAGAGCCACCGGACTACTACCCCTAATATCCCTCATCATCCCATCAGCCAGAGTCACCGGACTACTACCCCTAATATACCACATCATCCCATCAGCCAGAGCCACCGGACTACTACCACTAATATCCCACATCATCCCGTCAGCCAGAGCCACCGGACTACTACCCCTAATATCCCTCATCATCCCATCAGCCAGAGTCACCGGACTACTACCCCTAATATACCACATCATCCCATCAGCCAGAGCCACCGGACTACTACCACTAATATCCCACATCATCCCATCAGCCAGAGCCACCGGACTACTACCCCTAATATCCCACATCATCCCATCAGCCAGAGCCACCGGACTACTACCACTAATATCTCACATCATCCCATCAGCCAGAGCCACCGGACTACTACCACTAATATCCCACATCATCCCATCAGCCAGAGCCACCAGACTACTACCCCTAATATCCCACATCATCCCATCAGCCAGAGCCACCGGACTACTACCACTAATATCCCACATCATCCCATCAGCCAGAGCCACCGGACTACTACCACTAATATCCCACATCATCCCATCAGCCAGAGCCACCAGACTACTACCCCTAATATCCCACATCATCCCATCGGCCAGAGCCACCGGACTACTACCACTAATATCCCACATCATCCCATCAGCCAGAGCCACCGGACTACTACCACTAATATCCCACATCATCCCATCAGCCAGAGCCACCGGACTACTACCACTAATATCCCACATCATCCCATCAGCCAGAGCCACCGGACTACTACCACTAATATCTCACATCATCCCATCAGCCAGAGCCACCGGACTACTACCACTAATATCCCACATCATCCCATCAGCCAGAGCCACCGGTCTACTACCACTAATATCCCACATCATCCCATCAGCCAGAGCCACCGGACTACTACCACTAATATCTCATAACATCCCGTCAGCCAGAGCCACCGGACTACTACCCCTCATATCCCACATCATCCCGTCAGCCAGAGCCACCGGACTACTACCACTAATATCTCACATCATCCCTTCAGCCAGAGCCACCGGACTACTACCACTAATATCTCACATCATCCCATCAGCCAGAGCCACCGGACTACTACCACTAATATCCCACATCATCCCATCAGCCAGAGCCACCGGACTACTACCACTAATATCCCACATCATCCCATCAGCCAGAGCCACCGGACTACTACCCCTAATATCCCACATCATCCCATCAGCCAGAGCCACCGGACTACTACCACTAATGTCCCACATCATCCCATCAGCCAGAGCCACCGGACTACTACCCCTAATATCCCACATCATCCCATCAGCCAGAGCCACCGGACTACTACCACTAATATCTCACAACATCCCGTCAGCCAGAGCTACCGGACTACTACCCCTCATATCCCACATCATCCCGTCAGCCAGAGCCACCGGACTACTACCACTAATATCCCACATCATCCTGTCAGCCAGAGCCACCGGACTACTACCACTAATATCCCACATCATCCCATCAGCCAGAGCCACCGGACTACTACCACTAATATCTCACATCATCCCATCAGCCAGAGCCACCGGACTACTACCTCTAATGTCCCACATCATCCCATCAGCCAGAGCCACCGGACTACTACCACTAATATCCCACATCATCCCATCAGCCAGAGCCACCAGACTACTACCCCTAATATCCCACATCATCCCATCAGCCAGAGCCACCGGTCTACTACCCCTAATATCCCACATCATACCATCAGCCAGAGCCACCGGACAACTACCCCTAATATCCCACATCATACCATCAGCCAGAGCCACCGGACTACTACCACTAATATCCCACATCATCCCGTCACAGCCTCCGGACAACTACCCCTAATATCCCACATCATCCCGTCAGCCAGAGCCACCGGACTACTACCACTAATATCCCACATCATCCCATCAGCCAGAGCCACCGGACTACTACCACTAATATCCCACATCATCCCATCAGCCAGAGCCACCGGACTACTACCCCTAATGTCCCACATCATCCCATCAGCCAGAGCCACCGGACTACTACCACTAATATCCCCCATCATCCCGTCAGTCAGAGCCACCGGACTACTACCACTAATATCCCACATCATCCCATCAGCCAGAGCCACCGGACTACTACCACTAATATCCCACATCATCCCATCAGCCAGAGCCACCGGACTACTACCACTAATATCCCACATCATCCCGTCAGTCACAGCCACCGGACTACTACCCCTAATATCCCACATCATCCCATCAGCCAGAGCCACCTGACTACTATCCCTAATATCCCACATCATCCCATCAGCCAGAGCCACCGGACTACTACCCCTAATATCCCACATCATCCCGTCAGCCAGAGCCACCGGACTACTACCCCTAATATCCCACATCATCCCGTCAGCCAGAGCCACCGGACTACTACCACTAATATCTCACATCATCCCATCAGCCAGAGCCACCGGACAATTACCCCTAATATCCCACATCATCCCGTCAGCCAGAGCCACCGGACTACTACCCCTAATATCCCACATCATCCCATCAGCCAGAGCTAACGGACTACTACCCCTAATATCCCACATCATCCCGTCAGCCAGAGCCACCGGACTACTACCACTAATATCTCACATCATCCCATCAGCCAGAGCCACCGGACAATTACCCCTAATATCCCACATCATCCCGTCAGCCAGAGCCACCGGACTACTACCCCTAATATCCCACATCATCCCGTCAGCCAGAGCCACCGGACTACTACCCCTAATATCCCACATCATCCCGTCAGCCAGAGCCACCGGACAACTACCACTAATATCCCACATCATCCCATCAGCCAGAGCTAACGGACTACTACCCCTAATATCCCACATCATCCCATCAGCCAGAGCTAATGGACTACTACCCCTAATATCCCACATCATCCCCTCAGCCAGAGCCACCGGACTACTACCCCTAATATCCCACATCATCCCATCAGCCAGAGCCACCGGACTACTACCACTAATATCTCACAACATCCCGTCAGCCAGAGCTACCGGACTACTACCCCTCATATCCCACATCATCCCGTCAGCCAGAGCCACCGGACTACTACCCCTAATATCCCACATCATCCCATCAGCCAGAGCCACCGGACTACTACCACTAATATCTCACAACATCCCGTCAGCCAGAGCTACCGGACTACTACCCCTCATATCCCACATCATCCCGTCAGCCAGAGCCACCGGACTACTACCACTAATATCCCACATCATCCTGTCAGCCAGAGCCACCGGACTACTACCCCTAATATCCCACATCATCCCATCAGCCAGAGCCACCGGACTACTACCACTAATATCTCACAACATCCCGTCAGCCAGAGCTACCGGACTACTACCCCTCATATCCCACATCATCCCGTCAGCCAGAGCCACCGGACTACTACCACTAATATCTCACATCATCCCATCAGCCAGAGCCACCGGACTACAACCACTAATATCTCACATCATCCCATCAGCCAGAGCCACCGGACTACCACTAATATCCCACATCATCCCATCAGCCAGAGCCACCGGACTACTACCACTAATATCCCACATCATCCCATCAGCCAGAGCCACCGGACTACTACCCCTAATATCCCACATCATACCATCAGCCAGAGCCACCGGACTACTACCCCTAATATCCCACATCATACCATCAGCCAGAGCCACCGGACAACTACCCCTAATATCCCACATCATACCATCAGCCAGAGCCACCGGACTACTACCCCTAATATCCCACATCATACCATCAGCCAGAGCCACCGGACTACTACCCCTAATATCCCACATCATCCCATCAGCCAGAGCCACCGGACTACTACCCCTAATATCCCACATCATCCCATCAGCCAGAGCCACCGGACTACTACCCCTAATATCCCACATCATACCATCAGCCAGAGCCACCGGACAATTACCCCTAATATCCCACATCATCCCATCAGCCAGAGCCACCGGACTACTACCCCTAATATCCCACATCATCCCGTCAGCCAGAGCCACCGGACAACTACCACTAATATCCCACATCATCCCATCAGCCAGAGCTAACGGACTACTACCCCTAATATCCCACATCATCCCGTCAGCCAGAGCCACCGGACTACTACCACTAATATCCCACATCATCCCGTCAGCCAGAGCCACCGGACTACTACCACTAATATCCCACATCATCCCATCAGCCAGAGCTAACGGACTACTACCCCTAATATCCCACATCATCCCGTCAGCCAGAGCCACCGGACAACTACCCCTAATATCCCACATCATCCCATCAGCCAGAGCTAATGGACTACTACCCCTAATATCCCACATCATCCCCTCAGCCAGAGCTACCGGACTACTACCCCTCATATCCCACATCATCCCGTCAGCCAGAGCCACCGGACTACTACCACTAATATCCCACATCATCCTGTCAGCCAGAGCCACCGGACTACTACCCCTAATATCCCACATCATCCCATCAGCCAGAGCCACCGGACTACTACCACTAATATCTCACAACATCCCGTCAGCCAGAGCTACCGGACTACTACCCCTCATATCCCACATCATCCCGTCAGCCAGAGCCACCGGACTACTACCACTAATATCTCACATCATCCCATCAGCCAGAGCCACCGGACTACTACCACTAATATCTCACATCATCCCATCAGCCAGAGCCACCGGACTACCACTAATATCCCACATCATCCCATCAGCCAGAGCCACCGGACTACTACCACTAATATCCCACATCATCCCATCAGCCAGAGCCACCGGACTACCACTAATATCCCACATCATCCCATCAGCCAGAGCCACCGGACTACCACTAATATCCCACATCATCCCATCAGCCAGAGCCTCCGGACTACTACCACTAATATCCCACATCATCCCATCAGCCAGAGCCACCGGACTACTACCCCTAATATCCCACATCATACCATCAGCCAGAGCCACCGGACTACTACCCCTAATATCCCACATCATACCATCAGCCAGAGCCACCGGACAACTACCCCTAATATCCCACATCATACCATCAGCCAGAGCCACCGGACTACTACCACTAATATCCCACATCATCCCGTCACAGCCTCCGGACAACTACCCCTAATATCCCACATCATCCCGTCAGCCAGAGCCACCGGACTACTACCACTAATATCCCACATCATCCCGTCAGCCAGAGCTACCGGACTACTACCACTAATATCCCACATCATCCCGTCAGCCAGAGCCACCGGACTACTACCCCTAATATCCCACATCATCCCATCAGCCAGAGCCACCGGACTACTACCCCTAATATCTCACATCATCCCATCAGCCAGAGCCACCGGACTACTACCCCTAATATCCCACATCATCCCGTCAGTCACAGCCACCGGACTACTACCTCTAATATCCCACATCATCCCGTCAGTCACAGCCACAGGACTACTACCACTAATATCCCCCATCATCCCGTCAGTCAGAGCCACCGGACTACTACCACTAATATCCCACATCATCCCGTCTGTCAGAGCCACCGGACTACTACCACTAATATCCCACATCATCCCGTCAGTCACAGCCACCGGACTACTACCACTAATATCCCACATCATCCCGTCAGTCACAGCCACCGGACTACTACCACTAATATCCCACATCATCCCGTCTGTCAGAGCCACCGGACTACTACCACTAATATCCCCCATCATCCCGTCAGTCAGAGCCACCGGACTACTACCACTAATATCCCACATCATCCCGTCTGTCAGAGCCACCGGACTACTACCCCTAATATCCCACATCATCCCGTCAGTCACAGCCACCGGACTACTACCACTAATATCCCCCATCATCCCGTCAGTCAGAGCCACCGGACTACTACCACTAATATCCCACATCATCCCATCAGCCAGAGCCACCGGACTACTACCACTAATATCCCCCATCATCCCGTCAGCCAGAGCCACCGGACTACTACCACTAATATCCCACATCATCCCGTCAGTCAGAGCCACCGGACTCCTACCTCTAATATCCCACATCATCCCACCAGCCAGAGCCACCGGACTACTACCTCTAATATCCCACATCATCCCGCCAGCCAGAGCCACCGGACTACTACCACTAATATCCCACATCATCCCATCAGCCAGAGCCACCGGACTACTACCACTAATATCCCCCATCATCCCGTCAGTCAGAGCCACCGGACTACTACCACTAATATCCCACATCATCCCGTCAGTCAGAGCCACCGGACTACTACCACTAATATCCCACATCATCCCATCAGCCAGAGCCACCGGACTACTACCACTAATATCCCACATCATCCCATCAGCCAGAGCCACCGGACTACTACCACTAATATCCCACATCATCCCATCAGCCAGAGCCACCGGACTACTACCACTAATATCCCACATCATCCCGTCAGTCACAGCCACCGGACTACTACCCCTAATATCCCACATCATCCCATCAGCCAGAGCCACCGGACTACTACCACTAATATCCCACATCATCCCGTCAGCCAGAGCCACCGGACTACTACCCCTAATATCCCACATCATCCCGTCAGCCAGAGTCACCGGACTACTACCCCTAATATCCCACATCATCCCGTCAGCCAGACCCACCGGACTACTACCACTAATATCTCACATCATCCCATCAGCCAGAGCCACCGGACAATTACCCCTAATATCCCACATCATCCCGTCAGCCAGAGCCACCGGACTACTACCCCTAATATCCCACATCATCCCATCAGCCAGAGCTACCGGACTACTACCACTAATATCCCACATCATCCCGTCAGTCACAGCCACCGGACTACTACCACTAATATCCCACATCATCCCGTCAGCCAGAGCCACCGGACTACTACCACTAATATCCCACATCATCCCATCAGCCAGAGCCACCGGACTACTACCACTAATATCCCACATCATCCCGTCAGTCACAGCCACCTGACTACTATCCCTAATATCCCACATCATCCCATCAGCCAGAGCCACTGGACTACTACCCCTAATATCCCACATCATCCCGTCAGCCAGAGCCACCGGACTACTACCCCTAATATCCCACATCATCCCATCAGCCAGAGCCACCGGACTACTACCACTAATATCTCACATCATCCCATCAGCCAGAGCCACCGGACTACTACCACTAATATCCCACATCATCCCGTCAGTCACAGCCACCGGACTACTACCACTAATATCCCACATCATCCCGTCAGCCAGAGCCACCGGACTACTACCACTAATATCCCACATCATCCCATCAGCCAGAGCCACCGGACTACTACCACTAATATCCCACATCATCCCGTCAGTCACAGCCACCGGACTACTACCCCTAATATCCCACATCATCCCATCAGCCAGAGCCACCTGACTACTATCCCTAATATCCCACATCATCCCATCAGCCAGAGCCACTGGACTACTACCCCTAATATCCCACATCATCCCGTCAGCCAGAGCCACCGGACTACTACCCCTAATATCCCACATCATCCCGTCAGCCAGAGCCACCGGACTACTACCACTAATATCCCACATCATCCCATCAGCCAGAGCCACCGAACTACTACCACTAATATCCCACATCATACCATCAGCCAGAGCCACCGGACAACTACCACTAATATCCCACATCATCCCATCAGCCAGAGCTAACGGACTACTACCCCTAATATCCCACATCATCCCATCAGCCAGAGCTAACGGACTACTACCCCTAATATCCCACATCATCCCATCAGCCAGAGCCACCGGACTACTACCCCTAATATCCCACATCATCCCATCAGCCAGAGCCACCGGACTACTACCACTAATATCCCACATCATCCCATCAGCCAGAGCCACCGGACTACTACCACTAATATCCCACATCATCCCATCAGCCAGAGCCACCGGACTACTACCACTAATATCTCACATCATCCCATCAGCCAGAGCCACCGGACTACTACCCCTAATATCCCTCATCATCCCATCAGCCAGAGTCACCGGACTACTACCCCTAATATACCACATCATCCCATCAGCCAGAGCCACCGGACTACTACCACTAATATCCCACATCATCCCATCAGCCAGAGCCACCGGACTACTACCCCTAATATCCCTCATCATCCCATCAGCCAGAGTCACCGGACTACTACCCCTAATATACCACATCATCCCATCAGCCAGAGCCACCGGACTACTACCACTAATATCCCACATCATCCCGTCAGCCAGAGCCACCGGACTACTACCCCTAATATCCCTCATCATCCCATCAGCCAGAGTCACCGGACTACTACCCCTAATATACCACATCATCCCATCAGCCAGAGCCACCGGACTACTACCACTAATATCCCACATCATCCCATCAGCCAGAGCCACCGGACTACTACCCCTAATATCCCTCATCATCCCATCAGCCAGAGTCACCGGACTACTACCCCTAATATACCACATCATCCCATCAGCCAGAGCCACCGGACTACTACCACTAATATCCCACATCATCCCGTCAGCCAGAGCCACCGGACTACTACCCCTAATATCCCTCATCATCCCATCAGCCAGAGTCACCGGACTACTACCCCTAATATACCACATCATCCCATCAGCCAGAGCCACCGGACTACTACCACTAATATCCCACATCATCCCATCAGCCAGAGCCACCGGACTACTACCCCTAATATCCCACATCATCCCATCAGCCAGAGCCACCGGACTACTACCACTAATATCTCACATCATCCCATCAGCCAGAGCCACCGGACTACTACCACTAATATCCCACATCATCCCATCAGCCAGAGCCACCAGACTACTACCCCTAATATCCCACATCATCCCATCAGCCAGAGCCACCGGACTACTACCACTAATATCCCACATCATCCCATCAGCCAGAGCCACCGGACTACTACCACTAATATCCCACATCATCCCATCAGCCAGAGCCACCAGACTACTACCCCTAATATCCCACATCATCCCATCAGCCAGAGCCACCGGACTACTACCACTAATATCCCACATCATCCCATCAGCCAGAGCCACCGGACTACTACCACTAATATCCCACATCATCCCATCAGCCAGAGCCACCGGACTACTACCACTAATATCCCACATCATCCCATCAGCCAGAGCCACCGGACTACTACCACTAATATCTCACATCATCCCATCAGCCAGAGCCACCGGACTACTACCACTAATATCCCACATCATCCCATCAGCCAGAGCCACCGGTCTACTACCACTAATATCCCACATCATCCCATCAGCCAGAGCCACCGGACTACTACCACTAATATCTCATAACATCCCGTCAGCCAGAGCCACCGGACTACTACCCCTCATATCCCACATCATCCCGTCAGCCAGAGCCACCGGACTACTACCACTAATATCTCACATCATCCCTTCAGCCAGAGCCACCGGACTACTACCACTAATATCTCACATCATCCCATCAGCCAGAGCCACCGGACTACTACCACTAATATCCCACATCATCCCATCAGCCAGAGCCACCGGACTACTACCACTAATATCCCACATCATCCCATCAGCCAGAGCCACCGGACTACTACCCCTAATATCCCACATCATCCCATCAGCCAGAGCCACCGGACTACTACCACTAATGTCCCACATCATCCCATCAGCCAGAGCCACCGGACTACTACCCCTAATATCCCACATCATCCCATCAGCCAGAGCCACCGGACTACTACCACTAATATCTCACAACATCCCGTCAGCCAGAGCTACCGGACTACTACCCCTCATATCCCACATCATCCCGTCAGCCAGAGCCACCGGACTACTACCACTAATATCCCACATCATCCTGTCAGCCAGAGCCACCGGACTACTACCACTAATATCCCACATCATCCTGTCAGCCAGAGCCACCGGACTACTACCCCTCATATCCCACATCATCCCGTCAGCCAGAGCCACCGGACTACTACCACTAATATCCCACATCATCCCATCAGCCAGAGCCACCGGACTACTACCACTAATATCTCACATCATCCCATCAGCCAGAGCCACCGGACTACTACCTCTAATGTCCCACATCATCCCATCAGCCAGAGCCACCGGACTACTACCACTAATATCCCACATCATCCCATCAGCCAGAGCCACCAGACTACTACCCCTAATATCCCACATCATCCCATCAGCCAGAGCCACCGGTCTACTACCCCTAATATCCCACATCATACCATCAGCCAGAGCCACCGGACAACTACCCCTAATATCCCACATCATACCATCAGCCAGAGCCACCGGACTACTACCACTAATATCCCACATCATCCCGTCACAGCCTCCGGACAACTACCCCTAATATCCCACATCATCCCGTCAGCCAGAGCCACCGGACTACTACCACTAATATCCCACATCATCCCATCAGCCAGAGCCACCGGACTACTACCACTAATATCCCACATCATCCCATCAGCCAGAGCCACCGGACTACTACCCCTAATGTCCCACATCATCCCATCAGCCAGAGCCACCGGACTACTACCACTAATATCCCCCATCATCCCGTCAGTCAGAGCCACCGGACTACTACCACTAATATCCCACATCATCCCGTCAGTCAGAGCCACCGGACTACTACCCCTAATATCCCACATCATACCATCAGCCAGAGCCACCGGACAACTACCCCTAATATCCCACATCATACCATCAGCCAGAGCCACCGGACTACTACCACTAATATCCCACATCATCCCGTCACAGCCTCCGGACAACTACCCCTAATATCCCACATCATCCCGTCAGCCAGAGCCACCGGACTACTACCACTAATATCCCACATCATCCCATCAGCCAGAGCCACCGGACTACTACCACTAATATCCCACATCATCCCATCAGCCAGAGCCACCGGACTACTACCCCTAATGTCCCACATCATCCCATCAGCCAGAGCCACCGGACTACTACCACTAATATCCCCCATCATCCCGTCAGTCAGAGCCACCGGACTACTACCACTAATATCCCACATCATCCCATCAGCCAGAGCCACCGGACTACTACCACTAATATCCCACATCATCCCATCAGCCAGAGCCACCGGACTACTACCACTAATATCCCACATCATCCCGTCAGTCACAGCCACCGGACTACTACCCCTAATATCCCACATCATCCCATCAGCCAGAGCCACCTGACTACTATCCCTAATATCCCACATCATCCCATCAGCCAGAGCCACCGGACTACTACCCCTAATATCCCACATCATCCCGTCAGCCAGAGCCACCGGACTACTACCCCTAATATCCCACATCATCCCGTCAGCCAGAGCCACCGGACTACTACCACTAATATCTCACATCATCCCATCAGCCAGAGCCACCGGACAATTACCCCTAATATCCCACATCATCCCGTCAGCCAGAGCCACCGGACTACTACCCCTAATATCCCACATCATCCCATCAGCCAGAGCTAACGGACTACTACCCCTAATATCCCACATCATCCCGTCAGCCAGAGCCACCGGACTACTACCACTAATATCTCACATCATCCCATCAGCCAGAGCCACCGGACAATTACCCCTAATATCCCACATCATCCCGTCAGCCAGAGCCACCGGACTACTACCCCTAATATCCCACATCATCCCGTCAGCCAGAGCCACCGGACTACTACCCCTAATATCCCACATCATCCCGTCAGCCAGAGCCACCGGACAACTACCACTAATATCCCACATCATCCCATCAGCCAGAGCTAACGGACTACTACCCCTAATATCCCACATCATCCCATCAGCCAGAGCTAATGGACTACTACCCCTAATATCCCACATCATCCCCTCAGCCAGAGCCACCGGACTACTACCCCTAATATCCCACATCATCCCATCAGCCAGAGCCACCGGACTACTACCACTAATATCTCACAACATCCCGTCAGCCAGAGCTACCGGACTACTACCCCTCATATCCCACATCATCCCGTCAGCCAGAGCCACCGGAATACTACCACTAATATCCCACATCATCCTGTCAGCCAGAGCCACCGGACTACTACCCCTAATATCCCACATCATCCCATCAGCCAGAGCCACCGGACTACTACCACTAATATCTCACAACATCCCGTCAGCCAGAGCTACCGGACTACTACCCCTCATATCCCACATCATCCCGTCAGCCAGAGCCACCGGACTACTACCACTAATATCTCACATCATCCCATCAGCCAGAGCCACCGGACTACTACCACTAATATCTCACATCATCCCATCAGCCAGAGCCACCGGACTACCACTAATATCCCACATCATCCCATCAGCCAGAGCCACCGGACTACTACCACTAATATCCCACATCATCCCATCAGCCAGAGCCACCGGACTACTACCCCTAATATCCCACATCATACCATCAGCCAGAGCCACCGGACTACTACCCCTAATATCCCACATCATACCATCAGCCAGAGCCACCGGACAACTACCCCTAATATCCCACATCATCCCATCAGCCAGAGCCACCGGACTACTACCCCTAATATCCCACATCATACCATCAGCCAGAGCCACCGGACAATTACCCCTAATATCCCACATCATCCCATCAGCCAGAGCCACCGGACTACTACCCCTAATATCCCACATCATCCCGTCAGCCAGAGCCACCGGACAACTACCACTAATATCCCACATCATCCCATCAGCCAGAGCTAACGGACTACTACCCCTAATATCCCACATCATCCCATCAGCCAGAGCTAATGGACTACTACCCCTAATATCCCACATCATCCCCTCAGCCAGAGCCACCGGACTACTACCCCTAATATCCCACATCATCCCATCAGCCAGAGCCACCGGACTACTACCACTAATATCTCACAACATCCCGTCAGCCAGAGCTACCGGACTACTACCCCTAATATCCCACATCATCCCATCAGCCAGAGCTAATGGACTACTACCCCTAATATCCCACATCATCCCCTCAGCCAGAGCCACCGGACTACTACCCCTAATATCCCACATCATCCCATCAGCCAGAGCCACCGGACTACTACCACTAATATCTCACAACATCCCGTCAGCCAGAGCTACCGGACTACTACCCCTCATATCCCACATCATCCCGTCAGCCAGAGCCACCGGACTACTACCACTAATATCTCACATCATCCCATCAGCCAGAGCCACCGGACTACTACCACTAATATCTCACATCATCCCATCAGCCAGAGCCACCGGACTACCACTAATATCCCACATCATCCCATCAGCCAGAGCCACCGGACTACTACCACTAATATCCCACATCATCCCATCAGCCAGAGCCACCGGACTACTACCCCTAATATCCCACATCATACCATCAGCCAGAGCCACCGGACTACTACCCCTAATATCCCACATCATACCATCAGCCAGAGCCACCGGACAACTACCCCTAATATCCCACATCATACCATCAGCCAGAGCCACCGGACTACTACCACTAATATCCCACATCATCCCGTCACAGCCTCCGGACAACTACCCCTAATATCCCACATCATCCCGTCAGCCAGAGCCACCGGACTACTACCACTAATATCCCACATCATCCCGTCAGCCAGAGCTACCGGACTACTACCACTAATATCCCACATCATCCCGTCAGCCAGAGCCACCGGACTACTACCCCTAATATCCCACATCATCCCATCAGCCAGAGCCACCGGACTACTACCCCTAATATCCCACATCATCCCGTCAGCCAGAGCCACCGGACTACTACCCCTAATATCCCACATCATCCCATCAGCCAGAGCCACCGGACTACTACCACTAATATCCCACATCATCCCGTCAGCCAGAGCCACCGGACTACTACCCCTAATATCCCACATCATCCCATCAGCCAGAGCCACCGGACTACTACCTCTAATATCCCACATCATCCCATCAGCCAGAGCCACCGGACTACTACCTCTAATATCCCACATCATCCCGTCAGCCAGAGCCACCGGACTACTACCCCTAATATCCCACATCATCCCGTCAGCCAGAGCCACCGGACTACTACCACTAATATCCCACATCATCCCATCAGCCAGAGCCACCAGAATACTACCCTTAATATCCCACATCATCCCGTCAGCCAGAGCCACCGGACTACTACCACTAATATCCCACATCATCCCATCAGCCAGAGCCACCGGACTACTACCCCTAATATCCCACATCATCCCGTCAGCCAGAGCCACCGGACTACTACCCCTAATATCCCACATCATCCCATCAGCCAGAGCCACCGGACTACTACCCCTAATATCCCACATCATCCCGTCAGCCAGAGCCACCGGACTACTACCCCTAATATCCCACATCATCCCGTCAGCCAGAGCCACCGGACTACTACCCCTAATATCCCACATCATCCCATCAGCCAGAGCCACCAGGCTACTACCCCTAATAACCCACATCATCCCGTCAGCCAGAGCCACCGGACTACTACCCCTAATGTCCCACATCATCCCATCAGCCAGAGCCACCAGAATACTACCCTTAATATCCCACATCATCCCGTCAGCCAGAGCCACCGGACTACTACCACTAATATCCCACATCATCCCATCAGCCAGAGCCACCGGACTACTACCCCTAATATCCCACATCATCCCGTCAGCCAGAGCCACCGGACTACTACCCCTAATATCCCACATCATCCCATCAGCCAGAGCCACCGGACTACTACCCCTAATATCCCACATCATCCCGTCAGCCAGAGCCACCGGACTACTACCCCTAATATCCCACATCATCCCGTCAGCCAGAGCCACCGGACTACTACCCCTAATATCCCACATCATCCCATCAGCCAGAGCCACCAGGCTACTACCCCTAATAACCCACATCATCCCGTCAGCCAGAGCCACCGGACTACTACCACTAATATCCCACATCATCCCGTCAGCCAGAGCCACCGGACTACTACCCCTAATATCCCACATCATCCCGTCAGCCAGAGCCACCGGACTACTACCCCTAATATCCCACATCATCCCATCAGCCAGAGCCACCAGGCTACTACCCCTAATAACCCACATCATCCCGTCAGCCAGAGCCACCGGACTACTACCCCTAATATCCCACATCATCCCGTCAGCCAGAGCCACCGGACTACTACCCCTAATATCCCACATCATCCCATCAGCCAGAGCCACCAGGCTACTACCCCTAATAACCCACATCATCCCGTCAGCCAGAGCCACCGGACTACTACCCCTAATATCCCACATCATCCCGTCAGCCAGAGCCACCGGACTACTACCCCTAATATCCCACATCATCCCATCAGCCAGAGCCACCGGACTACTACCTCTAATATCCCACATCATCCCGTCAGCCAGAGCCACCGGACTACTACCCCTAATATCCCACATCATCCCGTCAGCCAGAGCCACCGGACTACTACCCCTAATATCCCACATCATCCCATCAGCCAGAGCCACCAGGCTACTACCCCTAATAACCCACATCATCCCGTCAGCCAGAGCCACCGGACTACTACCACTAATATCCCACATCATCCCATCAGCCAGAGCCACCGGACTACTACCTCTAATATCCCACATCATCCCGTCAGCCAGAGCCACCGGACTACTACCCCTAATATCCCACATCATCCCGTCAGCCAGAGCCACCGGACTACTACCCCTAATATCCCACATCATCCCATCAGCCAGAGCCACCAGGCTACTACCCCTAATAACCCACATCATCCCGTCAGCCAGAGCCACCGGACTACTACCACTAATATCCCACATCATCCCGTCAGCCAGAGCCACCGGACTACTACCCCTAATATCCCACATCATCCCGTCAGCCAGAGCCACCGGACTACTACCCCTAATATCCCACATCATCCCATCAGCCAGAGCCACCAGGCTACTACCCCTAATAACCCACATCATCCCGTCAGCCAGAGCCACCGGACTACTACCACTAATATCCCACATCATCCCATCAGCCAGAGCCACCGGACTACTACCTCTAATATCCCACATCATCCCGTCAGCCAGAGCCACCGGACTACTACACCTAATATCCCACATCATCCCGTCAGCCAGAACCACCGGACTACTACGACTAATATCCCACATCATCCCGTCAGCCAGAGCCACCGGACTACTACCCCTAATATCCCACATCATCCCGTCAGCCAGAGCTACCGGACTACTACCCCTAATATCCCACATCATCCTGTCAGCCAGAGCCACCAGACTACTACCCCTAATATCCCACATCATCCCGTCAGCCAGAGCCACCGGACTACTACCCCTAATATCCCACATCATCCCATCAGCCAGAGCCACCGGACTACTACCACTAATATCCCACATCATCCCATCAGCCAGAGCCACCGGACTACTACCCCTAATATCCCACATCATCCCATCAGCCAGAGCCACCGGACTACTACCCCTAATACCCCACATCATCCCATCAGCCAGAGCCACCAGACTACTACCCCTAATATCCCACATCATCCCGTCAGCCAGAGCCACCGGACTACTACCCCTAATATCCCACATCATCCCATCAGCCAGAGCCACCGGACTACTACCCCTAATACCCCACATCATCCCATCAGCCAGAGCCACCGGACTACTACCCCTAATATCCCACATCATCCCGTCAGCCAGAGCCACCGGACTACTACCCCTAATATCCCACATCATCCCATCAGCCAGAGCCACCGGACTACTACCCCTAATATCCCACATCATCCCATCAGCCAGAGCCACCGGACTACTACCACTAATATCCCACATCATCCCGTCAGCCAGAGCCACCGGACTACTTCCCCTAATATCCCACATCATCCCATCAGCCAGAGCCACCGGACTACTACCCCTAATATCCCACATCCTAACTTCCATACCAGGTATCCATTTAAGAGGGAAGAGGTGCCTATGGGATGGAGGATGTGTGATGTGTATATGGACAGGGAGGGAGGGATTCATTTCTGCCATGTGCTTTGTGCTCCTTTCTAGGGACAGACAATGGCTGGGAGCTTATGTTCCTGGGGATATTAGATCTCTCCCACCTGGTCAGTGTCTGCTGAGGTGTTGTCATGGAGTGAGAAAACTATTGCTCATAGCAGCCAATCACAGCTCAGCTTCTTTTAAACAACTCTGGTGAAATGAAAGATGCTTCGTGATTGGTTGGTGATACACACACATACAGACATACATTCACCATATATATATATATACGACCTGCTCTACCCTCTCCTACTGTATCCTCACCCATCCCTGTAGACTGTGAGCCCTCGCGGGCAGGGTCCTCTCTCCTTATGTACTTGTGTGTCCCTAGTCTTACACATGTTTATTATACTTGAGAAAACAAAAAGCAAAGACCACAAATAAAAAGTAAAAAATAAACTGAAAATAATGCATACAGATAATAATAAGGGTATTTAGTAAACATAATTTTGTTCAAAATAATGTACAAGCCATCCCGCCACGTCACGGCAACCCTTGTGGGACAGTCCCTACTCTAGTATTTAAAACCTTTTCACTTGCCAAGTGACGTGAATGTGAACAAGGATCGAGGGACTGACCCACCAGTAAAAGCATAGGCCAGACTGGATGGTTTTCCCAGCTCAGAAAGAGGGCGGTCACACCCTTATATGAACTGAATGCACATGTTTATTATACTTGTCTATATTTCCCCTTTTCACATGTAAAGCGCCATGGAATAAATGGCGCTATATAAATGCATAATAATAATAATAATAATATACACACACACAGTGCCTTGAAAAAGTCTTCATACCCCGTGAACTGGTCCACGTGTTACACGCACACTTAAATGTATTTTATTGGTATTTTATGTGACACCAACACAAAGTATTTGTGAAGTGTAAAGGAATTTTTTTAGATATTTAAAAACTATAGATTTGAACATGGTGAGATGCATTAGTATTCAGCCCCCTATAGTCCTATGCCCCTAAATAATATGCTGAGTGACCAATCGCCTCCAGAAGTCACATAATTAGTACATTGTGTCCCTCTGGTTGTGATTTCTCCTCAGTATAACTACAGCTGTTCTGTTAAGGCCTCAGAGGTTTATGTGAGAATATCAGGGATGAAACAGCATCATGGAAACCAAGGAGCTCACCAGACAAGTCAGGGATAAAGCAGTGGAGAAGAGTAAAACAGGGTTGGTTGATAAAAAATAGCCCAAGCTCTGAACCCTGAGCCCTGTTCAATCCATCATCCAAATATGTAAGGAGTATGGCCCAACTGCAAACCTACCAAGACATGGCCGTCCATCTAACCTGACATGCGAAGCAAGGAGAGCACTAATTAGAGAAGCAGCAGAGAGGATCATGGTCACTGGAGGAGCTGCAGAGATCCACAGCTCAGGGGGAGAACCTGTCCACAGGACGACTATTTGCTGTATCCTCCACAAATCTGCCCTTTATGGATGAGTGGCAAGACGACAGACATTTTTTTAAAGCAATAAGAAGTCCTGTTTGCAGTTTGAAAAAAGTCAAGTAGAGACGGGGGTGATCCTAGCCTCTCTGCCGCCTGAGGCAAACTGCACGACGGTCCCCCCCACTAGTAAATTTTTAAAATCGGTAGAAATTAATCTGGTTCATACAGATTTATGTCTATCCTGTAAAAATTTGTACAATAGTGGATATTTTAATTTAGAGAAATAGAGAAAAAGATGTCTGAACACAAGGATGTCAGCGCCATCACCGCACATACAAGAACCACACAGAAGAATCCAGAAGAGGGATCATTAATGGCAATGGCAGGCCTGGCACAGCATACAGTACACCACATATCCCTACATACAGAATTATGGGACACCACGTAGTCCTCCTTACAGAATTATGGGACACCACGTAGTCCTCCATACAGAAATATGGACACTGCATAGTCCTCCATACAGAATTATGGGACACCACGTAGTCCTCCATACAGAAATATGGACACTGCATAGTCCTCCATACAGAATTATGGGACACCACGTAGTCCTCTATACAGAAATATGGACACCACATAGTCCTCCATACAGAATTATGGGACACCACGTAGTCCTCCATACAGAAATATGGACACTGCATAGTCCTCCATACAGAATTATGGGACACCACGTAGTCCTCTATACAGAAATATGGACACCACATAGTCCTCCTTACAGAATTATGGGACACCACGTAGTCCTCCATACAGAAATATGGACACTGCATAGTCCTCCATACAGAAGTATGGGACACCACGTAGTCCTCTATACAGAAATATGGACACCACATAGTCCTCCATACAGAATTATGGGACACCACGTAGTCCTCCATACAGAAATATGGACACCGCATAGTCCTCCATACAGAATTATGGGACACCACGTAGTCCTCCATACAGAATTATGGGACACCACGTAGTCCTCCATACAGAAATATGGACACTGCATAGTCCTCCATACAGAATTATGGGACACCACGTAGTCCTCTATACAGAAATATGGACACCACATAGTCCTCCTTACAGAATTATGGGACACCACGTAGTCCTCCATACAGAAATATGGACACTGCATAGTCCTCCATACAGAATTATGGGACACCACGTAGTCCTCTATACAGAAATATGGACACCACATAGTCCTCCATACAGAATTATGGGACACCACGTAGTCCTCCATACAGAAATATGGACACCGCATAGTCCTCCATACAGAATTATGGGACACCACGTAGTCCTCCATACAGAATTATGGGACACCACGTAGTCCTCCATACAGAATTATGGGACACCACGTAGTCCTCCATACAGAAATATGGACACCGCATAGTCCTCCATACAGAATTATGGGACACCACGTAGTCCTCCTTACAGAATTATGGGACACCACGTAGTCCTCCATACAGAAATATGGACACTGCATAGTCCTCCATACAGAATTATGGGACACCACGTAGTCCTCTATACAGAAATATGGACACCACATAGTCCTCCATACAGAATTATGGGACACCACGTAGTCCTCCATACAGAAATATGGACACCGCATAGTCCTCCATACAGAATTATGGGACACCACGTAGTCCTCCATACAGAATTATGGGACACCACGTAGTCCTCCATACAGAATTATGGGACACCACGTAGTCCTCCATACAGAAATATGGACACCGCATAGTCCTCCATACAGAATTATGGGACACCACGTAGTCCTCCATACAGAATTATGGGCACTGCATAGTCCTCCATACAGATTTATGGGCACCACATAGTCCTCCATACAGTATTATAGGCACCACATAGTCCTCCATATAGTATTATGGGCACCATGTAGTCCACCATACAGAATTATGGGCACCATATATCCCTCCATACAGTATTATGGGCACCACACAGTCCTCCATACAGAATTATGGGCACCACATAGTCCTCCATACAATATTATAGGCACCACATAGTCATCCATGCAGTATTATGGGCACCACATAGTCCTCCATACAGTATAATGGGCCCCATATCTTACCCCATACACTATCATGGGCCCCAAATATTACTTCATACAGTATAATGGGCCCTATATAATACTCCATACATAAAAAAATAATCAAATACTCACTTCTCCCTGTACCCCAATGCTCTGGTCTCCTCAGCGTATTCTGACCCTTTGTTGCTCAGCCACAGAGGGGAAATGATGGGAGAGGGAGCATCTGCGGATGGCTCCCTCACTCATCATTGTTTTTCATTATTTTCAACTGTGTCGGTGCTGGCACTGGGGCCCCACGACTTACGAGCCCCATAGCATGCCATGTCCCCGACGGGAGGAGGTCATGTCAGCCTTGATACGTGTCATAACTGAGCACCACCAAATATTAACCAGTGGGTGAAATGCTTTTAGGACACACACCCTTAAATCAAAGGGATTTATAAAAAGAAAATAATCAGCACACCGATTAACCCCTTTCCTACATTGGATGTAATATTCCGTCCATGTGACCTGGGCCCTAATTCCCAGGGACGGAATATGACATCATAGCGATCAGCGGCGCCCACGTGGTGAGCGCCGCTGATCGCGGCCGGGTGTCAGCTGATTATCACAGCTGACACTAGGCACAATGTGTCATGGGTGGTCACGGACCGCCACCGACACGTTAACCCCTTGCACACCCCGATCAAACGCGATCGCGGTGTACCGGGGGTTAAAGGGAAGCATCGGCAGGGAGGGGGCTCCCTCCGTGCTTCCCTGAGCCCCCCACGGCAGCGCAATGTGCAGCGCTGCTGCGGGGGGCTCCTTCCCTACAGGCCCCCGGATCCAAGATGGCAACGGGGACCTTCGGGGGCCTGTAGGGAGCTGACTTCCTCACTGCCTGCAAAGCGCAGGCATGAGGAAGTCTGCGTCTATGCCTGTGACAGATCGCTGATCTGTCACAGTGATCTGTGAAGTGACAGATCAGCGATCTGTCACATGACAGTGATGTCCCCCCTGGGACAATGTAATAAAGTTAAAAAAAAAAAAGTGTAAAAATAATTTTAAAAAAATTGCCAAATAAATTAAAAAAAAAAAAATATTCCCTAATAAATTCATTTTTTGGAAATAAAAAAAAAAAAACAATAAAAGTACACATATTAGGTATCGCCGCGTCTGTAATGACCCGCTCTATAAAAGTGTCTCATTAGTTAACCCCTTTAGCGAACCCCTTAAAAAATCAAAATAAAAAACGAAGCAAAAAATAATGATTTATTATCATACCACCGAACAAAAAGTGTAATAACGCGCAATCAAAAAGACGCATATAAATATCCATGGTACTGCTGAAAACATCATCTTGTCCCGCAAAAAACGAGCCACCACACAGCGTCATCCGCAAAAAAATAAAAAAGTTATAGCTCGCAGAATAAAGCGATGCAAAAATAATTATTTTTTATATAAAATAGTTTTCATTGCATAAAAGTGCTAAAACATAAAAAAACAACATAAATGAGGTATCGCTGTAACCGTACTGACCCGAAGAATAAAACCGCTTTATCAATTTTACCACACGCGGAATGGTGTAAACGCTCCCCCCAAAAGAAATTCATGAAACGCTGGTTTATGCTCATTCTGCGTCCCAAAAATCAGAATAAAAAGCGATCAAAAGATGTCACGTGCCCGAACATGATACCAATAAAAACATCAACTCGTCCCGCAAAAAATAAGACCTCACTTGACTCAGTGGGTCAAAATACGGAAAAATTATAGCTCCCAATATGTGGTGATGCAAAAACTATTTTTACAATAAAAAGCGTCTTTTAGCATATGACAGCTGCCAAACATAAAAACCGCCGTATATAGTAAATCAAACCCCCCGTTATCACCCCCTTAGTTAGGGAAAAATAATAAAATTAAAAACTGTATTTATTTCCATTTTCCCATTAGGGTTAGGGCTAGGGTTAGGGCTAGGGCTAGAGTTAGGGCTAGGGTTAGGGTTAGGGCTAGGGTTAGGGTTAGGGTTAGGGCTAGGGTTAGGGCTAGGGTTAGGGCTGAGATTAGGGTTAGGGGTGTGTTGGGGTTAGGGTTGGAGTTATAATTGGGGGGTTTCCACTGTTTGGGCACATCAGGTGCTCTCCAAATGCAACATGGCGTCTGATCTCAATTCCAGCCAATTCTGCGTTGAAAAAGTCAAATGGTGCTCCTTCCCTTCCAAGCTCTGCCATGCGCCCAAACAGTGTTTTACCCCCACATATAGGGTATCAGCCTACTCAGGACACATTGCAAAACAACTTTTGGGGTCCAATTTCTCCTGTTACCCTTAGGAAAATAATAAATTGGGGGCAAAAATATCATTCTTGTGAAAAATACGACTTTTTGATTTTCACGGCTCTGCGTTATAAACTTCTGCGAAGCACTTGGGGGTTCAAAGTGCTCACCACACAACTAGATAAGTTCCTTAGGGGGTCTAGTTTCCAAAATGGGGTCACTTGTGGGGGGTTTCCTCTGTTTAGGTACATCAGGGGCTCTCCAAAAGCAACATGACACCCGCAGACCATTCCATCAAAGTCTGCATTCCAAAACGTCTCAACTTCCCTTCCAAGCCCCGACGTGTGCCCATACAGTAGTTTTCTCCCACATATGGGGTATCAGCGTACTCAGGACAAATTGGACAACAACTTTTGGGGTCCAATTTCTCTTGTTACCCTTGGGAAAATAAAAAAATTGGTGACTAAAAGATCATGTTTGTGGAAAAAATACAATGTTTTTATTTTCACGCCCGGGCATTATAAACTTCTGTGAAGCCCTGGGGGGTTCAAAGTGCTCACCACACATCTAGATAAGGTTCTTAGGGGGTCTAGTTTCCAAAATGGTGTCATTTTTGGGGGGTTTCCTCTGTTTTGGTACATCAGGGGCTTTCCAAACGTGACATGGTGTCCGATCTCAATTCCAGCCAAAAACGTCAAATGGTGCTGCTTCCCTTCCGAGCTCAGCCATGCGCCCAAATAGTGGTTTACCCCCACATGTGGGGTATCAGCGTACTCAGGACAAATTGCACAATAACTTTTAGGGTCCTGTTACCCTTGGGAAAATAAAAATTGAGGGTGAAAAGCAGGGCTGTGGAGTCGGTAAGCCAAACCTGCGACTCCGACTCTGACTTCTCAATTTCCCTTACACCGACTCCGACTCCAACTCCGACTCCGACTCCACGACTCCGACTCCGACTCCCACACATATTGCTTATATTTAAGTGAAAAATTTATTGTAGTACAATGTGAACCTCAGACATTTAATCATTTTTATGATCCAATAATCAAGATATTTAGATAGAACAGAATATATATTGGTGTACTACCCGGTTTTCATTCTTTTTGGTACAGATACGATAAGGATAGACAGATATGGATAAATGGATATATAGATAGAGCAGATTTCTAATCTGCTTTTGCTATTGAAAACATTATCTATGAGCTCAAAAACCTTTCAGGTGATGCGGTTTTTTAAAAAGATGATCAGCTTTTGCAGCTGAAAAACGTATCCTCAAAAAACACAGGAAAAACGCTGTGTGTGAATGTAGCCTTAGATCAGGAATAGAACAGCCATTTATAGGACATTTCATAACTTTCCCAAACTCCTATGAAAAAATATTCAGCACATCCTGCATTGAATTACTGTACCCAATTTATTATATATTTTAGGAGTCGGAGTCGGTCCATTTTATACCGACTCCAACTCCGACTCCGACTCCACCAAAATGAGCACCGACTCCGACTCCGACTCCACGACTCCGACTCCGACTCCACAGCCAAAAGATCATTTTTGTGGAAAAAATATGATTTTTTAATTGTACCGCTGTACGTTATAAACTTCTGTGAAGCCTTTATGGGTTCAAAGTTCTCACCACATATCTAGATAAGTTCCTTGGGGGGTCTAGTTTCCAAAATTGGGTCACTTGTGGGGGGTTTCCACTGTTTAGGTACATCAGGGGTTCTCCAAACGTGACATGGCGTCCGATCTGAATTCCAGCCAATTTTACATTGAAAAAGTCAAACGGCGCTCCTTCCCTTCTGAGCTCTGCCATGCACCGAAACAGTGGTTCCCCCCCACATGTCAGGTATCAGCGTACTCAGGACAAATTGCACAATAAGTCGGGCAGTCCAATTTCTCCTGTTACCCTTGGTAAAATAAAAAAAATGGACCTGAAATAATTTTTTTGTGAAAAAAAGTTAAATGTTCATTTTTTTTAAAATATTCAAAAAAATTCCTGTGACGCACCTAAAGGGTTAATAAACTTCTTGAATGTGGTGTTGAGCACCTTGAGGGGTGCAGTTTTTAGAATGGTGTCACTTTTGGGTATTTTCTATCATATAGACCCTTGAAAGTGACTTCAAATCTGATGTGGTCCGTAAAAATAAAATGGTGTTGCAAAAATGAGAAATCGCTGGTCATTTTTTAACCCTTATAACTTCCTAACAGAAAAAAATTTTGGTTCCAATATTGTACTGATGTAAAGTAAACATGTGGGAAATGTTATTTATTAAGTATTTTGTGTGCCGTATCTCTGTCATTTAAGGGCATGAAAATTCAAAGTTGGAAAATTGCAAAATTTTAAAAATTTTTGCCAAATTTCCATTTTGTTCACAAATAAACGCAAGTTATTTGAATGAAATTTTACCACTAACATGAAGGACAATATGTCACGAGAAAACAATGTCAGAATCACCGGGATCCATGGAAGCATTTCAGAGTTATGGCCTCATAAAGGGACAGTGGTCAGAATTGTTAAAATTGGCCCGGGAGTTAATGTGCAAACCACCCTTGGTAGTGAAGGGGTTAAATGATTAAATAAGAGAAAAGTGGAGGACTCTTTATTAGCTCATGTGGTAATTAGTGTTGAGCATTCCAATACCGCAAGTATCGGGTATCGGCCGACATTCGCTGTATCGGAATTCCGATACTTAGTTCCGATACTTTTTTCATATCGAATACCGGAATCGGAAGTTCCCATAATGCTTGGAGCCCGCTCGATTTGATTCAGCCAATGGGGATCCTCAGAAGTGTGGGCACATCCTGTTAGGCATGTAGGCATGTTAACTACTGGCATGGCTGTGATTGGCTGCTGAAATGATGTTATGATGCACTATAAAAACCTCTGCAGCTGCCATTTTGGGTTCACTCTGCTGTGAATTCAGTTAGGGACAGGCTGCTGTGGAAGACTGTGAGGGACAGTTAGAAATAGCGATCATCAAAAATATCTATTGCTCTACCCAGGCTACATAATCCACCACTGTAGCATTTTTGTAGCCCAGCAGCGCTGTTTTAATAGCTGTCTGCAAGGGCTGTGTGAGTGCAGACCCACGCTGTGTAGTGTGTCCTGCAGGCACGTCTGCTTGTAGGCCGCCCAGCGTGTGTCTCTGCCTCATACACATTTTTCTTTTATTGCTGCTTTTTTTTTCTCCTGTATAGTGTGCTTCCATACGTATCCATATACGTTGGTTGCAAACACTAAAGGAGTGGACAGCGGAGCCTTTCAGCAGCCTTTCAGTGCTAGTGCCCATTTCTCTGCACTGTTTTTGGCTGTCTGATAGGTCTCTCTTTGTGTGAGTGCAGCTCACGTTGCAGTGTGTTCTACAGCCACCGCTGGTTGTAGTCCGCTCAGCGTGCGTCACTGCCTCATACATAGTCCTTTTTTTGCAGCAAATTTGTCCAGATTTTTGCTCCTATATTAGTGTGCTTCCATCTGCATCCATTGTCATTGATTGGTTGCAAACACTATATAGGATTAGATAGAGGAGCCTTTTTGCTGGCTTGTGCCCTTCAGGGCCAGCCAGACTAGTATCACCCTATTTTTTGGAGCCTCATCAATTGCATTGTAGGTTAGCTTCCTGCATTGTAATCACTCCAAAAAGTTTGTCATACTATAGCTTTCAAACTTTGGTCACATCCTTTTCTTTTCCCCCCCCCCCCAAAAAAAAAGGAAATAAAGTTCACCAAACACTCCACTTTACAGTTGTCTAGGCCACATTAGATCATATTAAAGTGTAGTACACACACTCTTAGCCAAATTAGTGTTTCTTATACTGGTTAGCAGGTGTTCAGGAATAAGAACACTAAGCCCCCCCTTTTTTACTTTTCTGCCTATCTTTATCAGTCTACCAAGATGATGAAGGCAGGGAGTAAGGCACGTGGTCGTGGCCGTGGAGTTTCAGCAGGGAGAGGACGTGGGGATTCGGTGTCTGCTGCGGCCACCAGTGACCCGGCATCCCCCACTTTTACCAGGCAACAGTCCTTCATGCTTTGTAGGACCTTGCCGTACCCCACTGCTGCGTGACGAACAAATTGAAGCCGTTGTCGGATGGATGGCAGCTAACGCATCCACTTCTGCACACAGACACACTGAAGATGTAGGCCAACCTTCAGCAGCACCTACCACCTCTTCAGCTCGTGTTGGGGCCTCTTCCTCCAGCTCACACACAGCTGGTTCGGCTTCCTCATTGGAACGCCATGGAAGAACCTCTGCCACTGTTGTCCAGAGACCCAGTGAAATTCCACCCACTGAACCACGTTCTCAGTCATCAGCACACTCCCAGGCCACTCACCAGCAATCGGTAGCACAGGCATGGGAGAAAAAGCAGCCATACTCGGCAAACCATCCCCGAGCACTGGCTCTGAATGCCGGCATTGCCAAACTACTGGCCCTTGAGATGCTGTCATTCAGGCTGATGGAGACTGACACCTTCCGGAACTTGATGTCATTGGCAGTTCCACAATACAATGTGCTCAGCCGCTTTTATTTCAGCAGGCAAGCTGTCCCTGCCCTGCAAAAGCATGTGGAGGTAAAAATTAAAAATGCGCTACTAAACGCCGTCAGTAGCAAGGTCCACCTGACCACCGATGCGTGGACCAGTAGCCATGGACAGGGACGATACCTTTCCCTCACTGCCCATTGGGTCAATGTTGTGGAGCCGGGTACAGATCTGGAGAGTGGCTCTGTACGTATTCTGCCAACTCCAAGGATTGCAGGAATGCAGTCTGTACATACTGAGTCCTCCTCCTACTCTAGTTCCTTGGAATCAGCACTGCATGAGCCTGTTAGGCCAGATATGAGCACAGGTGTGGCCAAACGTCAACAGGCTGTCCTTAAATTAATTTCTTTGGGGATTCGGAGCCACACAGCACAGGAGCTCTGGAATGCCATCAAGCAGGAGAGCGATGTGTGGTTTGTGCCAGCGAATCTCCAGCCAGGTTTGGTAGTGAGTGACAATGGCCGAAATCTAGTGGCAGCTCTGGGCCTAGGCAACCTCACTCACATACCATGTCTGGCACACATGCTCAATTTGGTCGTGCAGAGCTTTCTTAGGGACTATCCGGATCTTGATGCACTGCTTCACAAGGTTCGCCTAGAGTGCGCTCACTTGCGGCGTTCCAGCATGGCTAGATCGCGCATTGCATCTCTGCAACGCCGATTCCGCCTGCCAGAACATCGCATCATATGTGACCTCCCCACCAGGTGGAATTCAACGTTACATATGTTGGAGCGGTTGTGTGAGCAGCAGGCAGCAGTAATGGAGTACCAGCTGCATCAGGCGCAAACAAGTCGCACTGTGCGCCGGACACACTTCACCACCACTGAGTGGGCCTCTATGAGGGACATCTGCCAAGTTTTGCGTGCCTTCGATGACTCCACGCGGATGGCCAGTGCAGATGATGCACTAATCAGCATGACTGTCCCCCTTATCTGTCTGCTTCAAAAAACCTTACAAGCACTACGTGAGGAGGTTTTTGAAGAGGTCGAGGATGAGGAGTCAGAAATGCCATCTGCTTCTGGCAAGTCTGCGCAACGTGCCTCCACACAAAGGCCCAGGCAGGGGACACCTAGTGAGGAGGATGACGAGGAGTCAATGGAGGAGGAGGAACACATCTCTCCAGAGGAGGGAGGTACACAAGGCTCTAGTAGTCAGTGTGTACAGCGAGGGTGGGGTGATGCTGAGTAGGCTGAGATGCTGCCTCAAGCTGGGGACAGCGTTTCCGGTCCAGTTGGCAGTCTGCAGCACATGGTTGATTTCATGCTGCAGTGCTTGTTAAATGACCGCCGCATCGCCAACATTCTCCACACGGCTGATTATTGGGTGTACACCCTCCTAGATCCTTGCTACCGGGACAACTTACAAAGCCTCATACCACAGTTGAACCGGGAGCGAAAAATGCAGGAGTACCAAGAAACACTTGTGCAGGCTATCATGTTCTCCATTCCCCCCGCAAGTGTTGCTGGTAGTGCTTTTCAAAGCAGCCATGTGGGTAGAGGCAGTGGAGGAAGCTCTGCACAAAGAGGTAGCAGAGGCAGTGCCGCAGGACAAGGCAAGGCCAGTATGGCCCAAATGTGGAAAAGTTTTGTGGGACCGCCACAAATGGCTACACCATCACAGACGGCTCCAGTCAGCAGGAGGCAACGTTTCCGTCAGATGGTGACAGACTACTTGTCTTGCCCTGTTAGTGTACTCCCAGACGGCTCTTCCCCGTTCAAGTATTGGGTCTCTAAGCTGGATACATGGCCAGAGCTTAGCCAGTATGCATTGGAGGTGCTGGCTTGCCCTGCTGCCAGTGTATTATCGGAACGTGTCTTTAGTGCTGCAGGTGGTGTGGTAACAGACCGTCGCATGCGACTATCCGCCGATAATGTTGACCGGCTTACTTTTCTGAAAATGAACAAGGCCTGGATCTTACCTGAATTTGCCAGTCCTCTTCCAGAATAAATAATTGGCTGGCAACAGGATCCAGGTCTCCTGTTGTGTTCATGTTTCTTTGACCTGAACTTTATTTCCTGGGCTACAGCAATGCCCGTTGTTGCTCAGAAGTGCTGTCCACACAGACAAAACACTCGCTCATGTGTAAGTGGGGTTCGGTAACGTCAGCTGATCCCCTGCTGTGTGTATGGCAAAGTGTCCTGCTCTCTCCACAGTCAAACAACCTCAGATTTACACCTGGCTCCAAGTAGGCCTCGGCCTACTACCTGATTTTCCCTGGGCTCCGACACCGCCAGTTGTTGCTCAGAAGTGCTGTCCGCACAGACAAAACACTCGCTCATGTGTAAGTGGGGTTCGGTAACGTCAGCTGATCCCCTGCTGTGTGTATGGCAAAGTGTCCTGCTCTCTCCACAGTCAAACAACCTCAGATTTACACCTGGCTCCAAGTAGGCCTCGGCCTACTACCTGATTTTCCCTGGGCTCCGACACCGCCAGTTGTTGCTCAGAAGTGCTGTCCGCACAGACAAAACACTCGCTCATGTGTAAGTGGGGTTCGGTAACGTCAGCTGATCCCCTGCTGTGTGTATGGCAAACTCTCCTGCTGCCTACAACTTCTGACTACCTCTGATTTAATATGTTCTCTGATTTGCCCTCTGTCTCCACTCTGTTTTGAGTATTTCCTCCGGCCTACAACACCGCCTGTTTCTGCTCTCAAGTGCCGTCTGCACCATCCACACTTGTTCCTGTGTTACCTGGGTCCTGTAACATCTGTTCATCTCCAGAGGTGAGTCCGGCAATGTCTCCTGCTTTGTCTACATTCCCACTACTTGTAGTGGAAAAGTGTACAGAGCAGGAGACATTGCCAGACTCACCTCTAGGGAGAAGCTGCTGTTACAGAACCTCAGTAACACAGGAACAAGTGTGGGTTGTGCAGATGGCATTTCAGAGCAGCAACTGGCGTGGTTGGAAGCCAGAGGAAATACTCGAAACAGAGTGAAGACAGAGGCCTAATTGGAGTACGTTGACAGTTAGTAGTAGTCTAGAAACAAACAATCGAAAAATGCCACCAAGTAGGCCTCGGCCTACTACCTGATTTTCCCTGGGCTCCGACACCGCCAGTTGGTGCTCAGAAGTGCTGTCCGCAAAGACAAAACACTCGCTCATGTGAAAGTGGGGGTCGGTAACGTCAGCTGATCCCCTGCTGTGTGGAGGGCAAAGTGCTGCTGCCTCCAAATTGTAACTACTTCAGATTTAAACATTCTCTGATTTGGCCTCTGTCTCCACTCTGTCTCTAGTATTTCCCCTGACCTCCAGCACCGCCAGTTCCTGCTCACAGTTGCCGTCCGCGCATTCCACACTTGTTCCTGTGTTCCTGGTGTTCTGTTACGTGAGCAGATCCCCCAATGTGTGTCCGCCACTGTCTCCTGCGCTGTCCACCTTCCCACTGCAAGCGGTGGGAAAGTGGACAGAGCAGGAGACAGTGGCAGACACACATCAGGGGATCTGCTGACATTACAGAACCCCAGTAACACAGGAACACGTGTGGATTGGGCAGACGGCTACTGTACGCATAAACTGGCGGTGTTGGTGGCCACGTGAAATCCTGGAAACAGAGTGGAGACAGATGCCTAATTGGAGCACGTTGACAGTCTGTTGTAGCCTACAAACAATCTAAAACTGCCACCAAGTAGGCCTCGGTCTGCACCATGATTGTCCCTGGGCTCCAACAACGCTAGCTGGTGCTCGGAAGTGCTGTCCACACAGAAAAACACACTTGTTCATGTGTAAGTGGGGTTCGGTAACGTCAGCTGATCCCCTGCTGTGTGTACGGCAAACTCTCCTGCTGCCTCCAAATTCAAACAACGTCTTATCTTAAACTGCCTCCAAGTAGGCCTCAGCCTACAAAATGACTATCACTGGGCTCCAACATCGTCAGTTGTTGTTCAGAAGTGCTGTCCACACAGAAAAAAACACTCGTTCATGAGAAAGTGGGGTTCGGTAACGTCAGCTGATCCCCTGCTGTGTGGAGGGCAAACTGCTGCTGCCTCCAAATTGTAACTACTTCAGATTTAAACATTCTCTGATTTGGCTTCTGTCTCCACTCTGTCTCTAGTATTTCCCCTGACCTCCAGCACCGCCAGTTCCTGCTCACAGTTGCCGTCCGCGCAAGTGGTGGGAATGTGGACAGAGCAGGAGACATTGGCAGACACACATCAGGGGATCTGCTGACATTACAGAACCCCAGTAACACAGGAACACGTGTGGATTGGGCAGACGGCTACTGTACGCATAAACTGGCGGTGTTGGTGGTCACGTGAAATCCTGGAAACAGAGTGGAGACAGATGCCTAATTGGAGCACGTTGACAGTCTGTTGTAGCCTACAAACAATCTAAAACTACCACCAAGTAGGCCTCGGCCTTCACCATGATTGTCCCTGGGTTCCAACAATGCCAGTTGGTGCTCGGCAGTGTCTTTGGCACGGGTACTCCCTGTTGCCCAGCCTGGTTCCAGCACGCCAGCTGTTTCTGGGTAGTGTCAAGGTCACTATGCCACCAATCTGTTGTCCTGTCATCTTGCGGCCAGGTTAGCCGACTCTACGGTGCCTGCAGTGTAGGTGACTCCTATGTGGGCTGCGGGAACTGGCACTGAAGGCTGGATCCGTAGTGCCAATGGGACATGGACCCCCTGTAGGACTGTGGGTTTCGGTAACTGCGACTGGCTTGCGGCCTGGCTACTTTGCTTTGGATGGGTACCTTCTGCTACCCACCCGGGTTCCAGCACTGTCAGCTGGTTCTCGCCAGAGCCTTTGGCCTAGGTGCCTCCATCTCGGTATCCGAAGGTCCAGCACCGTCAGCTGGTCCTTGGTAGTGCTTTCTAGCATAGGTACCTCCTGCCTAGTAACCGTGGTCCAGCAACGTCAGCTGTTCCTCGGTAGTGCCATTGGCTCTTGTAGCTTTTGCTACCCATCTGGGTTCCAGCACCGTCAGCTGGTTCTCAGCAGTGTCTTTGGCATGGGTACTCCCTGTTGCCCAGCCTGGTTCCAGCACGCCAGCTGTTTCCGGGTAGTGTCAAGGTCACTATGCCACCAATCTGTTGTCCTGTCGTCTTGCGGCCGGGTTAGCCGACTCTACGGTGCCTGCAGTTTAGGTGACTCCTATGTGGGCTGCGGGAACTGGCACTGAAGGCTGGATCCGTAGTGCCAATGGGACATGGACCCCCTGTAGGACTGTGGGTTTTGGTAACTGCGGCCGGCTGGCGGCCTGGCTACTTTGCTTTGGGTGGGTACCTTCTGCTACCCACCCGGGTTCCAGCACTGTCAGCTGGTTCTCGCCAGAGCCTTTGGCCTAGGTGCCTCCATCTCGGTATCCGAGGTCCAGCACCGTCAGCTGGTCCTTGGTAGTGCTTTTTAGCACAGGTACCTTCTGCTTAGTAACCGTGGTCCAGCACCGTCAGTTGGTCCTCGGTAGTGCCATTGGCTCTTGTTCCTTCTGCTACCCATCCGGGTGCCAGCACTGTCAGCTGGTTCTCGCCAGAGCCTTTGGCCTAGGTGCCTCCATCTCGGTATCCGAAGTCCAGCACTGTCAGCTGGTCCTTGGTAGTGCTTTTTAGCACAGGTACCTTCTGCTTAGTAAACGTGGTCCATCACCGTCAGTTGGTCCTCGGTAGTGCCATTGGCTCTTGTTCCTTCTGCTACCCATCTGGGTTCCAGCACTGTCTGCTGGTTCTCGCCAGAGCCTTTGGCCTAGGTGCCTCCATCTCAGTATCCGAAGTCCAGCACCGTCAGCTGGTCCTTGGTAGTGCTTTTTAGCACAGGTACCTTCTGCTTAGTAAACGTGGTCCATCACCGTCAGTTGGTCCTCGGTAGTGCCATTGGCTCTTGTTCCTTCTGCTACCCATCCGGGTTCCAGCACTGTCTGCTGGTTCTTGCCAGAGCCTTTGGCCTAGTGCCTCCATCTCAGTATCCGAGGTCCAGCAACGTCAGCTGGTCCTTGGTAGTGGTTTCTAGCACAGGTACCTCCTGCATAGTAACCGGGGTCCAGCACCGTCAGCTGTTCCTCAGTAGTGCCATTGGCTATTGTTCCTTCTGCTGCCATTACGGGTTCCAGTACTGTCAGCTGGTTCTCGCCAGTTTCTCAGCCTTCTTGTACCTTCTGCTACATTTCCAAGATCAAGCTTTTTGAAATTGTCTTTGGTAATCCTTATTGATCTCCATGATGACGACCCTGATGACGACGACCCTGAAGACCACACTAAAGAAGACCAGAAATATGACCCTAAATAATAAGACCAAGAGGACAAATAACATGAAGACAACCACCAAGATACAGAACAAAAGACAGAAGAACAAGAAGCAGAAGAAGCAAAAGCAGAAGAACAGAAAGAAGAAGAACATTAAGCATAAGACTAAAAATCAGCATAGAAGAAATCAATATTATAAGCAGAAGAAGACTAAGCAGTAAATGGGGGTGAGTCCGTTCCTCCTCGTGGTGCCCCTGGAAAATGCCTGCTACTGCAGGCCAAACTGAACGCGGAAAAATCCTGTTGTAAATCTTTTGTGACAGGCAGAACGTACGGTGTAATCTTATAACTTTTATAGATAAGTACTACAGGAATGCCTGTCACCATAAGAAAATGAAGAAAAAGAAGAATAGGAAGAAGATGAAGAAATAGCATATGAAAATTAATAATAGCTGAATAAGAAGAATATGAAGAATGGAAAAAAAAAACGGGAAGAAGGTGAAGAAGAAGAAGATGAATAAGGTGAAGAAAAAGTTGATGAAAAAAATGCTACTGCTGCGGATCATGAAGGAGAAAGTGTGGGAGAAGTACAAAAGAAGGTGAAGAGCATGGAAGTTGTGAAACATACATATCTGACAAAATATAAAAAAGGTTAACATAGTCAATATCTTTTTAACTCCGAACGTCTTGAAAAAAAAAATTGGAATTAATGCTATGCCATGTGATTTGAATAAACCACTATGCTTTTAATGTCTCCTCCACCTCCCACAATACATTCTACATGATTCTTATTTGTTTTCAATTATGTAGAATTAGCCAACAAGGAAATAAAGGGCTTTTTTAAATTCCAATACCGGAAGTTCCATTGACTTGAATGGGACTTCCGGTATCGGAATCGGCGATACCCGATATTTTTTTCGTATCAGGCGATACCATCCGATACGATATTTTTGGGTATCGAACGGTATCGCTCAACACTAGTGGTAATATTTCAATTCCATAGCAGAGAAATATTCTGTTATGGATCTGAAGAGATACCACATGAGCTAATAAAGAGTCCGCCACTTTCCACAATTCATCGGAGCGCTTCTTTTTTTCATATAGATACACACAATTAGAGCAGATACTTATATTTACCCCATGTATACAGGACAGGAGGAGTATACCCAATGCACACAGCTCCACACTATATACTGCGGTAAGGAATATAGAGTGGAGCTGTGTATATACTGTATAGTGTAGAGATGGGCCAGTGCATATAGTGTGGATTACATACGATATACACAGAAATATACTATATGAACAGCTCTACACTATATACACACACAACTCTACATTATAATTAAGACAGTATTATACTATATTATGATGCATACATCACATAGGAGACACAAATATATCATATAGGAGACACCACAACTGCTGAATCTATATATATCACATTGAGACTACTGTATATACATTATATAGGTGATACAGTGATTTTATACAGCAGTATCACCTATATATTGTATATACAGCAGTCTATACACATTATACAAGTCAAACTGCAAATGCTGTATATACATAAAAAAGCTTTCATCTTGGCACTCACCTGAGATGGGGGGAGGATGAGGTGGGTCCACTGTCCAGCCAGCGTCGGAGGTGCTAAGGACTTGGAGCGGATGCCAGCCGGGGATTGGGGAGGAGAGCGCTGTTCTCTGATGCTGGTACTGGCCAGCGTCAGAGAGTGAGGCTCAGGCGAGTGTCCCTTGCGTGCCGTGGCAGCTGCCTTTTCAAACTTCTGCACAGGACCTGGTACGTACGCTCTCCCGTTTGCCCGCACTGACCAGGGCCGCAGACGAGCGCAAGAACGAACGAGGGCTGCCCTCACATAGGGCCGCAGTGGCCCTGGTCAGCGCCTGCACCAAGAGAGTATGCGTACCAGGGCCTGTACAGATGATTTAAAGGGCCAGTTGCCCATTTTGTAGCTCGGAGCCGTCGGCAGCTGGATCCTCGTTATCTGACTGCAGGGCGGCTGCTGCCTTCTGTCTCCCTGCCATCCGAGGCCAAATACTCAACTGGCCTCATTATAGGTGTGCCCCTGTCTAGATGGAGGACTATGGGGGTGCATTATTTAATATGGAGGTCTGTGGGATGCATTATACTATACTGAACACTATGGGGCGTGTAATATACTGCATGGAGGTGAAGCGAGGCTCATCCCTCGCCGTGTCCATGGCACAGCAGCAGGCACACAGCCCTGGCAGCCATTACAACACACAGGCAGCTGTATTGCGGATGTCGGAGAGCGGGGCCACATACTGGACAGGTGCCCAGTCAGATACAGGGGGTGATACCTAATAGAACAGGCACATGCTGGGAGTTGTAGTGCTGATCAGCAGGAGAATCTCTGGGTACAGATCCCACAGACTGGGATAGAACAGCAGCAGCGCTCCATCACTGCTTATAGGCAGGAGTCCAGGACCAGGACTCCACATCTGCCCTGCAGACACAACACTGCGCTGTGCCCAGCTCACACCGATGTGTGACCGCGGGAATGGACGGGGCAGCGTCTCGGACACTGAGGGGGCTATCCGCATAGCCGGGGGCGCGCTTCATGTGATGGGGGCGCCCAGCACGGGAGGGGCGGTGCTGGCACGTACTGGAGACCCGGGCACAAGGCTCTTTTTTGGCTGCACAAACTTCACTGTAACCCAAGCATTAGCCAGAGACTACAGGACCTGTGATGATGTGAGGGGAGGTGTGATGGGAGCTGGAGTGTGCTGTGCTGCATGAGGAAGTTGTCTAGTGATAGGTGAGAGGTCGCACTGGGCAGAGTAGCCAGATTCAGCTATGCTGGGAGTTCTAGTTCTCCCTGTATACAGCCTCTGTTGCATGGCACGTTATCTGACTGCAGGGGGCGGTGCCGCGCTGCCGCCCCCTCTCTTCAGGGACTTGAGGCCGCCTGAGCTGACGGCTCAAATTGCCTCATTATAGATGCAGCCCTGTGTAGAGAACACATAAAGCATGTGGAGGAAAGGGCTCTGGTCAGTTGAGACCAAAGGAGAAATTTTGGGGCTAAATGCATGTAAGGCGGAAAACTAACACCGCACATCACCCTGAAAACACCATCCACACTATCACACATGGTGGTGGTAGCACCGTGCTGTCGGGAGGCTTTTCTTCAGCAGGGGCAGGGAAGATGGTCAGAAGTGATGAGACAAGCTAAATACAGTGCAAATCCTGGAGGAAAACCACTTAGGCGCTGCAGAAAACGTGAGACTGGGGCATAGATTCACCTTCCAGCAGGTCAACGACCCTAAGCATCCTGCCAAAACTACAATGGAGGGTTTAGATCCACGCATATTCCTATGAGTGAATGGTGCAGTCACCGTCCAGACTCAAATCGCAGAGAATCTGTGACAAGACATGAACATTACTGATCACAGACATCTCCATCCAATGTCACTGAGCGAGAGCGAAGGGGCAAAGGAGAAGGAGCAAAATGTCACCTCTAGATGTGCAAATCTGGAGAGACAGACCCCAAAAGACTGCAGAGAAAGGAGGGAGAGTCAGACCCCAAAAGACTGCAGGGAAAGGTGGAGAGACAGACTCCAAAAGAGTGCAGAGAAAGGTGGGAGAGACAGACCCCAAAAGACTGCAGGGAAAGCTGGAGAGACAGACCTCAAAAGACTGCAGAGAAAGGTGGGAGAGACAGAACCCAAAAGAGTGTAGAGAAAGGAGGGAGAGACAGACCTCAAAAGACTGCAGGGAAAGGTGGAAAGACAGACTCCAAAAGACTGCAGAGAAAGGTTGGAGAGACAGACCCCAAAAGACTGCAGGGAAAGCTGGAGAGACAGACCTCAAAAGACTGCAGAGAAAGGTGGAGAGACAGACCCCAAAAGACTGCAGAGAAAGGTGGAGAGACAGTCCCCAAAAGATACCAGAGAAAGGTGAAGAGACAGAACCCAAAAGAGTGTAGAGAAAGGAGGGAGAGACAGACCTCAAAAGACTGCAGGGAAAGGTGGAGAGACAGAACCCAAAAGAGTGCAGAGAAAGGTAGAGAGACAGACCCCAAAAGATACCATAGAAAGGTGGGAGAGACAGCCCCAAAAGACTGCAGGGAAAGGAGGTCCTATAAAGTACTGACTCAGGGACTGAATACTAATGCACCTCACAATTTTGAGATTTTTATTTGTAAAATAATTAGTAACCCTCAAAATATCATTTCCTTGTTACTTTGTGTTGTATCACAGATAATCCCAATAAAAACATTCAAGTTTGTGCGTGTAACATGAAAAAAAAGTGGAAAAGTTCACAGGGTGTGAAGACTTTTTCAAAGAACTGTCTATATTTACACAATGTAACAATGAAGGCAGTCAGGTCTGTACACTGCTGCGCTCAGATACAATGCAGCATTCAGACCTGGTGATACCGGACCTGCAGGACGCTGCAGGGTATAACAGGTCATGATCCCGGTCTGTCGGAGGACCGGCACCGGCCGTCTCACCCAATAATATACTCCAATATCCCAGCTCCATATAATGTTCCTATGAGTGTAATAAACCTCCGGTCACAGATCAGGCAGTAACCCCAGTAATATGACCACCCTCCATCGGTCACACGATCCTCTCATATTCATCTATGTACTCACCGCTGTGCTATGGAGGAAAGATGCAGGAGACCAGCAGAGGGTATATATATACATATACGGAGTCAGGGATCCCTGGAGAGATGCCTGTGAAAGAAGAAAATGTAACATGTGGACAAACAAGGATTCACCAGACACAGCAGCAAACGAGGAGTCACAGCCACCGAACACGCGGGGATCGCAGAACTCCTGGGGCCCGGAATCAGGGAGCAGAGATATGGCACCCAGCACCATCCACTGACCGCTCAGCGTAGAGAGAGAAAACACCTGGCACCGAATACTGGATCCCGGGGACCAAACTACCGGACATAGGGCCTCAAGTAACTGCAGATACAGGACACCAAACTACCGAACCCCAGGCACAAATCTATCAGACATCAAAACGGCTGGATCACAGACAACAAAGAACCTAACACTGGGCACCAATTTACCGGATCCCAGGCACTAAACTACTGGAAACCTGGCACAAAACTACCAAACACCAGGCACCAAACTACTAGACCACAGGTACAAAAGATTCAGACACCAGAAAACAAATTACTGGATCCAAGGCACCAAACTATTGTACACCATGCACCAAACTACCAAATCCCAAATTACCAGACCCCAAAGACGAAAAGTGCACGACCCCAGGCACCAAACTACTGAACACTAGACACCCACCTACTAGACCCCAGGCACCAAACTAATGAAACTCACTCACCAAACTACCAGAACCCCAGGCAATAAACTACCAAACTCCTAGGCACTTTACTACAGGATATCGGGCACCAATATACTGGACATCACACTAAACTACAGATCCCAGGCACCAAACTACCAGAAACCAAGCACCATCTACAGGACTCCAGGGACTAAACATCTCAGAAATCAAGCACCAAACTACAGGACCCCAGGCTCCAAACTACCAGAAACCAAGCCCCATCTACAGGACCTCAGGGACCAAACATCTCCGAAATCAAGCACCAAACTACAGGACCCCAGGCACCAAACTACCAGAAACCAAGCCCCATCTACAGGACCTCAGGGACCAAACATCTCCGAAATCAAGCACCAAACTACAGGACCCCAGGCACCAAACTACTAGAAACCAAGCCCCATCTACAGGACCCCAGGGACCAAACATCTCAGAAATCAAGCACCAAACTACAGGACCCCAGGCTCCAAACTACCAGAAACCAAGCCCCATCTACAGGACCTCAGGGACCAAACATCTCCAAAATCAAGAACCAAACTACAGGACCCCAGGCACCAAACTACTAGAAACCAAGCCCCATCTACAGGACCCCAGGGACCAAACATCTCTGAAATCAAGCACCAAACTACAGGACCTCAGGCACCAAACTACCAGAAACCAAGCCCCATCTACAGGATCTCAGGGACCAAACTATCAGAAATCAAGCACCAAACTACTGGACATCAGGCACCAAACTATCAGAAATCAAGCCCTATCAACAGGACCCCAGGGACCAAACTATCAGAAATCAAACACCAAACTACAGGACCCCAGGCACCAAACTACCAGAAATCAAGCCCCATCTACAGGACCTCAGGGACCAAACATCTCAGAAATCAAGCACCAAACTACAGGACCCCAGGCACCAAACTACCAGAAACCAAGCCCCATCTACAGGACCTCAGGGACCAAACTATCAGAAATCAAGCACCAAACTACTGGATATCAGGCACCAAACTACCAGAAATAAAGCCCCATCTACAGGACCCCAGGGACCAAACATCTCAGAAATCAAGCACCAAACTACAGGACCCCAGGCACCAAACTACCAGAAACCAAGCCCCATCTACAGGACCTCAGGGACCAAACTATCAGAAATCAAGCACCAAACTACTGGACATCAGGCACCAAACTACCAGAAATCAAGCCCCATCTACAGGACCTCAGGGACCAAACTATCAGAAATCAAGCCCCAAACTACAGGACCTCAGGCACCAAACTACCAGAAACCAAGCCCCACCTACAGGACCCCAGGGACCAAACTACCAGAAACCAAGCACCAAGCTACTAGACATCAGGCACCAAACTACCAGAAATCAAGCCCCATCTACAGGACCCCAGGGACCAAACATCTCAGAAATCAAGCACCAAACTACAAGAAACCAAGCCCCATCTACAGGACCTCAGGGACCAAACTATCAGAAATCAAGCACCAAAGTACTGGACATCAGGCACCAAACTACCAGAAATCAAGCCCCATCTACAGGACTCCAGGGACCAAACATCTCAGAAATCAAGCACCAAACTACAGGACCCCAGGCACCAAACTACAAGAAACCAAGCCCCATCTACAGGACCTCAGGGACCAAACTATCAGAAATCAAGCACCAAACTACTCGACATCAGGCACCAAACTACCAGAAATCAAGCCCCATCTACAGGACCCCAGGGACCAAACATCTCAGAAATCAAGCACCAAACTACAGGACCCCAAGCACCAAACTACCAGAAACCAAGCCCCATCTACAGGACCTCAGGGACCAAACTATCAGAAATCAAGCACCAAACTACTGGACATCAGGCACCAAACTACCAGAAATCAAGCCCCATCTACAGGACCCCAGGGACCAAACATCTCAGAAATCAAGCACTAAACTACAGGACCCCAGGCACCAAACTACCAGAAACCAAGCCCCATCTACAGGACCTCAGGGACCAAACTATCAGAAATCAAGCCCCAAACTACAGGACCTCAGGCACCAAACTACAAGAAACCAAGCCCCACCTACAGGACCCCAGGGACCAAACTACCAGAAACCAAGCACCAAGCTACTAGACATCAGGCACCAAACAACCAGAAATCAAGCCCCATCTACAGGACCCCAGGGACCAAACTACCAGAAACCAAGGACCAAGCTACAGGACCCCAGGCACCAAACTACCAGAAATCAAGCCCCATCTACAGGACCCGAGGCACCAAACTATCAGAAATCAAACACCAAACTACAGGACCCCAGGCACCAAACTACCAGAAATCAAGCCCCATCTACAGGACCTCAGGGACCAAACATCTCAGAAATCAAGCACCAAACTACAGGACCCCAGGCACCAAACTACCAGAAACCAAGCCCCATCTACAGGACCTCAGGGACCAAACTATCAGAAATCAAGCACCAAACTACTGGACATCAGGCACCAAACTACCAGAAACCAAGCCCCATCTACAGGACACCAGGGACCAAACTACCAGAAACCAAGCACAAAGCTACTAGACATCAGGCACCAAACTACCACATAATGGGCCCCAAGTGATATTTTTGCCTCCTAAAGGCACAAAGCAGGTTCTGATTATTATCAAAGCCAACACGGACTTTGAATGTAGGTCCGGGAGGCCTAGTATTCGGTGCATGAGATTTCCCTGAGAGACAAAACATGAAGAATTTAATGAAAATTGTCTAAATGATTGTGGCCCCAAAAGTTTTTTATAATTCTTCCCAATAGAAATAACCCTAGAACCTGAAAAAGTGAACACGGGCGCCCGGGACCTCATGCGAGAAAGGAAAGGAGCTTGTAGAGGTTTTCTTGAATGTTTTTTCCTGTTTGCGAGAATGGACTCGATAAAGTGTTTGCTTGAGGCAGTGAGAGAGGAGCTGGGGGAGGTGGTGATGTCCTGTCTTGGCCTGGATTGTGACTGGACCCCGTAAGAAGAGACTGCAGCTCATCAGACCTGATGAGTGTGAGAATGTGAGGCTGGAGTCACACACAACAATTAAAAAATCGTTCCGATTTTTACGGTACGAAATCGCACAACGGTTTCTTGTCCAGGGATCCGTCTGTCATCCGAATTTCCGGCGATGAACCGATTTTATTCGCATCTAAGCATCCGCTTGACATCCAATGCCAATGCCTGATGCTATTTCTTTGACCAGGAGAAGTCTTGCGATTTAATCGCAAGTCACACGTGTGGTGCGTTTTCAATGCGATTTTTAATCGCATCCATAGACTTGCATTGGCGATTCCGATCCGAAAATCGGTGACAATCGCAGCATGCGAGGAACGGATCCAATAAAAAATGCATGATGGGAGCAGCACCATAGAATAACTTTGGGACGATTGCAATGCGATTTTTTTATCGCATTGCATTCGTCCGATTTAATCGCTAGTGTGACCCCGGCCTTAGCAGGACTCACAGACAGAGAAAATTCACTGCTGAAAATGAACATACGATTATAGACGAGTGCACTGAGTATATGACGGCTGAAAATGCAAATTTCCCATACAAAGGCATATAGAACAAAAAGTGCAAAAGAAGAATGCTAAATCATACGGGCAACATGTCCAACATAGCAATTACAGCCTAACTGGCAAAAAGGTGGTTAGAGCCCACCTTCACTGCGTTACACAGTTGTAGCTGGGCTAAGTTTGTTATTGGCCATAATGACTTGATATTAGAGGTAAAAAGACTACTTCAGATATTCTGCAGCAGTGCTTCTAGCCACATACTTGTCAACTGCTCTGCCTCCAAGTAATGTAACTGCCAAGCGCTGTACCTCCCAGTAGTGTAACTGCTAAGTGATGTGCCTCTCGGTACCGTAACTGGCAAGTGCTGTTCCTCCCTGTAGTGTAATTGCCAAGCGCTGTGCCTCCCAGTAATGTAACTGCCAAATGGTGTGCCTCCCCAGTACTGTAACTGCCAAGTCCTGTGCCTCCAAGTAGTGAAACTACAAAGCGCTGTACCTCCCAGTAGTGTAATTACCAAGTGCTATGCCTCATAGTAGTTTAAATGCTAAGTGTTGTGCCTCCCAGTAGTGTAACTACCAAGCGCTGTGCTTCCAAGTAGTGAAACTTCAAAGTGCTGTGACTCCCATAAGTGTGTCACGCACTGTCCTTCCCTGTAGTGTAACTGCCAAGTGCTATGCCTCATAGTAGTTTAAATGCCAAGCGCTGTGCCTCCCAGTAGTGTAACTGCCAAGTGCTGTGCCTCCCAGTAGTGTAACTGCCAAGTGCTGTGCCTTCCATTAGTGTAAGTGCCAAGTGCTGTGCCTCCCAGTAGTGTAACTGCCAAGTGCTGTGCCTTCCATTAGTGTAAGTGCCAAGCGCTGTGCCTTCTACTAATTTAACTGGCAAGTTTCTGCCTTAATAATGAAGTATGATGATCCGTTAGATTACATGATCCAACACTCATTCATTATATCACCCAACAATTGATCACTGCACTAGAGATGAGCGAGCACCAAAATGCTCAGATCCTCGTTACTCGAGCAATTCCTAATGCTCCGATGCTCATTTCGAGTAATGAGTATAATGGGAGTCAATGGGAAAGACAAGATTTTTCCGGCAGACCCTACAAGGAGGTCTGGGGACAGTGAAAATGTTGAAATGGGTGGGAAAAGTGCTGATTGGAAGGAGAACATCATGGGGAAGACCCCTGGAAGCATCTCTGACCCCCAGATCGCTGATGAGAACAATGGGGTCACACTTTTACTCCACTTTAAGGACTGACAATAAAACATTCCAAACCCACGAGAAACTGGAGTTACATGTCTGCAGGATTGTGCACAGTGACTGTGGGGCTTTATGTGCTGCTGCGTCCTCCTATTCGTCTGCATATACTATGGTGGGTTCAGAAAAACAAATTTACATTGAGCAAAATGGTGGCAGCAGCATCGCCTGTGCAGCAGCATGTAAAGCATTATGCATATAATACTGCAGGGTAAAAGCAAAATTAACTTCATCAAAATGGCAGCGGTGCACGTGTAACACAGCTACTAAGATGCAGTGACACAGAAGCACAGAGCAAGGGTTAACAGGGGTACAGGGGTGACCTCCTCACAGGGCGCAAGAGGGAGTAAACAAGGTGAAGGCTGAGGGGTACAAAGGATAAAACAACTCAAGAAGGCAGCTTATATGTGTCAACTTCACTTAGCGTCACTCGATGTCTTTCTCTGTTCCTGGGTTGGCTGCCGGCTGAGGCCGGTGCTGTGGTCTTCCGGCTTCCCCGCCTAACAAGTCGGTCTCCCTTCTGGCGGCAGCAGGTGGTCACCGGTCGGACCCGCTGAGCCCCTAGTCTGTTAATCCGCTGTGATCCTTCACTCGGCGCACGTTCCTCTGCACGCCCGATGACGTCTGAGAGTCCTTGCTGCAACAGACCGTAATGACTGCCGTGCGGCCTGTCTTTACCCGCGGCTCAGCGCCGGTCCTCACTGACTACTCTCTCTGGCGGGAAGCCCCTCTCTTCTCCCGCGTAAACCCTCTTCTACCTCCCTGGCTCACCACACCCCCTCTACACAGGTCAAGGGGCTGATCCGTCCTCAATCTCCTTCCCCCCTGCAACAGTAGGCCTGGCCTCAGCATTTCCGGACCCGGTGCCTGGTGAGCACCCACAGCCCGATCTTCTCCTCTACACATGTGCAGTAGCAACTGTCGAGTTCCCGTAGATGCTATGGTGCAGGCGCCACCAGCGCCATTTTACTGCAGCCAAATTTTTTATCCTCTAGCAAAATGGCTTTGCCGGCGGCGCTTGGGTAGTAGCAACTATTAGATCGCGATAGATGCTACTGGTGTTAGGAGTCGGATTCCTGCGTTTACTCAGCAGGGATCCAGATCCTCACATTCTGCAGTCTCCTCCTATCTTTCCACTGCAGAGGAGATTGCAGAGGAGATTGCCTTGCAGCAAATCTCTCCTGAGGCGAAGTCCTTCTGTCCTCGTACTGGGCATGCTCATGGGACGATCTCCCATTGGAGATCGGGAGTCATGTGCTCAGGTCCCTCTCCAGTTCTCATTGGTCTATCTCAGAGATCTGGAGGCGTGCAGAAGGTCCCGGCTGCTATAAAAGGCGCGCATGGCTGTTCCACCATGCGCTAGTATAGTCATACTTGCTGCTGTGTGTATGAGGACGGATACATGATTCTGGTGACTGACTCATTGGAAACCCCTTCCCTCTGATATTACGCATGTGAATAGGGACTGAGTTAGTTTCAGAGCCAGCGCTCCTCTGCTTCAACTTGCACAGCTTCTACCGTCCGACATTGCACTTGCGCCTTGCCTTTGTCGATTGGCGGCAGTGTCCACGCCGCGCTGCAGTAGCAGTCTCCTTTGTGTTCACAGTTGCAACGCCGCGCACTCGGTAGGTCTAGACGGACGTAGTGCCGCCGTCTTGGGCTACTCCTGTGACCGTACACCGTGTGTGCGTTTTTTACTGAGTACTGTGACTACAACAGGCTCAGCCATTTGTGTTTGTACTTTTGGCATCTCCGTGAGTTTAACTGAGATTGCTTCACACCTGGGTGGAGTTTAAACCTGTGTGCAATACCGCCATATTGCTCCTGCCACCACCCAGCAGCGGTTATATCACCTACTGCACGGTGGACCCCGAGCGGCGAATGCACTTTATTTATATTTTTATTTAGTGCGTTCCGCCGTTCCTAACAACTGGGCATACACCGACTACGCCATTTTGATGAAGTAACATTTTTTTTTTTTACTAGGCAATATTCTAGCCATGATGCTATAGATGCTACTGTAAAGGAGACGCCACTCTGCTCAATGTAATTTTTTTTTTCTAAATGCACAATAGCAGGCCTGGGCAAAGTGCGGCCCACGGACCGAGACAGACATGGTGCTGGAAACCAGAGGTCCACGGGCCGCACCGTGCCCACCTGCTCGCTGTCTCCATCTGCACTGACTGCATTGGGGAAGGAGGGGCCTCCAGCCAGGCTTATACTGTATATAGGGAGGCTGTGTGGGGCTCATGCTGTATATAGGGAGGCTGTGTGGGGCTCATGCAGTATATGGGGAGGCTGTGTGGGGCTCATGCTGTATATAGGGAGGCTGTGTGGGGCTCATGCTGTATATAGGGAGGCTGTGTGGGGCTCATACAGTATATGGGGAGACTGTGGGGCTCATGCAGTATATATAGGGAAGCTGTGTGGGGCTCATGCAGTATATGGGGAGGCTGTGTGGGGCTCAGGCTGTATATAGGGAGGCTGTGTGGGGCTCATGCTGTATATAGGGAGGCTGTGTGGGGCTCATGCAGTATATAGGGAGGCTGTGTGGGGCTCATGCAGTATATAGGGAGGCTGTGTGGGGCTCATGCTGTATATGGGGAGGCTGTGTGGGGCTCATGCAGTATATAGGGAGGCTGTGTGGGGCTCATGCAGTATATAGGGAGGCTGTGTGGGGCTCATGCTGTATATAGGGAGGCTGTGTGGGGCTTATACTGTATATAGGGAGGCTGTGTGGGGCTCATGCAGTATATAGGGAGGCTGTGTGGGGCTTATACTGTATATAGGGAGGCTGTGTGGGGCTCATGCTGTATATAGGGAGGCTGTGTGGGGCTTATACTGTATATAGGGAGGCTGTGTGGGGCTCATGCTGTATATAGGGAGGCTGTGTGGGGCTCATGCAGTATATAGGGAGGCTGTGTGGGGCTCATGCTGTATATAGGGAGGCTGTGTGGGGCTTATGCTGTATATAGGGAGGCTGTGTGGGGCTCATGCGGTATATAGGGAGGCTGTATGGGATCATGCTGTATATAGCGAGGCTGTGTGGGGCTCATGCAGTATATGGGGAGACTATGTGGGGCTCATGCAGTATATAGGGAGGCTGTGTGGGGCTCATGCTGTATATAGGGAGGCTGTGTGGGGCTCATGCAGTATATAGGGAGGCTGTGTGGGGCCCATGCAGTATAGGGAGGCTGTGTGGGGCTCATGCTGTATACATGGGGAGGCTGTGTGGGGCTCATGCAGTATATAGGGAGGCTGTGTGGGGCTCATGCAGTATATATGGAGTCTGTATGGGGCCCATGCAGTATAGGGAGGCTGTGTGGGGCTCATGCTGTATATGGGGAGACTGTGGGGCTCATGCAGTATATATAGGGAAGCTGTGTGGGGCTCATGCAGTATATGGGGAGGCTGTGTGGGGCTCATGCTGTATATAGGGAGGCTGTGTGGGGCTCATGCTGTATATAGGGAGGCTGTGTGGGGCTTTTACTGTATATAGGGAGGCTGTGTGGGGCTCATGCAGTATATAGGGAGGCTGTGTGGGGCTCATGCTGTATATAGGGAGGCTGTGTGGGGCTTATACTGTATATAGGGAGGCTGTGTGGGGCTCATGCTGTATATAGGGAGGCTGTGTGGGGCTCATGCAGTATATAGGGAGGCTGTGTGGGGCTCATGCTGTATATAGGGAGGCTGTGTGGGGCTCATGCAGTATATATGGAGTCTGTATGGGGCCCATGCAGTATAGGGAGGCTGTGTGGGGCTCATGCTGTATATGGGGAGACTGTGGGGCTCATGCAGTATATATAGGGAAGCTGTGTGGGGCTCATGCAGTATATGGGGAGGCTGTGTGGGGCTTATACTGTATATAGGGAGGCTGTGTGGGACTCATGCAGTATATAGGGAGGCTGTGTGGGGCTTATACTGCAGTATAGGGAGGCTGTGTGGGGCTCATGCTGTATATGGGGAGACTGTGGGGCTCATGCAGTATATATAGGGAAGCTGTGTGGGGCTCATGCAGTATATGGGGAGGCTGTGTGGGGCTCATGCTGTATATAGGGAGGCTGTGTGGGGCTCATGCTGTATATAGGGAGGCTGTGTGGGGCTCAGGCTGTATATAGGGAGGCTGTGTGGGGCTCATGCAGTATATAGGGAGGCTGTGTGGGGCTCATGCTGTATATAGGGAGGCTGTGTGGGGCTTATACTGTATATAGGGAGGCTGTGTGGGGCTCATGCTGTATATAGGGAGGCTGTGTGGGGCTCATGCAGTATATAGGGAGGCTGTGTGGGGCTCATGCAGTATATAGGGAGGCTGTGTGGGGCTCATGCAGTATATATGGAGTCTGTATGGGGCCCATGCAGTATAGGGAGGCTGTGTGGGGCTCATGCTGTATATGGGGAGACTGTGGGGCTCATGCAGTATATATAGGGAAGCTGTGTGGGGCTCATGCAGTATATGGGGAGGCTGTGTGGGGCTTATACTGTATATAGGGAGGCTGTGTGGGACTCATGCAGTATATAGGGAGGCTGTGTGGGGCTTATACTGTATATAGGGAGGCTGTGTGGGGCTCATGCAGTATATAGGGAGGCTGTGTGGGGCTCATGCTGTATATAGGGAGGCTGTGTGGGGCTTATACTGTATATAGGGAGGCTGTGTGGGGCTCATGCTGTATATAGGGAGGCTGTGTGGGGCTCATGCAGTATATAGGGAGGCTGTGTGGGGCTCATGCTGTATATAGGGAGGCTGTGTGGGGCTCATGCAGTATATAGGGAGGCTGTGTGGGGCCCATGCAGTATAGGGAGGCTGTGTGGGGCTCATGCTGTATACATGGGGAGGCTGTGTGGGGCTCATGCAGTATATAGGGAGGCTGTGTGGGGCTCATGCAGTATATAGGGAGGCTGTATGGGGCCCATGCAGTATAGGGAGGCTGTGTGGGGCTCATGCTGTATATGGGGAGACTGTGGGGCTCATGCAGTATATATAGGGAAGCTGTGTGGGGCTCATGCAGTATATGGGGAGGCTGTGTGGGGCTCATGCTGTATATAGGGAGGCTGTGTGGGGCTCATGCTGTATATAGGGAGGCTGTGTGGGGCTTATACTGTATATAGGGAGGCTGTGTGGGGCTCATGCAGTATATAGGGAGGCTGTGTGGGGCTTATACTGTATATAGGGAGGCTGTGTGGGGCTCATGCAGTATATAGGGAGGCTGTGTGGGGCTTATACTGTATATAGGGAGGCTGTATGGGGCTCATGCAGTATATAGGGAGGCTGTGTGGGGCTCATGCTGTATATAGGGAGGCTGTGTGGGGCTGATACTGTATATAGGGAGGCTGTGTGGGGCTCATGCTGTATATAGGGAGGCTGTGTGGGGCTTATACTGTATATAGGGAGGCTGTGTGGGGCTCATGCAGTATATAGGGAGGCTGTGTGGGGCTCATGCAGTATATAGGGAGGCTGTGTGGGGCTCATGCTGTATATAGGGAGGCTGTGTGGGGCTCATGCTGTATATAGGGAGGCTGTGTGGGGCTCATGCAGTATATAGGGAGGCTGTGTGGGGCTCATGCAGTGTATAGGGAGGCTGTGTGGGGCTCATGCAGTATATAGGGAGGCTGTGTGGGGCTTATGTTGTATATAGGGAGGCTGTGTGGGGCTCATGCAGTATATAGGGAGGCTGTATGGGGCTCATGCTGTATATAGCGAGGCTGTGTGGGGCTCATGCAGTATATGGGGAGACTATGTGGGGCTCATGCAGTATATAGGGAGGCTGTGTGGGGCTCATGCTGTATGTAGGGAGGCTGTGTGGGGCTCATGCAGTATATAGGGAGGCTGTATGGGGCCCATGCAGTATAGGGAGGCTGTGTGTGGCTCATGCTGTATACATGGGGAGGCTGTGTGGGGCTCATGCAGCATATAGGGAGGCTGTGTGGGGCTCATGCAGTATATAGGGAGGCTGTATGGGGCCCATGCAGTATAGGGAGGCTGTGTGGGGCTCATGCTGTATATAGGGAGGCTGTGTGGGGCTCATACAGTATATGGGGAGACTGTGGGGCTCATGCAGTATATATAGGGAAGCTGTGTGGGGCTCATGCAGTATATGGGGAGGCTGTGTGGGGCTCAGGCTGTATATAGGGAGGCTGTGTGGGGCTCAGGCTGTATATAGGGAGGCTGTGTGGGGCTCATGCTGTATATAGGGAGGCTGTGTGGGGCTCATGCTGTATATAGGGAGGCTGTGTGTGGCTTATGCTGTATATGGGGAGGCTGTGTGGGGCTCATGCTGTTTATAGGGAGGCTGTGTGGGGCTCATGCTGTATACATGGGGAGGCTGGGTGGGGCTCATGCAGTATATAGGGAGGCTGTATGTGGCCCATGCAGTATAGGGAGGCTGTGTGGGGCTCATGCTGTATATAGGGAAGCTGTGTGGGGCTCATACAGTATATGGGGAGACTGTGGGGCTCATGCAGTATATATAGGGAAGCTGTGTGGGGCTCATGCAGTATATGGGGAGGCTGTGTGGGGCTCAGGCTGTATATAGGGAGGCTGTGTGGGGCTCAGGCTGTATATAGGGAGGCTGTGTGGGGCTCATGCTGTATATAGGGAGGCTGTGTGGGGCTCATGCTGTATATAGGGAGGCTGTGTGTGGCTTATGCTGTATATGGGGAGGCTGTGTGGGGCTCATGCTGTATATAGGGAGGCTGTGTGGGGCTCATGCTGTATACATGGGGAGGCTGTGTGGGGCTCATGCTGTATATAGGGAGGCTGTGTGGGGCTCATACAGTATATGGGGAGACTGTGGGGCTCATGCAGTATATATAGGGAAGCTGTGTGGAGCTCATGCAGTATATGGGGAGGCTGTGTGGGGCTCAGGCTGTATATAGGGAGGCTGTGTGGGGCTCAGGCTGTATATAGGGAGGCTGTGTGGGGCTCATGCTGTATATAGGGAGGCTGTGTGGGGCTCATGCTGTATATAGGGAGGCTGTGTGGGGCTTATACTGTATATAGGGAGGCTGTGTGGGGCTCATGCTGTATATAGGGAGGCTGTGTGGGGCTCATGCAGTATATAGGGAGGCTGTGTGGGGCTCATGCTGTATATAGGGAGGCTGTGTGGGGCTCATGCTGTATATAGGGAGGCTGTGTGGGGCTCATGCAGTATATAGGGAGGCTGTGTGGGGCTCATGCAGTGTATAGGGAGGCTGTGTGGGGCTCATGCAGTATATAGGGAGGCTGTGTGGGGCTTAAGTTGTATACAGGGAGGCTGTGTGGGGCTCATGCAGTATATGGGGAGACTATGTGGGGCTCATGCAGTGTACATAGGGAGGCTGTGTGGGGCTCATGCAGTATATGGGGAGACTATGTGGGGCTCATGCAGTATATAGGGAGGCTGTGTGGGGCTCATGCTGTATGTAGGGAGGCTGTGTGGGGCTCATGCATTATATAGGGAGGCTGTATGGGGCCCATGCAGTATAGGGAGGCTGTGTGTGGCTCATGCTGTATACATGGGGAGGCTGTGTGGGGCTCATGCAGTATATAGGGAGGCTGTATGGGGCCCATGCAGTATAGGGAGGCTGTGTGGGGCTCATGCTGTATATAGGGAGGCTGTGTGGGGCTCATACAGTATATGGGGAGACTGTGGGGCTCATGCAGTATATATAGGGAAGCTGTGTGGGGCTCATGCAGTATATGGGGAGGCTGTGTGGGGCTCAGGCTGTATATAGGGAGGCTGTGTGGGGCTCAGGCTGTATATAGGGAGGCTGTGTGGGGCTCATGCTGTATATAGGGAGGCTGTGTGGGGCTCATGCTGTATATAGGGAGGCTGTGTGTGGATTATGCTGTATATGGGGAGGCTGTGTGGGGCTCATGCTGTATATAGGGAGGCTGTGTGTGGATTATGCTGTATATGGGGAGGCTGTGTGGGGCTCATGCTGTTTATAGGGAGGCTGTGTGGGGCTCATGCTGTATACATGGGGAGGCTGGGTGGGGCTCATGCTGTAAATAGGGAGGCTGTGTGGGGCTCATGCAGTATATAGGGAGGCTGTATGGGGCCCATGCAGTATAGGGAGGCTGTGTGTGGCTCATGCTGTATACATGGGGAGGCTGTGTGGGGCTCATGCAGTATATAGGGAGGCTGTGTGGGGCTCATGCAGTATATAGGGAGGCTGTATGGGGCCCATGCAGTATAGGGAGGCTGTGTGGGGCTCATGCTGTATATAGGGAGGCTGTGTGGGGCTCATACAGTATATGGGGAGAGTGTGGGGCTAATGCAGTATATATAGGGAAGCTGTGTGGGGCTCATGCAGTATATGGGGAGGCTGTGTGGGGCTCAGGCTGTATATAGGGAGGCTGTGTGGGGCTCAGGCTGTATATAGGGAGGCTGTGTGGGGTTCATGCTGTATATAGGGAGGCTGTGTGGGGCTCATGCTGTATATAGGGAGGCTGTGTGTGGCTTATGCTGTATATGGGGAGGCTGTGTGGGGCTCATGCTGTATATAGGGAGGCTGTGTGGGGCTCATGCTGTATACATGGGTAGGCTGGGTGGGGCTCATGCTGTATATAGGGAGGCTGTGTGGGGCTCATGCTGTATATAGGGAGGCTGTGTGGGGCTCATGCAGTATATGGAGAGACTGTGGGGCTCATGCTGTATATATAGGGAAGCTGTGTGGGGCTCATGCAGTATATAGGGAGGCTGTGTGGGGCTCATGCTGTTTATAGGGAGGCTGTGTGGGGCTCATGCTGTATATAGGGAGGCTGTGTGGGGCTCATGCTGTATATATAGGGAAGCTGTGTGGGGCTCATGCAGTATAAGGGGAGGCTGTGTGGGGCTCATGCTGTATATATAGGGAAGCTGTGTGGGGCTCATGCAGTATAAGGGGAGGCTGTGTGGGGCTCATGCTGTTTATAGGGAGGCTGTGTGGGGTTCATGCTGTATATAGGGAGGCTGTGTGGGGCTCATGCAGTATATATAGGGAAGCTGTGTGGGGCTCATGCAGTATAAGGGGAGGCTGTGTGGGGCTCAGGCTGTATATAGGGAGGCTGTGTGGGGCTCAGGCTGTATATAGGGAGGCTGTGTGGGGCTCATGCTGTATATAGGGAGGCTGTGTGGGGCTCATGCTGTATATAGGGAGGCTGTGTGTGGCTTATGCTGTATATGGGGAGGCTGTGTGGGGCTCATGCTGTATATAGGGAGGCTGTGTGGGGCTCATGCTGAATACATGGGGAGGCTGGGTGGGGCTCATGCTGTATATAGGGAGGCTGTGTGGGGCTCATGCAGTATATAGGGAGGCTGTATGGGGCCCATGCAGTATAGGGAGGCTGTGTGGGGCTCATGCTGTATATAGGGAGGCTGTGTGGGGCTCATGCAGTATATGGGGAGACTGTGGGGCTCATGCAGTATATATAGGGAAGCTGTGTGGGGCTCATGCAGTATATAGGGAGGCTGTGTGGGGCTCATGCTGTATATAGGGAGGCTGTGTGGGGCTCATGCTGTATATAGGGAGGCTGTGTGGGGCTCATGCTGTATATAGGGAGGCTGTGTGGGGCTCATGCTGTATATAGGGAGGCTGTGTGGGGCTCATGCTGTATATGGGGAGGCTGTGTGGGGCTCATGCTGTATATAGGGAGGCTGTGTGGGGCTCATGCTTTATATAGGGAGGCTGTGTGGGGCTCATGCTGTATATAGCGAGGCTGTGTGGGGCTCATGCTGTATATAGGGAGGCTATGTGGGGCATATGCAGTGTACATAGGGAGGCTGTGTGTGGGTTATGCTGTATATAGGGAGGCTGTGTGGGGCTCATGCAGTATATGGGGAGACTATGTGGGGCTCATGCAGTATATAGGGAGGCTGTGTGGGGCTCATGCAGTATATAGGGAGGCTGTATGGGGCCCATGCAGTATAGGGAGGCTGTGTGTGGCTCATGCTGTATACATGGGGAGGCTGTGTGGGGCTCATGCAGTATATAGGGAGGCTGTGTGGGGCTCATGCAGTATATAGGGAGACTGTATGGGGCCCATGCAGTATATAGGGAGGCTGTATGGGGCCCATGCAGTATAGGGAGGCTGTGTGTGGCTCATGCTGTATACATGGGGAGGCTGTGTGGGGCTCATGCAGCATATAGGGAGGCTGTGTGGGGCTCATGCAGTATATAGGGAGGCTGTATGGGGCCCATGCAGTATAGGGAGGCTGTGTGGGGCTCATGCTGTATATAGGGAGGCTGTGTGGGGCTCATACAGTATATGGGGAGACTGTGGGGCTCATGCAGTATATATAGGGAAGCTGTGTGGGGCTCATGCAGTATATGGGGAGGCTGTGTGGGGCTCAGGCTGTATATAGGGAGGCTGTGTGGGGCTCAGGCTGTATATAGGGAGGCTGTGTGGGGCTCATGCTGTATATAGGGAGGCTGTGTGGGGCTCATGCTGTATATAGGGAGGCTGTGTGTGGCTTATGCTGTATATGGGGAGGCTGTGTGGGGCTCATGCTGTTTATAGGGAGGCTGTGTGGGGCTCATGCTGTATACATGGGGAGGCTGGGTGGGGCTCATGCAGTATATAGGGAGGCTGTATGTGGCCCATGCAGTATAGGGAGGCTGTGTGGGGCTCATGCTGTATATAGGGAAGCTGTGTGGGGCTCATACAGTATATGGGGAGACTGTGGGGCTCATGCAGTATATATAGGGAAGCTGTGTGGGGCTCATGCAGTATATGGGGAGGCTGTGTGGGGCTCAGGCTGTATATAGGGAGGCTGTGTGGGGCTCAGGCTGTATATAGGGAGGCTGTGTGGGGCTCATGCTGTATATAGGGAGGCTGTGTGGGGCTCATGCTGTATATAGGGAGGCTGTGTGTGGCTTATGCTGTATATGGGGAGGCTGTGTGGGGCTCATGCTGTATATAGGGAGGCTGTGTGGGGCTCATGCTGTATACATGGGGAGGCTGTGTGGGGCTCATGCTGTATATAGGGAGGCTGTGTGGGGCTCATACAGTATATGGGGAGACTGTGGGGCTCATGCAGTATATATAGGGAAGCTGTGTGGAGCTCATGCAGTATATGGGGAGGCTGTGTGGGGCTCAGGCTGTATATAGGGAGGCTGTGTGGGGCTCAGGCTGTATATAGGGAGGCTGTGTGGGGCTCATGCTGTATATAGGGAGGCTGTGTGGGGCTCATGCTGTATATAGGGAGGCTGTGTGGGGCTTATACTGTATATAGGGAGGCTGTGTGGGGCTCATGCTGTATATAGGGAGGCTGTGTGGGGCTCATGCAGTATATAGGGAGGCTGTGTGGGGCTCATGCTGTATATAGGGAGGCTGTGTGGGGCTCATGCTGTATATAGGGAGGCTGTGTGGGGCTCATGCAGTATATAGGGAGGCTGTGTGGGGCTCATGCAGTGTATAGGGAGGCTGTGTGGGGCTCATGCAGTATATAGGGAGGCTGTGTGGGGCTTAAGTTGTATACAGGGAGGCTGTGTGGGGCTCATGCAGTATATGGGGAGACTATGTGGGGCTCATGCAGTGTACATAGGGAGGCTGTGTGGGGCTCATGCAGTATATGGGGAGACTATGTGGGGCTCATGCAGTATATAGGGAGGCTGTGTGGGGCTCATGCTGTATGTAGGGAGGCTGTGTGGGGCTCATGCATTATATAGGGAGGCTGTATGGGGCCCATGCAGTATAGGGAGGCTGTGTGTGGCTCATGCTGTATACATGGGGAGGCTGTGTGGGGCTCATGCAGTATATAGGGAGGCTGTATGGGGCCCATGCAGTATAGGGAGGCTGTGTGGGGCTCATGCTGTATATAGGGAGGCTGTGTGGGGCTCATACAGTATATGGGGAGACTGTGGGGCTCATGCAGTATATATAGGGAAGCTGTGTGGGGCTCATGCAGTATATGGGGAGGCTGTGTGGGGCTCAGGCTGTATATAGGGAGGCTGTGTGGGGCTCAGGCTGTATATAGGGAGGCTGTGTGGGGCTCATGCTGTATATAGGGAGGCTGTGTGGGGCTCATGCTGTATATAGGGAGGCTGTGTGTGGATTATGCTGTATATGGGGAGGCTGTGTGGGGCTCATGCTGTATATAGGGAGGCTGTGTGTGGATTATGCTGTATATGGGGAGGCTGTGTGGGGCTCATGCTGTTTATAGGGAGGCTGTGTGGGGCTCATGCTGTATACATGGGGAGGCTGGGTGGGGCTCATGCTGTAAATAGGGAGGCTGTGTGGGGCTCATGCAGTATATAGGGAGGCTGTATGGGGCCCATGCAGTATAGGGAGGCTGTGTGTGGCTCATGCTGTATACATGGGGAGGCTGTGTGGGGCTCATGCAGTATATAGGGAGGCTGTGTGGGGCTCATGCAGTATATAGGGAGGCTGTATGGGGCCCATGCAGTATAGGGAGGCTGTGTGGGGCTCATGCTGTATATAGGGAGGCTGTGTGGGGCTCATACAGTATATGGGGAGAGTGTGGGGCTAATGCAGTATATACAGTGCCTACAAGTAGTATTCAACCCCCTGCAGATTTAGCAGGTTTGATAAGATGCAAATAAGTTAGAGCCTTCAAACTTCACACAAGAGCAGGATTTATTAACAGATGCATAAATCTTACAAACCAAAAAGTTATGTTGCTCAGTTAAATTTTAATAAATTTTAAACATAAAAGTGTGGGTCAATTATTATTCAACCCCTAGGTTTAATATTTTGTGGAATAACCCTTGTTTGCAATTACAGTTAATAATCGTCTTTTATAAGACCTGATCAGGCCGGCACAGGTCTCTGGAGTTATCTTGGCCCACTCCTCCATGCAGATCTTCTCCAAGTTATCTAGGTTCTTTGGGTGTCTCATGTGGACTTTAATCTTGAGCTCCTTCCACAAGTTTTCAATTGGGTTAAGGTCAGGAGACTGACTAGGCCACTCCAACACCTTGATTTTTTTCCTCTTGAACCAGGCCTTGGTTTTCTTGGCTGTGTGCTTTGGGTCGTTGTCTTGTTGGAAGATGAAATGACGACCCATCTTAAGATCCTTGATGGAGGAGCGGAGGTTCTTGGCCAAAATCTCCAGGTAGGCCGTGCTATCCATCTTCCCATGGATGCGGACCAGATGGCCAGGCCCCTTGGCTGAGAAACAGCCCCACAGCATGATGCTGCCACCACCATGCTTGACTGTAGGGATGGTATTCTTGGGGTCGTATGCAGTGCCATCCAGTCTCCAAACGTCACATGTGTGGTTGGCACCAAAGATCTCGATCTTGGTCTCATCAGACCAGAGAACCTTGAACCAGTCTGTCTCAGAGTCCTCCAAGTGATCATGAGCAAACTGTAGACGAGCCTTGACATGACGCTTTGAAAGTAAAGGTACCTTACGGGCTCGTCTGGAACGGAGACCATTGCGGTGGAGTACGTTACTTATGGTATTGACTGAAACCAATGTCCCCACTGCCATGAGATCTTCCCGGAGCTCCTTCCTTGTTGTCCTTGGGTTAGCCTTGACTCTTCGGACAAGCCTGGCCTCGGCACGGGAGGAAACTTTCAAAGGCTGTCCAGGCCGTGGAAGGCTAACAGTCGTTCCATAAGCCTTCCACTTCCGGATGATGCTCCCAACAGTGGAGACAGGTAGGCCCAACTCCTTGGAAAGGGTTTTGTACCCCTTGCCAGCCTTGTGACCCTCCACGATCTTGTCTCTGATGGCCTTGGAATGCTCCTTTGTCTTTCCCATGTTGACCATGTATGAGTGCTGTTCACAAGTTTGGGGAGGGTCTTAAATAGTCAGAAAAGGCTGGAAAAAGAGATAATTAATCCAAACATGTGAAGCTCATTGTTCTTTGTGCCTGAAATACTTTTAATACTTTAGGGGAACCAAACAGAATTCTGGTGGTTTGAGGGGTTGAATAATAAATGACCCTCTGAATAAACTTTTCACAATTTAAAAAAAAATTACACAAAGAAATAACATTCTTTTTTGCTGCAGTGCATTTCACACTTCCAGGCTGATCTACAGTCCAAATGTCACAATGCCAAGTTAATTCCGAATGTGTAAACCTGCTAAATCTGCAGGGGGTTGAATACTACTTGTAGGCACTGTATAGGGAAGCTGTGTGGGGCTCATGCAGTATATGGGGAGGCTGTGTGGGGCTCAGGCTGTATATAGGGAGGCTGTGTGGGGCTCAGGCTGTATATAGGGAGGCTGTGTGGGGCTCATGCTGTATATAGGGAGGCTGTGTGGGGCTCATGCTGTATATAGGGAGGCTGTGTGTGGCTTATGCTGTATATGGGGAGGCTGTGTGGGGCTCATGCTGTATATAGGGAGGCTGTGTGGGGCTCATGCTGTATACATGGGGAGGCTGGGTGGGGCTCATGCTGTATATAGGGAGGCTGTGTGGGGCTCATGCTGTATATAGGGAGGCTGTGTGGGGCTCATGCAGTATATGGAGAGACTGTGGGGCTCATGCTGTATATATAGGGAAGCTGTGTGGGGCTCATGCAGTATATAGGGAGGCTGTGTGGGGCTCATGCTGTTTATAGGGAGGCTGTGTGGGGCTCATGCTGTATATAGGGAGGCTGTGTGGGGCTCATGCTGTATATATAGGGAAGCTGTGTGGGGCTCATGCAGTATAAGGGGAGGCTGTGTGGGGCTCATGCTGTATATATAGGGAAGCTGTGTGGGGCTCATGCAGTATAAGGGGAGGCTGTGTGGGGCTCATGCTGTTTATAGGGAGGCTGTGTGGGGTTCATGCTGTATATAGGGAGGCTGTGTGGGGCTCATGCAGTATATATAGGGAAGCTGTGTGGGGCTCATGCAGTATAAGGGGAGGCTGTGTGGGGCTCAGGCTGTATATAGGGAGGCTGTGTGGGGCTCAGGCTGTATATAGGGAGGCTGTGTGGGGCTCATGCTGTATATAGGGAGGCTGTGTGGGGCTCATGCTGTATATAGGGAGGCTGTGTGTGGCTTATGCTGTATATGGGGAGGCTGTGTGGGGCTCATGCTGTATATAGGGAGGCTGTGTGGGGCTCATGCTGAATACATGGGGAGGCTGGGTGGGGCTCATGCTGTATATAGGGAGGCTGTGTGGGGCTCATGCAGTATATAGGGAGGCTGTATGGGGCCCATGCAGTATAGGGAGGCTGTGTGGGGCTCATGCTGTATATAGGGAGGCTGTGTGGGGCTCATGCAGTATATGGGGAGACTGTGGGGCTCATGCAGTATATATAGGGAAGCTGTGTGGGGCTCATGCAGTATATAGGGAGGCTGTGTGGGGCTCATGCTGTATATAGGGAGGCTGTGTGGGGCTCATGCTGTATATAGGGAGGCTGTGTGGGGCTCATGCTGTATATAGGGAGGCTGTGTGGGGCTCATGCTGTATATAGGGAGGCTGTGTGGGGCTCATGCTGTATATGGGGAGGCTGTGTGGGGCTCATGCTGTATATAGGGAGGCTGTGTGGGGCTCATGCTTTATATAGGGAGGCTGTGTGGGGCTCATGCTGTATATAGCGAGGCTGTGTGGGGCTCATGCTGTATATAGGGAGGCTATGTGGGGCATATGCAGTGTACATAGGGAGGCTGTGTGTGGGTTATGCTGTATATAGGGAGGCTGTGTGGGGCTCATGCAGTATATGGGGAGACTATGTGGGGCTCATGCAGTATATAGGGAGGCTGTGTGGGGCTCATGCAGTATATAGGGAGGCTGTATGGGGCCCATGCAGTATAGGGAGGCTGTGTGTGGCTCATGCTGTATACATGGGGAGGCTGTGTGGGGCTCATGCAGTATATAGGGAGGCTGTGTGGGGCTCATGCAGTATATAGGGAGACTGTATGGGGCCCATGCAGTATAGGGAGGATGTGTGGGGCTCATGCTGTATATAGGGAGGCTGTGTGGGGCTCATACAGTATATGGGGAGACTGTGGGGCTCATGCAGTATATATAGGGAAGCTGTGTGGGGCTCATGCAGTATATGGGGAGGCTATGTGGGGCTCAGGCTGTATATAGGGAGGCTGTGTGGGGCTCATGCTGTATATAGGGAGGCTGTGTGGGGCTCATGCTGTATATAGGGAGGCTGTGTGTGGCTTATGCTGTATATGGGGAGGCTGTGTGGGGCTCATGCTGTATATAGGGAGGCTGTGTTGGGCTCATGCTGTATACATGGGGAGGCTGGGTGGGGCTCATGCTGTATATAGGGAGGCTGTGTGGGGAGGGCTCATGCAGTATATAGGGAGGCTGTATGGGGCCCATGCAGTATAGGGAGGCTGTGTGTGGCTCATGCTGTATACATGGGGAGGCTGTGTGGTGCTCATGCAGTATATAGGGAGGCTGTGTGGGGCTCATGCAGTATATAGGGAGGCTGTATGGGGCCCATGCAGTATAGGGAGGCTGTGTGGGGCTCATGCTGTATATAGGGAGGCTGTGTGGGGCTCATACAGTATATGGGGAGACTGTGGGGCTCATGCAGTATATATAGGGAAGCTGTGTGGGGCTCATGCAGTATATGGGGAGGCAGTGTGGGACTCAGGCTGTATATAGGGAGGCTGTGTGGGGCTCAGGCTGTATATAGGGAGGCTGTGTGGGGCTCATGCTGTATATAGGGAGGCTGTGTGGGGCTCGTGCTGTATATAGGGAGGCTGTGTGTGGCTTATGCTGTATATGGGGAGGCTGTGTGGGGCTCATGCTGTATATAGGGAGGCTGTGTGGGGCTCATGCTGTATACATGGGGAGGCTGTGTGGGGCTCATGCTGTATATAGGGAGGCTGTGTGGGGCTCATACAGTACATAGGGAGACTGTGGGGCTCATGCAGTATATATAGGGAAGCTGTGTGGGGCTCATGCAGTATATGGGGAGGCTGTGTGGGGCTCAGGCTGTATATAGGGAGGCTGTGTGGGGCTCAGGCTGTATATAGGGAGGCTGTGTGGGGCTCATGCAGTATATAGGGAGGCTGTGTGGGGCTCATGCAGTGTATAGGGAGGCTGTGTGGGGCTCATGCAGTATATAGGGAGGCTGTGTGGGGCTCATGCTGTATATAGGGAGGCTGTGTGGGGCTCATGCTGTATACATGGGGAGGCTGGGTGGGGCTCATGCTGTATATAGGGAGGCTGTGTGGGGCTCATGCTGTATATAGGGAGGCTGTGTGGGGCTCATGCAGTATATGGAGAGACTGTGGGGCTCATGCTGTATATATAGGGAAGCTGTGTGGGGCTCATGCAGTATATAGGGAGGCTGTGTGGGGCTCATGCTGTATATAGGGAGGCTGTGTGGGGCTCATGCTGTATATAGGGAGGCTGTGTGGGGCTCATGCTGTATATAGGGAGGCTGTGTGGGGCTCATGCTGTATATAGGGAGGCTGTGTGGGGCTCATGCTGTATATAGGGAGGCTGTGTGGGGCTCATGCTGTATATAGGGAGGCTGTGTGGGGCTCATGCTGTATATAGGGAGGCTGTGTGGAGCTCATGCTGTATATAGGGAGGCTGTGTGGGGCTCATGCTGTATATAGGGAGGCTGTGTGGGCTCATGCTGTATATGGGGAGGCTGTGTGGGGCTCATGCTGTATATAGGGAGGCTGTGTGGAGCTCATGCTGTATATAGGGAGGCTGTGTGGGGCTCATGCTGTATATAGCGAGGCTGTGTGGGGCTCATGCTGTATATAGGGAGGCTGTGTGGGGCTTATACTGTATATAGGGAGGCTGTGTGGGGCTCATGCAGTATATGGGGAGACTATGTGGGGATCATGCAGTATATAGGGAGGCTGTGTGGGGCTCATGCTGTATGTAGGGAGGCTGTGTGGGGCTCATGCAGTATATAGGGAGGCTGTATGGGGCCCATGCAGTATATGGAGGCTGTGTGTGGCTCATGCTGTATACATGGGGAGGCTGTGTGGGGCTCATGCAGTATATAGGGAGGCTGTGTGGGGCTCATGCAGTATATAGGGAGGCTGTATGGGGCCCATGCAGTATAGGGAGGCTGTGTGGGGCTCATGCTGTATATAGGGAGGCTGTGTGGGGCTCATACAGTATATGGGGAGACTGTGGGGCTCATGCAGTATATATAGGGAAGCTGTGTGGGGCTCATGCTGTATATGGGGAGGCTGTGTGGGGCTCAGGCTGTATATAGGGAGGCTGTGTGGGGCTCAGGCTGTATATAGGGAGGCTGTGTGGGGCTCATGCTGTATATAGGGAGGCTGTGTGGGGCTCATGCTGTATATAGGGAGGCTGTGTGGGGCTCATGCTGTATATAGGGAGGCTGTGTGTGGCTTATGCTGTATATGGGGAGGCTGTCTGGGGCTCATGCTGTATACATGGGGAGGCTGGGTGGGACTCATGCTGTATATAGGGAGGCTGTGTGGGGCTCATGCTGTATATAGGGAGGCTGTGTGGGGCTCATGCTGTATATAGGGAGGCTGTGTGGGGCTCATGCAGTATATGGGGAGACTGTGGGGCTCATGCTGTATATATAGGGAAGCTGTGTGGGGCTCATGCAGTATATAGGGAGGCTGTGTGGGGCTCATGCTGTATATAGGGAGGCTGTGTGTGGCTTATGCTGTATATGGGGAGGCTGGGTGGGGCTCATGCTGTATATAGGGAGGCTGTGTGGGGCTCATGCTGTATATACGGAGGCTGTGTGGGGCTCATGCAGTATATGGGGAGACTGTGGGGCTCATGCTGTATATATAGGGAAGCTGTGTGGGGCTCATGCAGTATATAGGGAGGCTGTGTGGGGCTCATGCTGTATATAGGGAGGCTGTGTGGGGCTCATGCTGTATATAGGGAGGCTGTGTTGGGCTCATGCTGTATATAGGGAGGCTGTGTGGGGCTCATGCTGTATATAGCGAGGCTGTGTGGGGCTCATGCTGTATATAGCGAGGCTGTGTGGGGCTCATGCTGTATATAGGGAGGCTGTGTGGGGCTCATGCAGTATATAGGGAGGCTGGGTGGGGCTCATGCTGTATATAGGGAGGTTGTGTGGGGCTCATGCAGTATATAGGGAGGCTGTGTGGGGCTCATGCAGTATATATATAGGGAGGCTGTGTGGGGCTTATGCAGTGTATATAGGGAGGCTGTGTGTGGCTTATGCTGTATATAGGGAGGCTGTGTGGGGCTCATGCAGTATATATAGGGAGGCTGTGTGGGGCTCATGCTGTATATAGGGAGGTTGGGTGGGGCTCATGCAGTATATAGGGAGGCTGGGTGGGGCTCATGCAGTATATAGGGAGGCTGGGTGGGGCTCATACTGTATATAGGGAGGTTGTGTGGGGCTCATGCAATATATAGGGAGGCTGTGTGGGGCTCATGCAGTATATATAGGGAGGCTGTGAGGGGCTTACGCAGTATAGGGAGGCTGTGTGGGGCTCATGCTGTATATAGGGAAGCTGTGTGGGGCTCATGCAGTATATGGGGAGACTTTGGGGCTCATGCAGTATATATAGGGAAGCTGTGTGGGGCTCATGCAGTATATAGGGAGGCTGTGTGGGGCTCATGCAGTATATAGGGAGGCTGTGTGGGGCTCATGCTGTATATAGGGAGGCTGTGTGGGGCTCATGCAGTATATGGGGAGGCTGTGTGGGGCTCATGCAGTATATATAGGGAGGCTGTGTGGGGCTCATGCAGTGTATATAGGGAGGCTGTGTGGGGCTCATGCTGTATTTAGGGAGGCTTTGTGGGGCTCATGCAGTATATAGGGAGTCTGTGTGGGGCTCATGCAGTATATACAGGGAGGCTGTGTGGGTCTCATGCAGTATATATAGGGAGGCTGTGTGGGGCTCATGCTGTATATAGGGAGGCTGTGTGGGGCTCATGCAGTATATGGGGAGACTGTGTGGGGCTCATGCTGTATATAGGGAGGCTGTGTGGGGCTCATGCTGTATATAATAATAATAATTTTATTTCTATAGCGCCAACATATTCCGCAGCACTTTACATTATAGAGGAGACTTGTACAGACAATAGACTTTACAGCATAGCAATGAACACATAGATCAAAACAGATACCAATAGGAGTGAGGGCCCTGCTCGCAAGCTTACAATCTATGATGAAAAAGGGGAGACACGAAAGGTGGATGGTGACAATTGCTTTTATTGTTTTTATTGTTTGGACCATCCCTAGTATAAGAATCGGGTGTTCCTGTTGCTGCATGAACCAGCTAACAGTCTAAATATGTAACAGTACGGACACAGAAGGCTATTAACTGCAAAAAGCATGTGAGAACATGATGCGAGGAACCTGGTTATGGTAAATATTTTGAAATGATTAATCGTACTTGCTTGGGTAGTGCATTCCAAAGAATTGGCGCAGCACGTGAAAAGTCTTGGAGACGGGAGTGGGAGGTTCTGATTATTGAGGATGCTCACCTCAGGTCATCAGCAGAACGGAGGGCATTGGTAGGGTGGTAGGCTGAGACGAGGAAGGAGATTTAGGGTGGTGCTGAGCCATGGAGGGCTTTGTGGGTGAGGATAATAAGTTTATACTGAATTCTTGAGTGGCTGGGTAGCCAGTGTAATGACTGGCACAAGGTAGAGGCATCGGTGTAACGATTGGTGAGGAATATGATCCTGGCTGCAGCATTCAAGACAGATTGGAGAGGGGAGAGTTTGGTAAGAGGGAGACCGATTAGTAGAGAGTTACAATAGTCCAGACGAGAATGAATAAGAGAAACAGTAAGAGTTATTACAGAGTTGAAAGTAAGAAAGGGTCGAATTCTAGAAATGTTTTTGAGGTGCAGATAACAAGAGCGATGAAGGATGAATGCAGAGGTTTCTAAAACAAAAAAACATTAAAAAAATGGAAAATTGCTTTAAAAGGGGAAACGGGGAGCTGAAGCTTCAGCAAGTGAACACTGGGAGAACCTGGACACCCACCGCTCTAATATTTCTGAGACTTGCATGTAAATGAATGTAATGAAAGTGAACCAAGATGAGTTTCGCCACCGAATGGGATACCTTTACCAGAGATGCCAGGCTTGCCATCTGCTCATTGAGTGCACTCTCAGACTCCCTGTAGGTGAGGCAGGTAAACTGATATTCCTCAGGGTCAAAAGAGTCTGCCCCCTGCTGCTCCACATCATTAGCAATGCCCACATAGTAATCCTCTATGTCTCCAGGGTCCTCATCTTCCTCTTCATCTGCCTCCTCTTCGCATGATATGGGGGAGGCTGTGTGGGACTCATTAAATATATGTAGGGAGGCTGTGTGGGGCTCATGCAGTATATGGGGAGACTGTGTGGGCTCATGCTGTATATAGGGAGGCTGTGTCAGGCTCATGCAGTATATGGGGAGACTGTGTGGGCTCATGCTGTATATAGGGAGGCTGTGTCAGGCTCATGCTGTATATAGGGAGGCTGTGTGGGGCTCATGCTGTATATAGGGAGGCTGTGTGGGGCTCATGCAGTATATGGGGAGGCTGTGTGGGGCTCATGCTGTATATAGGGAGGCTGTGTGAGGCTCATGCTGTATATAAGGAGGCTGTGTGGGGCTCATGCAGTATATAGGGAGGCTGTGTCAGGCTCATGCAGTATATGGGGAGACTGTGTGGGCTCATGCTGTATATAGGGAGGCTGTGTGGGGCTCATGCTGTATATAGGGAGGCTGTGTCAGGCTCATGCTGTATATAGGGAGGCTGTGTGGGGCTCATGCTGTATATAGGGAGGCTGTGTGGGGCTCATGCAGTATATGGGGAGGCTGTGTGGGGCTCATGCTGTATATAGGGAGGCTGTGTGAGGCTCATGCTGTATATAAGGAGGCTGTGTGGGGCTCATGCTGTATATAGGGAGGCTGTGTCAGGCTCATGCTGTATATAGGGAGGCTGTGTGGGGCTCATGTTGTATATAGGGAGGCTGTGTGGGGCTCATGCTGTATATAGGGAGGGTGTGGGGGCTCATGCTGTATATAGGGAGGCTATGTGGGGCTCATGCTGTATATAGGGAGGCTATGTGGGGCTCATGCTGTATATGGGGATGCTGTGTGGTGCTCATTTTGTATATAGGGAGGCTGAGTGGGGCTCATGTATTTGGGGAGGCTGTGGGGCTCATGCCGCATATGGGGAGGCTGTGTGGGGCTCATGCCGCATATGGGGGATGCTGTGTGGGGCTCATGCCGCATATGGGGGAGGCTGTGTGGGGCTCAGCACTGGTATGGGAGGTATTGTGGCCAGCAATGGTGTGGGAGGTATTGTGGCCAGCACTGGTGTGGGAGGTATTGTGGCCAGCACTGGTAAGGGAGGTATTGTGTCCAGCACTGGTATGGGAGGTATTGTGGCCAGCACTGGTGTGGGAGGTATTGTGGCCAGCACTACTATGAGAGGTATTGTGGCCAGCACTGGTATGGGAGGTATTGTGGCCAGCACTGGTATGGGAGGTATTATGGCCAGCACTGGTATGGGAGGTATTGTGGTCAGTACTGGTATGGGTGGCATTGTGGCTAGCACTGGTACGGGAGGTATTATGGCCAGTACTGGTGTGGGAGGTATTGTGGCCAGCACTGGTATGGGAGGTATTGTGGCCAGCACTGGTAAGGGAGGTATTGTGGCCAGCACTGGTATGTGAGATATTGTGGCCAGCACTGGTATGGGAGGTATTATGGTCAGTACTGGTATGGGAGGTATTGTGGCCGGCACTGGTATGGGTGGCATTGTGACTGGCACTGGTATGGGAGGTATTGTGGCCAGCACTGGTATGGGAGGTATTGTGGCCAGCACTGGTATGGGAGGTATTGTGGCCGGCACTGGTATGGGTGGCATTGTGACTGGCACTGGTATGGGAGGTATTGTGGCCAGCACTGGTATGGGAGGTATTGTGGTCAGTACTGGTATGGGAGGTATTGTGGCCGGCACTGGTATGAGTGGCATTGTGACTGGCACTGGTATGGGAGGTATTGTGGCCAGCACTGGTATGGGAGGTATTGTGGCCAGCACTGGTATGGGTGGCATTGTGACTGGCACTGGTATGGGAGGTATTGTGGCCAGCACTGGTGTGGGAGGTATTGTGGCCAGCACTGGTATGGGAGGTATTGTGGCCAGCACTGGTATGGGAGGTATTGTGGTCAGTACCGGTATGGGAGGTATTGTGGCCAGCACTGGTATGGGAGGTATTGTGGCCAGCACTGGTATGGGAGGTTTTGTGGCCAGCACTGGTATGGGAGGTATTGTGGTCAGTACCGGTATGGGAGGTATTGTGGCCAGTACTAGTATGGGAGGTTTTGTGGCCAGTACTGGTATGGGTGGCACTGTGGCCAGCACTGGTATGGGAGGTATTGTGGCCAGTACTGGTATTGTGGCCAGCACTGGTATGGGAGGTATTGTGGCCAGCACTGATATGGGAGGCATTGTGGCCAGCACTGGTATGGGAGGTATTGTGGCCAGCACTGGTATGGGAGGTATTTTGGCCCGCACTGGTATGGGAGGTAGTGTAGCCAGCACTGGTATGGGAGGTATTGTGGCCAGCACTGGTATGGGAGGTAGTGTAGCCAGCACTGGTATGGGAGGTATTGTGGCCAGCACTAGTATGGGAGGTATTGTGGCCAGCACTGGTATGGGAGGTATCGTGGCCAGCACTGGTATGGGAGGTATTGTAGCCAGCACTGGAATGGGAGGCATTGTGGCCAGCACTGGTATGGGAGGCATTGTGGCCAGCACTGGTATGGGAGGTATTGTGGTCAGCACTGGTATGGGAGGTATTGTGGCCAGCAATGATATGGGAGGTATTGTGGCCAGCACTACTATGAGAGGTATTGTGGCCAGCACTGGTATGGGAGGTATTGTGGCCAGTATTGGTATGAGAGGTATTGTGGTCAGCACTGGTATAGGTGGCATTGTGGCCAGCACTGGTATGGGAAGTATTGTGGCCAGCACTGGAATGGGAGGCACTGTGGCCAACACTGGTATGGAAGGTATTGTGGCCAGTACTGGTATGGGAGGTATTGTGGCCAGCACTGATATTGTGGCCAGCACTGGTATGGGAGGTATTGTGGCCAGCACTGGTATTGGAGGTATTGTGTTCAGTACCGGTATGGGAGGTATTGTGGCCAGTACTAGTATGGGAGGTTTTGTGGCCAGTACTGGTATGGGTGGCACTGTGGCCAGCACTGATATGGGAGGTATTGTGGCCAGCACTGGTATGGGAGGTATTGTGGCCAGCACTGGTATGGGAGGTATTGTGGTCAGTACCGGTATGGGAGGTATTGTGGCCAGTACTGGTACTGTGGCCTGCACTGGTATGGGAGGTATTGTGGCCAGCACTGGTATGGGAGGTATTGTGGCCAGTACTGGTATGGCAGGTATTGTGGCCAGCACTGGTATGCGAGGTATTGTGGCCAGCACTGGTATGGGAGTTGTGGCCAGCACTGGTATGGGAAGTATTGTGGCCAGCACTGGAATGTGAGGCACTGTGGCCAGCACTGGTATGGGAGGTATTGTGGTCAGTACTGGTATGAGTGGCATTGTGACCAGCACTGGTATGGGAGGTATTGTGACCAGCACTGGTGTGGGAGGTATTGTGGCCAGCACTGGTGTGGGAGGTATTGTGGCCAGCACTGGTATGGGAGGTATTGTGGCCAGCACTGGTGTGGGAGGTATTGTGGCCAACATTGGTATGGGAGGTATTGTGGCCAGCACTGGTATGGGAGGTATCGTGGCCAGCACTGGTATGAGGTATTGTGGCCAGCACTGGTATGGGAGGTATTGTGGCTAGCACTGGTATGGGAGTTGTGGCCAGCACTGGTATGGGAGGTATTGTGGCCAGCACTGGAATGGGAGGCACTGTGGCCAGCACTGGTATGGGAGGTATTGTGGTCAGTACTGGTATGAGTGGCATTGTGACCAGCACTGGTATGGGAGGTATTGTTGCCAGCACTGGTATGGGAGGTATTGTGGTCAGTACTGGTATGGGTGGCATTGTGGCCAGCACTGGTATGAGAGGTATTGTGGCCAGCACCGGTATGGGAGGTATTGTGGCCAGCACTGGTATGGGAGGTTTTGGGGCCAGCACTGGTATGGGAGGTATTGTGGCCAGCACTGGTATGGGTGGCACTGTGGTCAGTACTGGTATGGGAGGTATTGTGGCCAGAACTGGTATGGGAGGTATTGTGGCCAGCACTGGTATGGGAGGTATTGTGGCCAGCACTGGTATGGGAGGTAGTGTGGCCAGCGCTGGTATGGGAGGTATTGTGGCCAGCACTGGTATGGGAGGTATTGTGGCCAGCACTGGTATGGGAGGTATTGTGGCCAGCACTGGTATGGGAGGTATTGTGGCCAGCACTGGTATGGGTGGCACTGTGGTCAGCACTGGTATGGGAGGTATTGTGGCCAGCACTGGTATGGGAGGTATTGTGGCCAGCACTGGTGTGGGACGTATTGTGGCCAGCATTGATATGGGAGGTATTGTGGCCAGCACTGGTATGGGAGGTATCGTGGCCAGCACTGGTATGAGGTATTGTGGCCAGCACTGGTATGGGAGGTATTGTGGCCAGCACTGGTATGGGAGATATTGTGGCCAGCACTGGTATGGGAGGTATTGTGGCCAGCACTGGAATGGGAGGCACTGTGGCCAGCACTGGTATGGGAGGTATTGTGGTCAGTACTGGTATGAGTGGCATTGTGACCAGCACTGGTATGGGAGGTATTGTTGCCAGCACTGGTATGGGAGGTATTGTGGTCAGTACTGGTATGGGTGGCATTGTGGCCAGCACTGGTATGAGAGGTATTGTGGCCAGCACCGGTATGGGAGGTATTGTGGCCAGCACTGGTATGGGAGGTTTTGGGGCCAGCACTGGTATGGGAGGTATTGTGGCCAGCACTGGTATGGGTGGCACTGTGGTCAGTACTGGTATGGGAGGTATTGTGGCCAGAACTGGTATGGGAGGTATTGTGGCCAGCACTGGTATGGGAGGTAGTGTGGCCAGCACTGGTATGGGAGGTATTGTGGCCAGAACTGGTATGGGAGGTATTGAGGCCAGCACTGGTATGGGAGGTATTGTGGCCAGCACAGGTATGGGTGGCACTGTGGTCAGCACTGGTATGGGAGGTATTGTGGCCAGCACTGGTATGGGAGGTATTGTGGCCAGCACTGGTGTGGGACGTATTGTGGCCAGCATTGATATGGGAGGTATTGTGGCCAGCACTGGTATGGGAGGTATTGTGGCCAGCACTGGTATGGGAGGTATCGTGGCCAGCACTGGTATGAGGTATTGTGGCCAGCACTGGTATGGGAGGTATTGTGGCCAGCACTGGTATGGGAGATATTGTGGCCAGCACTGGTATGGGAGGTATTGTGGCCAGCACTGGTATGGGAGGTATTGTGGCCATCACTGGTATGGGAGGTATTGTGGCCAGCACTGGTTTGAGTGGCACTGTGGTCAGTACTGGTATTGTGGCCAGTACTGGTATTGTGGCCAGCACTGGAATGGGAGGTATTGTGGCCAGCACTGGTATGGGAGGTATTGTGGTCAGTACTGGTCTGGGAGGTATAGTGGCCAGTACTGGTATGGGTGGCATTGAGTCCAGCACTGGCATTGTGGCCGTTATTGTTTTTGACGCCATGTTTATTATGCTTTGTGGTGGTGACTGGAGAGATAGGGTCCGGTGGTCGCCTTGGGGGTCTCTTCTTGGCTGGCAGCTGGAACTGGCTCAGAATAATGCTTGAGGTTGGGGAGCGATGGGCCCCAGCACAGAATTGGCTCTCTCTTTACGTCAATAGGACACGTAATAGCACAGTGTAGCAACATGGATGTTCCGGGGGGCGCAGAACGCTGTAAGTCACACCGTAGGGTGAATGTTCACCGCCATCTTCTGATGTGACACACTTTGCCGCCTTCCAGGTGTTTTTCTTCTTTTTTCCTGGTTTCCCGGTAATGATGCACATGGCATCAGGTGCGAGCTCCTCTCTCTGCGGAGGAACCATTAATGAGCCGTCTGAGTGAAGACCCCGGGGGTCCTGGCCTGAGTGTGACCGGCACTATGCTCCCTGTCACCGCAATCATCTCTCCCTGACCGATTAACTCCTACGCAACTCCAGGATCTGAAGCTGCAGCTCAGAGACATGGAGGCCATGATGTGCGCAGTAACCTTCTAGCTCCGGGGGTCCTCAAGTGTCCCCTACAACAGTAGTAACGCTATACAAAGTGAGGCCGCAGCTTCACATCACAGCGCACACTGTCCACAGCTTCACATCACAGCGCACACTGTCCACAGCCACAGCTTCACATCACAGCGCACAATGTCCACAGCCACAGCTTCACATCACAGTGCACACTGTCCACAGCCACAGCTTCACATCACAGCGCACACTGTCCACAGCCGCAGCTTCACATCACAGCGCACACTGTCCACAGCTTCACATCACAGCGCACACTGTCCACAGCCGCAGCTTCACATCACAGCGCACACTGTCCACAGCCACAGCTTCACATCACAGCGCACACTGTCCACAGCTTCACATCACAGCGCACACTGTCCACAGCCACAGCTTCACATCACAGCGCACACTGTCCACAGCCACAGCTTCACATCACAGCGCACACTGTCCACAGCCACAGCTTCACATCACAGCGCACACTGTCCACAGCCACAGCTTCACATCACAGCGCACACTGTCCACAGCTTCACATCACAGCGCACACTGTCCACAGCTTCACATCACAGCGCACACTGTCCACAGCTTCACATCACAGCGCACACTGTCCACAGCTTCACATCACAGCGCACACTGTCCACAGCCACAGCTTCACATCACAGCGCACACTGTCCACAGCCGCAGCTTCACATCACAGCGCACACTGTCCACAGCTTCACATCACAGCGCACACTGTCCACAGCTTCACATCACAGCGCACACTGTCCACAGCCGCAGCTTCACATCACAGCGCACACTGTCCACAGCCGCAGCTTCACATCACAGCGCACACTGTCCACAGCCACAGCTTCACATCACAGCGCACACTGTCCACAGCCACAGCTTCACATCACAGCGCACACTGTCCACAGCCGCAGCTTCACATCACAGCGCACACTGTCCACAGCCACAGCTTCACATCACAGCGCACACTGTCCACAGCCACAGCTTCACATCACAGCGCACACTGTCCACAGCTTCACATCACAGCGCACACTGTCCACAGCTTGACATCACAGCGCACACTGTCCACAGCTTCACATCACAGCGCACACTGTCCACAGCTTCACATCACAGCGCACACTGTCCACAGCCGCAGCTTCACATCACAGCGCACACTGTCCACAGCCACAGCTTCACATCACAGCGCACACTGTCCACAGCCGCAGCTTCACATCACAGCGCACACTGTCCACAGCTTCACATCACAGCGCACACTGTCCACAGCTTGACATCACAGCGCACACTGTCCACAGCTTCACATCACAGCGCACACTGTCCACAGCTTCACATCACAGCGCACACTGTCCACAGCCGCAGCTTCACATCACAGCGCACACTGTCCACAGCTTCACATCACAGCGCACACTGTCCACAGCTTCACATCACAGCGCACACTGTCCACAGCTTCACATCACAGCGCACACTGTCCACAGCCGCAGCTTCACATCACAGCGCACACTGTCCACAGCCGCAGCTTCACATCACAGCGCACACTGTCCACAGCCGCAGCTTCACATCACAGCGCACACTGTCCACAGCCGCAGCTTCACATCACAGCGCACACTGTCCACAGCCGCAGCTTCACATCACAGCGCACACTGTCCACAGCCGCAGCTTCACATCACAGCGCACACTGTCCACAGCCGCAGCTTCACATCACAGTGCACACTGTCCACAGCCACAGCTTCACATCACAGCGCACACTGTCCACAGCCACAGCTTCACATCACAGCGCACACTGTCCACAGCCGCAGCTTCACATCACAGCGCACACTGTCCACAGCTTCACATCACAGCGCACACTGTCCACAGCCGCAGCTTCACATCACAGCGCTGTAAAATAATGCATATCCTGTAAAATACTCAGGACTAGTTACCAGATAAAAATATAGTGGTTTATTTGGTTTCTTCCATCAAAGAAAGGTTATTACAGAAAAACAGGTGAATAAAAATAAGTGAAAGAGATATTGTCCATTAGATCATGCTCTGAGATCCCACATGGCAAAAGCAACATGTATTCTTCTTCTCACCGAGATCCTGAATAGCAAATGGCTGCTGTGTCTCAGTTCGGCTTCTCACATCGCCGTCAAGTAATATACCAGCTGTTGTGTCATGTCATCTTGCGTCTGTCTCTCATGATGGTGAGGGAAGAAGACAGCACCCTCTACAGTTAGCCATGAATTATATACGTCTCTTGAAACACGTGATCTCTACATATATGGAGCTGTCTTTCTACCATGAGCCAAGCTTAAAAATAGCCTATGTCGTGTAAGCTAAAGCAATGTACAGAACTGGGTGTAATAAGAAATTAACGGATTATTAATATTTAACAATTCCCCCTTTTGAGGGAGACAGACATTAATTGGAACCCTCAAATATAACAAGATCTTCTTTCTTCTTTTCTTCTTCTTTGACAAAATAATTTAATATCAATAATAATAATAATAATAATATTAGATTACCGTTATAAGTACTCAATGACATAATTGATGTGAATTCATGTTATGGTAAGTTGTGAACAATATTCATATAAAATATGTATAATTATACTTCCCTAAGTCTAAATTGAAGCATCTCAGGTCCAGTCATCATCATCTGATGTCATCTGGTCTTCATTTTGATGTCTTCTGTCTTCTTCTTGGTTCTTTTAAAAATACAGTTTTCTTATAGCATATAGATGTGTTGTGTATCAAATCAAAGTCCATAATTTCAAATGTTAATACGAAAACAAAGTCTATGCAGCTTTAATATCTGTGCAGTGTTATCTTTAAAAACCTGGGCTTACATTGGCTCGCCTTGGATATTCTGGAATCCTCCATCGGTACTGGTCTTTGAACAGGTGTGACGTCTTTGGTCAGCAAAGCAAGGGTTAAAATGACTCTTCCTTGCTAAACATAGCACCATAACCAGTCCTTGTCCTAATGCACAGGACATATGTCAGGGTTGTAGCTTCCTGATAATTACCTTCATTGTTCACCAGCTTTCATCGAAGCTTTTCAGGTGATTGAAAACCTCTGGAACTTGAAAAGAACGTGATAACATCGTTCATCTCAGCATCATAGGATCATCGTCCTCTGGTTGTCAGGTTAGACACTTTAATTGTGACTGTCGGTGGTGGATACTGCACTTGTGACTGTCAGTGGTGGATACTGCACTTGTGACTGTCAATGGTGGATACTGCACTTGTAATTAACACAGTCTATTACTCAGTAATCATAGCTTTGTTACCTTCTGGGACTTCTGGATCGCGGCATTCTTCTTCTTGCAACTGATAAAAATCAATGAAGTTTAGAAATGTGAAAAGTCTTTATTAACATAATTTCAGTATCTTGCTTGAAGTCTTCATTCCCTATTCTATACCAAATCTGGTAATTTCCCTATCCCATAATATCACAGCGTACCATAGCAATCAGTAATATCCATAGAATTATTATTAGAATTTGTACTGTATATGGATTTCAATATTTGAAATAATAAACCAATAATAAGTGATAATACATTATTATCCATTTTTTCATGTGATAGAACATTTTTATATCATAGGTGTAATTACCTTTTTCAACCCATAGGTGTCACTGTGTTTTATGTAACCAGTGTTTTCATCTTTATTAATAAGGAATATATTTATTATACTAATAATATGTAGGAATGTATAGCCATGAACCAAAATAAGAATATATGAGTGAGCGAATGAATGAATAAAAGAATTGTTGCATATAACTCAGAAGTGAAACATTTTCCTTAGTAATAGAACCATATAATTGCTATATTTAATGAAGCAATATTCTCAGTAGATATTACTTTACTAAATATTGGTGAAAGAATTAAAAATAATGAAAAATAAGAATAAAAATAAAAATAAGAATAAGGCCTTTATGTTGATGCAGAGTAGTTATGTCTTCAAATTATGCAACTTTGCATGTAATTCCTCTTAGTGTAAAGAAATGACTCTTTATAATACTTGTTATTATACCCAATACTTATACCATTGTACCTTATTAATATTTTTTCCTATTAAAATGTGTGAAGAAGAAGTATTAATCAAATGTGATTATGTAGTCAGGATAAAAAACATATTTCTCCCTTAATACCAAAAAATATTGTTTCATGAAATAATTCATTTATCAAAACCAAAATTAAAAATAATTAATGTATAAATTATGTGAATTTATACCTGCTTATACCATTATTTGTCTGAAGATGTGTAACCATCAAAATTAATTTGAATATCATAAAATTATCCTTTGGAAAAATTAATTTAAATGTAACACACTTGGACAGAGAAGGAAGGTCCACTATTCCCAGATGCAGCTGGTGAATACCAGGCTCTGTGCTGGTGCCTGTTTAAAAGAGCTAAAGCTGATAAGGAAAGAATAGATTTTCTTCCTAAACTATTTTCTATTTTGTTGTGCGATTGCACTTATCCACAATTAACTAAATCAAGAAATAATAATTACTATAGAAATATAGAAATATATGTTGTATAGATAATATTTCATTATGTATCCTAATATTCTAATAATTTAACTGATCTGCATATTTCCTCCTAAAGATAAAAGCTTTTGGGGTTTTTTTTTTTTTTTTCTCTCATGCATTCAGGATCCTGAGGTCTCACAAACGTATCACATTACTCGCTCAGCAGCTGCTCATACACTCAGTCACTGTCACTCAGACTGTGTCACATATTAAGTTTAATACACGTATTTTAACCCAAATTATCCTAATTATCAATGCATTGTAAACTATTTCAATTTAGTCTCTTAATATTTCTTTGAATATTCCCCCTTTAAAATTCTTTTCCTAAGGAACAGGGACATAGTATACTGGTATGGTATACTTATTATTAGAACAAGGTTGAAATTTTCACCTGTTGAGGTTGTCATTCAAACCATGCAGTAAAAAAAACACACACCCAGAACATTTTAAAAGCAATTGGTTATTTCCTTTTAAGGGTTAGATATATATAAAATCATGCAATTATTGCAACATCCTGTGTAAATAAAGGCATAAATCCTTGGAAGAGAATTTTCCTCGATTAAGTCCTGCTTTGAAATGAAAATTCTAAGGAAACATAAAAAATAAGGTTAATATCATATAATTCTAAATATTATTACTGATGTAGATTTTAATTTTCATTAAAAAATACAGTTCTACTATTTCTACTTCTACAAACACTCTATATATATACTGTATGACTATGTATATATCCACAAACCATAAAACTACAGGATTATACTCTATAACTCACTAATTGTATAACACTGTTACACAATATATATATTACTTTTCCTAGCCAATTCCTACACCCATACTTATTTCTCTGCAAAAAATATCCTGAAAGGTTCTTGCCATTTTAAAGCTAATAGATTCTTGGAGCAGAGTATTCAGTTTACAGGCCATGATGTCACTCACCACCTGTTTCTGTCTGTTAAATTCGGCCATCTTTGTTACAGAAAGAAAATCAGAACTCATCATTTTTCTTAATTCAATTTGTGTCTTTTCGGTGTTCTTTTGCATCATTCCATATGGTTTATAACAAACATGTGATTTTCTTTTTCTTTCTTCGTAGATTTGATTTTGGGGAAAACTCATTTTAGAAGGTTTTGCTAATACAGGCTTCTGATAAGATTTTACTCTGCCTGTCTTTCCAAAATTAGCACAATTTATTTTCCTTTCACGATTCTCGTGTTTCCTGGCAAAATCAAGAAATTGCGCACATTCAAACAAAGAATCTTTTTGTGACGCAATAACACGAGATGCAGGATTTAGAAACCAAAATTTGCTTACAAAACTCCTTATGAGGGACGGTGTTTTGACATTCTCACTCAGCATTTTGTACAAACGTTCATATATGGACATGAATGTAAAAATACATTCCTTCCGACCAATCCTTAATTTTTGAAGAATATCAATATCTGGATGATTTTCATTTGATGAACAAAAAATGAGAATTTTTAATCTGTCCTTATCAGTTAAATTCTCATGTGTTTCACCAGATAACTTTAAAGACAATCTCCTAGCAAAATTTACAGGGATCCACATTTTGAACAACTGATTCTTCTCCTCGTTAGATAAATCAAAGTTATCAGAACAACTTTCAAAGATCTCAGAGTTTCTATAAACATCTATTTTGTTGTCATAAGCAGGAATTATTTGGCATATTTTTATCAAATTCTTCCTCACGCTATTTCGGGTTTGGGCCTGTGAGTCTTCTATTTTTAGTGGTACGTCTTTCCCTTGTACGTCCTCTACGTCAGTTCTGAAGTCTCCTCCTACGTCTCCATCTTGTTCCACGTCTGCAAGGTCACCTTCAATGACTGCTACAGACACTTGTAACTGTTTCTCCACATTACAGTGAATCTCGGGAATATCACTATCCTCTACACAATCATTTTTAGATTTCTCTGACACAGATCTATGAAATATATCTACCATCTGTAGAATATTTTTTAATCTCTCTCTTTCTCTATTGAAAAACTTAGAATCTAACCTCTGATTCTCGAGTTCACACTCGGCATATAAACTTAACCATAAAACTTCTGAATTAGAATTGTCTACAGACTTAAATTTCAATTTACTCTGCTTAGCAAGACAATTAATGACATCCATTTTATCTTACCTTGAAATGTCTCAGCTCCTTTGATGGACAACGCTGGGTTCCTGTCTTCACACGTCTGGCTTAGGTCTGGTACTTTTGGCACTTGTAGTACTTCTCAATCTATCTGGTACTTCTTACTTCTAGGTTCCATGTGATTCTTGTAAGTAGTGGAATTCCCGATAACTTACACATATGATTTGACGTTAGCAAAGTCCAATCCCCCGTGTGCAAGTTGAGGGAAATCCGCAAAAAAAGTACAAAAATTCAGATCTGGCTGGCTCTCCAATGTAAAATAATGCATATCCTGTAAAATACTCAGGACTAGTTACCAGATAAAAATATAGTGGTTTATTTGGTTTCTTCCATCAAAGAAAGGTTATTACAGAAAAACAGGTGAATAAAAATAAGTGAAAGAGATATTGTCCATTAGATCATGCTCTGAGATCCCACATGGCAAAAGCAACATGTATTCTTCTTCTCACCGAGATCCTGAATAGCAAATGGCTGCTGTGTCTCAGTTCGGCTTCTCACATCGCCGTCAAGTAATATACCAGCTGTTGTGTCATGTCATCTTGCGTCTGTCTCTCATGATGGTGAGGGAAGAAGACAGCACCCTCTACAGTTAGCCATGAATTATATACGTCTCTTGAAACACGTGATCTCTACATATATGGAGCTGTCTTTCTACCATGAGCCAAGCTTAAAAATAGCCTATGTCGTGTAAGCTAAAGCAATGTACAGAACTGGGTGTAATAAGAAATTAACGGATTATTAATATTTAACAAGCGCACACTGTCCACAGCCACAGCTTCACATCACAGCGCACACTGTCCACAGCTTCACATCACAGCGCACACTGTCCACAGCCACAGCTTCACATCACAGCGCACACTGTCCACAGCCACAGCTTCACATCACAGCGCACACTGTCCACAGCCACAGCTTCACATCACAGTGCACACTGTCCACAGCCGCAGCTTCACATCACAGCGCACACTGTCCACAGCTTCACAACACAGCGCACACTGTCCACAGCTTCACATCACAGCGCACACTGTCCACAGCTTCACATCACAGCGCACACTGTCCACAGCTTCACATCACAGCGCACACTGTCCACAGCCACAGCTTCACATCACAGCGCACACTGTCCACAGCCGTAGCTTCACATCACAGCGCACACTGTCCACAGCTTCACATCACAGCGCACACTGTCCACAGCTTCACATCACAGCGCACACTGTCCACAGCCGCAGCTTCACATCACAGCGCACACTGTCCACAGCCGCAGCTTCACATCACAGCGCACACTGTCCACAGCCGCAGCTTCACATCACAGCGCACACTGTCCACAGCCACAGCTTCACATCACAGCGCACACTGTCCACAGCTTCACATCACAGCGCACACTGTCCACAGCCACAGCTTCACATCACAGCGCACACTGTCCACAGCCACAGCTTCACATCACAGTGCACACTGTCCACAGCCGCAGCTTCACATCACAGCAGCACACTGTCCACAGCTTCACATCACAGCGCACACTGTCCACAGCCGCAGCTTCACATCACAGCGCACACTGTCCACAGCCACAGCTTCACATCACAACGCACACTGTCCACAGCTTCACATCACAGCGCACTGTCCACAGCCACAGCTTCACATCACAGCGCACACAGTCCACAGCCACAGCTTCACATCACAGCGCACTGTCCACAGCCACAGCTTCACATCACAGCGCACACTGTCCACAGCTTCACATCACAGCGCACACTGTCCACAGCCGCAGCTTCACATCACAGCGCACACTGTCCACAGCCACAGCTTCACATCACAGCGCACACTGTCCACAGCCACAGCTTCACATCACAGCGCACACTGTCCACAGCCGCAGCTTCACATCACAGCGCACACTGTCCACAGCCGCAGCTTCACATCACAGCGCACACTGTCCACAGCCGCAGCTTCACATCACAGCGCACACTGTCCACAGCTGCAGCTTCACATCACAGCGCACACTGTCCACAGCCACAGCTTCACATCACAGCGCACACTGTCCACAGCCGCAGCTTCGCTCACACTGTCCACAGCTTCACATCATAGCGCACACTGTCCACAGCTTCACATCACAGCGCACACTGTCCACAGCCGCAGCTTCACATCACAGCGCACACTGTCCACAGCCACAGCGTCACATCACAGCGCACACTGTCCACAGCCACAGCTTCACATCACAGCGCACTCTCCACAGCCGCAGCTTCACATCACAGCGCACACTGTCCACAGCCGCAGCTTCACATCACAGCGCACTCTCCACAGCCGCAGCTTCACATCACAGCGCACACTGTCCACAGCCACAGCTTCACATCATAGCGCACACTGTCCACAGCCACAGCTTCACATCACAGCGCACACTGTCCACAGCCACAGCTTCACATCACAGCGCACACTGTCCACAGCCGCAGCTTCACATCACAGCGCACACTGTCCACAGCCACAGCTTCACATCATAGCGCACACTGTCCACAGCCACAGCTTCACATCACAGAGCACACTGTCCACAGCTTCACATCACAGCGCACACTGTCCACAGCCGCAGCTTCACATCACAGCGCACACTGTCCACAGCCACAGCTTCACATCACAGCGCACACTGTCCACAGCCACAGCTTCACATCACAGCGCACACTGTCCACAGCCGCAGCTTCACATCACAGCGCACACTGTCCACAGCCACAGCTTCACATCACAGCGCACACTGTCCACAGCCACAGCTTCACATCACAGCGCACACTGTCCACAGCCACAGCTTCACATCACAGCGCACAATGTCCAGCTTCACATCACAGCGCACACTGTCCACAGCCACAGCTTCACATCACAGCGCACACTGTCCACAGCCGCAGCTTCACATCACAGCGCACACTGTCCACAGCCACAGCTTCACATCACAGCGCACACTGTCCACAGCCACAGCTTCACATCACAGCGCATACTGTCCACAGCCGCAGCTTCACATCACAGCGCACACTGTCCACAGCCGCAGCTTCACATCACAGCGCACACTGTCCACAGCCGCAGCTTCACATCACAGCGCACACTGTCCACAGCCACAGCTTCACATCACAGCGCACACTGTCCACAGCTTCACATCACAGCGCACACTGTCCACAGCCGCAGCTTCACATCACAGCGCACACTGTCCACAGCCACAGCTTCACATCACAGCGCACACTGTCCACAGCCACAGCTTCACATCACAGCGCACACTGTCCACAGCCGCAGCTTCACATCACAGCGCACACTGTCCACAGCCACAGCTTCACATCACAGCGCACACTGTCCACAGCCGCAGCTTCACATCACAGCGCACACTGTCCACAGACGCAGCTTCACATCACAGCGCAAACTGTCCACAGCCGCAGCTTCACATCACAGCGCACACTGTCCACAGCCGCAGCTTCACATCACAGCGCACACTGTCCACAGCCGCAGCTTCACATCACAGCGCACACTGTCCACAGCCGCAGCTTCACATCACAGCGCACACTGTCCACAGCCGCAGCTTCACATCACAGCGCACACTGTCCACAGCCGCAGCTTCACATCACAGCGCACACTGTCCACAGCCGCAGCTTCACATCACAGCGCACACTGTCCACAGCCACAGCTTCACATCACAGCGCACACTGTCCACAGCCACAGCTTCACATCACAGCGCACAATGTCCACAGCTTCACATCACAGCGCACACTGTCCACAGCCACAGCTTCACATCACAGCGCACACTGTCCACAGCCACAGCTTCACATCACAGCGCACACTGTCCACAGCCGCAGCTTCACATCACAGCGCACACTGTCCACAGCCGCAGCTTCACATCACAGCGCACACTGTCCACAGCCGCAGCTTCACATCACAGCGCACTCTCCACAGCCGCAGCTTCACATCACAGCGCACACTGTCCACAGCCGCATCTTCACATCACAGCGCACTGTCCACAGCCACAGCTTCACATCACAGCGCACACTGTCCACAGCCACAGCTTCACATCACAGCGCACTCTCCACAGCCGCAGCTTCACATCACAGCGCACACTGTCCACAGCCGCATCTTCACATCACAGCGCACTCTCCACAGCCGCAGCTTCACATCACAGCGCACACTGTCCACAGCCACAGCTTCACATCACAGCGAACACACTGTCCACAGCCGCTGCTTCACATCAAAGCGCACTGTGCACAGCCACAACTTCACATCATAGCGCCCACTGTCCACAGTGGCAGCTTCACATCACAGCGCACACTGTCCACAGCCACAGCTTCACATCACAGCGCACACTGTCCACAGCCGCAGCTTCACATCACAGCGCACACTGTCCACAGCCACAGCTTCACATCACAGCGCAAACTGTCCACAGCCACAGCTTCACATCGCAGCGCACTCTCCACAGCCGCAGCTTCACATCACAGCGCACACTGTCCACAGCCGCAGCTTCACATCACAGCGCACTCTCCACAGCCGCAGCTTCACATCACAGCGCACACTGTCCACAGCCACAGCTTCACATCACAGCGCACACTGTCCACAGCCGCTGCTTCACATCACAGCGCACTGTCCACAGCCACAGCTTCACATCATAGCGCACACTGTCCACAGCCACAGCTTCACATCACAGCGCACACTGTCCACAGCCACAGCTTCACATCACAGCGCACACTGTCCACAGCCGCAGCTTCACATCACAGCGCACACTGTCCACAGCCACAGCTTCACATCATAGCGCACACTGTCCACAGCCACAGCTTCACATCACAGCCCACACTGTCCACAGCTTCACATCACTGCGCACACTGTCCACAGCCGCAGCTTCACATCACAGTGCACACTGTCCACAGCCACAGCTTCACATCACAGCGCACACTGTCCACAGCCACAGCTTCACATCACAGCGCACACTGTCCACAGCCGCAGCTTCACATCACAGCGCACACTGTCCACAGCCACAGCTTCACATCACAGCGCACATTGTCCACAGCCACAGCTTCACATCACAGCGCACACTGTCCACAACCGCAGCTTCACATCACACCGCACACTGTCCACAGCCACAGCTTCACATCACAGCGCACACTGTCCACAGCCACAGCTTCACATCACAGCGCACACTGTCCACAGCCGCAGCTTCACATCACAGCGCACACTGTCCACAGCCACAGCTTCACATCACAGCGCACACTGTCCACAGCCGCAGCTTCACATCACAGCGCACACTGTCCACAGCCACAGCTTCACATCACAGCGCACACTGTCCACAGCCGCAGCTTCACATCACAGCGCACACTGTCCACAGCCACAGCTTCACATCACAGCGCACACTGTCCACAGCCACAGCTTCACATCACAGCGCACACTGTCCACAGCCACAGCTTCACATCACAGCGCACAATGTCCACAGCTTCACATCACAGCGCACACTGTCCACAGCCACAGCTTCACATCACAGCGCACACTGTCCACAGCCACAGCTTCACATCACAGCGCACACTGTCCACAGCCGCAGCTTCACATCACAGCGCACACTGTCCACAGCCGCAGCTTCACATCACAGCGCACACTGTCCACAGCCGCAGCTTCACATCACAGCGCACACTGTCCACAGCCGCAGCTTCACATCACAGCGCGCACTGTCCACAGCCACAGCTTCACATCACAGCGCACACTGTCCACAGCCACAGCTTCACATCACAGCGCACACTGTCCACAGCCGCAGCTTCACATCACAGCGCACACTGTCCACAGCTTCACATCATAGCGCACACTGTCCACAGCTTCACATCACAGCGCACACTGTCCACAGCCGCAGCTTCACATCACAGCGCACACTGTCCACAGCCACAGCTTCACATCACAGCGCACACTGTCCACAGCTTCACATCACAGCGCACACTGTCCACAGCCGCAGCTTCACATCACAGCGCACACTGTCCACAGCCACAGCTTCACATCACAGCGCACACTGTCCACAGCCACAGCTTCACATCACAGTGCACACTGTCCACAGCCGCAGCTTCACATCACAGCGCACACTGTCCACAGCCGCAGCTTCACATCACAGCGCACACTGTCCACAGCCGCAGCTTCACATCACAGCGCACACTGTCCACAGCCACAGCTTCACATCACAGCACACACTGTCCACAGCTGCAGCTTCACATCACAGCGCACACTGTCCACAGCTTCACATCATAGCGCACACTGTCCACAGCTTCACATCACAGCGCACACTGTCCACAGCCGCAGCTTCACATCACAGCGCACACTGTCCACAGCCACAGCTTCACATCACAGCGCACACTGTCCACAGCCACAGCTTCACTTCACAGCGCACTCTCCACAGCCGCAGCTTCACATCACAGCGCACACTGTCCACAGCCACAGCTTCACTTCACAGCGCACTCTCCACAGCCGCAGCTTCACATCACAGCGCACTCTCCACAGCCGCAGCTTCACATCACAGCGCACTGTCCACCGCCACAGCTTCACATCATAGCGCACACTGTCCACAGCCACAGCTTCACATCACAGCGCACACTGTCCACAGCCACAGCTTCACATCACAGCGCACACTGTCCACAGCCGCAGCTTCACATCACAGCGCACACTGTCCACAGCCACAGCTTCACATCATAGCGCACACTGTCCACAGCCACAGCTTCACATCACAGCGCACACTGTCCACAGCTTCACATCACAGCGCACACTGTCCACAGCCGCAGCTTCACATCACAGCGCACACTGTCCACAGCCACAGCTTCACATCACAGCGCACACTGTCCACAGCCACAGCTTCACATCACAGCGCACACTGTCCACAGCCGCAGCTTCACATCACAGCGCACACTGTCCACAGCCACAGCTTCACATCACAGCGCACACTGTCCACAGCCACAGCTTCACATCACAGCGCACACTGTCCACAGCCACAGCTTCACATCACAGCGCACAATGTCCACAGCTTCACATCACAGCGCACACTGTCCACAGCCACAGCTTCACATCACAGCGCACACTGTCCACAGCCACAGCTTCACATCACAGCGCACACTGTCCACAGCCACAGCTTCACATCACAGCGCACACTGTCCACAGCCGCAGCTTCACATCACAGCGCACACTGTCCACAGCCGCAGCTTCACATCACAGCGCACTGTCCACAGCCGCAGCTTCACATCACAGCGCACACTGTCCACAGCCACAGCTTCACATCACAGCGCACACTGTCCACAGCCGCTGCTTCACATCACAGCGCACACTGTCCACAGCCACAGCTTCACATCATAGCGCACACTGCCCACAGCCACAGCTTCACATCACAGCGCACACTGTCCACAGCCACAGCTTCACATCACAGCGCACACTGTCCACAGCCGCAGCTTCACATCACAGCGCACACTGTCCACAGCCACAGCTTCACATCATAGCGCACACTGTCCACAGCCACAGCTTCACATCACAGCGCACACTGTCCACAGCTTCACATCACAGCGCACACTGTCCACAGCCGCAGCTTCACATCACAGCGCACACTGTCCACAGCCACAGCTTCACATCACAGCGCACACTGTCCACAGCCACAGCTTCACATCACAGCGCACACTGTCCACAGCCGCAGCTTCACATCACAGCGCACACTGTCCACAGCCGCAGCTTCACATCACAGCGCACACTGTCCACAGCCACAGCTTCACATCACAGCGCACACTGTCCACAGCCACAGCTTCACATCACAGCGCACACTGTCCACAGCCGCAGCTTCACATCACAGCGCACACTGTCCACAGTCGCAGCTTCACATCACAGCGCACACTGTCCACAGCCACAGCTTCACATCACAGCGCACACTGTCCACAGCCGCTGCTTCACATCACAGCGCACACTGTCCACAGCCACAGCTTCACATCATAGCGCACACTGCCCACAGCCACAGCTTCACATCACAGCACACACTGTCCACAGCCACAGCTTCACATCATAGCGCACACTGTCCACAGCCACAGCTTCACATCACAGCGCACACTGTCCACAGCTTCACATCACAGCGCACACTGTCCACAGCCGCAGCTTCACATCACAGCGCACACTGTCCACAGCCACAGCTTCACATCACAGCGCACACTGTCCACAGCCGCAGCTTCACATCACAGCGCACACTGTCCACAGCCGCAGCTTCACATCACAGCGCACACTGTCCACAGCCACAGCTTCACATCACAGCGAACACTGTCCACAGCCACAGCTTCACATCACAGCGCACACTGTCCACAGCCGCAGCTTCACATCACAGCGCACACTGTCCACAGATTCACATCATAGCGCACACTGTCCACAGCTTCACATCACAGCGCACACTGTCCACAGCCGCAGCTTCACATCACAGCGCACACTGTCCACAGCTTCACATCACAGCGCACTCTCCACAGCCGCAGCTTCACATCACAGTGCACACTGTCCACAACCGCAGCTTCACATCACAGCGCACACTGTCCACAGCCACAGCTTCACATCACAGCGCACACTGTCCACAGCCAGCTTCACATCACAGCGCACACTGTCCACAGCCGCAGCTTCACATCACAGCACACACTGTCCACAGATTCACATCATAGCGCACACTGTCCACAGCTTCACATCACAGCGCACACTGTCCACAGCCGCAGCTTCACATCACAGCGCACACTGTCCACAGCTTCACATCACAGCGCACTCTCCACAGCCGCAGCTTCACATCACAGCGCACACTGTCCACAGCCGCAGCTTCACATCACAGCGCACTCTGTCCACAGCCACAGCTTCACATCACAGCGCACACTGTCCACAGCCACAGCTTCACATCACAGCGCACACTGTCCACTGCCACAGCTTCACATCACAGCGCACTGTCCACAGCCGCAGCTTCACATCACAGCGCACTGTCCACAGCCTCACATCACAGCGCACACTGTCCACAGCCACAGCTTCACATCACAGCGCCCTGTCCACAGCCGCAGCTTCACATCACAGCGCACTGTCCACAGCCACAGCTTCACATCACAGCGCACACTGTCCACAGCTTCACATCACAGCGCACTCTCCACAGCCGCAGCTTCACATCACATCGCACACTGTCCACAGCCGCAGCTTCACATCACAGCGCACACTATCCACAGCCACAGCTTCACATCACAGCGCACACTGTCCACAGCCACAGCTTCACATCACAGCGCACACTGTCCACAGCCACAGCTTCACATCACAGTGCACACTGTCCACAGCCACAGCTTCACATCACAGCGCACACTGTCCACAGCCACAGCTTCACATCACAGCGCACACTGTCCACAGCCACAGCTTCACATCACAGCGCACACTGTCCACAGCAACAGCTTCACATCACAGCGCACACTGTCCACAGCCACAGCTTCACATCACAGCGCACACTGTCCACAGCCACAGCTTCACATCACAGCGCACACTGTCCACAGCCGCTGCTTCACATCACAGCTCACACTGTCCACAGCCGCAGCTTCACATCACAGCGCACACTGTCCACAGCCACAGCTTCACATCACAGCGCACACTGTCCACAGCCACAGCTTCACATCACAGCGCACACTATCCACAGCCACAGCTTCACATCACAGCGCACTGTCCACAGCCACAGCTTCACATCACAGCGCACACTGTCCACAGCCACAGCTTCACATCACAGCGCACTCTCCACAGCCGCAGCTTCACATCACAGCGCACACTGTCCACAGCCGCAGCTTCACATCACAGCGCACACTGTCCACAGCCGCAGCTTCACATCACAGCGCACACTGTCCACAGCCACAGCTTCACATCACAGCGCACACTGTCCACAGCCGCAGCTTCATATCACAGCACACTGTCCACAGCCGCAGCTTCACATCACAGCACACACTGTCCACAGCCGCAGCTTCACATCACAGCGCACTGTCTACAGCCACAGCTTCACATCACAGCGCACACTGTCCACAGCCGCAGCTTCACATCACAGCGCACACTGTCCACAGCTGCTGCTTCACATCACAGCGCACACTGTCCACAGCCACAGCTTCACATCACAGCGCACTGTCCACAGCCACAGCTTCACATCACAGCGCACACTGTCCACAGCTTCACATCACAGCGCACACTCTCCACAGCCGCAGCTTCACATCACAGCGCACACTGTCCACAGCCGCAGCTTCACATCACAGCGCACACTATCCACAGCCGCAGCTTCACATCACAGCGCACACTGTCCACAGCCGCAGCTTCACATCACAGCGCACACTGTCCACAGCCGCAGCTTCACATCACAGCGCACACTGTCCACAGCCGCAGCTTAACATCACAGCGCACACTGTCCACAGCCACAGCTTCACATCACAGCGCACACTGTCCACAGCCGCAGCTTCACATCACAGCGCACACTGTCCACAGCCGCAGCTTCACATCACAGCGCACACTGTCCACAGCCGCAGCTTCACATCACAGCGCACACTGTCCACAGCCGCAGCTTCACATCACAGCGCACACTGTCCACAGCCGCAGCTTCACATCACAGCGCACACTGTCCACAGCCGCAGCTTCACATCACAGAGCACAATGTCCACAGCCGCAGCTTCACATCACAGCGCACACTGTCCACAGCCACAGCTTCACATCACAGCGCACTGTCCACAGCCGCAGCTTCACATCACAGCGCACACTGTCCACAGCCGCAGCTTCACATCACAGCGCACACTGTCCACAGCCGCAGCTTCACATCATAGCGCACACTGTCCACAGCCGCAGCTTCACATCACAGTGCACACTGTCCACAGCCGCAGCTTCACATCACAGCGCACTGTCCACAGCCGCAGCTTCACATCACAGCGCACTGTCCACAGCCGCAGCTTCACATCACAGCGCACTGTCCACAGCCTCACATCACAGCGCACACTGTCCACAGCCACAGCTTCACATCACAGCACACACTGTCCACAGCCACAGCTTCACATCACAGCGCACTGTCCACAGCCGCAGCTTCACATCACAGCGCACACTGTCCACAGCTTCACATCACAGCGCACACTGTCCACAGCCGCAGCTTCACATCACAGCGCACACTGTCCACAGCCGCAGCTTCACATCACAGCGCACACTGTCCACAGCCACAGCTTCACATCACAGCGCACACTGTCAGTCACTCATTATAATAATATTATAAAGGATCTTTATGGCATCATCAGTCCTTCTGATAACCATTCCCTGTAATCTGTGACATCACAGCTCTCTACACTGTGACATCATGCTGCTCCACCCTCATTAGGTTTGTGCAGTGTAAGCACGAAGCCCCATGTGCAGGCAGTAGCTGCAGCCCCCTCTCCCCCTACACTGTGTAATTCTATGCACTCTCCCCCTCCCTCCCTTCCTCACAGCAACTGGCTGATACTCATTACTAGTTGAATCCAGCTCTTCCCAACAAGGATTTAAAAGCTCCTTTGTCTATAAAACGCGAATATAATAAAACATGATACTTCTAGGGACAGGAAACACATATTTTCAGAATCGGCATAATTCAAGCTATTCACAGCAGCGTTTTGCCACTTCTAGAGTCACCAGAAACAGAGGAAAGGGTTTCTGCCCTCTCTGACAACACAGACATGATCACAAATGAAAGATAATTTCGTAAGAGAAAATATAATACCCCAGTCATCATTCTGTGAGCTTCCCCACCAGAGATATGGCGAGTAGGTTTTTAATAACTTTTCAAAAAGGGGCGTACATTCTCTGACTCAGCCCCGGTAAGGTCAGCAGGAGAATAGCATAAATCTCAGATGCTCCATGAGGAAGTTGTCATTTGCCGGGGAATCAGCTAACATGAGGCTGCGCTGATGTACCATTTCCCTTGGGACGATTCTCCTCCTCTTTATCAACATGACATATCTGTGACTGAGAGGAAGTTTCTTAATCCTCTTTTATTTGTAACTGTTTGTATATACTGTATTTTGTCTCCTTTTGTAATATCTTTTGTATTTTTGTAAACGCTGAATATCTTTCCAGAGTAAATTTATAAAATTCCTAGTTCGTTCTTTTGGCTTTATGATAGAACCGACACGTCTTCCGCGCCAAATACACTACCTATTGGGTTGGTTTCTGCCTCGAGATAAGCAGTGCCAAACGAGGACCTGGTGGCAGCGAAACGTCCCTGGTGGTATTGGGAAACCCGGGCAGTAACGGATCAGAGGTTTATGTGTGTATTTCCAGCCCAAGACTGGTGATATACACACCGCCCTCACTGCTGAGTGCCCAATAACTAGGACGCGACCAGCCTTTCCGGCAACTACTCAACCTAAGTGCAGTACCCTAATTGACCTGAAGGTAAAAGGGGTGCCAAAGAGCTACAAGTTCCAAACCAGAACTGAAAGTGTAAACATAGGTTGTGTGGGGTTTGAATATCATCCGACCACATATAATATACGTGAAGAAACCAGATTGTATCTTAATTTTCGAGACAACAATGTTTTTGCAAACCAGGAAGAATTGACTTTTTATCTGTATATTGGCTTGTGGATTTAAGTGTTTGTCTTGGTGGGTCAAGAAGACAGACTTGCATACCATTTCACATACTGTGTAAGTCTGTAAGGCTACTTTCACACTAGTGTTTCCTGGAGCTGCAGAGGGATGCGCACGGCTGCCGTGAAGCTCCGCTCCCTGTCGCGCCTCCTCCGGTCAGCTCTGCCTATGGGCGCATGACGCTGCATGCGACCTGCGTACTCTATCATTAGCATTGGGTACACAGGCCGTGCGCAGGTATGCGTTTGCTGGCGCATGCGTCATTTTGACGGTGCGCCGAGCGCACTAAAATGCAATACAGTGCGTTTGGTGCACCGTCAAAAGGACGCAAGAGTCAGCAAACGCATACCTGCACACGGCCTGTGTGCCCAATGCTGAAGATAGGGAACGCAGGTCGCATGCAGCGTCATGCGCCCATAGGCAGAGCTGACCGGAGGAGGTGCGGCCGTGCGCATCCCTCCGCAGCTCCAGGAAACGCTAGTGTGAAAGTAGCCCAAGTGTGCATTTATCTTTGTTTATTGTGGGCTGTTATGCTATTTGTGTATTGTATTCTATAACCAGTTTATTGACTTTGAAGGTAGATAGGGAAAGGCTGTGAGGGTGGAGTGAAGGACACTGGGTAATTCTAACAATAGATCACATGACTCGGGTATAAAAGAGACTTCTTTTCTTCTGGTTGGTGTCACTCTTCAGGATCTCAGCTCGGGGTACATCGGACCCGGCTGAATCAACACAGGGCTGCTCTCGGTCATCTCCCTACGCTGGCCGTTACCTCCTCTCTGTGTGTTATCACAGGCGGGGTAGTGACCCTGGGAGCTCGGACGTAACATCTACCAATATCCCGGCGAGTCAGCGGAAGGGTGAGACCCTGTAACGTCACCATCTTGGGGTGATTGCTGGGATTGTTCTGTGTGCTATTGGGTGTTGTGGTTCAATGAAGTATGGCCACACTGTGTTACCCTCACCCTGCGTAATGTGTAGTGTATCGCCCACCGGGGGATAGAGCGGCGCTCAGTGGTGTGAGCCCTGGTCCATGCAGTCTTGGTAAAGGCAGCCGGGCCAGCGGACGAGAGCACCCACTGACCCTCTGTCTCCGCTATATATAAATCCCTGACAATCAGTCCTCCTGATAACCATTCCCTGTGCTCTGTGACATCATCAGTCCTTCCACTCCAGCACAGCCCACATGACTTCTCATCACACCAGGTCCGCCCACATGACTCATTACAGCAGCACCAACCACGACTCATCACACCATACTGCCAACAATTCATCCCACCAGCACAACCCACATGACTCATGAAATCAGCACTGCCTACGTGACTCATCCCACCAGCACTGCCCACAGGACTCCTCATCACATCAGCACTGACCGCATAACTCTTCAGCACACCAGCACCGCCCATATGACTCAACACATCATCAGCAATAAGATGACTCCTCATTACAGCACCGCTTTTTCAACAGTGATGGACATACAGTGAGAGCATACGCAGCAGACTGGGACCAGACATCACATTGTGGCGATGGTTTACAGGATAATTACACAACATCCACCTTTCCCACAGGCTGTAAAGCGAGCTGCTGTCGTTCCACCAGGCTGAAGTGGACGAAACCTAGTGGCCGATGTGTGAACTGCATCATAACATCTTTTATTTTATATGGAAAGACGCAAAGTAAAAATGTAATAAAAACATGTAACAAGTGATCTGACGAGAGGATCAATACAAGGAGCCGAGAAACCTCCCTCCCAGAGACCAGCATCCACGCTGGGTGACAACCACTGACAGCCGCAATTGTAGTGTCCATATAGGCCGTCAGTCGGCTTCCCAGCCTTTTTACTGAACAAGTCTGTGCTGTGTATAGGGGCAGTCTCTGGTGAGGCTTCCAGTCACCACTTTATTGCATATAGTGACTGTGGCCACCGAGGCTGGAGCAACTCTCACACCTGTCTGTATCAGCAGCCTGCAGGGTCAGCGCCTCGCCCACCCTCCCCAGAAGCAACACCACGAGATACTGCGTGTACGTAAGACGCGCGGGATGTGATGACTGAAGGCTTTGTGGGGATCGGCCAGCGAGCTGCCAACCTCTCCCGCGCATGGTGTGTTGTAAGTCAGAAGGCTGCTCGTGCTGAATCATACATGAGATCCCATAGAGTGCTAGCTCTGCACTCTCCCCGGCCCCCGGCTGCTACCTGTCTGTGGAAGGGCTGTGTTTCAGGTAGTTCTGCGCTCGCCCCGGCCCCTGGCCCGCGGCTGCTACCTGTGGAGATGCTGTAATTCGGGTAACTCCGCGCTCACCCCGGCCACTGGTCCACGGCTGCTACCTCTGGAAGGGCTGTATTTCGGGTAGTTACGTGTTCGCCCCGGCCTCTGGTCCGCGGCTGCTACCTGTGGAGAAGCTGTGTTTCGGGTAGCTCCGTGCTCGCCCCGGCCCGCGGCTGCTACCTGTGGAGGGGCTGTATTTTGGGTAGTTCCGCGCTCGCCCCGGCCCCTGGTCTGCGGCTGCTACCTGTGGAGATGTTGTAATTCGTGTAGTTCCGCATTCGCCCCGGCCGCTGGCCCGCGGCTACTACCTGTGGAGATGCTGTATTTTGGGTAGCTCTGTGCTCTACCCGGCCCCTGGTCCGCGGCTGCTACCTGTGGAGGGGCTGTATTTCGGGCTGCCCGGGTTGGGTGAGTTTTTCGCTCTTGCGCCGGGTGCGCAGCTGTTCATTTAGTCTGTTGCGGATCTCACTGTGATCCACCTTGCGCAGGATGAAGTGACGCTCCACCACGGCCATCACCCGCCTCTTCACATTCAGCGGGATCCCCTGTCGTCCTCTCAGGCCATCCAGGTTTACTCGGTTCACCCAACCCTTGTAGATGTCAAAGGGTACCAGGGCCCGGAAGACCAAAGCCGCGAACCTCCCCGGCTTCCCCGCGCTCCGGCTCAGGAGGCCCCACTCCATCTCTGCGCTGAGCGGCTGCAGGGGGATGTTAGGGAGCCGCTCCCCGATCCTGCACGAGTCATACCGGGGGTAGTATCCAGCCTCGGGGGACAGGCTGAGCTCCTCATCCTCCTCCTCCTCCTCATGTTTGATGGTGGTGGTGGGTAACATGTCATCCTCGTCGAGGACAGGATTCTCATACATCCAGTACACCTGCTCGCGGCTCTGCTCAGTAATGGCCTCCAGCGGGTAGCCGTATCCGCACTGCAGGCTGCTCTCCGGAGATGCCCGGCTGGACTCGGTGGAGTGTGTGTCCTCCATGGGCCGGCTCCACACCGGACAGGAGTTCTGCACCAAGATGGTGGACGGCTGGGCTGACGAGCGAGAGCCGGCAGGGGAGCAGAGCGAGGCCACCATCTCCTTCAGCTCCTTCATCTCTTGGCCCATCTGGTCCATGGCGGCTCTTATAAGGTCCCGCTCGTACTGCGCATGCGCTGCGCTCCTGCGGAACCTCTTGAGCTCCTGTAGCATCTCCTGCTGCAGCCGGCTGGGCTTCTTGTTCTGTGATCAAGGAGAAAAGACAACATGGCTGATAACAGAGACAATAGACAATACAGACAATAGACAGCCAATAATAGCACCGCAGCCTGGGAGCTACCTCTGTCTGCGTGCTCTGCTCCATCCGGGCAGGAGCCGCCGGCCGCTCATCCTCCTCCATTTTCACTGGATGTGACAACTGAACGAGCTCCTGCAAAGGTGGTGGTGTCAGTGCGCGCTCTGCATGCTCCGCTCTACTCTCCGTATCCCAGCGGAGGCACAGCTGAAAGGAGACCAAGGTCACATGACTCGTACATTATACAACCCGACCCACGTGTCTCCCACAATGCACCGCAGCAGAGCCTGACCCAACCCCCGCCCATCTGAGGTCATATCTCCTACAATGCACCGCAGCACAGCCTGACCCAACCCCTGCCCATCTGAGGTCATATCTCCTACAATGCACCGCAGCACAGCCTGACCCAACCCCTGCCCATCTGAGGTCATATCTCCTACAATGCACCGCAGCAGAGCCTGACCCAACCCCTGCTGTTATGAATGGGCACCGAGGAGGATAGCAAGCCCAAGCTAAGCCACAGAAAACCTGAGAGGTTGGTAACTAAGCGGATTGCAGACCCCTGATCCTATCCACACAACTAGCAGCAGCCGTGGAGCATACCTACGATGATTCTAGACGCCTCAACACAGCCGAAGGACTAAATAAACCTAAAGCATGAAAAGGGGAAATCTAAACTGCCCCAGAGCAGACCCCAAAGGAATAGATAGCCCCCAAACATATATTGTTGGTGAGATAAGATGAGACACAAACACAGGTAGGAAAATAGACTGAGCAAATGATGGGGCCCACACTGACTAGACAGGACAGGAAAGGAAAGACACTGTCTGCAATCACGCCAAAAACCCTGCAAAAAATGCCCAACATGTCTGATGTACAAAAACACTGAAGTCGCACGACTTCGCCCCCACTATATCAGCACTCTGGTATATTCTGAAAGCAAAGCAAAAAGAGACCAATATAACAGGGGACAAAAACAAACTGGCACATGCAGTAACATATGGAGCGGTGGTCCAGCACAGCCCCAACCGGAGCTGGCTGACCCGCACCAAGAAAAGATAGACAAAACCAGATCAAATGCAAACAGAATAGCAAATGAACCACTTAGCTGAACATGCAGAGAAAGAGCAGGAGACATCAGACCTCAGGAGGCACAGGAAGAAAATCACCAGCAGGGATAGAGGGAGTCAGCTGTCTTTTAATCCCAATCAGAAACCCCAGATCTACAATCGTCTTCCTCATTATCAGATCAGCTCCACTACCTCCAGCAACCACCAGGGGGAGTCCAGAAAGAGAACTCGCAACCCCTCTGTCAATCTGACCAGCTCAACTACCTTCAGTAATCACCAGAGGGAAGCCAGAGAGAGAATTCACAACAGTACCCCCCCTTGAGGAAGGGTCACCGAACCCTCATCCATGCCACCAGGCCGGTCAGGATGGGCCCGATGAAAAGCACGAACCAATCTTTCAGCATGAATGTCAGAAGCAGAGACCCAAGAATTATCCTCCTGGCCATAACCCTTCCATTTGACCAAGTACTGGAGTCTCCGTCAAGCCAAACGAGAATCCAATATTTTCTCTACCTCATATTCCAAATTACCTTTAACCAATACAGGGTCAGGAGGCGCCGCCATAGGAACTACTGGCTCCACAAACCTCTTCAACAGAGATTTATGGAACACGTTATGAATCTTAAACGTAACTGGAAGAGCCAAATGGAAAGAAACAGGATTAAGGATCGCCAAAATCTTATAAGGTCCAATGAATCTTGGCTTGAATTTTGGAGACGCAACCTTCATAGGAATATTCTTTGAAGACAACCAAACCATATCACCCACTTTAAACCGGGGACCAATGGTCCTATTCCGGTTGGAAAACCGCTGGGCTTTTTCCTGAGAGTGGGACAACTTATCCACCACTTGGTCCCAAATCTGCTGCATTCTCTCTACCACAGAATCCACACCTGGGCAGGACGAAGATTCCACCTGCCCTGAAGAAAATCGAGGTTGAAACCCAAAGTTACAGAAAAAGGGCGACATCAAAGTGGCAGAACTAGCTCTATTGTTTAGTGCGAATTCGGCCAAAGGCAAAAATGAGACCCAATCATCCTGATCAGCAGATATGAAACATCTCAAATAGGACTCCAAAGTCTGGTTTGTTCTCTCAGTCTGACATACTAACGGTGGATACCGCGTTTGGATCTGCATACCCCAAGCCGGCCTCTATATGCTTTAGGAGATATCACCACCGTGATTAGACTACCTATTTGGTGCTCCCTCCGATTTATAGTCCCATATGGAAATTTTTCGGCAAGAACACAATCCTATAAACTCCACGCCTGCCTTTCAAGCCCCATATGGGCCTTGGAACATAAAACTTCATAAAGAGAAATTAAACAGGCCAAGCATCCTATATCTAGGTGATCTCTATTTGAATTTAGAGAGTCTGATACTACACTAAAACCTATATGTATTGGATTTGACTGGTTTACCCGACTGACGAAGGCCTGTTGTGGGACGAAACGTTTCTAAGACTGCACACAATAAAATTATTTTTCAAAAAAAGATCATTCAAAGTTGAGTGCCAAGTTACTTTATTATTCATTTTGGTTTTGTCAGGAACACCGCACTACACTCGCTCACTGAGCCAGTGCCCGTGTCCTGAGTACAGAAACAGTGCTAAAAGATACCTGTGGAGCAGGGCAGCAGAGGTGACAATGCGTGCTTCTAACTATCGGTGTCAGGATCCTGTCAGCGCCGGAAAGTAAAGAGGCACAGGACCTGAGGACACTGAAGTTAGCAAGCTGGCACAGGACCTATGGTCATGTGACTGCAAGGGGGAGGGGCTTAGCGTCCTGCTTTCAGAGATGACAGGACACCATGCAACTCAGAGTCAGGCAGAACGGAGGTCACAACAGTACGGGCAAACGAGGCACAGGAGGGACAAACAGACGGGTGGTCAGACAAAGCCAAAGGTCATTCACAAGAGGGTGACGTGGTACCAAGGGGACGAGCAGAGAGAAGTCGGGTCACAAGCAGAGAGTCATACACGAGAGGTAGCGCAGTACAAGAGGGGCAGGCAGAACTCGTAACAGGGACAGAACCGGATCAAAACCAAACAAGCAAGCAAGATATCAGGCACAAGGCACATGAAAGGTTATACAAGCGGGCTTTGGGCAATTTAGCACCTGGAACCAGGTAAGCGGCACAATCAAATGGGCCAAATTGCAACAGGTTGCTTTTGGCGCTGGTCGGCGCAGCGTCAAAAGGACGCATGCGCCGCCAAACGCATGCCTGCGTCCCCAGTGCTACAGATAGGGGACGCAGGACGCATGCAGCGTCATGCGCCCGTAGGCGGAGCTACCGGAGGAGGCGCGACAGGGGGTGGGGCTTAGCAGCGCCGGTGCGCAGGCCGTCGCTGCGGCCTTAAACGCAAATGTGAAACTACCCTTACTCAACCGAGGGCAGGAGTATAATTGACACCGGACCTAGGTCCAGTGAGCATTAAATAGCCGCCCTCTGCCAGAGAGAGACGGAACAATTAACCCCCAGTCTGATCAGGATGAGCCAAAGCGAAACTCCGTCCTGGATCATGACAGGTTTGTTCTCTCAGTCTGCCCATTGGTCTTAGGATGAAATGCAGAGGAGAAGGATAACTGAATTCCCAGATTGGAACAAAAGGCTTTCCAGAATCTGGAAACAAACTGGACTTCTCTGTCCGACACAATGTTCTCAGGAATCCCATGTAAAAGAACCACCTGTTGTAAAAACAAGGGCACCAACTCAGCAGAAGATGGCAACTTTGGGAGTGGTACAAGATGAACCATCTTAGAGAATCTATCACTAATCACCCAGATAACAGTCATTCTCTGAGAGACAGGAAGATCAGAAATAAAATCCATTGAGATATGGGTCCATGGCCTCTTGGGCACCGGCAAGGGCATCAGCAACCCACTAGAACGAGAACAGGGTTTAGACCGAGAACAAGTCCCACGGGACTGCACAAAATTCCTGACATCACGAGACAAGGCAGGCCACCAAAAGGACCGACTCACCAAATCTCTGGTAGCAAAAATACCTGGATGACCAGCCAATGCGGAGCAATGAATTTCAGACATCACTCTTTTCCTCCACTGGTCAGGGACATACAATTTTCCCATAGGGCAACGTTCAGGTTTATCCTCCTGAAATTCCTCCAGGGCACGTCTCAAATCCGGTGAGATGGCGGAAAGAACTACACCCTCATTTAGAATGGTAGTAGGCTCGGTCACATCAAGAGAATCCGCAAAGAAACTCCTAGAAAGGGTGTCTGCCTTAACATTCTTAGTGCCTGGAAGAAAAGAGACCACAAAATTAAAACGCGTGTAAAACAAGGCCCATCTAGCCTGTCTAGGATTCAAGCGTTTGGCCGACTCCAGATAAATCAGATTCTTTTGGTCGGTGAGGACCACAACTTGATGTCTAGCTCCCTCCAACCAATGTCTCCACTCCTCAAATGCCCATTTCATGGCCAACAATTCCCGATTCCCCACGTCATAGCTGCGTTCAGATGGGGAGAACTTTCGGGAAAAGAAGGCACAGGGATTCATCTTAGAAGTCACAGGGTCTTTTTGGGACAACACAGCTCCTGCACCAATCTCAGAAGTGTCCACCTCCACTTGAAATGGAAGTGAGACATCAGGTTGCCGTAAAACTGGAGCTGAAGTAAATCTCCGCTTAAGCTCCTGAAATGCTGAGACAGCCTCAGAAGACCAATTCAGCACATCAGCGCCCTTCTTGGTCAGATCAGTCAGTGGTTTGACAATACCAGAAAAATTACCTATAAATTTACGGTAGAAATTAGCAAAACCCAAAAACTTCTGAAGAGCCTTCAAAGAAGTGGGCTGAACCCAATCATAAATGGCCTGTACCTTGGCCGGGTCCATTTCAATAGCAGACGGGGACAAAATGAATCCCAAAAATGAAATCCTCTGTACTCCAAAAAGGCATTTCGATCCCTTAACATACAGAGAATTTTCCCTCAGAATCCGGAACACAGTCCGGACATGTTCCACATGAGAATCCCAATCACTGGAAAAGATCAAAATATCATCCAGATAGATGATCAAAAATTATCCACAAAGTCCCGGAAAAAATCATTCATAAAGGACTGGAAGACAGAAGGGGCATTAGTGAGCCCAAAAGGCATCACCAGGACTCAAAATGTCCCTCCGAAGTATTAAACGCCGACTTCCATTCATCCCCGTGCTTGATGCGAATAAGATTATACGCCACTCTGAGGTTAAACTTAGTAAACCAGCAAGCACCTTTAACTCTGGAGAATAAATCAGACATCAGAGGTAACGGATACTGATATTTAACTGTCATCTTGTTAAGGGAACGATAATCAATACACGGTCTTAATGAACCATCTTTCTTGGCCACAAAAAAAACCCAGCACCTAAAGGTGACGAGGATGGTCTAATATGACCCTTCTCCAACGACTCCTTAATATAGGATCGCATAGCATCATGTTCGGGTACAGATAAGTTGAAAAGCCGACCCTTGGGAAATTTACACCCAGGCATCAACTCAATTGCACAGTCATAACTCCTATGAGGGGGCAAAGACGCAGACTTACTCTCACTAAATACATCAGAGAATTCAGCCAGATAATCAGGAACATCATGAGACTGAGGAGAGGTGGAGAAAACAGGAGCGCCCCTAAGAACACACTGACAACCCCAACTCACCACAGACACAGATTTCCAATCCAAAACTGGATTATGAGTTTTCAGCCAAGGAAAACCCAGAACAATAGTATCATGCAAATTATGCAGCACCAAAAATATATAATTTTCTTGGTGGTCTGGGGCAACTCGCATTATCACCTGGGTCCAAAACTGAGGTTTATTCTCCGCCAAAGGAGTGGCATCAATACCCCTCAAAGGAATAGGTGTCCGCAGAGGCGTCATGGAAAAACCACAACGTTTAGCAAAGTCCAAATCCATCAGATTCAACGCTGCTCCTGAATCCACAAAAGCCATAGCGGAAAACGTGGATAAGGAGCAGATCAGAGTAATTGCCAAAAGGAACTTAGGTTGTATACTGCCCACAGCAAATGTGTGTGCAAAACGCTTCTCTCGTTTAGGGCAGACAGAAATAGTATGAGAGACGTCTCCACAGAAAAAACACAGCTTATTACGCCTTCTAAACTCCTGATGTTGCGCCCTAGACAAAACCCCATCACATTGCATAGGTTCAGACATTTGTCCAAAAGGTGGCAGCGCCTCCCGTGTAGTTTTACGTTCACATAAACGCCAATCAACTTGAATGGCTAATGACATAGAGCCATCCAGACCAGAGGGAACAGGAAATCCCACCATAACATCTTTTACGGTCTCTGACAAACCTTTCCGAAAGAGAGCTGCCAATGCACTATCATTCCATGTAGTAAGGACCGCCCACTTTCGGAATTTTTGACAGTATAACTGCAGAATCCTGACCCTGGTTTAATGCCAACAGGGTTCTCTCAGCTTGATCAACGGAATTAGGTTCATCATACAACAACCCCAAGGCTTGAAAAAATGCATCCACATTAGTCAGAACAGGATTTTCAGGTGTCAGAGAAAAAGCCCAATCCTGGGGATCGCCGCGCAGCAAGGAGATGACCATTTTAACCTGCAGCACAGAGCTCCCCGATGAGTTAGCCTTCAAAGCAAGAAATAATTTACAATTATTCTTAAAATTCAGAAATTTAGACCGATCCCCAGAAAACACATCAGGAGTAGGGATCTTGGGTTCAGCAGCAGATGATTGAGCGACATAGGTGGAAATTCCCTGTAATTCAGCAGCGAGCTGCTCCACACGATCAGACAATTGCTTTATCTCCATTAGGAAAAAAAATCCTCCTACGGCCCCAGAGAAAAAGAGGAAAAAATATATTAAAAAAAAAAAATTCTGACACTTTTTTTTTTTTTTACAATTCGTTCCTTCTTTTGAGTACCCTAGAGTCTACAGTTAGGCTGGTGATTCTGTTATGAATGGGTCACTGAGGAGGAAAGCAAGACCAAGCTAAGACACAAAACCAGAGAGGTTGGTAACTAAGCGGATTGCAGATCCCTGATCCTACCACACTACTAGCAGCTGCCGTGGAGTGTGCCTACGATGATTCTAGATGCCTCGACACAGCCGGAGAGCTAAAAAAGCGTAAAGCAGGAAAGGGGAAATCTATACTGCCCCAGAGCAGACCCCAAAGGAATAGATAGCCCCAAACATGTATTGTCAGTGAGACAAGATGAAAGCACAAACGCAGGTAGGTAAATAGACTGAGCAAACGATGGGGCTCACACTAACTAGAAAGGAAAGACACTGTCTGCAATCACACAAAAAACCCTGCAAAAAATGCCCAACACGTCTGATAGAAAAATACTGAAGTCACTTTACTTCGCCCACTATATCAGCACTCTGGTATATTCTGAAAGCAGAGCAAAAAAGAGGCCAATCTACTGTAATAAGGGACAAAAACAAACTGGCACAAACAGTAACATAAGGATGGAAATTCAGCACCAGCCGGAGCTGGCTGACCACACAGACTGAATAGACAAAACCAAATCAAATGTGAACAATAGCAAAAGAACACTTAGCTGAGCATGCAGGGACTGAGCTGGAAACCAAGACCTCAGGAGGCCAGAAAAAATCACCAGCAGGGATAGAGGGAGTCGGCTGTCTTAAATCCAGTCAGAAACTCACACAACAAGATATAGCCTTACCAGAACCCTGTCTGATGACAGATGCACATATAGCAGGATGCAGCTGGCCTCCACTGTTTTTTTCATCACACTTATATATGTGTGACTGACGTCCTATGCAAGCCTTATCTATGTGCATTTTTCCTACTAGACATCCAACCCCACCATGGTTTGTTAGGTGTGGGGTGGCTGTTTTTATCAGTAGTTTGCACCTGAGCTGCCCCTTGCCTCTATTAGTGGAGGCCAGCTGCATCCTGCTAGATGTGCATTTGTCATCAGACAGGGTCCTGGTAAGGCCATATCTTGTTGTGTAAGTTTTTTTGAACCCAGTCAGAAACCCCAGATCTCCAATCATCGTCCTCATTATCAGGTGGCAAGCCTCTGTCAATCTGACCAGCTCCACTACCTTCAGTAATCACCAGAGGGAGCCCAGAAAGAGAAATCACAACATCCCGCCCATCTGAGGTCACACCTCCCACAATGCACCGCAGCAGAGCCTGACCCAACCCCCGCCGATCTGAGATGTCACCTCCCACAATGCACCGCAGCAGAGCCTGACCCAACTCCCGCCCATCTGAGGTCACATTCAAACAATGCACCGCAGCACAGCCTGAGCCAACCACCCGCCCATCTGAGGTCACATCTCCCACAATGCAACGCAGCAGAGCCTAACCCAACCTCCGCTCATCTTAAGTCACACCTCCCACAATACACTGCAGCAGAGCCTACAGCAGTGATGTGTGTTGTAGTTGGGTTGACCACCAGATGGGACAGAGATAAATGCTGCAGTTCTCACAGTGACCACCAGATGGGACAGAGATAAATGCTGCAGTTCTCACAGTGACCACCAGATGGGACAGAGATAAATGCTGCAGTTCTCACAGTGACCACCAGATGGGACAGAGATAAATGCTGCAGTTCTCACAGTGACCACCAGATGGGACAGGGATAAATGCTGCAGTCCTCACAGTGAACACCAGATGGCACAGAGATAAATGCTGCAGATCTCACAGTGGCCACCAGATGGCACAGAGATAAATGCTGCAGTTCTCACAGTGACCACCAGATGGCACAGAGATAAATGCTGCAGATCTCACAGTGACCACCAGATGACACAGAGATAAATGCTGCAGTTCTCACAGTGACCACCAGATGGCACAGAGATAAATGCTGCAGTTCTCACAGTGACCACCAGATGACACAGAGATAAATGCTGTAGTTCTCACAGTGACCACCAGATGGGACAGAGATAAATAATAGAGATCTCACAGTGACCACCAGATGGCACAGAGATAAATGCTAGAGATCTCACAGTGACCACCAGATGACACAGAGATAAATGCCGCAGTTCTCACAGTGACCACCAGATGGCACAGAGATAAATGCTGCAGTTCTCACAGTGACCACCAGATGGGACAGAGATAAATAATAGAGATCTCACAGTGACCACCAGATGGCACAGAGATAAATGCTAGAGATCTCACAGTGACCACCAGATGACACAGAGATAAATGCCGCAGTTCTCACAGTGACCACCAGATGGCACAGAGATATATGCTGCAGATCTCACAGTGGCCACCAGATGGCAAAGAGATAAATGCTGCAGTTCTCACAGTGACCACTAGATGGCACAGAGATAAATGCTGCAGTTCTCACAGTGACCACCAGATGGCACAGAGATCAATGCTGCAGTTCTCACAGTGACCACCAGATGGCACAGAGATAAATGCTGCACATCTCACAGTGACCACCAGATGGCACAGAGATAAATGCTGCAGTTCTCACAGTGACCACCAGATGGCACAGAGATAAATGCTGCAGTTCTCACAGTGACCACCAGATGGCACAGAGATAAATGCTGCAGTTCTCACAGTGAACACCAGATGGCACAGAGATAAATGCTACACATCTCACAGTGACCACCAGATGGGACAGAGATAAATGCTGCAGTTCTCATAGTGACCACCAGATGGCACAGAGATAAATGCTGCACATCTCACAGTGGCCACTAGATGGCACAGAGATAAATGCTGCAGTTCTCACAGTGACCACCAGATGGCACAGAGATAAATGCTGCAGATCTCACAGTGACCACCAGATGGGACAGAGATAAATGCTGCAGTTCTCACAGTGACCACCAGATGGCACAGAGATAAATGCTACACATCTCAGAGTGACCACCAGATGGGACAGAGATAAATGCTGCAGTTCTCATAGTGACCACCAGATGGCACAGAGATAAATGCTGCACATCTCACAGTGGCCACTAGATGGCACAGAGATAAATGCTGCAGTTCTCACAGTGACCACCAGATGGCACAGAGATAAATGCTGCAGATCTCACAGTGGCCACCAGGTGGCACAGAGATAAATGCTGCAGTTCTCACAGTGACCACCAGATGGGACAGAGATAAATGCTGCAGTTCTCACAGTGACCACCAGATGGGACAGAGATAAATGCTGCAGTTCTCACAGTGACCACCAGATGGCACAGAGATAAATGCTGCAATTCTCACAGTCACCACCAGATGGGACAGAGATAAATGCTGCAGTTCTCACAGTGGCCACCAGATGGGACAGAGATAAATGCTGCAGTTCTCACAGTGACCACTAGATGGCACAGAGATAAATGCTGCACATCTCACAGTGGCCACTAGATGGCACAGAGATAAATGCTGCAGTTCTCACAGTGACCACCAGATGGCACAGAGATAAATGCTGCAGTTCTCACAGTGACCACCAGATGGGACAGAGATAAATGCTAGAGATCTCACAGTGGCCACCAGATGGCACAGAGATAAATGCTGCAGTTCTCACAGTGACCACCAGATGGGACAGAGATAAATGCTGCAGTTCTCACAGTGACTACCAGATGGCACAGAGATAAATGCTGCAATTCTCACAGTCACCACCAGATGGGACAGAGATAAATGCTGCAGTTCTCACAGTGGCCACCAGATGGCACAGAGATAAATGCTGCAGTTCTCACAGTGACCACCAGATGGCACAGAGATAAATGCTGCAGATCTCACAGTGACCACCAGATGACACAGAGATAAATGCTGCAGATCTCACAGTGACCACCAGATGGCACAGAGATAAATGCTGCAGATCACACAGTGGCCACCAGATGGCACAGAGATAAATGCTGCAGTTCTCACAGTGACCACCAGATGGCACAGAGATAAATGCTGCAGTTCTCACAGTGACCACCAGATGGCACAGAGATAAATGCCGCAGTTCTCACAGTGACCACCAGATGGCACAGAGATAAATGCTGCAGTTCTCACAGTGACCACCAGATGGCACAGAGATAAATGCTGCAGTTCTCACAGTGAACACCAGATGGCACAGAGATAAATGCTACACATCTCACAGTGACCACCAGATGGGACAGAGATAAATGCTAGAGATCTCACAGTGGCCACCAGGTGGCACAGAGATAAATGCTGCAGTTCTCACAGTGACCACCAGATGGGACAGAGATAAATGCTGCAGTTCTCACAGTGACCACCAGATGGCACAGAGATAAATTCTGCAATTCTCACAGTCACCACCAGATGGGACAGAGATAAATGCTGCAGTTCTCACAGTGGCCACCAGATGGGACAGAGATAAATGCTGCAGATCTCACAGTGACCACCAGATGGCACAGAGATAAATGCTGCACATCTCACAGTGGCCACTAGATGGCACAGAGATAAATGCTGCAGTTCTCACAGTGACCACCAGATGGCACAGAGATAAATGCTGCAGTTCTCACAGTGACCACCAGATGGGACAGAGATAAATGCTAGAGATCTCACAGTGGCCACCAGATGGCACAGAGATAAATGCTGCAGTTCTCACAGTGACCACCAGATGGGACAGAGATAAATGCTGCAGTTCTCACAGTGACTACCAGATGGCACAGAGATAAATGCTGCAATTCTCACAGTCACCACCAGATGGGACAGAGATAAATGCTGCAGTTCTCACAGTGGCCACCAGATGGCACAGAGATAAATGCTGCAGTTCTCACAGTGACCACCAGATGGCACAGAGATAAATGCTGCAGATCTCACAGTGACCACCAGATGACACAGAGATAAATGCTGCAGATCTCACAGTGACCACCAGATGGCACAGAGATAAATGCTGCAGATCACACAGTGGCCACCAGATGGCACAGAGATAAATGCTGCAGTTCTCACAGTGACCACCAGATGGCACAGAGATAAATGCTGCAGTTCTCACAGTGACCACCAGATGGCACAGAGATAAATGCCGCAGTTCTCACAGTGACCACCAGATGGCACAGAGATAAATGCTGCAGTTCTCACAGTGACCACCAGATGGCACAGAGATAAATGCTGCAGTTCTCACAGTGACCACCAGATGGCACAGAGATAAATGCTGCAGATCTCACAGTGACCACCAGATGGCACAGAGATCAATGCCGCAGTTCTCACAGTGACCACCAGATGGCACAGAGATAAATGCTGCAGTTCTCACAGTGACCACCAGATGGCACAGAGATAAATGCTGCAGTTCTCACAGTGACCACCAGATGGCACAGAGATAAATGCTGCAGATCTCACAGTGACCACCAGATGGCACAGAGATAAATGCCGCAGTTCTCACAGTGACCACCAGATGGCACAGAGATAAATGCTGCAGTTCTCACAGTGACCACCAGATGGCACAGAGATAAATGCTGCAGTTCTCACAGTGACCACCAGATGGGACAGAGATAAATGCTGCAGTTCTCACAGTGGCCACCAGATGGCACAGAGATAAATGCTGCAGCTCTCACAGTGACCACCAGATGGGACAGAGATAAATCCTAGAGATCTCACAGTGGCCACCAGATGGCACAGAGATAAATGCTGCAGTTCTCAAAGTGACCACCAGATGGCACAGAGATAAATGCTGCACTTCTCACAGTGGCCACCAGATAGCAAAGAGATAAATGCTACAGGTCACACAGTGACCACCAGATGGCACAGAGATAAATGCTGCAGTTCTCACAGTGACCACCAGATGGCACAGAGATAAATGCCGCAGATCTCACAGTGACCACCAGATGACACAGAGATAAATGCCGCAGTTCTCACAGTGACCACCAGATGGCAGAGAGATAAATGCTGCAGTTCTCACAGTGACCACCAGATGGCAGAGAGATAAATGCTGCAGTTCTCACAGTGACCACCAGATGGCACAGAGATAAATGCTGCAGTTCTCACAGTGGCCACCAGATGGCACAGAGATAAATGCTGCAGTTCTCACAGTGACCACCAGATGGCACAGAGATAAATGCTGCAGTTCTCACAGTGACCACCAGATGGGACAGAGATAAATGCTGCAGTTCTCACAGTGACCACCAGATGGCACAGAGATAAATGCTGCAGATCTCACAGTGACCACCAGATGGCACAGAGATAAATGCTGCAGTTCTCACAGTGACCACCAGATGGCACAGAGATAAATGCTGCAGATCTCACAGTGACCACCAGATGGCACAGAGATAAATGCCGCAGTTCTCACAGTGACCACCAGATGGCACAGAGATAAATGCTGCAGTTCTCACAGTGACCACCAGATGGCACAGAGATAAATGCTGCAGTTCTCACAGTGACCACCAGATGGGACAGAGATAAATGCTGCAGTTCTCACAGTGGCCACCAGATGGCACAGAGATAAATGCTGCAGCTCTCACAGTGACCACCAGATGGGACAGAGATAAATCCTAGAGATCTCACAGTGGCCACCAGATGGCACAGAGATAAATGCTGCAGTTCTCAAAGTGACCACCAGATGGCACAGAGATAAATGCTGCACTTCTCACAGTGGCCACCAGATAGCAAAGAGATAAATGCTACAGGTCACACAGTGACCACCAGATGGCACAGAGATAAATGCTGCAGTTCTCACAGTGACCACCAGATGGCACAGAGATAAATGCCGCAGATCTCACAGTGACCACCAGATGGCACAGAGATAAATGCCGCAGTTCTCACAGTGACCACCAGATGGCAGAGAGATAAATGCTGCAGTTCTCACAGTGACCACCAGATGGCAGAGAGATAAATGCTGCAGTTCTCACAGTGACCACCAGATGGCACAGAGATAAATGCTGCACATCTCACAGTGGCCACTAGATGGCACAGAGATAAATGCTGCAGTTCTCACAGTGACCACCAGATGGCACAGAGATAAATGCTGCAGTTCTCACAGTGACCACCAGATGGGACAGAGATAAATGCTGCAGTTCTCACAGTGACCACCAGATGGCACAGAGATAAATGCTGCAATTCTCACAGTGACCACCAGATGGCACAGAGATAAATGCTGCAGTTCTCACAGTGACCACCAGATGGCACAGAGATAAATGCTGCAGTTCTCACAGTGACCACCAGATGGCACAGAGATAAATGCTGCACATCTCACAGTGAACACTAGATGACACAGAGATAAATGCTGCAGTTCTCACAGTGGCCACCAGATGGCACAGAGATAAATGCTGCACATCTCACAGTGAACACCAGATGACACAGAGATAAATGCTGCAGTTCTCACAGTGACCACCAGATGGCACAGAGATAACTGCTGCAGTTCTCACAGTGACCACCAGATGCCAGAGATAAATGCTGCAGTTCTCACAGTGACCACCAGATGCCACAGAAATAAATGCTGCAGATCACACAGAGACCACCAGATGGCACAGAGATAAATGCTGCAGTTCTCACAGTGACCACCAGATGGCACAGAGATAAATGCTGCAGTTCTCACAGTGACCACCAGATGGCATAGAGATAAATACTGCAGTTCTCACAGTGACCACCAGATGGCACAGAGATAAATGCTGCAGATCTCACAGTCACCACCAGATGGCACAGAGATAAATGCTGCAGATCTCACAGTCACCACCAGATGGCACAGAGATAAATGCTGCAGATCTCACAGTCACCACCAGATGGCACAGAGATAAATGCTGCAGATCTCACAGTCACCACCAGATGGCACAGAGATAAATGCTGCAGGTGGTGACTGTGAGATCTGCAGCATTTATCTCTGTGCCATCTGGTGGTCACTGTGTGATCTGCAGCATTTATCTCTGTGCCATCTGGTGGTCACTGTGAGATCTGCAGCATTTATCTCTGTGCCATCTGGTGGTCACTGTGTGATCTGCAGCATTTATCTCTGTGCCATCTGGTGGTCACTGTGAGATCTGCAGCATTGATCTCTGTGCCATCTGGTGGTCACTGTGAGATCTGCAGCATTTATCTCTGTGCCATCTGGTGGTGACTGTGAGATCTGCAGCATTTATCTCTGTGCCATCTGGTGGTCACTGTGTGATCTGCAGCATTGATCTCTGTGCCATCTGGTGGTCACTGTGAGATCTGCAGCATTGATCTCTGTGCCATCTGGTGGTGACTGTGAGATCTGCAGCATTTATCTCTGTGCCATCTGGTGGTCACTGTGAGATCTGCAGCATTGATCTCTGTGCCATCTGGTGGTCACTGTGAGATCTGCAGCATTGATCTCTGTGCCATCTGGTGGTCACTGTGAGATCTGCAGCATTGATCTCTGTGCCATCTGGTGGTGACTGTGAGATCTGCAGCAGGCATTACTTTTGATGCCGCTGTTTTCTCTGGTGGAGCTATAATGACCGGTGGATTATTACGCTGCGCCTCGATGATCACATGATCATATCACGGGGAGATGATTGCACGGCCATAATGATGCCATGTGATGGCTGCGGCTGGTGATGACATCATACAGCAGCCATGTGATGTCACCCTGAACTATGTATCCCTTCCACCGTAATTAACCCCTTGTGACCGCTCATGTCTGATGTTACTGAGAAGAATTGCGCTACTTCCGCGCTCCCTGACTGTTGTCGGTTTCCTCCCTGTCGTGAGTCCTCGGTGCAGCGCTGCTGATGCACCGGGAGGCTCAGGATGAGCTCTCGCTCGTTACCTCTGTGGCGGGCTCGACTGCCGGACGCGCTGCCTCCTCCTGTGTGGGGGGCTCCTCTGCCTTCAGGCGGGGGCTCTGCCAGCCGGCGCTCAGGCTGTGGCCCGCGTGCTTCAGCAGGTGGCGCTGCAGAGACTTCTTGCGGATGAAGCGGTCCCGGCAGTAGGGGCACTCGTAGGGCCGCTCGCCCGTGTGCCTGCGCACGTGCGCCACCAGGTCGGTCTTGCGGCTGAAGCTCTTGGTGCAGCAGGAGCAGTGGAAGGGCTTGTGGCCGGCGTGGCTCCACAGGTGGGTGGTGAGCGTGGAGTTCTGCCGGAAGCTGCGGCCGCACTGCTGGCAGGTGTATGGCCGCTCCTCCGTGTGCGTCCTGCGGTGGGCGCTCAGGTGCTGCTTCTTGGCGAAGCTCTTGGCGCAGACGCCGCAGCGGTGCGGCCGGTCCTGGCAGTCGCCCGTCTGGTGGTTCAGGAAGTCGATGAGGCGGCTCCAGCTCTCCCCGCACCGAGCGCAGGTGTGAGAGTGACCCCCGCTGTCCAGGGTCTCCGGGGCGGCATCTGTCCTGCAGGAGGCGGGGGACGGGGAGCGGGGGCCCGAAGGACCGGACGCCTGCAGATCTGTCCGCTGTCCGGAGTGACGCTTCACTAACCGCAAAGATCTTCTGGTGCCCCGGACCCCCGGAGGACCGGCGCCCCCAACACCCCCCGCAGCGTCCTCCACCGCAGCACACCGCCCCCCGCTCCACACAGCGCCACCGTTCACCATCCGCTCACCTGAAGACACAAAGACACCAGTCACCACCAAAGCTGCAGCCACAATAAGGCCTTATCACATGTCTTTTCCTCCAGTCACCTCCAAAGCTGCAGTCACTATTCTGCTGTTACATCATGTCTTATCCTCCAGTCACCTCCAGAGCTGCAGTCACTATTCTACTGTTAGATCGTGTCTTATCCTCCAGTCACCTCCAGAGCTGCAGTCACTCTTCTGCTGTTACATCATGTCTTATCCCCCACTCACCTCCAGAGCTGCAGTCACTATTCTGCTGTTACATCACGTCTTATCCTCCAGTCACCTCCAGAGCTGCACTCACTATTCTGCTGTTACATCGTGTCTTATCCTCCAACTCTTTTATTTTACAAAATTATCAAAATTACACTCAGAAACAAACCACAATACATAAACTAAAGAAAACCAACATAGACAGACATAAAATGTGCAAAACATGCGCAAACAACTGAAAGTCCAAATCCTTTCCTTGTCCCCCACTGAGCTCGGCAGCTTAGGGTCCCCCAGCAGGAATCCACTTAAAAGAGAATACAAAGAAACATAAACCCCACTCCCCACTCTCACTCCATTCACCCCCATTCACCCCCATTCACACCTCACCGATTTTACTAGTTTACTATTTACAATTTTACTATTTACAAAAACCAAACGAAAATAACCCTTTCCTGGCCCTCCGCCTTGAAAAAAACAAGAACTCTGCCACTTTGGCCGACAAACCTTACCTCCTATTACACAGCAAAGATTTTTTTTTTTTTTTTTTTTTTTTTTTTTTTTTTTCCCTCTCCCACACATGGCAACAAGTTCGCAGCCTTTTTTCCCACCACCTTGCACCGCAGGTCCTACAAGTTTGTAGCCTTGTCACTGCAAAATCTGGTCCACGAAAGTTTATGGCCTTTTGATTCCACACGAAAATTATTTCCAGGGTCCGCAGAGTCTACTTCTCCTGCCCTGCTCCTCTGCTCCTTCATGTTGCTCTTGGCATCCGGTCATCCATCCACCACCCCCCATGCACCCCCCTCCCAACCTGACTACACCCCATCCACACATTCTAACTAAAAAAACAAAAAAACGTGTGTTATATGTTTTTCCTTTTACCAAAGCACAACCAAAAGACATTTTCCAAAACTCTCAAGACCATCCCATCTACTTACGCATTAATATACAAACTAAACACAGCATTTACATACCCAAGGCCCAAGTTTGGCACCTGTAAGCCCAATATCCATTATATGTCCTGTTTTTAAAACAAAAAGCTAAGGTGGCATGCACCAGCCCACCACCAGGAAAACGGGGTTCTAGAGGCTCCATCCCTCACTAACACATTCATCCTATCCCTCAAGAACTAAGACTGTCCCTACTTCTGTCCCTAAAAAAAGAAACCTGTCCCTATCTGTCCCTACCTGCCCCTACTCTACCTAACTTATCATAACTAACTCTCTATCTGTCCCTCAGTGCCTGTCCCTCCCTGTCCCTATCTGCCCATACTTCTGTCCCTAACACACCCAGTGAAACTTATGCTATCCCTACCCTCATTCACACGGAGCTAGCTCTCCCTTGAGTGCGTTTTTAAAAGGAGAGGCCTCTCCAAAGCCAAGAGGCCTTCCTCACACCCAACCTTTCGAACTCCAAAGAACGGACCTTCACCAGGTCACCCAAGATGTTTCCTACCACCTCATCCCTTGGGAGGGTTTTTTTCCGCGTCGTAACTAGGCACCGTGCATTCCAAGTGTGGAACCTAACCGCTGCACTGACTAGGAATAAAGTGCACGGGTCCCGGCCACCCAGGGATCTGAACGCTCCATAGGCCCATTCAGTGTAGGAGAGGGACGCCAGCCGCGGCCAACGTATGGAGGCACCCACCCTGTTGTAAACCTCTGCATTAAAGGGACAATGAAGCAGGAAGTGCTCCATGCTTTCCAGCACGTCGCCACACTCCTCACGAGGGCAACCCCGGTCATCGGAGTTCCTGCACTTCAAGTTGTCCCTTACATACAGCCTCCCGTGGAAGCAACGCCAGGTCAAGTCCCAAAACTTCATGGGGATCCGCTTAGAATTTAAAAGCCCCAGCCCGACCTCCAGATCCCGGCCTGGGCAATCCTTAAGGGCCAGGGGCTTCTGGAAATGGGTCAACAGGACCCTCCTGTCAAGGCACTGCCTCGACATGGTCCTGATTTCCCACATTCCCAGACCCCACCGGCGGATCACCTTCAGAACCGGGGTAGCGTAAGCCGGAAGATGCCCATGAGGTGTGCGTAGGTCCTTCACCCGCCCTCCTGTCTCCCATTCCTGGAAGAAAGGCCAAAGCCAACCCTTGCAGGAGACTACCCACGGAGGAGCCCTCTCTAGCCAGAGGTTGGAGATGTTAGTCTTAAGAAAGGTGTTTACTAGAAACACCACCGGGTTGACCATACCCAACCCGCCTAGTCTCCTCGTACGGTATGTAACCTCCCTCTTGATTAGGTTAAGCCTATTCCCCCATAACAATTGGAAGAACAGGCTATAGACCCGCGTCCAGAGAGGTTCCGGCAAGATGCACACACTGCCCAGGTATATCAATAAAGGTAGCAGATAGCCTTTAGCCAGGGCAACCCTTTCCCTCAGGGTTAAAGACCAACCCTTCCATTGGTCCACCTTTTGGGCGGCGATCTTAAGTCTGCCCTCCCAATTTTGCTGGGGGTAGTCCCCGGGGCCAAATTCGATGCCTAGAATTTTGGCGGTGGCCTGGGGCCCTGGAAGGGTGTCCGGGAGATCAAAACTAGGATCTCCCCCTCCCAGCCAGAGACTTTCACACTTATCCCGGTTGATCATGGACCCGGATGCCTCCGAGTAGCGCACTACTTCCGACATGACCCAGTCCGCCTCCCCTCTCGAGGATACGAACAGGGAAACATCATCGGCGTACGCCACCACCCTCAGAGAGGAGCCAGAGCCCGCCCGGTCCATCCCGACTCCCGCCAACGGTCCACGATCTACCCTCCTTAAGAAGGGATCGATCGCGAACACGTATAAAAGCGGGCTCAGCGGACAGCCCTGACGGACCCCAGAACCCACCTCAAAAGGACGACCTGACCAACCATTCACCAGCGGAAAAGTCTCAGCCCCTTGGTACAAGATCTCTAACCATTTTACAAACCTCCCAGGCAGACCATACCTCAAAAGGACGGACCAGAGGTACTCGTGGTTGACCCGGTCAAAGGCTTTCGCTTGATCTAATGACAGCAAGTACCCCTTCCAGTGACCTGCCCTACCCTGCTCCACTGCCTCTCGGACACCGAGCACAGCACTAAAAGTACTGCGGCCTGGAACAGAGCAATGCTGGGCCCCTGAAAGGAGCCGGGGTGCAAACTTCACCAGCCGATTAAACAGCACCTTGGCCAGAACCTTCCGGTCCGTATCGAGAAGCGCTATGGGACGCCAGTTCTCGATTCGGGACGGATCCTTACCCTTTGACAGAATAATGAGGGCTGACTTCCTCATTGAGCCGGGAAGAGTGCCCGAGGAGAGACACTCATTAAAGACCCCTGTCAAGAGGGGGACCAAGGAGTCCCTAAAAGTCTTATAGAACTCAGATGTTAAGCCATCCGGACCTGGCGATTTCTTGAGCCGAAGCCCATCAATGGCCAGTCTCACTTCCTCTTCCCTGATTTCTTCTGCCAAAACACCAAGAGAGGGGTCACCCCCTGGCTCAGGGATGGCTTCAGCCAGGAAAGCCGACATCCTGTCCCGATCCAGATCCTTCTTTTCCAAGAGGTGTGAGTAGAAGGATCTGACCACCTCCAGGATCCCTGATTTGGATCTGTTCAGGGACCCCGTACTGTCGATCAGTCCTGTCACCATCTTACAATTCACTGACATCTTACAGTTTCTGTAAGGGTCGGGCGAGCGGTACTTCCCGAAGTCCCTCTCAAAAACCAAAGATGTGTGCCTATCATACTGACACCTCTTGAGCAAAGATTTCACTCTGGAGATTTCCTCTCGGTCACCTCCAGTCGAGACAAGCTGCTCGAGTTTCCTCCCCAGAGCCTGGTACAAGCGGTGCCTGTTCAGACTCCTGAGGCTCGAGAGCTGACGGAAGAACCCCGCCACCCGCTTTTTGAAGATCTCCCACCACTCTGACTTACTACTACAGAGATCCAACAGCGGTACCTGGCTCTGAAGAAAATCCTCGAAGGATTGTCTCACCTCCGCTTCTTCCAGCAGGGACGAATTGAGCTTCCACAGCCCTCTTCCCATCCGAGGAGTCTCTGCAACATTCAGAGAAAAGAAAATTAGACAGTGATCGGAGAACTCCACCTCAACGGCGGACACAGCAGAAAAGATGGCGTCCTCCTTCAAAAAAAACCTGTCTATTCTAGACCTACAGCTACCCCTATGGTAGGTGAAACCTCCGTGACCTGGGGTGTGCCGGATGTGGGCATCCACCAGGCGAGCTTCACTGGCTATGCTATTCAACGCGACGCTATCATAAGCCAGGCGATCTCCGGGACCCCCCCGGTCACGGGACCTCGTAATGGTGTTGAAGTCCCCACCGAAGACCACCTGTCGGCTCGTAAAAAGAAAGGGCTTGATCCTCAGGAAGAGACATTTGCGGTCCCACTTGGACTGCGGGCCGTAGATGTTGATGAGCCGGAGCTCTTGTCCCCTCATGAAGACATCTAGGATCAGGCACCTCCCCATTTCCAACTCAGTAACCCGTCGGCATTCAACTGCTGCAGTCTTAAAAAGGACTGCCACCCCGCTATACGGCTCGGCCGCAAGAGACCAGTATGAGGGCCCGCACCTCCACTCCCTCCGTGCTTTATAGATGGCCCCCATGTCTGTTAGTCTGGTCTCTTGCAAGAATAAAATTTCTGCCTCAATCCGGGAGAAAAAATCAAAGGCCGTGAAGCGAGCCGCATCTGACTTAATGCTGGCGACATTAATAGACGCCAGCGTCAACGGGGCGAGTTCAGCCATCATGGGTGATCGAGTTGGATGGCCAATTTCTTCCCTACCCCGCTATTACCTCCTCCTGGGGAGGGGTCAGACACCTTCCTTTTCAGGGAAGCTCCCGACGTGTCCATCCCACCCCCCCCGGTGTCCTCGCCCCCGGGTTCCAGGTCTGTCCCCCCCTCAGGAGGAGCAATGCCCCCTGAGGGACGGACTCCGCCATCCCCCGAAGGACCCTCCGGTGTTACCCCCGGCCCAGTACCCTCGTCTTGCGGTTCATCATCTGAACCCCCGAGGGCGCTGAACCGGTTGGAGAGTCTGATCAGAGGGGGGTCAGCGGGCCCTTCCGTATGCACCCTTGTGGTCGGGGGCGGGGGGGACTTTGAAGGCTTGTCAGCCTTCCTCCCCACCGCTTTGCGCTTGGCACGCCTGGTTTTGCCACCTGGTGCTGTAGGCTGCTCTTGGACATCCTCATCAACACTTTCATACTGAGAGGAATTGTCCGAGTCAGCCGCTTTCTCCTCTCTCTCCATCCTCCTGATCTCCTCACTCACCGCACTCTCCCCCAGGGCCTCAGAGGCTTTGGCCACGGGCCTGGAGGGAGGAGCAGGCATCACCCCGGTTGCCCGAGGCTCCACCTCTCCCTTACCTCCCTGGCGTTTTTCCTGCCTCCGCTGGTACGCGGGGCCCCTTGCAGCATTGCCCTTCCTCACTGGCCCCTCAGCCCTTCCCCCTTCGCCACCACCTGCCACGGCAGAAGCAGCGCCACCGGGGGTTGCCCCCCCGCGGTCTCCCCCCACCGGGCCTGTGGCGGCATTAGAGAAAGAGCGAGGGCAGCGGCTGAGAGGGTGACCCAGGTCACCACACAGGTGGCACCGAATGTCTTTGCACAAGGCAGCCAGGTGACCTACCCCACCACACAACGCGCACTTCTGCACCTTGCAGTTGGCGCTGAAGTGAGTGGGGTCGCCGCACTTGTGGCAGACCTTCGGTTGCCCCTGGTAGAAGACCAGGATCCTGTCCCTTCCCAGGAACGCCGAGGAAGGGATGTGGGTGACCGTGCCGCCGGAAACCTTCAATTTGACCATGAAGGTCCAGCCCCCCGACCAGATGCCAAACTCGTCCCTGTTCTTTTTTGGGACCTCGGTGACCTCCCCGTAACGGGAAAGCCACGTCATGATGTCCACGCCTGCGAGTGACTCGTTACATGTAACCACGGTCACTCGCTTGACGGAATTTTGGCGAGACACCGCTTGAGCCACGAAGTCTCGCCATCCGGGCTCTTCTCGCACCAGCTCGTAGTTTGACCAGAAGAGCTCAAGCCCCTCTGGCCGCACGAAGCTGACGTCGAAGAAACGGGACGCCGAAGGGTGTATCAGGGCAAAGATGTCATTCGCCCCGAAGCCCATCTTAAGGAGGAGCTCCACCACCTTGCTCCTAGGTGGACAAGCTTCACTGCCCCCCCACCTAAGACGGACCACATTCCTTCTTGGTGGCCCCTGCCCGGCTGTGGGGAGAGACCAAACAGTCCCTCCCTCCCTTTGATTTTGGAAGGCTGCTAGGCCATGTCTCTCTATCCAGAAAGACAGGTCCACTGTCCTCCCCTCTACCATGATCGATCTTTCTCCCCTTTGGAGGGCCTCCAGGAAACGGCGGTGCAAACCGCCGTCCCCGGAGCCCGGAGGCGAGGAGACCCCCCCGGAACCACCCCGACCCCCAGCCGCGACCCCCGCATAATTACGTTGGGGCCTCGCGGCTGGGGGGGCAGACGGGCCAGCCCTCCCACCACTACCACCACTTGTGCCAGCACCCTCATTCACTCTCCCGTTCACTCTTTTATTATTTCCACTCGCTCCGGCACTCACTCCAGCATTTACTGCCACATTCACACTCGCACTCACTCCCTCATCCATATCGCTCACATCACCATTTATGTCCTCAAACAGCTCTTCAAAAATATCTCCTATCTCACTCCCACTCTCACTTCCAGATAGACCACTATTTACATTAGCAGACTTGGTGTTGCAGTACCCCTGCCTGCCTGCTGGGGGCCCTGACTGGCCAGTGCTCTGCTCCTTGGAGCTGCTGGCACTGCTCCAACTCTTGTCCAGGAGTGCCGCTGCCCCTTTAAATACCTCCGAGCAGAGCGCACTCAGTACGCCCTGCCCGAGCCTGGGAGCAGCAGCAGCTCCTGGGTTCTCTGGCTCCACTTTTTTTCCTTTTTGCGGTGTCTTTGCACTGAGGACAGGGACGGCCACTGCCACCGCACCCTGCCCTCTGCTGTTCGCCCCCGCCGGCTTCCCAAGGAGCGCCAGAGCCCCCGCACCACCAGATGGAGGTAAGCGGGCTGGGGACCCCGACAACTCCCTACCGACTTTTGGGGGCACTATGCTGCTTGAGGGGGTAGGCGGGACAGGAGGCAGTGGGCCCGCCAAGGCCACGCCCCCCCCGCCAGCCGCAGCCACCCCGGGCAGAGCAGTGACCCCTTGCGAGGCCACGCCCTCCCCAGGTGACGCGGGCACAGCGGGCGGGACAGCGGCCGAGGAGGACACGCCCCCCCCGCATGCCGCAGCCTTTGCAGGCTGGGCAACACTCGGGGAGGCCACGCCCCCCTCACGGACTGTCACTGCGCCCCTGAACCCACCACTTGATGTTGGCAGGGCTGGCCACTCCCCCTCATCGCCCAGCGGCGGCGGTGCCCCCAGCACGGACCCCTTTTTGGGTCTACGCACCGGGGACCCCGCTCTTGCCACGGGCGCCGTCAGAGGAGCTACCAGCCCCTTGCATTTTTTTAGCTGCTGCTTCACAGCAGCCTCCACGCCCTTTCTAGGTCTCTGGACCCCCATAAGTGGACCAGACTTAACGGACCCGTGCGTGGGGGATCCAGAGACCCCAGCACTCACCGCCGGAGGTGCGGTCCTGGCTGTACCCGTGCTGAGCGCCAGGCCAGCCCCCCCTGCCACCGGGGACTGAGCCCGGACACCACTACTGCCAATACCGCCAGCGGCTGTTACACCACTGGCACCAGCACCGACCTCCATGTCGCTGCCTGAACCCTCACCGCCACCACCAGATGTGACGGTAAGGTCCAGGCACACATCACTCTGCCCGCGCCCCCGCTGCGGACCCACCACAGGGCCCGAGCCGGGGTGGGCAGCGGGTTCCATACAGCGGGACAGAGGGGCCCCGGAAAGAGGGACAAACATAAGTTTGTCAGCCACGGTGTTTTTTGGCTTGCGCTTGTTTTTTTTCTTTTTCCTCTTTCCGGTTGCCTCGTCCTCAGGGCAGACCTCATCCCCAAAGAGCAGTGTGCCAAACCGCTCTGGGGACTCGATCTGCCTCACCTGTTGTAGGACGAGGCAGCCCCCCTCACTACTACTGTCCCCACTCCCACCAGCCTCCCCCTCGCCCCCACTTTCCTCCGAGTAACTGGAGTCCGGTGGGAGAGCCACTTGCTCAGGGGCCACCCCGCTGCATGTTACCTGGGTGTTGTTGCTCACCAGGCCTTCAGGTGGGGCAGGCGTAGATGTTCCGCCATCCTCCTCCTCCTCCTCTTGGCCCTCCACCTGGCAGGGGCCTCCCGACCCCCCAGGAGACCCTCCGGTCATGGCTCTAAACCGGTCATCGTTTTTCAGTTTCTCTGCAAAGGGGCCGCTCCCACTCAGGATAGCTGCCCGTATCTCCTCCAAGGCCCTGATAGCCCCCTTCAGCCTCTCCACCGTGGCGGAGACCTCAGCTCGTCTCGAGGCGGGGAGCCGGTTCTTAGCCACCGCTCGTGCTCCCCTTAACTCCTCCCGGAGTTTTCTCAGCTGTTTGGCGGCCTCCTCATATTCGCAGAGGTGCGCATGGATGCGGGAGGCGTAGATGGTGGATGGCTCTCCCTCAGCTCTGGAGCCCCAGATGTTGGGGGGCTCTGCCACTGCACCTCTGCTCTGGGCCGCCACTCCTCCGGGAGGAGGAGCCGCCACGGTACCAGCTTCGGGGGGCCCGGTGTCCCGGGGCTCCTGGGTCCTGCGACCCCCTCTCTCCTGGCTCCGTCTCTTCCCCATCTCCCTGGGACTGGCTGGCTGCACCCTGGCCTCCGGATGGTGCTGAGGCCCCCCACCCCCAGCTGGCTTGCCGGAGGGTGGGAGCCAGGGGCACAGCCCCGGCGCTCAGTCCCAGGGAAAGTCCTCTTTCCTGGGAAGGGGGCAGATGGAAAGTCCTTGCAGGAAAAAACCTCCCTTCCCAGGAGCTTAGCAAGGCCCTAGCCTGCAGACGCTCAGCACAGATGCTCCTCCCCTTCCTGGGCGTGCTCTATCCTCCAGTCACCTCCAGAGCTGCAGTCACTATTCTGCTAACAGTGGCTCATTACGGGGTCGTCCACGATCAGACACTGCCGCGCTCACGTCCCTGTTCGGATGTGATTGGCGTCGTGCCGCCCCTTTAAGGTTGTGTGCTGCGGTTGCACCGTGACCTGATTTGCTGACATTGCAGCACAATGCGGCAGTGAGCGTCGCGGTCAGAGTCGCCCTGGGGCAGAGATCTTCCCACGTCCTGGGTGTCATCGCCCCCATGTGCAGCAATCTCTCACCTGCAGCCTCGAGGCTCCGCCCCTTCCCGCACTCCATCATCACCGCCATCTCCGGGGCCGGAAACGTCAGTCCTGTGTGCAGAGAGGGAAGCGTGACATCACTGCGCTCCACCCCCGCAGAGCGTGACATCACTGCGCCCCACACAGCGTGACACCACTGCGACCCACCCCCGCACAGCGTGACACCACTGCGCCCCACCCCCGCAGAGCGTGACACCACTGCGCCCCACCCCCGCAGAGCGTGACACCACTGCGCCCCACCCCCGCACAGCGTGACACCACTGCGCCCCACCCCCGCAGAGCGTGACACCACTGCGCCCCACCCCCGCAGAGCGTGACACCACTGCTCCCCACCCCCGCACAGCGTGACACCACTGCGCCCCACCCCCGCAGAGCGTGACATCACTGCGCCCCACCCCCGCAGAGCGTGACACCACTGCGCCCCACCCCCGCACAGCGTGACACCACTGCGCCCCACCCCCGCAGAGCGTGACACCACTGCGCCCCACCCCCGCAGAGCGTGACACCACTGCGCCCCACCCCCGCAGAGCGTGACACCACTGCGCTCCACCCCCGCAGAGCGTGACACCACTGCGCCCCACACAGCGTGACACCACTGCGCCCCACCCCCGCAGAGCGTGACACCACTGCGCCCCACCCCCGCAGAGCGTGACACCACTGCGCCCCACCCCCGCAGAGCGTGACACCACTGCGCCCCACCCCCGCACAGCGTGACACCACTGCGCCCCACCCCCGCAGAGCGTGACATCACTGCGCCCCACCCCTGCAGAGCGTGACACCACTGCGCCCCACCCCCGCACAGCGTGACACCACTGCGCCCCACCCCCGCAGAGCGTGACACCACTGCGCCCCACCCCCGCAGAGCGTGACACCACTGCGCCCCACCCCCGCAGAGCGTGACATCACTGCGCCCCACCCCCGCAGAGCGTGACACCACTGCACCCCACCCCCGCACAGCGTGACACCACTGCGCCCCACCCCCGCAGAGCGTGACACCACTGCGCCCCACCCCCGCAGAGCGTGACACCACTGCGCCCCACCCCCGCACAGCGTGACACCACTGCGCCCGACCCCCGCACAGCGTGACACCACTGCGCCCCACCCCCGCAGAGCGTGACACCACTGCGCCCCACCCCCGCAGAGCGTGACACCACTGCGCCCCACCCCCGCAGAGCGTGACACCACTGCGCCCCACCCCCGCACAGCGTGACACCACTGCGCCCCACCCCCGCAGAGCGTGACACCACTGCGCCCCACCCCCGCAGAGCGTGACACCACTGCGCCCCACCCCCGCACAGCGTGACACCACTGCGCCCCACCCCCGCAGAGCGTGACATCACTGCGCCCCACCCCCGCAGAGCGTGACACCACTGCGCCCCACCCCCGCACAGCGTGACACCACTGCGCCCCACCCCCGCAGAGCGTGACACCACTGCGCCCCACCCCCGCAGAGCGTGACACCACTGCGCCCCACCCCCGCAGAGCGTGACACCACTGCGCTCCACCCCCGCAGAGCGTGACACCACTGCGCCCCACACAGCGTGACACCACTGCGCCCCACCCCCGCAGAGCGTGACACCACTGCGCCCCACCCCCGCAGAGCGTGACACCACTGCGCCCCACCCCCGCAGAGCGTGACACCACTGCGCCCCACCCCCGCACAGCGTGACACCACTGCGCCCCACCCCCGCAGAGCGTGACATCACTGCGCCCCACCCCTGCAGAGCGTGACACCACTGCGCCCCACCCCCGCACAGCGTGACACCACTGCGCCCCACCCCCGCAGAGCGTGACACCACTGCGCCCCACCCCCGCAGAGCGTGACACCACTGCGCCCCACCCCCGCAGAGCGTGACATCACTGCGCCCCACCCCCGCAGAGCGTGACACCACTGCACCCCACCCCCGCACAGCGTGACACCACTGCGCCCCACCCCCGCAGAGCGTGACACCACTGCGCCCCACCCCCGCAGAGCGTGACACCACTGCGCCCCACCCCCGCACAGCGTGACACCACTGCGCCCGACCCCCGCACAGCGTGACACCACTGCGCCCCACCCCCGCAGAGCGTGACACCACTGCGCCCCACCCCCGCAGAGCGTGACACCACTGCGCCCCACCCCCGCAGAGCGTGACACCACTGCGCCCCACCCCCGCACAGCGTGACACCACTGCGCCCCACCCCGCACAGCGTGACACCACTGCGCCCCACCCCCGCAGAGCGTGACACCACTGCGCCCCACCCCCGCAGAGCGTGACACCACTGCGCCCCACCCCCGCACAGCGTGACACCACTGCGCCCCACCCCCACAGAGCGTGACATCACTGCGCCCCACCCCCGCACAGCGTGACACCACTGCGCCCCACCCCCGCAGAGCGTGACACCACTGCGCCCCACCCCCGCAGAGCGTGACATCACTGCACCCCACCCCCGCACAGAGTGACACCACTGCGCCCCACCCCCGCAGAGCGTGACATCACTGCGCCCCACCCCCGCAGAGCGTGACACCACTGCGCCCCACCCCCGCAGAGCGTGACACCACTGCGCCCCACCCCCGCAGAGCGTGACACCACTGCGCCCCACCCCCGCAGAGCGTGACATCACTGCGCCCCACCCCCGCACAGCGTGACACCACTGCGCCCCACCCCCGCACAGCGTGACACCACTGCGCCCCACCCCCGCAGAGCGTGACACCACTGCGCCCCACACAGCGTGACACCACGGCCTCGGGTTCTTACCCACAGACGTCAGGTTGCGGTAGTTGTCGGCCATCACTTCTCTGTACAGATCTTTCTGCTGAGAGCAGAGACCGCGCCACTCCTCCTCCGAGAACCGCACCGCCACGTCCTCGAAGGTGACCGCCCCCTGAGCGACACAAGGGCATCATAACAGACAGGGGTAGATGTCACTATCAGGGGGGTCTCTGTCACTATCAGGGGGTCTCTGTCACTATATCCAGGGGTCTGTCACTATCCGAGGGTCTCTGTCACTATATCCAGGGGTGTCACTATCCGGGGGTCTCTGTCACTATTGGGGAGTCTGTCATTAATGGGGGGGTCTCTGTCGCTATCCGGGGATCTCTATCACTATTGGGGGCTCTGTCGCTATCAGTGTCTCTGTCACTATCCGGGGGTCTCTGTCGCTATTAGGGGGGTCTGTCAGTATCGGGGCAGTCTCTGTCGCTATATCCAGGGGTCTGTCACTATCCGGGGGTCTCGGTCACTATCGGGAGGTCTCTGTCACTATCCGGGGGTCTCTGTCACTATATCCAGGGGTCTGTCACTATCCGGGGGTCTCTGTCACTATATCCAGGGGTCTGTCACTATCCGGGGGTCTCTGTCACTATTGGGGAGTCTGTCATTATTGGGGGGGTCTCTGTCGCTATCCGGGGATCTCTGTCAATATTGGGGGCTCTGTCGCTATCAGTGTCTCTGTCACTATCCGGGGGTCTCTGTCGCTATTAGGGGGGTCTGTCAGTATCGGGGCAGTCTCTGTCGCTATATCCAGGGGTCTCTGTCACTATCAGGGGTTCTCTGTCGCTATCGGGGGGTCTCGGTCACTATCGGGAGGTCTCTGTCACTATCCGGGGGTCTCTGTCACTATTGGGGAGTCTGTCATTATTTGGGGGTCTCTGTCGCTATATCCGGGGGTCTCTGTCATTATTGGGGGGGTCTCTGTCGCTATCCGGGGATCTCTGTCACTATTGGGGGCTCTGTCGCTATCAGTGTCTCTGTCACTATCCGGGGGTCTCTGTCGCTATTGGGGGGGTCTGTCAGTATCGGGGCAGTCTCTGTCGCTATATCCGAGGTGTCTCTGTTGCTATTAGGGGGTCTGTGTCGCTATTAGGGGGGGTCACTGTAACTATCCGGGGGTCTCTGTCACTATCGGGGGGGTCTCTGCCACTATCGGGGGGTCTCTGCCGCTATCGGGGGTCTGTCGCTATCGAGGGGTCTCTGTCGCTATTAGAGGGGTCTCTGTCGCTATTAGAGGGTCTCTGTCACTATCGGGGGGTCTCTGTCACTATATCCAGGGATCTCTGTCACTATCAGGGGGTCTCTGTCGTTATTAGGGGGGTCTCTGTCACTATCGGGGGTCTCTGTCGCTATTAGGGCATCTCTGTGCTTTCGGGGGGTCTCTGTCGCTATTAGGGATCTCTGTCGCTATATCCGGGGGTCTCTGTCAGTATCGGCGGGTCTCTGTCGCTATATCCGGGGGTCTCTTCTGTCACTATATCCAGGGATCTCTGTCACTGTCGGGGCGTCTCTGTCGCTATCGGGGGGTCTCTGTCCTATCGGTAGGTCTCTGTCACTATCGGGGGGTCTCTGTCACCATCCGGGGGTCTCTGTCGCTATCGGGGGGGTCTCTGTCACTATATCCGGGGTCTCTGTCGCTATCGGGGGGTCTCTGTCGCTATAGGGGGGTCTCTGTCACTATTAGAGGGTCTCTGTCGCTATTAGGGGGTCTCTGTCGCTATATCCAGGGGTATCTGTCAGTAATGGGGGGGTCTCTGTCAGTATCGGGGGGTCTCTGTCACTATTAGGGGGTCTCTGTCGCTATATCCGGGGGTCTCTTCTGTCACTATATCCAGGGATCTCTGTCACTGTCCGGGCGTCTCTGTCGCTATCGGGGGGTCTCTGTCCTATCGGGGGGTCTCTGTCACTATCGGGGGGTCTCTGTCACCATCCGGGGGTCTCTGTCGCTATCGGGGGGGTCTCTGTCACTATATCTGGGGTCTCTGTCGCTATCGGGGGGTCTCTGTCGCTATAGGGGGGTCTCTGTCACTATTAGAGGGTCTCTGTCGCTATTAGGGGGTCTCTGTCGCTATATCCAGGGGTATCTGTCAGTAATGGGGGGGTCTCTGTCGCTATCGGGGGGTCTCTGTCGCTATCGGGGGGTCTCTGTCGCTATCAGGGGGGTCTCTGTCGCTATCGGGGGGTCGCTGTCGCTATTAGGGGGTCTCTGTCGCTATCGGGGGCTCTCTGTCGCTATCGGGGGGTCACTGTAACTATCCGGGGGTCTCTGCCACTATCGGGGGGTCTGTCGCTATCGAGGGGTCTCTGTCGCTATTAGAGGGGTCTCTGTCGCTATTAGAGGGTCTCTGTCACTATCGGGGGCTCTCTGTCGCTATCGGGGGGTCACTGTAACTATCCGGGGGTCTCTGTCACTATCGGGGGGTCTCTGCCACTATCGGGGGGTCTCTGCCGCTATCGGGGGGGTCTGTCGCTATCGAGGGGTCTCTGTCAATATTAGAGGGTCTCTGTCGCTATTAGGGGGTCTCTGTCGCTATATCCAGGGGTATCTGTCAGTAATGGGGGGGTCTCTGTCGCTATCGGGGGGTCTCTGTCGCTATTAGGGGTCTCTGTCGCTATATCCGGGGGTCTCTGTCGGTATCGGGGGGTCTCTGTCACTATTAGGGGGTCTCTGTCGCTATATCCGGGGGTCTCTTCTGTCACTATATCCAGGGATCTCTGTCACTGTCCGGGCGTCTCTGTCGCTATCGGGGGGTCTCTGTCCTATCGGGGGGGTCTCTGTCACCATCCGGGGGTCTCTGTCGCTATCGGGGGGGTCTCTGTCACTATATCCGGGGTCTCTGTCGCTATCGGGGGGTCTCTGTCGCTATAGGGGGGTCTCTGTCAATATTAGAGGGTCTCTGTCGCTATATCCAGGGGTATCGGTCAGTAATGGGGGGTCTCTGTCGCTATCGGGGGGTCTCTGTCGCTATCGGGGGGTCTCTGTCGCTATCAGGGGGGTCTCTGTCACCATCCGGGGGTCTCTGTCGCTATCGGGGGGGTCTCTGTCACTATATCCGGGGTCTCTGTCGCTATCGGGGGGTCTCTGTCGCTATAGGGGGGTCTCTGTCACTATTAGAGGGTCTCTGTCGCTATTAGGGGGTCTCTGTCGCTATATCCAGGGGTATCTGTCAGTAATGGCGGGGTCTCTGTCGCTATCGGGGGGTCTCTGTCGCTATCAGGGGGGTCTCTGTCGCTATCAGGGGGGTCTCTGTCGCTATCGGGGGGTCGCTGTCGCTATTAGGGGGTCTCTTTCGCTATCGTGGGCTTTCTGTCGCTATCGCGGGGTCACTGTAACTATCCGGGGGTCTCTGTCACTATCGGGGGGTCTCTGCCACTATCGGGGGGTCTCTGCCGCTATCGGGGGGTCTGTCGCTATCGAGGGGTCTCTGTCGCTATTAGAGGGGTCTCTGTCGCTATTAGAGGGTCTCTGTCACTATCGGGGGGTCTCTGTTGCTATATCCGGGGGTCTCTTCTGTCACTATATCCAGGGATCTCTGTCACTGTCCGGGCGTCTCTGTCGCTATCGGGGGGTCTCTGTCCTATCGGGGGGGTCTCTGTCACCATCCGGGGGTCTCTGTCGCTATCGGGGGGGTCTCTGTCACTATATCCGGGGTCTCTGTCGCTATCGGGGGGTCTCTGTCGCTATAGGGGGGTCTCTGTCAATATTAGAGGGTCTCTGTCGCTATATCCAGGGGTATCGGTCAGTAATGGGGGGTCTCTGTCGCTATCGGGGGGTCTCTGTCGCTATCAGGGGGGTCTCTGTCGCTATCAGGGGGGTCGCTGTCGCTATCAGGGGGTCTCTGTCGCTATCAGGGGGGTCTCTGTCGCTATCAGGGGGGTCTCTGTTGCTATCAGGGGGGTCTCTGTCGCTATCGGGGGGTCTCTGTCGCTATCGGGGGGTCTCTGTCGCTATCGGGGGGTCTCTGTCGCTATCAGGGGGGGTCTCTGTTGCTATCCGGGGGTCTCTGTCGCTATCAGGGGGTCTCTGTCGCTATCAGGGGGTCTCTGTTGCTATTGGGGGGTCTCTGTCGCTATGGGGGGTCTCTGTCGCTATCCGGGGTCTCTGTCACTATCAGGGGGTCTCTGTCGCTATTAGGGGGGTCTCTGTCATTATGGGGGGTCTCTGTTGCTATCAGGGGGGTCTCTGTCACTATCGGGGGGTCTCTGTCGCTATCGGGGGGTCTCTGTCACTATCAGGGGGGTCTATGTCGCTATCGGGGGGTCTATGTCACTATCAGGGGGGTCTCTGTCGCTATCAAGGGGGTCTCTGTCGCTATCAGGGGGGTCTCTGTCACTATCGGGGGGTCTCTGTCACTATCAGGGGGGTCTATGTCGCTATTAGGGGGTCTATGTCACTATCAGGGGGGTCTCTGTCACTATGGGGGGTCTCTGCCGCTATCAGGGGGTCTCTGTCGCTATCAGGGGGGTCTCTGTCACTATCGGGGGGTCTCTGTCACTATCGGGGGGTCTCTGTCGCTATCGGGGGGTCTCTGTCACTATCAGGGGGGTCTATGTCGCTATCGGGGGGACTATGTCGCTATCGGGGGGTCTCTGTCACTATCAGGGGGTCTCTGTCACTATCGGGGGGTCTCTGTCACTATATCTGGGGGTATCTGTCACTATCAGGGGGTCTCTGTCGCTATCGGGGGGTCTCTGTCGCTATATCCGGGGGTCGCTGTCGCTATCAGGGGGGTCTCTGTCGCTATATCTGCGGGTCTCTGTCACTATCAGGGGGTCTCTGTCGCTATCGGGGGGTCTCTGTCACTATCAGGGGGTCTCTGTCGCTATCGGGGGGTCTCTGTCACTATCAGGGGGTCTCTGTCACTATCAGGGGGTCTCTGTCGCTATATCTGGGGGTATCTGTCACTATCAGGGGGTCTCTGTCGCTATCGGGGGGTCTCTGTCACTATCAGGGAGGTCTCTGTCGCTATCAGGGGGGTCTCTGTCGCTATATCCGGGGGTCGCTGTCGCTATTAGGGGGTCTCTGTCGCTATCGGGGGGGTCTCTGTCACTATCAGGGAGGTCTCTGTCGCTATCAGGGGGGTCTCTGTCGCTATATCCGGGGGTCTCTGTCGCTATCAGGGGGGTCTCTGTCGCTATCAGGGGGGTCTCTGTCGCTATCAGGGGGGTCTCTGTCGCTATATCTGGGGGTCTCTGTCGCTATCAGGGGGGTCTCTGTCGCTATATCTGGGGGTCTCTGTCACTATCAGGGGGTCTCTGTCGCTATCGGGGGGTCTCTGTCGCTATATCTGGGGGTCTCTGTCACTATCAGGGGGTCTCTGTCGCTATCGGGGGGTCTCTGTCACTATCAGGGGGTCTCTGTCACTATCGGGGGGTCTCTGTCGCTATATCTGGGGGTATCTGTCACTATCACGGGGTCTCTGTCGCTATCGGGGGGTCTCTGTCACTATCAGGGAGGTCTCTGTCGCTATCAGGGGGGGTCTCTGTCGCTATATCCGGGGGTCGCTGTCGCTATATCTGGGGGTCTCTGTCACTATCAGGGGGTCTCTGTCACTATCAGGGGGGTCTCTGTCGCTATCAGGGGGGTCTCTGTCGCTATTAGGGGGGTCTCTGTCGCTATCGGGGGGTCTCTGTCACTATCAGGGGGGTCTATGTCGCTATCAGGGGGTCTCTGTCGCTATTAGGGGGGTCTCTGTCGCTATCGGGGGGTCTCTGTCACTATCAGGGGGGTCTCTGTCGCTATCGGGGGGTCTCTGTCGCTATCGGGGGGGTCTATGTCGCTATCGGGGGGTCTCTGTCACTATCAGGGGGTCTCTGTCGCTATCGGGGGGTCTCTGTCGCTATCAGGGGGGTCTGTCGCTATCAGGGGGTCTCTGTCACTATCAGGGGGTCCCTGTCGCTATCGGGGGGTCTCTGTCGCTATTGGGGGGTCTCTGTCGCTATTAGGGGGTCTCTGTCGCTATCGGGGGGTCTCTGTCACTATCAGGGGGTCTCTGTCGCTATCGGGGGGTCTCTGTCACTATCAGGGAGGTCTCTGTCGCTATCGGGGGGTCTCTATCACTATCAGGGGGGTCTCTGTCGCTATCGGGGGGTCTCTGTCACTATCAGGGGGTCTCTGTCGCTATCGGGGGGTCTCTGTCACTATCAGGGAGGTCTCTGTCGCTATATCAGGGGGTCGCTGTCGCTATTAGGGGGGTCTCTGTCGCTATATCCGGGGGTCGCTGTCGCTATTAGGGGGTCTCTGTCACTATCCGGGGGTCTCTGTCGCTATTAGGGGGTCTCTGTCGCTATCGGGGGGTCTCTGTCGCTATTAGGGGGTCTCTGTCGCTATCAGGGGGGTCTCTGTCGCTATATCCGGTGGTCTCTGTTGCTATCAGGGGGTCTCTGTCGCTATCGGGGGGTCTCTGTCGCTATTAGGGGGTCTCTGTCGCTATCGGGGGGGTCTCTGTCACTATCAGGGAGGTCTCTGTCGCTATCAGGGGGGTCTCTGTCGCTATATCCGGGGGTCTCTGTCGCTATCAGGGGGGTCTCTTTCGCTATATCTGGGGGTCTCTGTCGCTATCAGGGGGGTCTCTGTCGCTATATCTGGGGGTCTCTGTCGCTATCAGGGGGGTCTCTGTCGCTATATCTGGGGGTCTCTGTCACTATCAGGGGGTCTCTGTCGCTATCGGGGGGTCTCTGTCGCTATATCTGGGGGTCTCTGTCACTATCAGGGGGTCTCTGTCACTATCGGGGGGTCTCTGTCACTATATCTGGGGGTATCTGTCACTATCAGGGGGTCTCTGTCGCTATCGGGGGGTCTCTGTCACTATCAGGGAGGTCTCTGTCGCTATCAGGGGGGTCTCTGTCGCTATATCCGGGGGTCGCTGTCGCTATCAGGGGGGTCTCTGTCGCTATATCTGCGGGTCTCTGTCACTATCAGGGGGTCTCTGTCGCTATCGGGGGGTCTCTGTCGCTATATCTGGGGGTCTCTGTCACTATCAGGGGGTCTCTGTCGCTATCGGGGGGTCTCTGTCACTATCAGGGGGTCTCTGTCACTATCAGGGGGTCTCTGTCGCTATATCTGGGGGTATCTGTCACTATCAGGGGGTCTCTGTCGCTATCGGGGGGTCTCTGTCGCTATCAGGGAGGTCTCTGTCGCTATCAGGGGGGTCGCTGTCGCTATTAGGGGGTCTCTGTCGCTATCGGGGGGGTCTCTGTCACTATCAGGGAGGTCTCTGTCGCTATCAGGGGGGTCTCTGTCGCTATATCCGGGGGTCTCTGTCGCTATCAGGGGGGTCTCTGTCGCTATCAGGGGGGTCTCTGTCGCTATATCTGGGGGTCTCTGTCGCTATCAGGGGGGTCTCTGTCGCTATATCTGGGGGTCTCTGTCACTATCAGGGGGTCTCTGTCGCTATCGGGGGGTCTCTGTCGCTATATCTGGGGGTCTCTGTCACTATCAGGGGGTCTCTGTCGCTATCGGGGGGTCTCTGTCACTATCAGGGGGTCTCTGTCACTATCGGAGGGTCTCTGTCGCTATATCTGGGGGTATCTGTCACTATCAGGGGGTCTCTGTCGCTATCGGGGGGTCTCTGTCACTATCAGGGAGGTCTCTGTCACTATCGGGGGGGTCTCTGTCGCTATATCCGGGGGTCGCTGTCGCTATATCTGGGGGTCTCTGTCACTATCAGGGGGTCTCTGTCACTATCAGGGGGGTCTCTGTCGCTATCAGGGGGGTCTCTGTCGCTATTAGGGGGGTCTCTGTCGCTATCGGGGGGTCTCTGTCACTATCAGGGGGGTCTATGTCGCTATCGGGGGGTCTCTGTCGCTATTAGGGGGGTCTCTGTCGCTATCGGGGGGTCTCTGTCACTATCAGGGGGGTCTCTGTCGCTATCGGGGGGTCTCTGTCGCTATCGGGGGGGTCTATGTCGCTATCGGGGGGTCTCTGTCACTATCGGGGGGTCTCTGTCGCTATCGGGGGGTCTCTGTCGCTATTGGGGGGTCTCTGTCGCTATCAGGGGGTCTCTGTCGCTATCGGGGGTCTCTGTCACTATCAGGGGGTCTCTGTCGCTATCGGGGGGGTCTCTGTCACTATCAGGGAGGTCTCTGTCGCTATCGGGGGGGTCTCTGTCACTATCAGGGGGGTCTCTGTCGCTATCGGGGGGTCTCTGTCACTATCAGGGGGTCTCTGTCGCTATCGGGGGGTCTCTGTCACTATCAGGGAGGTCTCTGTCGCTATATCAGGGGGTCGCTGTCGCTATTAGGGGGGTCTCTGTCGCTATATCTGGGGGTCGCTGTCGCTATTAGGGGGTCTCTGTCACTATCCGGGGGTCTCTGTCGCTATTAGGGGGTCTCTGTCGCTATCGGGGGGTCTCTGTCGCTATATCTGGGGGTCTCTGTCACTATCAGGGGGTCTCTGTCGCTATCGGGGGGTCTCTGTCACTATCAGGGAGGTCTCTGTCGCTATCAGGGGGGTCTCTGTCGCTATATCCGGGGGTCGCTGTCGCTATCAGGGGGGTCTCTGTCGCTATATCTGGGGGTCTCTGTCACTATCAGGGGGTCTCTGTCGCTATCAGGGGGTCTCTGTCACTATTAGGGGGGTCTCTGTCGCTATATCTGGGGGTCGCTGTCGCTATTAGGGGGTCTCTGTCACTATCCGGGGGTCTCTGTCGCTATCAGGGGGGTCTCTGTCGCTATATCCGGGGGTCGCTGTCGCTATTAGGGGGTCTCTGTCACTATCCGGGGGTCTCTGTCGCTATTAGGGGGTCTCTGTCGCTATCGGGGGGTCTCTGTCGCTATTAGGGGGTCTCTGTCACTATCCGGGGGTCTCTGTCGCTATTAGGGGGTCTCTGTCGCTATCGGGGGGTCTCTGTCGCTATTAGGGGGGTCTCTGTCGCTATCGGGGGGTCTCTGTCGCTATATCTGGGGGTCTCTGTCACTATCAGGGGGTCTCTGTCGCTATCGGGGGGTCTCTGTCGCTATCGGGGGGTCTCTGTCGCTATCGGGGGGTCTCTGTCACTATATCTGGGGGTATTTGTCACTATCAGGGGGTCTCTGTCGCTATCGGGGGGTCTCTGTCACTATCAGGGAGGTCTCTGTCGCTATCAGGGGGGTCTCTGTCGCTATATCCGGGGGTCGCTGTCGCTATCAGGGGGGTCTCTGTCGCTATATCTGGGGGTCTCTGTCACTATCAGGGGGTCTCTGTCTCTATCGGGGTGTCTCTGTCGCTATATCTGGGGGTCTCTGTCACTATCAGGGGGTCTCTGTCGCTATCGGGGGGTCTCTGTCGCTATATCTGGGGGTATCTGTCACTATCACGGGGTCTCTGTCGCTATCTGGGGGTCTCTGTCGCTATATCTGGGGGTATCTGTCACTATCAGGGGGTCTCTGTCGCTATCGGGGGGTCTCTGTCACTATCAGGGAGGTCTCTGTCGCTATCAGGGGGGTCTCTGTCGCTATATCCGGGGGTCGCTGTCGCTATTAGGTGGTCTCTGTCGCTATCGGGGGGGTCTCTGTCACTATCAGGGAGGTCTCTGTCGCTATCAGGGGGGTCTCTGTCGCTATATCCGGGGGTCTCTGTCGCTATCAGGGGGGTCTCTGTCGCTATATCTGGGGGTCTCTGTCGCTATCAGGGGGGTCTCTGTCGCTATCAGGGGGTCTCTGTCGCTATATCTGGGGGTCTCTGTCGCTATCAGGGGGGTCTCTGTCGCTATATCTGGGGGTCTCTGTCACTATAAGGGGGTCTCTGTCGCTATCGGGGGGTCTCTGTCGCTATATCTGGGGGTCTCTGTCACTATCGGGGGGTCTCTGTCGCTATCGGGGGGTCTCTGTCGCTATCGGGGGGTCTCTGTCACTATCGGGGGGTCTCTGTCGCTATATCTGGGGGTATCTGTCACTATCAGGGGGTCTCTGTCGTTATCGGGGGGTCTCTGTCACTATCAGGGAGGTCTCTGTCACTATCGGGGGGTCTCTGTCGCTATATCTGGGGGTATCTGTCACTATCAGGGAGGTCTCTGTCACTATCAACGGGGTCTCTGTCGCTATATCTGGGGGTATCTGTCACTATCAGGGAGGTCTCTGTCGCTATCAGGGGGGTCTCTGTCGCTATATCCGGGGGTCGCTGTCGCTATCAGGGGGGTCTCTGTCGCTATATCTGGGGGTCTCTGTCACTATCAGGGGGTCTCTGTCGCTATCAGGGGGGTCTCTGTCACTATCAGGGAGGTCTCTGTCGCTATCAGGGGGGTCTCTGTCGCTATATCCGGGGGTCTCTGTCGCTATATCTGGGGGTATCTGTCACTATCAGGGGGTCTCTGTCACTATCGGGGGGTCTCTGTCGCTATATCTGGGGGTCTCTGTCACTATCGGGGGGTCTCTGTCGCTATCGGGGGGTCTCTGTCACTATCGGGGGGTCTCTGTCGCTATCGGGGGGTCTCTGTCGCTATCAGGGGGGTCTCTGTCGCTATATCCGGGGGTCGCTGTCGCTACTAGGGGGTCTCTGTCACTATCGGGGGGTCTCTGTCGCTATATCTGGGGGTATCTGTCACTATCAGGGAGGTCTCTGTCGCTATCAGGGGGGTCTCTGTCGCTATCAGGGGGGTCTCTGTCGCTATATCCGGGGGTCGCTGTCGCTATCAGGGGGGGTCTCTGTCGCTATATCTGGGGGTCTCTGTCACTATCAGGGGGTCTCTGTCGCTATCAGGGGGGTCTCTGTCACTATCAGGGAGGTCTCTGTCGCTATCAGGGGGGTCTCTGTCGCTATATCCGGGGGTCTCTGTCGCTATATCTGGGGGTCTCTGTCACTATCAGGGGGTCTCTGTCACTATCGGGGGGTCTCTGTCGCTATATCTGGGGGTCTCTGTCACTATCGGGGGGTCTCTGTCGCTATCGGGGGGTCTCTGTCACTATCGGGGGGTCTCTGTCGCTATCAGGGGGGTCTCTGTCGCTATATCCGGGGGTCGCTGTCGCTATTAGGGGGTCTCTGTCACTATCGGGGGGTCTCTGTCGCTATATCTGGGGGTATCTGTCACTATCGGGGGGTCTCTGTCGCTATCGGGGGGTCTCTGTCACTATCAGGGGGGTCTCTGTCGCTATATCCGGGGGTCGCTGTCGCTATTAGGGGGTCTCTGTCACTATCCGGGGGTCTCTGTCGCTATTAGGGGGTCTCTGTCGCTATCGGGGGGTCTCTGTCGCTATTAGGGGGTCTCTGTCACTATCCGGGGGTCTCTGTCGCTATTAGGGGGTCTCTGTCGCTATCGGGGGGTCTCTGTCGCTATTAGGGGGGTCTCTGTCGCTATTAGGGGGTCTCTGTCGCTATATCTGGGGGTCTCTGTCACTATCAGGGGGTCTCTGTCGCTATCGGGGGGTCTCTGTCACTATCAGGGGGTCTCTGTCACTATCGGGGGGTCTCTGTCACTATATCTGGGGGTATTTGTCACTATCAGGGGGTCTCTGTCGCTATCGGGGGGTCTCTGTCACTATCAGGGAGGTCTCTGTCGCTATCAGGGGGGTCTCTGTCGCTATATCCGGGGGTCGCTGTCGCTATCAGGGGGGTCTCTGTCGCTATATCTGGGGGTCTCTGTCACTATCAGGGGGTCTCTGTCTCTATCGGGGTGTCTCTGTCGCTATATCTGGGGGTCTCTGTCACTATCAGGGGGTCTCTGTCGCTATCGGGGGGTCTCTGTCGCTATATCTGGGGGTATCTGTCACTATCAGGGGGTCTCTGTCGCTATCTGGGGGTCTCTGTCGCTATATCTGGGGGTATCTGTCACTATCAGGGGGTCTCTGTCGCTATCGGGGGGTCTCTGTCACTATCAGGGAGGTCTCTGTCGCTATCAGGGGGGTCTCTGTCGCTATATCCGGGGGTCGCTGTCGCTATTAGGTGGTCTCTGTCGCTATCGGGGGGGTCTCTGTCACTATCAGGGAGGTCTCTGTCGCTATCAGGGGGGTCTCTGTCGCTATATCCGGGGGTCTCTGTCGCTATCAGGGGGGTCTCTGTCGCTATATCTGGGGGTCTCTGTCGCTATCAGGGGGGTCTCTGTCGCTATCAGGGGGTCTCTGTCGCTATATCTGGGGGTCTCTGTCGCTATCAGAGGGGTCTCTGTCGCTATATCTGGGGGTCTCTGTCACTATCAGGGGGTCTCTGTCGCTATCGGGGGGTCTCTGTCGCTATATCTGGGGGTCTCTGTCACTATCAGGGGGTCTCTGTCACTATCGGGGGGTCTCTGTCACTATCGGGGGGTCTCTGTCACTATCGGGGGGTCTCTGTCGCTATATCGGGGGGTATCTGTCACTATCAGGGGGTCTCTGTCGCTATCGGGGGGTCTCTGTCACTATCAGGGAGGTCTCTGTCACTATCGGGGGGTCTCTGTCGCTATATCTGGGGGTATCTGTCACTATCAGGGAGGTCTCTGTCACTATCAACGGGGGCTCTGTCGCTATATCTGGGGGTATCTGTCACTATCAGGGAGGTCTCTGTCGCTATCAGGGGGGTCTCTGTCGCTATCAGGGGGGTCTCTGTCGCTATATCCGGGGGTCGCTGTCGCTATCAGGGGGGTCTCTGTCGCTATATCTGGGGGTCTCTGTCACTATCAGGGGGTCTCTGTCGCTATCAGGGGGGTCTCTGTCACTATCAGGGAGGTCTCTGTCGCTATCAGGGGGGTCTCTGTCGCTATATCCGGGGGTCTCTGTCGCTATATCTGGGGATATCTGTCACTATCAGGGGGTCTCTGTCAGTATCGGGGGGTCTCTGTCGCTATATCTGGGGGTCTCTGTCACTATCGGGGGGTCTCTGTCGCTATCGGGGGGTCTCTGTCACTATCGGGGGGTCTCTGTCGCTATCGGGGGGTCTCTGTCGCTATCAGGGGGGTCTCTGTCGCTATATCCGGGGGTCGCTGTCGCTATTAGGGGGTCTCTGTCACTATCGGGGGGTCTCTGTCGCTATATCTGGGGGTATCTGTCACTATCAGGGAGGTCTCTGTCGCTATCAGGGGGGTCTCTGTCGCTATCAGGGGGGTCTCTGTCGCTATATCCGGGGGTCGCTGTCGCTATCAGGGGGGTCTCTGTCGCTATCAGGGGGTCTCTGTCGCTATCAGGGGGTCTCTGTCGCTATCGGGGGGTCTCTGTCGCTATCAGGGGGGTCTCTGTCGCTATATCCGGGGGTCGCTGTCGCTATTAGGGGGTCTCTGTCACTATCGGGGGGTCTCTGTCACTATCAGGGAGGTCTCTGTCGCTATCAGGGGGGTCTCTGTCGCTATATCCGGGGGTCGCTGTCGCTATTAGGTGGTCTCTGTCGCTATCGGGGGGGTCTCTGTCACTATCAGGGAGGTCTCTGTCGCTATCAGGGGGGTCTCTGTCGCTATATCCGGGGGTCTCTGTCGCTATCAGGGGGGTCTCTGTCGCTATATCTGGGGGTCTCTGTCGCTATCAGGGGGGTCTCTGTCACTATCAGGGGGTCTCTGTCGCTATCAGGGGGGTCTCTGTCGCTATATCCGGGGGTCGCTGTCGCTATTAGGGGGTCTCTGTCACTATCGGGGGGTCTCTGTCACTATCAGGGAGGTCTCTGTCGCTATCAGGGGGGTCTCTGTCGCTATATCCGGGGGTCGCTGTCGCTATTAGGTGGTCTCTGTCGCTATCGGGGGGGTCTCTGTCACTATCAGGGAGGTCTCTGTCGCTATCAGGGGGGTCTCTGTCGCTATATCCGGGGGTCTCTGTCGCTATCAGGGGGGTCTCTGTCGCTATATCTGGGGGTCTCTGTCGCTATCAGGGGGGTCTCTGTCGCTATCAGGGGGTCTCTGTCGCTATATCTGGGGGTCTCTGTCGCTATCAGGGGGGTCTCTGTCGCTATATCTGGGGGTCTCTGTCACTATCAGGGGGTCTCTGTCGCTATCGGGGGGTCTCTGTCGCTATATCTGGGGGTCTCTGTCACTATCGGGGGGTCTCTGTCGCTATCGGGGGGTCTCTGTCACTATCGGGGGGTCTCTGTCACTATCGGGGGGTCTCTGTCGCTATATCTGGGGGTATCTGTCACTATCAGGGGGTCTCTGTCGCTATCGGGGGGTCTCTGTCACTATCAGGGAGGTCTCTGTCACTATCGGGGGGTCTCTGTCGCTATATCTGGGGGTATCTGTCACTATCAGGGAGGTCTCTGTCACTATCAACGGGGTCTCTGTCGCTATATCTGGGGGTATCTGTCACTATCAGGGAGGTCTCTGTCGCTATCAGGGGGGTCTCTGTCGCTATCAGGGGGGTCTCTGTCGCTATATCTGGGGGTCTCTGTCACTATCGGGGGGTCTCTGTCGCTATCGGGGGGTCTCTGTCACTATCGGGGGGTCTCTGTCACTATCGGGGGGTCTCTGTCGCTATATCTGGGGGTATCTGTCACTATCAGGGGGTCTCTGTCGCTATCGGGGGGTCTCTGTCACTATCAGGGAGGTCTCTGTCACTATCGGGGGGTCTCTGTCGCTATATCTGGGGGTATCTGTCACTATCAGGGAGGTCTCTGTCACTATCAACGGGGTCTCTGTCGCTATATCTGGGGGTATCTGTCACTATCAGGGAGGTCTCTGTCGCTATCAGGGGGGTCTCTGTCGCTATCAGGGGGGTCTCTGTCGCTATATCCGGGGGTCGCTGTCGCTATCGGGGGGTCTCTGTCGCTATATCTGGGGGTCTCTGTCACTATCAGGGAGGTCTCTGTCGCTATCAGGGGGGTCTCTGTCGCTATCGGGGGGTCTCTGTCGCTATATCTGGGGGTCTCTGTCACTATCAGGGAGGTCTCTGTCGCTATCAGGGGGTCTCTGTCGCTATATCCGGGGGTCTCTGTCGCTATATCAGGGGGTCTCTGTCACTATCAGGGAGGTCTCTGTCGCTATCAGGGAGGTCTCTGTCGCTATCGGGGGGTCTCTGTCGCTATATCTGGGGGTCTCTGTCACTATCAGGGAGGTCTCTGTCGCTATCAGGGGGTCTCTGTCGCTATATCCGGGGGTCTCTGTCGCTATATCAGGGGGTCTCTGTCACTATCGGGGGGTCTCTGTCGCTATATCTGGGGGTCTCTGTCACTATCAGGGAGGTCTCTGTCGCTATCAGGGGGGTCTCTGTCGCTATATCCGGGGGTCTCTGTCGCTATATCAGGGGGTCTCTGTCACTATCAGGGGGTCTCTGTCGCTATATCTGGGGGTCTCTGTCACTATCAGGGAGGTCTCTGTCGCTATCAGGGGGGTCTCTGTCGCTATATCTGGGGGTCTCTGTCACTATCAGGGAGGTCTCTGTCGCTATCAGGGGGGTCTCTGTCGCTATATCTGGGGGTATCTGTCACTATCAGGGGGTCTCTGTCACTATCGGGGGGTCTCTGTCGCTATATCTGGGGGTCTCTGTCACTATCGGGGGGTCTCTGTCACTATCGGGGGGTCTCTGTCACTATCGGGGGGTCTCTGTCGCTATCAGGGGGGTCTCTGTCGCTATCAGGGGGTCGCTGTCGCTATCGGGGGGTCTCTGTCACTATCGGGGGGTCTCTGTCGCTATCAGGGGGGTCTCTGTCGCTATCAGGGGGTCGCTGTCGCTATCAGGGGGGTCTCTGTCGCTATCAGGGGGGTCTCTGTCACTATCGGGGGGTCTCTGTCACTATCGGGGGGTCTCTGTCGCTATCAGGGGGTCGCTGTCGCTATCAGGGGGTCTCTGTCGCTATATCCGGGGGGTCTCTGTCGCTATATCCGGGGGGTCTCTGTCGCTATCAGGGGGGTCTCTGTCGCTATATCCGGGGGTCGCTGTCGCTATTAGGTGGTCTCTGTCACTATCGGGGGGTCTCTGTCGCTATATCCGGGGGTCGCTGTCGCTATTAGGGGGTCGGTGTGTGGCGCAGACGTTGTGTCGCACTCGGGCGCTGATGTGATGAAGTTGGGGTGTTTGGGGGAGGGGCGGCGCTTCTTTCCCAGTAATGCCTTGCGGCCGGAAGAGCCCGGGATGGACCATGTCTGTCCCTGCGGGGGTGGAGTGTACCATCTGGCACAGGGGTGGGGGCACACAGGACGGGACAGGTCTCGGGGCCGCACTCACCTCTCCCCTCATCCCGCTGCTCCGCGCTCTGCTCTGCCTGCCGTGTCCACCAGGTGTCGCTGCGCTCCCGGGTTCCTCGTGACGTCACTCACCTTCTGCTGCTATTGGTCGGTCCGGAGACGCCAGGGGGCGACAGCGAGCAGTGTTGGGACGTCACTGACGTGTCGGGCAGAGCTCGGGGTCTCGGGTGTGGGGGCGCTCTGGGGTTTCGCTGTTGTTATATATGTTCTCCGTCCGGTCGCCGTGGTGCCGGGACTATGACATCCGTTATTGGTCATGTGACCTGCACAGCATTCTTCTGTCCCCCCATAATCCGAAGCGCACGGCCGTGACTGTGTCCAGCCATAGCCGCTGCCGGCTCACACCACTGGATCCTCAATGGCACATGATCGCTCCTGGGCTGCGACAGGCGGGGAGTGATCGGGGCGATGGCGGTCAGCACGGGTCACTGTGGGGTCAGCCCGGGGTCACCGTGGGGTCAGCGCGGGGTCACTGTGGGGTCAGGGTGGTGTCCTTGTCCCTGAGAGGTGAAATTCCTCCTCATCTTCAGTGCTTAGCAGAGGTCGGAGGTTCTGATGTGAAATTGTACACTATTCTCTGCATAATCCACTCCCATTTGGCTAAATCCTCTATGCTGCCCCTACCATGCCTCACTGTGGGGATGTTGATCTTCTGGGATTATGGTTGGTCTCATCAGACAGGTCACGTTTCTGCTTCTGGACGACGTGATGGAGGTTCTGGCAGAACATTGCCGGCCCGGAGGAATATATGTAAGAAAGGGCTCCGTCTCCCCACAGGCCGGAGATATGAGGAATGCGGGAGATCACATGCAGGACACAATCAGGACCGGCCAGAACCTCCTGCAGCTCCTCTAATGTTGCCGTCGGCCTCGTGCTGCTCCTCTAATGTTGCCGTCGGCCTCGTGCTGCTCCTCTAATGTTGCCGTCGGCCTCCTGCAGCTCCTCTAATGTTGCCGTCGGCTTCGTGCAGCTCCTCTAATGTTGCCGTCGGCCTCGTGAAGCCTCCAGGACTATCTTCTCTTCCCATCAGTTTCTGGGGGACGTCCAGTTCTGGGTGATGTCGCTGTGGTGCGGGATCTCAGCCCCTTCTTGATGACGTCTTCAGTGTCCATGGTGGATCTAATACTTGTGAAATGGTTTTGTCCCTCCTCCTCACTGACAACTTTCCACACTGAGATCCTCTGCTGTGTTGTCAGCTGTTTACAGCAGGGCTGTGGAGTCGGTATAAAATGGTCCGACTCCTAGAATATATAATAAATTGGGTCCAGTAGTTCAATGCAGAATGTGCTGAATATTTTTTCATAGGAATTTGGGAAAGTTATGAAATGTCCTATAAATGGCTGTTCTATTCCTGATCTAAGGCTACATTCACACACAGCGTTTTTGCTGCGTTTTTTGAGGATACGTTTTTCAGCTGCAAAAGCCGATCAGCTTTTTAAAAAAACTGCATCACCTGAAAGGTTTTTGAGCTCATAGATAATGTTTTCAATAGCAAAAGCAGATTAGAAATCTGCTCTATCTATATATCCATATCTGTCTATCCATATCTTATCTGTACCAAAAAGAATGAAAGCCGGATAGCACACAGACTAACACTCCTTTTTTTTTAGCACCAGTCAGGTCCACCTCATAGCTGCCCTAAAGGACGCCCAGGACAGGCATTGCTTGTCTTCAGTAACATCAACTGATAGTTGGAATAAATACACTGCATTCACCACCACATCTTCTTAAGGTGCAGGCTTTATTTTCAAGTGTAGGGGTGTGCAGTATGAGATTCTGCAGCAGCTGAGGTGTGCAGTATGAGGTTCTGCAGCAGCTGAGGTGTGCAGTATGAGGTTCTGCAGCAGCTGAGGTGTGCAGTATGAGGTTCTGCAGCAGCTGAGGTGTGCAGTATGAGGTTCTGCAGCAGCTGAGGTGTCCGTGGTGAACTCTAGCACCAGTGAAGCTCCTCCTCTACAGACAAGGGTACAACACAGACAAGTAAACATATATTCAGAAAGAAGGAAGACACTCATCTCAGAAGAATTGCCAGAGTGAACAGGATGACGAGATTAAGGTAATTACTTCTTTAAGCATATTTAACCTTTCAATAAACGGTGCATAAACCAATAGTCCAGTGTACTGTATGTTCTCTCTGTATGCTTGATGCTGGTTTGTTTTTTCTTTGAGCTCATATACTTTTGGGAAGCTAGCTTTTATACAATATACAGGGAAAACGCAGAAACAGGATTGATGAGGACTGATATGAGGACTTGTATAGGGTATAGAAGCCCAAACATCCGGTTATTAGCGCTGTTATCAGCTTCTTTGTTCCTGGAGTACGATACACAACAAACTTGCTCCCTCCCTCCTCCCCTCTTCATAGACTGTGAAGCATTTAGTGAGCTGTACCCTAATATGAAAAGCCTTGTAAATTCAAAGTAAAGCTATCTAATAACATATTTTACAAACCTTATATTTGTCATCTGCACTATTGATTTATGCAAAGTTTGTTTTATTTCTATCTAAAATTATACAGTGGGGAAAGTATGTATTTGATACACTGTCGATTCCCACCTACAAAGAATGGAGACGTCTGACATTTTTAATCATAGGTACACTTCACCTGAGAGAAACAGAATCTACAGGAAATGTCTGAACAAAGGTTTCTGTGCCAAATATTAAGTTCTGTTTTTCTATTGTATCAAATACGTATTTCATTCAATAAAATGCATATTATTTAAATCATACAATGTGATTTTCTGGAATTTTTTAGTCTGTCTCTCACAGGTGAATTGTACAATTGCAGACCTCTCCATTCTTTGTAGGTGGGAAAACATGCAAAATTGTCAGTGTATCAAATTCTTATTTTCCCCACTGTACATGGTTCCCTCTTCTCGCTGGAATTATAATATACATTTTTTTTGTTTTATAGGACAAAATTATTTTGAGAGTGAATTTATATGATTACAACATGTCGAAGAAGCTCCCCATGAAGTCAGCTGTATTTGAGCATTTTACAGTGACTCAAGATGAAAAATATTTTATGTGTCAATGTATGACAAGTGACCCAGAGGAAAACAAATGCTGTGATACCAAAATCAGCACATACTCAGGCAGTGATAAAAATGCTCCTACAAGAGCTTCCAATCTAAAAAGACATTTACAACGCTTCCACCGAGAAGTTTTCAAAGCTGTGACTGAGAAAGATAACAGCAGCACCAAGAAACCCGCGCCCAGCACTTCCTGCCAGGCAAAGGAGGAGGAAAGAGCGTCTCAAACATCATTAACAAGATATTTTGTAAGTGACATAGTTCCTGTAACAGTGACAGCAGATGTGTCTAACAGACGGCTCCTCCAGCTTGTTGTGAAGGACGGTGTACCATTATCACTATTTGCACGACCAGCTTTTACAGCTCTTAATGGAGAAATGGCCGCAAACTTGGTGTTTCTCTGGAAAGAGAAAATATTAGAAAATTAGTGATTGAAGAAGCCCTTAACCAAAAGGAAGATCTTAAAAAGACTCAAGAGACGCTTCATGTTTCTTGCAATGGATGCCTGCCCACGTCACAGAGTGAACGATTTTGCCATCAACGTTCGATATGTTTGTGACAACAAAGAAATTGTTACCAAGACGCTGGCAGTAAAAGATCCTAAAGCTCCTCACAGCAGCCGGTTTCTCCAGGCCGTAGTGGAAAAAGTTCTGCAAGATTACGAACTCAAAGAACAGGATCTTGCTATTGTAACGGACAATGCTTCACACATAAGTACAATTACACCGATGAATGAGAATAATGAACAGCAGCTAGAGGAACATTCAGGATTCAGTATGAGATGGAAGGCCACAGTGCTGCTCATGTAACCGAGGAACAAACAGATATTACTACAGAAGAACAGCAACAATATACTGTAGAAATAGATGATCTTGCTGAAGCTGCTTCACACCTCTTTCCTATTCATCACATGCGCTGTGTTGTGCACACGCTGCAGCCTTGAATAAGAGACAGTCTGCAAGAGGGACATGCTGGAAATCTGGTTGGAAAAGTGAGGAGATTGGCTATTGCCGCCAGAACCCCTAAAATTGATTCCATCTTGAAAAGACGTGCTGGAAAAGGGCAATTGTTGATCAAGCCACTCGGTGGGGCAGCACTTATTTAACCCCTTAAGCCCCAAGGGTGGTTTGCACGTTCATGCCCGGGCCAATTTTCACAATTCTGGCCACTGTCCCTTTATGAGGTAATAACTCTGGAGCTTCCATGGATCCCGGTGATTCTGACATTGTTTTCTCGTGACATATTGTCCTTCATGTTAGTGGTAAAATTTCATTCATATAACTTGCGTTTATTTGTGAAAAAAAACGGAAATTTGGCGAAAATTTTGAAAATTTCGCAATTTTCCAACTTTGAATTTTTATGCCCTTAAATCACAGAGATATGGCACACAAAAAACTTAATAAGTAACATTTCCCACATGTTTACTTTACATCAGCACAATTTTGAAACCAAAATTTTTTTTTGTTAGTAAGTTACAAGGGTTAAAAGTTGACCAGCGATTTCTCATTTTTACACCATTTTATTTTTACGGACCACATCACATGTGAAGCCACTTTGAGGGGTCTATATGATGGTTTTAGGAAGTTTCGCCCCCAGCAGTTCGCCCCCAGCATTTCGCCCCCAGCAGTTCGCCCCCAGGTACACTTCGCCCCCGAACATTTCGCCCCCAGCATTTCGCCCCCAGGTTGTTTCACCCACGCACATTTCGCCCCCGCACATTTCGCCCCCAGCAGTTCGCCCCCGGATGTTTCGCCCCCAGCAGTTCGCCCCCGGATGTTTCGCCCCCAGCAGTTCGCCCCCGGATGTTTCGCCCCCAGCAGTTCGCCCCCGGATGTTTCGCCCCCAGCAGTTCGCCACCAGCAGTTCGCCCCCAGCAGTTTGCCCCCAGCAGTTTGCCCCCAGCAGTTTGCCCCCAGCAGTTCGCCCCCGGATGTTTCGACCCCAGCAGTTCGCCCCCAGCAGGTCACCCCCGGATGTTTCGCCCCCGGATGTTTCGCCCCCAGCAGTTCACCCCCGAATATTTTGCTCCCAACAGTTCGCCCCCGGATGTTTCACCCCCAGCAGTTTGCCCCCGGATGTTTCGCCCCCAGCAGTTCGCCCCCCAGATGTTTCGCCCCCAGATGTTTCGCCCCCGGATGTTTCGCCCCCAGCAGTTCGCCCCAGCAGTCCGCCCCCGGATGTTTCGCCCCCGGATGTTTTGCCCCCAGCAGTTCGCCCCCAGCAGTTCGTCCCCGGATGTTTCGCCCCCAGCAGTTCGCCCCCGGATGTTTCGCCCCTGGATGTTTCGCCCCCAGCAGTTCACCCCCGGATGTTCACCCCCGGATGTTTCGCCCCCAGCAGTTCGCCCCCAGATGTTTCGCCCCCAGCAGTTCGCCCCCGGATGTTTCGCCCCCTGTCAGTTCGCCCCCAGCAGTTCATCCCTGGATGTTTTGCCTCTAGCAATTTGCTCCTGGATCTTTCGCATCCGGGAAAAACCTGCCTGAACTGAACATTGGCAGGTTTGCTTATCACTAATAATACACCATATGAGTCTAAGATATACAATTCTGATCAAATTAGTTTTTTTTATTCTCAAACTTTGTTTTCTAGATGAGTAATTTTACAAACAGACAGGAAAATAGTAGGATTTCATTGGTTACTAAGGAGGTCGTGCCCCCTTGGGAGCAGAACGGATCCTGGCTCCCTATGATACATTCAGGGCTGCTTGTTCACAGCCCTCTGCAAAGCTCCCCTTCACCCTCCGCTCATGTGCTCTGTCCTGGACAAGAGGAGGGCTCCCCCCTGCCTGTGTAAAGCTGTTACAGGACGGAACACATAGGGGGGCTTTGCAGAGGGCTGTAAACCAGCAGCCCTTTATACATCATAGGGAATATATTGTTAGCTGCATGCTCCTGTGCAGCCACGCCCTCTAGAGTCCATCCACAAGTACTGCTACTAAGGAGAAACAACCTCCTGAGCAACCACTGAAATCCTGCAGCACATGGAGCTTTAACTTGGATGAGACTTTTCACACAGAAGTGAAGCTGCTGGAAGGTCTCCTTTGGAAATGAATATCATGGGCACAGGTACTATAACATAACATGTTTTTTGCAGAGTTATGCTTTAACTGTATATATCAAAACTGTTTTAACAAGAAACATAAAAAGGTATAGAGGGGAAGGATTAGAGAAAAAGAGAAAATACAAATTGCAGGTTATAATGCTTGAATTATTTTACAGCTAAAAACACTGCTCTCAAAACATACAATATGTGACCATGAACTAAAAATCAAAGCTGTAGGCAATGCCTCTCAGATAATCCATCAAGCTTCTATTATCGAAATCTTGCACGATACGTTTAACCCTTGCTGAAATTGCAGCATACTTTTTGTTTCTTGCAGCGATGGGATTTCCTGCTATTATCTGAATAATTTCTAGACTGTGGAGCTCTTGCTGATGTTTCAGACAGTTAATGAACCGGTATATATTTTGGAAAAGAGTACCACATGTTTCTCGAAAGCTACGGTGCCATCCTTCCACATCATTATTTGTTCGCTGTTGATCATTCAATGTTCGTTCATACACATTCCAGAATTGAACTGGAAACAAAGGTGCTTGACGTCCTCTGCGATTCATTCAACCAATATACGTATCTTCCTAATAGTTGGCAATGGGTATAGCTTCTTGTGGAAAGTCAGGATCTTCCACCAATTCTTCAAATGATTGCACAACATTCTGTGGTGGTAGAAAGGCCAGGGCAGGTATCATGCGTATCCAACGGGCAAATTCATGGTCACCTTGGTATTGCATCTTGAGTCCTTCATTTTGAACTTTACGCCAAACCGACTGTGAAAGGTGGAAAAAGCAACCAGTCTTCACAAGGTTGGGGAATTCACTCTCAAATGCCTGTATTGCAGCTAGTTCACAATCCAACATCAGGTTGTCTGGCTGCAGTCCAGGCTGCAAGTTCTTCAGCTCTTGCAGCAACCTCTGGTATGTAGAACGGCTCTTGTCAGTCAGCAAGGTGAACACTACAGGAACAACAAGGCCGCTGTGGACTACATGGATTGTGTAAAGTTGCTTAAACAAGGCTGGTGTAGTGAAAAACATGCCATCAGCAAACCACTCTTTACTGTGTGCCAGTAGATGGAGATTGTCTCTTGTTCCAAATATCAACATACGGCTGTGTCCATTTCCTAATTTAAAATGAAAGTATTAGTAGAGGAAATAACAGAAAAAGTGTAACAAGCAGCAGACAGAGTTTTGGGATAAATTCACAAAAAAAATATCCTATTCAGAAGACTCTGTTCATATCTCACATTACTCACATTTTGCTCCAGATTTTCTGATTTCATAATAAAAAAACTGAAGCAAAATCTAGTGTGAAGGGGCCAACCAATAGTTTTTTACAACATATATTGTCCCAGTGGAAAATTATATATTTTTGTTTAAAATTAAAATTACTTCCAAACTTGAAATAGGTCACATTTTTAGGGTACCTTTAGACCCTTCAACTAGACGGCCGTTCAGCACGGCCGATCGCCACTATGCTGAACGGGCCGTCTAGTTGACAGCCGCATCCAGACGCGGCGTGCGGCTGGACGTCTGAATGAACGACTGGGCGGTCCGCCCGCCTGAATGGGGCATTCCATTCAGGCGGATGGGCACACTAGTCGTCGGGTGGGCAGCGCAGACGTTCGTGACGTCCGCGCTGCCTATGCTGTCTCATTGAGAGGATTGTGCAGGACGCAAAAAACGCCAGTAAAATCACCAGTGTGCTTTTGGCCTAAGGCATAACTGAATGGTCCATTAGGCTGGGGTCATATGCAGCATTAATGTGTAAATCCCATCCACATGCTGATGAAAAAATTTTGTTTACAAAAAAAAACATGCAGTGCAGCATGTCAATGTATGCTGCCATTATACCAACAAAATTCCAGCCATTCAGACAAGGGGCTGAAATCCTGCACTAAAACCTGCACCTAAATCCAGAGAGTTAAGTGAAGATTTTGATACAGAATTAGGGTACCACAATAGTGGCCACAATTGCAGGCACAAATAGATTCCTGTGGGACCTGCAATTGCTACCGCAATTACAGCCGCTGCGGAGATGCCGCTCCACAATCCCCTTCCGTCAGTGGGCACGAGGCCTCAGGCTTTATCCAGACAAGCTGGATTTACAGGCGTATTCTGTGCTGTGTTTCCTGCCTGAAACCCGCCCTTTCATGTCTATGGTGCGGGTTACGGGCGGATTCCGGCCGGGGCCGGAAAACTCCCCACCGGAAAATAGCTTCAAAGCTATTTTCCGGCGGATCCCGGAAGGAATGGGAATGGGCAAGAGGGAAACCTCCCGAAAAATGCCTGCAAACCACGCCAAATACGCTCGGTTTAGGCCATAGCAGAGCTTGGCCACGTCCCCTGTTTGCAGAAGCGTTTTGCCAAAGCGCTTGCAAAGTGCTTAAAAAGTGCTTGGAAGCAGCAGGCAAAACGCATCTGCAAATCCTGGCGTATCTCACCTGAGCTCCGGAGTTCAGCCCGACCTGTCCACGGATCTGCAGGACTGAACTACGAGAGCCGAGGAATCAGCCGGCGATGGCAGTTCAGTCCGTGCATGCCGCAGACAGGCGAGGCTGAACTCCGGGGCAGCATCCAGGACAGGTATGGCCAGTACAATGCTGCATATTTGGAATTAGTGTTGGCCGGTCCGATCACTGAAGATCGTAATTTATTACGATTTTCAGGCTGATCCATATTTTAAATTACGATCCGATTTGTAGCCAGATCATGATGATGATCTGAATTAGAAATCGGAATCCTCCGTAATCTGAAAACACTGTCCGGGCATACACTCCCGAACAGTGTGCGTATATATATATATACACACACACACACACTATACAGGTGTACAGCGTGTGTGCATATTTAGCTTTAGTAAATGGCTCCAGGCTGCGCTGTTAAAAAAATAAACCCAGTTACTCACCTCTTTCTCCAGTGTCCAGTACTGGCTCCGGCTCCTAGCCCAGCAGTGCAGGGAATCCCGAAATCCAGGCGGCGCATCGCCGCCTCTGTGCCTGCCGTACTATAACTACAGTGGAGAGTGATCCCAGGACCGCTCACTAGACGGTCCTGGGAAAGCACCACATCACGTCACAGAACAGCCCGGCACATGTGCAGAGGTGGTGATGCACAACCCAGAATGCATAGCATTGGGATTTCGGAATTCCCTGCACCGCCGGAGACAGCGCTGGACACCGGAGAGAGAGTTGAATAACTGGGTTTGTTTATTTTTTAACAGCGCAGCTTGGGGCCATTATATATATGCAAGAAAGCTGGAAGAAGAGTGGCTCAACTGAGATTGTTGCTAAGGACTCAGTGTGCTGCTAGAGCAGGGGTTGGCTTCCGCCCGTACTTAACATGCATCCATGAAGAAAGACCTCCGCGCTCCTGAAGTCCTATACAAATCCTTTATTGCATTTCAAAGTTCCAAAAGTGCCAGACCACCATCACCCACCCACATATATGCATATATATACACACACACACTGTTCGGGCGTACAGTGTGCATATATATATATATATATATATATAGCTCTGGAGATTGGATCTGAATTAATTCCAATCTTTCGGTATGATCAGCCCGATCTGATCCTATCTTTCCAGTGATCGGCCAACACTAGTTGGAATCAGTAGGCCTCACTACATTATATTACCCTCAAAGTTTCCCTTGAAGGCAAAAATCACATAGTATTTTATATCAGCACCTTATAGTGTAGCATTTTTCACATTTGTGCAAAATAAACTTTGCAATAATTATGCATAATGGAATTGTTTTAATACAATGATAAATGGTTAAGTAGCTTACCAGAGTCATGCAGAAGGAACTGCTGCTGGACACCATCAATACTGATCTCCTGGAACTCGAGGGGGATAACAAGTTGATCAAGGGTTTGAGGTAACCTTGGGATATTGCCAAGTTGCCTTGCTAATCGTATTGTCCTCTTCAGTGATGCTTTCCTTGGGAGAAGTGCTGCAACATTAGAATGGGCTCCTGAAACGACGTCTGTGAGAATCTGTTGTGGTGTCTCCTGTGTTGTCCTTGCCCTGGTCACAGCCTCATTAACAAGTCGGATTGCTTCAGGTCTTGCAGCTTGTGCTGCGTGATTGTGAAGATTGACTACTTTCACAACTTCGCCAGATTCTTCATTGGTCCAAACATGTCCCTTGCGAGTCGACCGTTTTTCACATACCCAGATGGAATGGACATCGTCAGCGGTTCGTTTGGAAAATAAGTAAATGTGATTCTCATGGAACAACTTCCTCCTTCCACGTTTGGACAGAACTGAATTCATAGTTGTAGAAAGTGAATTGCTGTGGAAGCTGACTGATTTTTTGTGGCAGTACACTTCTCTCTTTGTGGAGGTTTCAGACACTGCTATATTCTGATATACAGATGGAATAAAAGCTCGTCTAATGTAACTTGCAGGACATGTGACCTGCTACTTGTTACATCTGCAACAAAACTTGCAACAAAGCAGGTCAGTGCTGGGTCAGGTAAAAGTTCAAAATTGTTTAGATTTTAGGCCTCTTGCACACTGTAATTTTAGAGTGGTTTCACACTTGTGTTTGTGGCCGCCAGAGGTCGATCCGCTCTGGATCTGACATCCAGCTGACCCCGGGGCAATGCTGGCTGAATGCTGGCATTCCGCTTGCATTGCCCATAGAAGTGAACGGCTGGGTTCCGCGATCTGCAGACGCCCGTTCGCTTCTGTAATGCCGCATTCCGCTATCAGTGTCAGAACAAATAGAAGAGCATTTCCTTCTTTTCGTTCCGCTGCAGGTTAGCGGAATGCGGCATTACAGAAGCGAACGGGCGGCCTGTAGTGCATATGTAGCGGAAGTGTGAAAGCACCCTTATGCTGCCACTGTTTTAGAGCTCCAAAGCACGTGCTTTACTGGCATTTTTCAGAGCGCTTTTGTGAGCGCTCTCGGTAATGACCCATAAGATACAGGCTATTGATGAACGCTAAGTGCTCAAAAATAGCTCCTGTAATAAAAATAAAAAGAGCTGGCCGAAACAACACCTCGCTTTTCTAGCCATTGACTTATCTACTATATAATTGTCAAAGGGTCACTTTCGTCTTTCTGTCTGTAACGTTTTATTCGTATATTCATTGGTCGCGGCGTCTGTCTGTCATGTAAATCCAAGTCGCTGATTGGTCTTGGCAAAACGCCCACGACCAATCAGCGACGGTCACAGTCTGCCATAAAAATGGCCGCTGCTTCACTGCCCTGCACTCACCGCTGACCGCTCACACAGGGTTAATGCCAGCGTTAACGGATCGCGGTGTACCGCACACCGTTAACGCTGCTATTAACCCTGCGTGACCAACTTTTCACTATTGATGGTGCCTATGCAGCATCAATAGTGAAAAGATGTAATGCTAAAAATAATAATGATAAAAACAAAAAGTTATTCTCACCCCCTCCAACGTCGCGCTGTCCTCCGCCCCTCTCTCCAATGCACACCGTCCAGGACCTGCGATGATGTCACGGTCATGTGACCGCGACATCATTGCAGGTCCTACACTCAGACCGGAAGCCACCGCCAGCACTGCAGAGAGGCGCGAGGACTTCAGGGCCCGTGGCTGAGGTGAGTATATCTTTATTATTTTTTTTTAAACACGAATATAGTGCCCACATTCCTAGACTACATGGACAGTGCAATATACTACATTGGCTGGCCAATATACTATGTGCGCTGTGTAATTTACTATGTGCGCTGTGTGATTTACTATGTGGACTGTGCAATTTACTACGTGTGCTGTCCAAAATACTACGTCGGCTGTCCTATATACTATGTGGCCTGTACAATGTACTACGTGGACTGTCCAATATACTACATAACCTGTGCAACATACCACGTGGCTGTGCCTTCTAGAATACCCGATACATTAGAATCGGGCCACCATGTAGTATATTCAAAATTGGCAATCTTCTTAGCGATTTTCCAGTGCTTAGCACTTGGGAAAGTGGCTACTGTGAAAGTGGTCTTAGGGCTAAAACACAAGGCCAAAATTCCCTGCCTAATTTGGGGCCGAAACATCTGGGGGCAAAAAGCAGGGGGCGAAACATCCGGGGGTGAAACATCCGGGGGCGAACTGCTGGGGGTGAAACATCCGGGGGCGAACTGCTGGGGGCGAAACATCCGGGGGCGAACTGCTGGGGGCGAACTGCTGGGGGCGAACTGCTGGGGGCGAAACATCTGGGGGTGAACTGCTGGGGGCGAAACATCTGGGGGCGAACTGCTGGGGGTGAAACATCCGGGGGCGAACTGCTGGGGGCGAACTGCTGGGGGCGAAACATCAGGGGGCGAACTGCTGGGGGCGAACAGCTGGGGGAGAAACATCCGGGGCGAACTGCTGGGGGCGAAACATCCGGGGGCGAACATCCGGGGGTGAACTGCTGGGGGCGAAACATCCAGGGGCGAAACATCCGGGGACGAACTGCTGGGGCAAAACATCCGGGGGCGAACTGCTGGGGGCGAAACATCCGGGGGTGAAACATCCGGGGGCGAACTGCTGGGGGCGAAACATCCGGGGGCAAACTGCTGGGGGTGAAACATCCGGGGGCGAAACATCCGGGGTGAAACATACGGGGGCGAACTGCTGGGGGCGAAACATCCAGGGGCGAAACATCCGGGGGCGAACTGCTGGGGGCGAAATGTGCGGGGGCGAACTGCTGGGGGCGAAACATCCGGGGGTGAAACATCCGGGGGCGAACTGCTGGGGGTGAAACATCCGGGGGCGAACTGCTGGGGGCGAACTGCTGGGGGCGAAACATCCGGGGGCGAACTGCTGAGGGCGAACAGCGGGGGGCGAAACATCCGGGGGCGAACTGCTGGGGGCGAAACATCCGGGGGCGAACTGCTGGGGGTGAAACATCCGGGGGCGAAACATCCGGGGCGAAACATACGGGGGCGAACTGCTGGGGGCGAAACATCCGGGGGCGAAACATCCGGGGGCGAACTGCTGGGGGTGAAACATCCGGGGGCGAACTGCTGGGGGCGAACTGCTGGGGGCGAAACATCCGGGGGCGAACTGCTGGGGGCGAAACATCCGGGGGCGAACTGCTGGAGGCGACCTGCTGGGGGTGAAACATCCAGGGGCGAACTGCTGGGGGCGAAACATCCGGGGGCGAACTGCTGGGGGCGAAACATCCGGGGGCGAACATCCGGGGGTGAACTGCTGGGGGCGAAACATCCAGGGGCGAAACATCCGGGGACGAACTGCTGGGGGCAAAACATCCGGGGGCGAACTGCTGGGGGCAAAACATCCGGGCGAAACATACGGGGCGAACTGCTGGGGGCGAAACATCCGGGGGCGAAACATCCGGGGGCGAACTGCTGGGGGCGAAATGTGCGGGGGCGAAATGTGCGGGGGCGAAACAACCTGGGGGCGAAATGCTGGGGGCGAAATGTTCGGGGGCGAAGTGCACCTGGGGACGAACTGCTGGGGGCGAAACTTCCTTAAACCGGGGGTGACCTGCTGGGGGCGAACTGCTGGGGTCGAAACATGCGGGGGCGAACTGCTGGGGGCGAACTGCTGGGGGCGAAACATCCGGGGGGCGAAACATCCGGGGGCGAACTGCTGGGGGCGAAATGTGCGGGGGCGAAACAACCTGGGGGCGAAATGCTGGGGGCGAAATGTTCGGGGGCGAAGTGTACCTGGGGGCGAACTGCTGGGGGCGAACTGCTGGGGGCGAAATGCTGGGGGCGAACTGCTGGGGGCGAAACTTCCTAAAACCGGGGGTGACCTGCTGGGGGCGAACTGCTGGGGTCGAAACATGCGGGGGCGAACTGCTGGGGGCGAAACATCCGGGGGCGAACTGCTGGGGGCGAAACATGCGGGGGCGAACTGCTGGGGGCGAACTGCTGGGGGCAAACTGCTGGGGGCGAAACATCCGGGGGCGAACTGCTGGGGGCGAAAAATCCGGGGCGAAACATCCGGGGGGCGAAACATCCGGGGGCAAACTGCTGGGGGCGAAACATCCGGGGGCGAACTGCTGGGGGCAAACTGCTGGGGGCGAAACATCCGGGAGCGAACTGCTGGGGGCGAAACATCCGGGGCGAAACATCCGGGGGCGAACTGCTGGGGGCGAAACATCCGGGGGCGAACTGTTGGGGGCGAAATGTGCGGGGGCGAAATGTGCGGGGGCGAAACAACCTGGGGTCGAAATGCTGGGGGGAGAAATGTTCGGGGGCGAAGTGTAGGGGGCGAAACATCCGGGGCGAAACATCCGGGGGCGAAACATCCGGGGGCGAACTGCTGGGGGCGAAACATCCGGGGGCGAACTGCTGGGGGCGAAATGTGCGGGGGCGAAACAACCTGGGGTCGAAATGCTGGGGGGAGAAATGTTCGGGGGCGAAGTGTACCTGGGGGCGAACTGCTGGGGGCGAACTGCTGGGGGCGAACTGCTGGGGGCGAAACTTCCAACTCCCCTATATGATAAATACCCAAAAGTGACACCATTCTAAAAACTGCACCCCTCAAGGTACTCAAAACCACATTCAAGAAGTTTATTAACCCTTTAGGTGCATCACAGGAATTTTTTTGAATATTTAAAAAAAAATGAACATTTAACTTTTTTTCACAAAAAAAATATGTCAGGTCCATTTTTTTTATTTTACCAAGGGTAACAGGAGAAATTGGACTGTAAAAGTTATTGTGCAATTTGTCCTGAGTACGCTGATACCTGATATGTGGGGGGGAACCACTATTTCAGCGCATGGCAGAGCTCAGAAGGGAAGGAGCGCCGTTTGACTTTTTCAATGCAAACTTGGCTGGAATTCAGATCGGACGCCATGTCACGTTTGGAGAGCCCCTGATGTACCTAAACAGTGGAAACCCCCCCAAGTGGCCCCATTTTGGAAACTAGACCCCCCAAGGAACTTATCTAGATATGTGGTGAGAACTTTGAACCTACAAGGGCTTCACAGAAGTTTATAACGTACAGCGGTACAATTAAAAAATCATATTTTTTCCACAAAAATGATCTTTTCACCCCCAATTTTTATTTTTCCAAGGGTATCAGGTCCCTAAAAGTTATTGTGCAATTTGTCCTGAGTACGCTGATATCCCACATGTGGGTGTAAATGACTATTTGGGCGCATGGCAGAGCTCGGAAGGGAAGCAGCGCCATTTGACGTTTTTGACTGGAATTGAGATCTTACACCATGTTGCGATTGGAAAACCCCTGATGTACCAAAACAGTGGAAACCCCCCACAAATGACACCATTTTGGAAACTAGACCCCCCAAGGAACTTATCTAGATGTGTGGTGAGAACTTTGAACCCCCAAGGGCTTCACAGAAGTTTATAACATAGAGCCGTACAATTAAAAAATCATATTTTTTCCACAAAAATGAACTTTTCACCCTCAATTCTTATTTTTCCAAGGGTAACAGGACCCTTAAAGATATTGTGCAATTTGTCCTGAGTGTGCTGATACCCCACATGTGGGGGTAAACCACTATTTGGGCACATGGCAGAGCTCGGAAGGGAAGCAGCGCCATTTGACGTTTTTGGCTGGAATTGAGATCTTACACCATGTCGCGTTTGGAAAGCCCCTGATGTACCAAAACAGTGGAAACCCCCACAAATGACACCATTTTGGAAACTAGACCCCCTAAGGAACTTATCTAGATGTGTGGTGAGCACTTTGAACCCCCCAGTGCTTCACAGAAGTTTATAACGCCCGGGCGTGAAAATAAAAAAATCGTATTTTTTCCACAAACATGATCTTTTAGTCACCAATTTTTTCATTTTCCCAAGGGTACAAGGAGAAATTGGACCCCAAAAGTTGTTGTCCAATTTGTCCTGAGTACGCTGATACCCCATATGTGGGAGTAAACTACTGTATGGGCACACGTCGGGGCTCGGAATCGAAGTAGTGACGTTTTGGAATGCAGACTTTGATGGATTGGTCTGCGGGTGTCATGTTGCTTTTGGAGAGCCCCTGATGTACCTAAACAGTGGTAACCCACCACAAGTGACCCCATTTTGGAAACTAGACCCCCCACGGAACTTATCTAGATGTGTGGTGAGCACTTTGAACCCCCAAGTGCTTCACAGAAGTTTATAACGCCTGGGCGTGAAAATAAAAAAATTATTTTTTTCCACAAAAATGATATTTTTGCCCCCAATTTTTTATTTTCCTAAGGGTAACAGGAGAAATTGGACCCCAAAAGTTGTTTTGCAATTTGTCCTGAGTAGGCTGATACCCTATATGTGGGGGTAAAACACTGTTTGGGCGCATGGCAGAGCTTGGAAGGGAAGGAGCACCATTTGACTTTTTCAACGCAGAATTGGCTGGAATTGAGATCAGACGCCATGTTGCATTTGGAGAGTCCCTGATGTTCCCAAACAGTGGAAACCCCCCAATTATAACTCCAACCCGAACCCCAACACACCCCTAACCCTAATCTCAGCCCTAACCCTAGCCCTAACCCTAACCCTAGCCCTAACCCTAATCTCAGCCCTAACCCTAGCCCTAACCCTAGCCCTAACCCTAACCCTAATGGGAAAATGGAAATAAATACATTTTTTTTATTTTATTATTTTCCCTAACTAAGGGGATGATAACGGGGGGTTTGATTTACTATTTATGGTGGTTTTTATGTTTGGCGGCTGTCGCACGCTAAAGGACGCTTTTTATTGTAAAAATAGTTTTTGCATCACCACATATTGAGAGCTATAATTTTTCCATATTTTGACCCACTGAGTCATGTGAGGTCTTATTTTTTGCAGGACGAGTTGACGTTTTCATTGGTACCATTTTCGGGCACGTGACATTTTTTGATCTTTTTTTATTCCGATTTTTGGGACGCAGAATGAACAAAAACCAGCGTTTCATGAATATCTTTTGGGGGTGCGTTTACAACGTTCCACGTGCGGTAAAATTGATAAAGCAGTTTTATTCTTCGGGTCAGTACGGTTACAGCGATACCTCATTTAGGTCGTTTTTTTATGTTTTGTCCGTTTTTTGCAATGAAAACAATTTTATATAAAAAATAATTATTTTTGCATCGCTTTATTCTGCGAGCTATAACTTTTTTATTTTTTTGCGGATGACGCTGTGTGGCGGCTCGTTTTTTGCAGGACAAGATGATGTTTTCAGCGGTACCATGGATATTTATATGCATCTTTTTGATCGCGCGTTATTCCACTTTTTGTTCGGTGGTATGATAATAAATCATTATTTTTTGCTTCGTTTTTTTATTTTTATTTTTTACGGGGTTCGCTAAAGGGGTTAACTAATGGGAACGTTTTATAGGACGGGTCGCTACGGACGCGGCGATACTAAATATGTGTACTTTTATTGTTTTTTTTATTTTCAAAAAATGAATTTATTGGGGAATATTTTTTTTCTTATTTTTACTAATTTATTTTTTTTAAATTATTTTTACACTTTTTTTTTTTTTTACTTTATTACATAGTCCCAGGTGGGACATCACTGTCCTGTGACAGATCGCTGATCTGTCACATCACAGATCACTGTGACAGATCATCAATCTGTCACAGGCACTTCTGCAGACTTCCTCATGCCTGCGCTTTGCAGGCAGTGAGGAAGTCAGCTCCCTACAGGCCCCCGAAGGCCCCCGTCGCCATCTTGGTTCCGGGGGCCTGTAGGGAAGGAGTCCGCCGCAGCAGCGCTGCACATTGCGCTGCCGTGGGGGGCTCAGGGAAGCACGGAGGGAGCCCCCTCCCTGCCGATGCTTCCCTTTAACCCCCGGTACACCGCGATCGTGTTTGATCGCGGTGTACAAGGGGTTAACGTGTCAGGGGCGGTCCGTGACCGCCCCTGACACATTGTGCCGGGTGTCAGCTGTGATAATCATCTGACACCCGGCCGCGATCAGCGGCGCTCACCACGTGGGCGCCGCTGATCGCATTAGACGTACTATCCCGTCCTTGGGAATTAAGTCCCAGGGCACATGGATGGGATAGTACGTCTAATGGCAGAAAGGGGTTAATGATTGAGCGATTGCTTGAACTAAAACCGTTTCTTACAGATATGGCGAACCCTCAGGTAACCCTAAATGAAAGTCAATGGACACAGGTGGCTGAATTGAAGGAATTGCTTAATCACCCATTTACCGTGACTAAAAAATTACAAGCTGAGGATTTAACTCCTGGCATTTTCATAAGGGAGTGAAAGAACTTGCTATTTTGCCTGTCCCAAAGAGGAGATTTAATTGCAGATGGCATTTCTGCTTCAATTAAACGGAGCGAGACACAGCTATTGGAAAATAATTTTTTTCTGGCAGCTGTTTATGTGGACCCAAGTCATCGTATATTGCTTGATGATCAACAGCTTACTAAAGGAAAAGAAGCTCTAACTGAGGTAGCAGTTAGGATGAGTGGCCTACAGGAGGACTGCCAGGCGCAAGAGGACTTGGGTCCTGACAGCGCTACTGCTGCCATATCTTCATCCTCATCAGATGAGGAGTTTGACCTTGACAAGTATTTGGATGATATGGAGCAGGCAAAGCGTTGCCCCAAGGAGAAAGATTTCACTCCGTCTCCTATAGCAGCAGATTGACCAGATTTCAGCAAAATGTTTCACTTGCTCTCAAAGAAAAATTCAACCGTTCATCAGAACTGACTGTGCAGGAGGCAAATCCTTTATACCCGGAAGTTGTTAGAGATGTTCCCATGTGGTTACGGCTTTACCTCCAACCCAAGTTACTGTAGGGAGGTTGTTCTCTGGCCTTAACATTATTAGGTCAGATGTGAGGTCATCTATGAAGGAGGATCTGATGGAGGGAATTCTATTCCTCAGAACAAATTCATAGACTGCACAAATGTTATTTAGTAGGTTTTTGTTGAAAACTGTTTTTTGCCACTTACATAGTTTATTACATAGTGTTATATATATACTGTATATATATATAATCGATATTACATAGTGTATTACATATTTACAATTTATTACAGTTTTTTGTGTTCTAAAGTTGTATTCCAATAAATAGATATTATGTTCTATCTAAATGTCTTGATTATTGTATCATAAAAATGATTAAGTGTCTGATGTTCACATTGTACAATACATTTTTCACTTGAGTATAAGCAAAATATGTGGAGTCGGTGGAAGGGAAATTGAGGAGTCGGAGTCGCAGGTTTGGCTTACCGACTCCACAGCCCTTGTTTACAGACCAGGAAATGTCAGGAGAATCCTCAGAGCATCGACACTTTCTCTGGGGTTAATCAGGATCGCTGTACTGACGGCTGCCGAGCGCTGACCACGGTGTAACATGGGGGATGTGATCGGCTGATCCTGAGCACAGCCCCGACTATAGGAGGGTGTGCAGACCACGGTGTAACATGGGGGATGTGATCGGCTGATCCTGAGCACAGCCCCGACTATAGGAGGGTGTGCAGACTTATGCAGCCACATTATTGTGGTTTTGCTATTGATATTTTCCGCTGAGAATGATTTGTTTTTCTCAATGGATTTGTACAGATTATTGGCGACCATGGAGGGGGAATAAATAAAGGGGGGGGTCATGAAATTATTCTTTGTTCTAGGATTTCTTTACATGACAGAAACCTGAGGTTGATCCGACCTTTTCTATCAGCTGTAGCTGCAGCGCCTGTGCACAACATTCACACCCCGGGACTAGAGGAGCTCAAAGATTCTGACCACCATGTTGTGAGGCCAGGGCAGCAGCGGAGGCAGGTAGGTATGAGCGCCACGGATCGCAGAGGGACTATGACAACTCTGAAGGGACAACAATCGTCCAGGATGGACCAACAACGTGGCTGTGACATTCGTGGTGTACACTCTTTGTCATGCAGTGAGTGGTGGCCTCCATCATGGGAAAAGCACTGTTCCCACTCTGGATATATTGTATTAACATAAGTATAGGAAAATGCTTAAAGTGCATCTCCACAGTCCATGACATGCTGTCTGGGTGTTATATTTGACACCAATCTCTCCTTCACTTCCCATATACAATCTCTTGCCCGCTCTTGCCTCTTACACCTAAAGAACATCTCTAGAATCTGCCTTTTTCTCACTGTGGAAACAACAAAAACCCTCACTGTTGCCCTAATCCTTACCTGCCTGGACTACTGTAACGCTCTATTAACTAGCCTCCCCATTACTCGACTTACTCCTCTCCAGTCCATCCTTAATGCTGCAGCCAGGGTCATCCATCTGGCTATTCGGTACTCGGACGCGCCCGCTCTTCGCCAGTCCTTACATTGGCTGCCCATTCATTATAGGATCCAATTCAAAGTACTTGTTCTCACCCACAAAGCTCTCCACAGTGCGGCACCCCCTTACATCTCCTCCCTCATTTCTGTCTATTGGCCTAACCAACCGCTGTGCTCTGCAAACGACTTTCAACTAACCTCTGCACTAATCGGCACCTCCCACTCCCGACTCCAAGACTTCTCCCCCGCTGCGCCAATCCTCTGGAATGCTCTACCCCAAGAAATCAGGACCATCCACAATTTGCATAGTTTCAGGCGTTCCCTCAAAACACATTTGTTCAGAGTGGCCTATCACGTTCACTAATCACAGTCATACTATGTGTATGTGTGTGTGTAGCCCATTCACTATCCATCCATCCCTCACTCCCTCAAGATGGCTGGACCATCATTGTATACACACACCTGTACTCTGTGTCTCCCCCACCTCACTGTAGAGTGTAAGCTCTCACCGGCAGGGGCGTCTGATTCTGCTTTACTTATTGTATTGCTAATGTTACTTATGACTTGTGTTTTGAAACTGTTAAACGGTAAAGCACTGCGGAATATGTTGGCGCTATGTAAATAAAGATTATTATAGCAAAGACACATTCCCCCACCAGAGACAGGACAGAAATGCTAATGTAGGCAAGATAAGGGGTAACTCACAATGTGTGGGGGCTTCTCATCCATAGAGGGGTCACTCACAGTGTGTGGGGGCTTCTCATCCATGGAGGGGATCACTCACAATGTGAGGGGTCTCCTCATCCATGGAGGGGATCACTCACAATCTGAGGGGGCTTCTCATCCATGGAGATCACACACAATGTCTGGGGTCTTCTCATCCATGGAGGGGATCACTCACAATGTGTGGGGGCTTCTCATCAATGGAGGGGATCACACACAATGTGCGGGGGCTTCTCATCCATGGAGGGGATCACTCACAATGTGCGGGGGCTTCTCATCCATGGAGGGGATCACACACAATGTGAGGGGGCTTCTCATCCATGGATGGGATCGCTCACAATGTGCGCGGGTTTCTCATCCATGGAGGGGATCACTCACAATGTGTGGGGGCTTCTCATCCATGGAGGGGCTCACTCACAATGTGTGGGGGCTTCTCATCCATGGTGGGGATCACACACAATGTGCGGGGGCTTCTCATCCATGGAGGGGATCACACACAATGTGCGGGGGCTTCTCATCCATGGATGGGATCACACACAATGTGCGGGGGCTTCTCATCCATGTAGGGGATCACACACAATGTGTGGGGGATTCTCATCCATGTTGGGGATCACTCACAATGTGCGGGGGCTTCTCATCCATGGAGGGGATCACTCACAATGTGCTGGGGATTCTCATCCATAGAGTGGGTCACTCACAATGTGTGGGGGCTTCTCATCCATGGAGGGGGTCACTCACAATGTGTGGAGGCTTGTCATCCATGGAGGGCATCATTCACAATGTGTGGGGGCTTCTCATCCATGGAGGGGATCACTCACAATGTGAGGGGGCTTCTCATCCATGGAGGGAATTACTCACAATGTGCGGGGGCTTCTCATCCATGGAGGGGATCACACACAATGTGAGGGGGCTTCTCATCCATGGATGGGATCGCTCACAATGTGCGCGGGTTTCTCATCCATGGAGGGGATCACTCACAATGTGTGGGGGCTTCTCATCCATGGAGGGGCTCACTCACAATGTGTGGGGGCTTCTCATCCATGGTGGGGATCACACACAATGTGCGGGGGCTTCTCATCCATGGAGGGGATCACACACAATGTGCGGGGGCTTCTCATCCATGGATGGGATCACACACAATGTGCGGGGGCTTCTCATCCATGTAGGGGATCACACACAATGTGTGGGGGATTCTCATCCATGTTGGGGATCACTCACAATGTGCGGGGGCTTCTCATCCATGGAGGGGATCACTCACAATGTGCTGGGGATTCTCATCCATAGAGTGGGTCACTCACAATGTGTGGGGGCTTCTCATCCATGGAGGGGGTCACTCACAATGTGTGGAGGCTTGTCATCCATGGAGGGCATCATTCACAATGTGTGGGGGCTTCTCATCCATGGAGGGGATCACTCACAATGTGAGGGGGCTTCTCATCCATGGAGGGAATTACTCACAATGTGAGGGGGCTTCTCATCCATGGAGGGGGTCACTCACAAGCTGTTGGGGCTTCTCATCCATGGAGGGGATCACTCAATGTGTGTGGGCTTCTCATCCATGGAGGGGATCACTCACAATGTTTGTGGGCTTCTCTTCCTTGGAGGGGGTCACTCACAATGTGTGGGGGCTTCTCATCCATGGAGTGGATCACTCACAATGTGCGGGGGCTTCTCATCCATGGAGGGGGTCACTCACAATCTGTTGGGGCTTCTCTCCATGGAGGGGATCACTCACAATGTGTGGGGGCTTCTCATCCATGGAGGGGATCACTCACAATGTTTGGGGGCTTCTCTTCCTTGGAGGGGGTCACTCACAATGTGTGGGGGCTTCTCATCCATGAGGGGGTCACTCACAATGTGTGGAGGCTGCTCATCCATGGAGGGCATCACTCACAATGTGTGGGGGCTTCTCATCCATGGATGGGATCACTCACAATGTGCGGGGGCTTCTTATCCATGGAGGGGGTCACTCACAATCTGTTGGGGCTTCTCATCCATGGAGGGGATCACTCACAATGTGCAGGGCCTTCTCATCCATGGAGGGGATCACACACAACGTGCCGGGGCGTGTCATCCATGGAGGGGATCATTCACAGTGTGCGGGAGCTTCTCATCCATGGAGGGGATCACGCACAATGTGTGGGGCTTCTCTTCCATTGAGGGAGTCACACACAATGGGCGGGGGCTTCTCATCCATGGAGGTGTCAATCACAATGTGTTGGGGCTTCTCATCCATGGAGGGGGATCACTCACAATGTGCAGGGGCTTCTCATCCATGGAGGGAGTCACTCCAATGTGTGGAGGCTTCTCATCCATGGAGGGGATGACTCACAATGTGTGGGGGCTTCTCATCCATGGAGGGGATCACTCACAATGTGTGGGGGCTTCTGATAAATGGAGGGGGATCACACACAATGTGTGGGGGCTTCTCTTCCATGGATGGGGTCACACACAATGTGCAGGGGCTTCGCATCCATGGAGGGGTCACTCACAATGTGTTGGGGCTCCTCATCCATGGAGGGGATCACTCACAATGTGTGGGGGCTTCTAATCTATGGAGGGCATCACTCCAATGTGTGGGGGCTTCTCATCCATGGAGGGGATCACTCACAATCTGCGGGGGCTTCTCATCCATGGAGGGGATCACACACAATGTGCGGGGGCTTCTCATCCATGAAGGGGATCACTCACAATGTGCGGGGGCTTCTCATCCATGAAGGGAATCACTCACAATGTGTGGGGGCTTCCCTTCCATGGAGGGGATCACACACAATGTGTGGGGGCTTCTCATCCATGGAGGGGATCACTCACAATGTGTAGGGGCTTCTCATCCATGGAGGAGATCACACACAATGTGTGGGGGCTTCTCATCCATGGAGGGGATCACAAACGATGTGTGGGGGCTTCTCTTCCATGGAGGGGATCACTCACTATGTGCGGGGGCTTCTCATCCATGGAGGGGATCACTCACAATGTGTGGGGGCTTCTCATCCATGGAGGGAGACTCACAATGTGCAGGGCTTCTCAGCCATGGAGGGGATCACTCACAATGTGAGGGGGCTTCTCATCCATGGAGGGGATCACTCACAATGTGCGGGGGCTTCTCATCCATGGAGGGGGTCACTCACAATCTGTTGGGGCTTCTCATCCATGGAGGGGATCACTCACAATGTGCAGGGCCTTTACATCCATGGAGGGGATCACTCACAATGTGTTGGGGCTTCTCATCCGTGGAGGGGATCACACATAATGTGTGCGGGCTTCTCTTCCATGGAGGGGATCACTCACAATGTGTGTGGGCTTCTCATTCATGGAGGGGATCACTCACAATGTGCGGGGGCTTCTCATCCATTGAGGGGATCACTCACAATGTGGGGGGGCTTTTCATCCATGGAGCGGGTCACGCACAATGTGTAGGGGCTTCTTATCCATGGAGGGGATCACTCACAATGTGTTGGGGCTTCTCATCCATGGAGGGGATCACTCACAATGTGCGGAGGCTTCTAATCCAAGGAGGGGATCACTCACAATGTGCAGGGGCTTCTCATCCATGGAGGGGATCACTCACAATGTGCGGGGGCTTCTCATCCATGGAGGGGGTCACTCACAATCTGTTGGGGCTTCTCATCCATGGAGGGGATCACTCACAATGTGCAGGGCCTTCACATCCATGGAGGGGATCACTCACAATTTGTGGGGGCTTCTCATCCATGGAGGGGATCACTCACAATGTGCGGGGGCTTTTCATCCATGCAGGGGATCACTCACAATGTGTGGGGGCTTCTCATACATGGAGGGGGTCACTTAATGTGTGGGGGCTTCTCATCCATGGAGGGGATCACTCACAATGTGCGGGTGCTTCTCATCCATGGAGGGGATCACTCACAATGTGCGGAGGCTTCTAATCCAAGGAGGGGATCACTCACAATGTGCGGGGGCTTCTCATCCATGGAGGGGATCACTCGCAATGTGCGGGGGCTTCTCATCCATGGAGGGGATCACACGCAATGTGCGGGGGCTTCTCATCCATTGAGGGGATCACACACAATTGCGGGGGCTTCTCATCCATGGATATCACTCACAATGTGTGGCGGCTTATCATCCATGGAAGGGAACACTCACAATGTGAGTGGGGCTTCTCATCCATGGAGAGGATCACTCACAATGTGCGGGGGCTTCTAATCCAAGGAGGGGATCACTCACAATGTGTGGGGGCTTCTCATCCATGGAGGGGATCACTCACAATGTGTGGGGGCTTCTCATCCATGGACGGGATCACACACAATGTGTGGGCTTGTCATCCATGGAGAGGGTAGGTTGTGACCCTCCAGTCACCTGGCCTAGTGCCTCAATGGACTGTCAGCTTCCTAAGCTTGTCATTATCTCCTCTCTGTGCGTGCCCGCCAAAAGCGAGGTGCCACATGTGGGGGTAATCGGCCCTAGAAGCCCCAATGTTGCAGCTGCTCTAATCTTGGTGAGTCAGTGGAAGAGTGAGATGCTGTAATTTTGCATCATCTTGGGTATTTTGCTGGGTTTGTTCTATATGTTATTGTCAGTTTGGTGATTCAATATATTGCCATACTGTTTTACCCTCACCCTGTGTTATCTGAGTATTCTGCCCACAGGAAAGGAGTGCGGGCATTCAGTGGGATGAGCCTTGATCCATGCGGTCTCAGGCGAGTGGATGAAAGCACCCACTGACCCTTGTGTCTTCATAGTGGCATATGCCCTCTCCCAGTCCAACAGCTTCCAGGACAGATAGGCTATAGGAGGCTCCTGACAGGCAGCCGCACTTGGCAAAGTACAGCTCCCAGTCCGGTACCGATGAATCCGTTTAGGCAATGAACTGGCGACGGAAGTTGGGAGCAGTCAGGACTGGGTTAGCTGGGTTTTCAACTGGAGGAATGCAAACAAATTCTGGGCTCCAGATGAGGCTGTGGGTATATCTTTTGGTGGTGAGGTCAGTGAGGGGCTTTGCTGTGCTGTAATTGGGAATAAACTTTTGCTGTCCCTAGGAATGCACAGACATATCTTTGGTTGACTGGGAAGGGCCACTGGGTAATGACTTTTGTGGGTTCTGGAAAAATGCACCCACTTCCCACCCAATGTCCCAGGTATATCACCATCCAGTCTGGCACTTGTCGGGTTGGATGGGGAGCTGGAGCTTGGCTACCCTCTGCAGCACCTGGGACATGTGCTGAAGATGGCAATGCCAATCAGGTAGGCCCTGGCATACCCCTGACATCCCTTTACTAACAGGTCCACCATCCTTTGGAAAGTAGCCGTGGCGTTCTTAATCCTAAGTGTCATTCTCGGGAACTCATAAAGGCCAAAAGTGATGAACGTGTACTTCTCTTGAGCCTCTTTGGTGAGTGGGCTTTGCCAGTATCCCTTGAGATCAATGGTAGATAGGGACAGACACCCTCCTAACCTGTCCAGTAGTTTATCTACCTAAGGCATGAGGTAGTCTGTAACCGTGACCTCATTGAGTCACTTATAGGCCACACAGAAGAGAGTGCTCCTGTTTTTGGCACCAACACTACACTGGCAGCCTCTGGTGTTACAACTGTTGCCGGAATACGTGGGTCAGGGGCTCCTTCCCTGTCCCTAATGATAGAGGCACCCTAACTATTCCTGCTCCTCGAATTACTTCGGATGGTGAAGATGCCAGGGCCACGTTCCACGTACCTTGCTGAACCTCTGACTCATCCCTATATCTATCCCCCACCCAGGGAAGTGGGGAGTAATAGTGTATGTGTATACGTAAACCAGACAAACAAGGAAGGACATAGAGGGATAAAGGAAAAATATGAAATCACAGATAACAAAGGGGAACACTGGGGAGAAAATAAATGTAAACCAAAATAGGAGATGAAGAGGATTTGCACTCAGGCAAAAATTCCAAGCAGCTGTCACAGAACAATACTCCAAATGCTTCTACCAACAACCAATGCCTCCACTCCACACTAGGCAGTACAAGACTTATCACTGGTAATCCAGATTGACAGAGGTGAGTATATATAGGAGATACATTATATGATATATCTCCTATATATACTCATATGTATAGGAGATATATCAGATAAACTGGATTACTTACCGGTAATGCTCTTTTATAGAGTCCACAACAGCACCCACCGAGAGAGGGGATCCACCCCTGGGAACAGGAAACCTGGAGAGATAAAAGGGGCGGTCCTCCTCACTCCCACAGTTCGATTAGAGAATGAGAGGAACCGCCCACTACAGTTTTAGTAGGCTATCAAAATATTTCTATCTGTATTCAGTCAAATCAATACAACCTAATTATATGCACCATTCACCACTACAAGTGAACTATGTGTAACCACCATTAGGGAGGGAAGTGAGCTGGTGCTGTCGTGGACTCTATAAAAGAGCATTAAGTAATCCATTTTTTTCTCTTCGCCACGACAGCACCCACTGAGAGATTTCCAGAGACAATCACCTGGGGGGACCACCGTGTCAAGAATTGATCTTCCAAAAACTAAGTTGGTAGAGGATAAGTCATCTGTAGTGACTGTAAAAAGTGGAAGGCGAAGACCAAGTTGCAGCCTTACATATGAGTTCAATGGGGACATCGGCTCTTTCAGCCCAGGATAATGGAAGTGCTTTCACACCCTGCGGCAGGTTCTCCCCTTTCGTTGAGAACGCCAGACTAATTGCGTCTCTAATCCCAATCAATTAGCGTACCTTTCGTGATTCCAGATCCCTTCTTGTAGCCCTGGAAGGAGATAAAGAGAGCCCTGCTCTGCCTAAAGGGTCTAGTCCTATCTAAATATGTTAGGATGGCCCTTTTCACATCCAGTGTGTGAAATCTTTCTTCCTCCTGATTCATGGGGTTATTATAAAAGGAGAGAAGAAAAATCTCTTGAGATCTATGGATTCTAGTAGACACTTTAGGCAGGTAAGAAGGGTCTGTTTTCAGAACTATCATATCTTGAAATATTGATAGAAAGGGGGATCTATCGACAAGGCCTGTATGTCACTTACCCTTCTTGCCGACACTAGGGCCACTAATAAGGCCATTTTAAAGGAAACATTTTATCGGGACTGAGTGTAGTGGTTCAAATGGGGCTCCTGTCAAAGCATCTAGTACTAAGTTGAGATCCCAAGGCGGTATTTGAGGAATATGCACTGGGTCTGCCCTTTGACATGCTGAAACGAAGCGAGCTACTCATTTGTCCCCCGCAACATTGTAATTATATAAGGCTCTTAGAGCCAATATTTGAACTTTCAAGGTGTTGACCGAAAGATCTAACTCACACGCCTTCTGTAGGAACTCTAAAATAGCAGGAATGGGTACTTCTTTGGAAAGGGCCGCTGAATGGAAACTAAGAAATTTTCTCCATACTCTTACATAAATTTTGGTGGTGGCCTCTTTCCTACTTTGTATCAATTAGATTTTCCGAGAAACCTTAGTCTTAGTACTTGCCTCTCAAATTCCAGGCTGTCAGCCGCAAGCCCTTCACCTGAGGGTGGTAGAAGGCGCCCTGAGACAGCAGGTCTCGATCCCAAGGGAGAATCCACGGGTCTCAGATTGACATGGCTCTGAGCCAAGAAAACCATGGTCTCTTGGGCCAAAACGGGGCTATTAGAAATACATTCGCCCCTTCTTCCCTTATCTTCCTGATGACTACTGGAAAGATTATCATTAGATGAAATGCATACGCCCGATGAAAAGTCCATGGGGACTGAAGGGAGTCGAGAACATCTGGGTTGTCCGTCGTGTATAATGAAGCGAACCTTTTGACTTGTCTGTTGTTTCTTGTCACAAAAAGGTCTAGCTCCCGCATGCCCCACATTTCTGTTATCATTGTGAAAATGCAACGGTTGAGTACCCATTCTCCTTGGTGCAGGGTATGGCGGCTGAGGAAATCCACTCTGGAGTTTTCTACTCCCCTGACGTGCAGAGCCGACAAGGACAGATGTTTTTCGGCCATTGTTAGGATTCTGTCCGCAATAGACATGAGAACTCCCGATCTTGTTCCTCCTTGATGATTTATATATTTATATATGATTTATATATGCCACGGATGTCATGTTGTCTGATAGCACCCTTGTATGGGTCCCTCGCAACTGTGGTAGAAATTTACATATGGCATGATAAATGGCTTTTATATCCCTTACATTTGAGGAGTCATCTGCTTCACTGATAAGACCACTGCCCCTGAACTACATGTTCTCCCAGGTGTGCTCCCTACCCCATAGGACGTCAGTAAAAATTATTTTTGAGGGTTTTATTACCCATGGAACTACTCCTGAGAGATGGTTGGGTTCTAGCCACCAAGTCAGAGATTCAATTACTTCTGCTGCTAGGGACATTAAGTCCTCCAAACAACCCTGTAACCTTCCTTCTTCCTGCGGGATGGCGCTCTGTAGCTGTCTAGTATGGAACTGAGCCCATGGGACTGCCGGGACATATGATGCTAGAGAGCCAAGAAGAGACATACCCTCTCTAAGGGATATTGTAGGGTTGTTAATTGCTGGACATACTTTATTAATTATTGTTAATTTTTTTGCTTCTGGAAGAAGGCACCTCTGACTTACGGAGTCCGGAAGAGGGCCCAGGAATGTTTGGCAGGTTATCGGGCACAGCCTGGATTTTACCCAATTGATTAGCCATCCCAAATCCTGTAAGGATGAGATTACATCAACTAGATGTTGTTGGCACTGTAAAGCAGAATTTCCTACCACCAGTAGGTCATCCAGGTATGGGATTATAAGTGTCTTTTAATCTCAAATACAACATCACCTCGGACATTAATTTGGTGAAGACCCAGGGAGCCAGGGACAGCCCGAAGGACATTGCTGCGTACTGGAGATGACAGACTTGACCTTCCATCACGACCGCCACACGGAGGTATTGTTGATGCCCAATATATATTGGTAGATGGTAATACGCATCTTTGAGATCCAGGACCGACATAAAGCACCTGGGAAATAAAAGTTTCATGGCTGAACGGATGGACTCCATCTTGAAGGTTTGGTTTTCTAAAAAGGTATTTAGTTTCCTCAGATTTATTATGGTTCTATAAGAACCATCTGGCTTAGACACAAGAAATAGAGGGGAGTAGAACCCCTTCCCTCTTTGGTCTGCCGGAACCTCTACTAGAACTCGTTTGCATAACAGACTTCTTATTTCCAACTCCAAAGCCCCCTGTTGAGATTGGGAGTTTAGAGAAGTCAATAGGAAGGTGTCTGGAGGGACCCGGGTAAATCTTAACTTTAAGCCAGATGTCACAAGGCTAATGGCCCATGAGTTGGATGTGATCCCCCTCCACTGTTGGCAGAGATAGTCTGCCACCCACCGACACGTCAGAATTAACGTGACTTATCTTCAGTTCTGAAGGGACGTCTGCCGAACAGGGCACCCTTTTGTTTGGTTTCTTTGTGGGGCCAGCGGTCCTGGTTTCCATAGTCATTCCTCCTGCTAAATGAAGGTTTTCGGAAGGCTTTCGAATAGGATGGAATATAAGTATTAAGGAATCCCTTCTTCCTTTCACCCGCCTTGGTAAGAATCTCATCCAATTCTGTGCCAAACAGGTACTCACCCTGGCATGGTAGGCAGCAGAATTTAGATTTGGTCTGCGCGTCACCCTTCCATCCTTTCCAACCATAGGGCCCGACCAGCTGCGTTGGTTAACCTAGCAGACTTGGCCGCTAGGCCTATAGATTCAGCTGAGTCGTCCGCCAAGAAGGCTGCCGCGCCTCTGATCAGAGGGATGGAGGATATTTATCTCTGGATAGGCCACCTTTTATGCTATCTTCCAGATCGCTTAACCACACTAACATGTAGCCGATATGGCTGGCTTAAATGCTCCTGTACATGATTCCCAAGATCTTTTTAGAAGCGTGTATGCTTTACGGTTTAGGGGGTCCCTGAGTCTTCTACTGGTAACAAGGATCGTCTTGAGGTGGAGGCTACGGCTGCATCCACTTTGGGGGCTTTTATCCACGTAGACAGATCTTCGTCATCAAAGGGATAAGGTCTTTTAGATGTTATGGGAAGGTCTTTTTGTCCTTGTCTCTCCTATTCCTTTTTAACTAACTCTTTTATTGCTGTAATCACTGGGAATGCTTGTCTCTTATTCTCAGAGAGTCCTGCAAACATAATGTCCTGAGGGGTTTTGGGGTCTTTAGCGTCCGTAAGCCCCATGGTTTTCCAAACCGACCTGACAAGATTATTAATACTATTGGTTGGAAAACATGTATATTGCTCTCCCTCTGAAGAAAAATATTCTCGGGAGGAATCGGAGTCTCTTTCGTTGAAATCCGAGGAACGTTCTGATCCCGGGGAGTCATATTCTTTATTTGGCCTTAGTTCTCTAACACTACTCAAACCTCTTAAGGCATGCAACTCTTCCCTGATCATCAGCCTAATATCCTCTGTTCTTACTGAGGACTCTTCCTGCAGGGTATGTCCGATGCATATTTGACATAACCTTTTGGGATAGCTGTCCGAAAGGGGCTGGTAACACAGGGCGCATTCTTTATGCTCGGACTTTTTGCTTCTTTTTACCTAGGGGTATACAGAAAGAAGGGGGCTATCAGCTTAATAGGTGTGATAAATAATACTCACCAGTGAAGCTTTTATCGACATGGTACCGGTTGCGGAGGTGAAGGCACAGGCTGAGATGTGGAGTGACCAGATTTCTTGTCTTTTCCACTTTTGATCGAGGACCTGCTCTGTTTAGAACGTCCACTGCCTCTTCTGGGGCTGCTGTGTGCTGACACTGCTGTATCTTCCAGAGGGAGCAAAGCAGTATCTTTAGGGGATGCCATTGTTGCACGCCGGTAGGGCTCTGGCCAGTGTTTTTATGCAGGTTTTTTTCCCCCTTAACGCCAGTACCTCAACCACCATTTTTTTTTCTTCTTTACCCGGAAGTGTGCTCACTACTTCCGGGTCTGGCCATGCTGTGTACGCCTGCGCAGCCTCTTGCCTCCTCGGTACCCCCCGGAAGTTAGCCTGAACACTTCCGGGGGAGCGCACTTCTGGGGACTCCACACACGTGCGCGCCGGAAGTATCACATCGGCGGCGCACCTTTGGGGACCGCATTTTTTACCTTCCTCGTCGATTCGTGTGCAGCTGCGGACAAGCGCCGGCCCATCCTGCCGCGCTCTCCCCGTGAGCCAGGGCAGCCAACCCGGTTCCTGGCCTCACTGCATCCTGTTAGCTGAGAGGGTAGCTGGACACACGAGTCCTCCGATGTTGCTTCTGGTGCTGGAGCCCCTGCCGTTCTCTCAGCAACCGCACAGGTGGCATCCTCTTGCGAGTTTCTCTCCACAGGTTCCCTTAGGAACAGGAAACCAACTGCGGGAGCGAGGGGGACCGCCCCTTGTATCTCTCCGTAGGTTTCCTGTTCCTAGGGGTGGATCCCCGCTCTCAGTTGGTGCTGTCGTGGCGAAGAGAAAAAAATCAGATGCTGCAGTCTCCTGGCCCTCTGTTGCAGTGAACCCATGACACACCGGCTATGGGACGGAACTATGACCATCATATTCAACATGTCATCCAGCTTCCGGTAGAAGGGTTGTCTGAGTGCCATGGCTATGTGTTCTGGTGGGACAATATCTGGGTTGACCAGGGTGATTGAAGACCCAACTCAGGGTCCCGAAGTCCTTGAATGTCACAGACATTGACCGGCTGGATGTGACAATGGAGGATGGCTGGTGTAGAGTAGCCAACCCACCGTAGAGTGTGGACAGGATATATCACTTTCGCAGCTGTGGAGAGGCCATCCATGAGCCCACTTTGGCCTCTCCCTGGTCGGTTCACCAGTCCAACTGCACACGTGCAAGAGGGATGTCCAAAACCTCCAACCAGGGAGATGGTCACTTGGCGGCCTGGTAAATTGTCTTCTGGTGGGACAATATCTGGGTTGACAAGGGTGATTGAAGACCCAACTCAGTGTCACAAAATCATTAAATGTCAGACGTTGATATCACTTTCTCTGCTGTTGGTGTATCCTGGGGGGTGTCATCCCTCAGACCCTGATGGCTTGTCTTGGCAAACATTGACTGACTGGGCCTGCATACAGGCTCCCGGCCTGGGGCCTGTGACGACACAGCATTTTCTCTTAATTGACCAGATGACTAGTTTCAGTATGCCAGGAGGAATAGACTGTTATCTATGTGTTGACTTTTGATTATATGTGCTTGTTCTTTAGTTTGTCAAGAAAACAGACTTTTGTTTGTATAAGCCTGTAATATTGACTTTGAAGTTGATGTTTGTTGTAACATACTATGCTGTTATCCTGGATGACAGAGACGCAGGGTAATTGAACAATGATGTTTGCTGATCAGTTGATTACACATTGTCCAAGCCAGATAGCTTGTTGACTTGCAAAACAGATGAGTAAATAGTCAAACAATGCGAGTTAACTTCATCACATCTTTCTCTTGACCTCTGGATGCTAGCGGGATGGACAAGAGATGTGAGCTATATAAGTTGGACATGACTAACAATAAAACAGTGGGTACGCAAAGTATTCAGACCCCTTTAAAATTTTTCACTCTGTTTCATTCCAACCATTTGGTAAATTCAGAAAAGTTCATTTTTTTCTCATTAATGTACACTTGTGCACCCCATCTTGACTGAAAAAATCAAATGTAGAAATTTTTGAAAATTTATTAAAAAAGAAAAACTGAAACATCACATGGTCATAAGTATTCAGACCGTTTGCTCAGATACTCATATTTAAGTCACATGCTGTCCTTTTCCTTGTAATCCTCCTTGAGATGATTCTAATCCTTCATTGGAGTCCAGCGGTCTTTAATTAAACTGATAGGACTTGATTTGTAAAGGCGCACAGCCTCACAGTGCATGTCAGACCAAATTAGAATCATGAGGTCAAAGTAACTGGCCAAGGTGCTCAGAGACAGAATTTTGGCAAGGTTACAAAAGAATTTCTGCAGTACTCAAGGCTCCTAATAGCACAGTGGCCTCCATAATCCTTAAATGGAAGAAGTTTGGGACCACCAGAAGTCTTCCTAGACCTGGCCGTCCAGCCAAATTGAGCAATCATGGGAGAAGAACCTTGGTGAGAGAGGTAAAGAACCCCAAGATCACTGTGGCCGAGCTCCTCGGATGCATTAGGGAGATGGAAGAAGTTCCACAAAGTCTACTATCACTGCATCCCTCCACCAGTCAGGCTTTTATGGCAGAGTGGCCCGACGGAAGTCTCTCCTCAGTGCCAGACATATGAAAGCCCGCAGTTTGCTAAAAAAAACACATGAAGGACTCCCAGACAATGAGAAATAAGATTCTCTGGCCTGATGGGAAGACAGAACTTTTTGGTGATAATGCTAAGCAGTGTGTGGAGAAAACCAGGCACTGCTCATCATCTGCCCAATACAATCCCAACAGTGAAACATGGTGGTGGCAGCATCATGCTATGAGGTTGTTTTTCAGCTGCAGGGACAGGACGTCGGGTTGCCATTGAAGGAAACATGAATGCGACCAAGTACAGAGATATCCTGGATGAAAACCTTCCAGAGTGCTCTGGACCTCAGGCTTAGCTGAAGGTTCACCTTCCAACAAGACAATGACCCTAAGCACACAGCTAAAATAACAAAGGTGTGGCTTCAGAACATCTCTGTGACCATTCTTGACTCGCCCAGCCAGAGCCCTCACCTAAACCCAATTGAGCATCTCTGGAGAGACCTGAAAATGGCTGTCCACCAACATTCACCATCCGACCTGACAGAACTGGAGAGGATCTGCAAGGAGGAATGGCAGAGGATCCTCAAATCCAGGTGTGAAAAATTGTTGCATCATTCCCAAGAAGACTCATGGCTGTACTAGCTCAAAAGGTGCTTCTCCTCAATACTGAGCAAAGGGGCTGAATACTTATGACCATGTGAGATTTCAGTTTTTCTTTTTTAATAAATTTGCAAAAATTTCTACGTTTTTTTCCAGTCAAGATGGGGTGAAGAGTGAACATTAATGAGTAAAAATGAACTTTTTTGAATTTACCAAATGGCTGCAATGAAACAAAGAGTGAAAAATTTAAAGGACTCTGAATACTTTACGTATTCACTGTAGATCCAGATATCCATACGTCCAAGACACCCATAGATCCAAAGAACCAGAGACTCTTATCAATACAGCAGCCAAGACATAATGGCTCCATCATGAGGGACACAGATTTGACATTCTACAGGATGTCAACTTAGGGGACCATGGCCCAGGCTGAAAGAATAAAGATCTGCTTTATTGACCATCACTGAACCCATGGATACGTTTAGGGTAGTCAGGATTTGGACCCACCGGTCACCTGAGCCCCATGGATACGTTTGTGAAAGCCAGCAATGGGACCCACTGGTCACCTGGCTCCATGGAGATGTTCCGAGAAGCCAGGTTGCGACCCTCCGCTCACCTGGCCTTTTACCACAGTGGACTTTCAGCTTCTTAAGCTTGTCGCTACCTCTTCTCTGTGCGAAGGAAAAGGTGAGGTAGTTGGCCCTGGAAGCTCTGAAGACACCTCTTATCTGATTCTGGTGAGTCAGCGTAAGGGTGAGACTGTAATTTGCACCATCTTGGGTTTAGAATCATAGAATCATAGAATCGTAGAGTTGGAAGGGACCTCCTGGGCCATCTGGTCCAACCCCCTGCTCAAAGCAGGATTCTCTAAATCATCCCAGTCAAATGTCTGTCCAGCCTCTGTTTGATGACTTCCATTGAAGGAGAACTCACCACTTCTCGTGGCAGCCTGTTCCACTCATTGATCACTCTGTCAAAAAGTTTTTTCTAATATCTAATCTGTGTCTCCTCCCATTCAGTTTCATCCCATTGCTTCTAGTCTTTCCTTGTGCAAATGAGAATAAAGTTGATCCTTCTACAATGTGACAGCCCTTTAGATATTTGTAGACAGCTATTAAGTCTCCTCTCAGTCTTCTCTTTTGCAAACTAAACATTCCCAAATCCTGCAACCTTTCCTCATAAGACAGGGTTTGCAGACCGGTCACCATTCTGGTCGCTCTTTTCTGAACTTGCTCCAGTTTGTTGATGTCTTTTTTAAAATGTGGTGCCCAAAACTGGACACAATATTCCAGATGAGGTCTGACCAAAGAGGAGTAGAGGGAAATAATGACTTCACGTGATCTAGACTGTATGCTTCTGTTAATACATCCTAGAATTGCATTTGCCTTTTTTGCTGCTGCATCACACTGTTGACTCATATTCAGTCTGTGATCTATTAGTATACCCAAGTCTTTTTCACATGTGCTGTCACTTAGCCCTATTCCTCCCATTCTGTATATGCTTTTTTCATTTTTATTGCCCAGACGTAGTACTTTGCATTTCTCCCTGTTAAAAACCATTCTGTTAGTTGCTGCCCACTTCTCCAGTTTATTTAAATCTTTTTGAATCCTCTCTCTCTCTTCTCTAGTATTAGCTATCCCTCCTAGCTTTGTGTCATCAGCAAATTTAATCAGTTTACCCTCAATTCCTTCATCTAAATCGTTGATAAAGATGTTGAACAATACAGGGCCCAGGACAGAGCCCTGTGGTACCCCACTTGAGACATTCTTCCAACTGGATGTGCAGCCATTTACGACCACTCTTTGGGTCCGATCACTAAGCCAGTTATGAATCCACCTAACAGTTGCCTTGTCCATTCCATACTTAGTCATTTTTTCAATAAGGATTGTATGAGATACTTTGTCAAATGCTTTGCTGAAGTCAAGATATACTATATCTACAGCATTTCCTTGATCCACCCAATCAGTGATACCGTCATAGAAGGAAATTAAGTTAGTCTGACATGACTTATTAGTTACAAACCCATGCTGACTCTGTTTAATCACTTCATTCTTATCCAGGTATTGACATACATGTTGTTTAATAATTTGTTCAAAGATCTTTCCTGGTATAGAAGTCAGACTCACCGGCCTATAGTTGCCTGGGTCATAGAATCATAGAATCGTAGAGTTGGAAGGGACCTCCTGGGCCATCTGGTCCAACCCCCTGCTCAAAGCAGGATTCGCTAAATCATCCTTCTTCCCCTTTTTGAAGATAGGAACAACATTTGCTCTTCTCCAGTCTTCTGGCACTTCTCCTGTGGGTATTTCATTGGAACTGTTCTACATGTTATTTGCCTGTTTTATGGTTCAATAAAGTATTGCCACACTTTTTATTTTCAACCTGAGTTGTCAGTAGTATTACGCCACGGTAAAAGGAGCGCGGGCGTTCAGTGGGATGATCCCTGGTCCATGTAGTTTCAGGGAGCGTACTAGGGCACCCGCAGACCTCTGTGTCTTCACAGGGTTCAAAACCTGGAGACTATATTTGGTCACATGTCCAAGGCACCTGCACGTATAACAGCGCCATGGGTTGGGTAAATCACGGGTCCTGTTTGTAAACCTTTTTCTTGATGGGCTTTCTGCTGGGTAGAGGGTTAGCCCTACTCGAGTGGCTGGAGTCCACAGGAATCCTTGGTTGTTGGATCTCCTGGGATCGGTGGGTATATTGAGCCTCCAGCTAGGTCGATTGGCTGTAAACTCGTAGACCAAAACAGCTGCTTGCCCTGGATTGTCAGCTTCCGGTCTACCCACTGTCGTATTTATGGAATAATTTTCTCCATAAGTTGCTCAACCACGATCACATCACAAAGGGCAGCAGTGGAGTGGCTAGCTCAACCATTGAGCCAGCGGTTGCAGTGCCATCTTAGTTGACTGCCCAATTCTACATAGAAGGCCCCCTTGGTGAGATGACGCCAGAGGGTCCTTAATAGTCCCACAGTCCTGAGGCCCAAGCGTGTGGACAGCATTCTGGGTCCGGCCACTCAAACTAGTCCTCAGGTATTTGGCCCAATTAGCTGGGGCACCTAGTGCATCAGCATCAGGGTCTCAAAACTTTGCAGGTATTCATCAACTTCGGTGTTGGACTCATTAAAGATGTGCACATCTCTGTAGTGGAGATTATTTCCTTGGTGGTGAGAGCCAGGGCTGGCGGTAGGGGAACTTGAACTCCTAAAATTGATTCGGCAACACAAGCCCTCTCCCCACTTGAGGCTCCGTGCCCCAGTGTGACTAGCAACTCCTGGATTCGGGCTGCTTGGGACTGGGTTGTTAATTCCAGACTGCCACAGGATTCTTGATCTGGCAAGCAGTTCAATTCCTCTGAGTCAACCTAGTCATCCTCCGCGACGTTCTGGGCATCCCAATGGACCAATTCCTGGATCAAATCCGACCAAGTGTTTGTGGTCAGCTATTATGTCCATCAAAGCTGGCATAGCTCCTGCAGTTCTGGTTTCCTGCTGCGGCTATATATCCCACTCCGGTCCTATTAAAGCCGAGCTGGTGGGGTTGGATATGGTGGCATCTGAAACCTGCTTTGTATGCCTTACCTATGGTCTGCTTAGTTTGCCTATATGCCTCACTGGTTGTGGAGCCCTTTGACAGTGTCTATGAACACCAGTCCCCTGCAGTTCCCCTGGCCCAGCCGGGCTTAGTATCCCACTGATTCCACCAAGTGTAGAGACATGAGGGTCAGCAAGTGCTCTCGTCCGCTGGCCTGGCTGTCTTTAGAAAGACCGCATGGACCAGGACTCATCCCACTGAATGTCTGTACTCATTCCCCATGGGCAGAACACTACTCAGACATCACAGGGTGAGGATACCACACTCCAGTAAGACTTTATTGGATCACCAACAGTCAACAACATATAGTACAAATTCCCAGAAAGTACACAAGATGGTACAAAGAGTCTAACCCTTCCACTGGTTCATCGGGGATTAGAACCTCTGCGACCATCCAGAGTCAACTAGCCCAACCAGTAGCACCCCACTTTTGGTGGGCACCAACAGAGAAGAGTTAGCGGCAAGCTTAAGAAGCTGATCAAGCACAGTGAGGAATGTGGCCAGGTGACCTGATTGTCCCAACCTGGGTTTTCCAAATGACTTTGTGGGCTCAGGGTTTTCCAAATGACTTTGTGGGCTCAGTGATGGGCAGTGGAACAGATCTGTATTCCACCAGCTGGAACTATGGTTCCTGGGCCGACGTCCTGTGGAGTCACATGGGCGACAGGAGCAGGGCCCTTTTATATTCCACACCTCTCATTTCAGGGCATTGTCCCACAGGATTGGGTAAGGTTATCCCTTATTGTTCGATTGTTGAAATAGACTGCATATTTGTCCTTCAAGTTGTGCAGACTAGTACACCAAAGGAGGTTGGTGCAATATATAATCAGGAGAGGGAGGACTGGGAGCTTGCATGGCATCCAAATGAAAACCACTTTGGGCTGAGTTCATTAATCCACAGGTGGGTGCATGAATTCGCTGGTGAGCACAGCAGATATCCTCAAGAAGAAGAAAGTTCGTTCAGCACACCGGCATAAATGAAAAAAAAACTTTATTAGGCTAATAGGTGTTTTTTGCATGTTAATATGGCATATTAGCCTAATAAAGTTTTTTTTCATTTATGCCGGGGTCCTGAACGAACTTTCTTCTTCTTGTCAATATATAATCAGCAGGCTTTCCACAGATTAAAATACAACGGTCAACGAACAGTCTCGTATGAAGCAATGGCTCATGTCCCATGACCTACTGAACAAAGAAACAGCATGTTTGATACAATTAAGAATAATTCAACCCCACACAAGGTGCCAGATTGACGCTGTGTCGTCAGAGGTGACCCCACGCCACATAGCAGGCGCAGTAATGGGGGGGCACAATGCCGCATAGCAGGCGCAGTAATAGGGGGCACCGTGCCACAAAGCAGGTGCCGCAATAGGGAACACCTTGCAGCAGGCGCAGTCATTGGGGGCAGGATGACGGCAGGTCAGAGAGAGTGTATAAATTGGGAAAAAATAGAAATATTCTAAATAAAAGTGAAGAGCTGACGATGTCTGGACACTAAACTGCACATACACAAGTGAGTGGGTGGAAGTCATCATTATGGTCTGGGCCAGATGGAAGACAGAATAAACTCCTACAATCAGATATAATGGCGTGGCAGCATTATTCCTGTACACTGGCATCATTGGTGTTTGCTCAGCAGTAGAATATTGAAACATCTATATATTGTGGCATTATTTATAGTGTACGCCTTATTCATGACTAATGTGCCCATGTCGACTTGTGAGCGGGGCCCGTGAGATCATTCGCTAGGGCACGAGGCGTCAGCTTCATCTCTGGTCCAGAGGGTAGAGACGATCACTAGCGGAGGTCAAACCTGGCGCCACACACAGACGATGGACAGAGCTGATGAGCAGTGAGACTGGCAGCGCGGAGTAAGGACACCGGCGCTCATCATCAGCATCACATCCCGTTCTCCCCAAAAACTGAAGACTCCAATATGCAAGACAAATTCAAGAAATTTACAGACAAATCACAAACAGAACAGAAACGACGTTGGATCATCAGCTTCACAAGGTTAAAATGGAGCCGTCTCGTACGAGGCAGATGGCGTGCTGGGGCCCCCAAAGACCGCAATGCTGCGGCGCCACTGACATCAGCCCTTAACTAAAACCACACACCCACAGCGCAGCACAAAGACCCACCTTCAGCATGCACGCAGCCACACACCCGCCCTCCAGCGCACACATACCCGCACACCCGCCCTCCAGCGCACACATACCCGCACACCCGCCCTCCAGCGCACGCAGCCGCATACCCGCCCTCCAGCGCGCACGCAACCGCACACCCGCTCTCCAGCGCACGCAGCCACACACCCGCCCTCCAGCGTGCGCACACCCGCCCTCCAGCGCACGCAGCCACACACCCGCCCTCCAGCACACGCAGCTACACACTCGCCCTCCAGCGCGCACACACCCGCCCTCCAGCGCATGCAGCCACACACCCGCCCTCCAGCGCACGCAGCTACACACTCGCCCTCCAGCGTGCGCACACCTGCCCTCCAGCGCACGCAGCCACACACCCGCCCTCCAGCGCACGCAGCTACACACCCGCCCTCCAGCGCACGCAGCTACACACTCGCCCTCCAGCGCGCACACACCCGCCCTCCAGCGCATGCAGCCACACACCCGCCCTCCAGCGCACGCAGCTACACACTCGCCCTCCAGCGTGCGCACACCCGCCCTCCAGCGCACGCAGCCACACACCCGCCCTCCAGCGCACGCAGCTACACACCCGCCCTCCAGCGCACGCAGCTACACACTCGCCCTCCAGCGTGCACGCAACCAACCGCACACCCGCCCTCCAGGACACATGCAGTCACAAACCCACACTCCAGCACGTATGCAACCACACAACCATGCTTCAGCCGCACACCCACGAACACCCACACCGAAGCACACAGTGTCCCACCCTCCCTCTAGTCACAGGAAAATCTGTCATTAGTTTCTGGACACAGAAGCGGATCCCACTGGATACAAGCCGTGCCTCAATCCTGATCCTGAATGAGGTCAGATACTCAAGTCACATCCAGAGCTGCACTCACAATTCAGGTAAATAGACTAAACACATACAACAAAATGCAGCCGGTAAGTTGTGCAGATACAGGTATAACAATTGAACCACGAAAATAGGACTGCAGCTCTGGCTGTGACCATTGTATAACATAACTGAATGCAGCTCTGGCTGTGACTTGTATAAGGCTAGTTTCACATTAGCGTTTTTTTGCGCAGCGCATCGGGCGCATAAAAAACGCAAAGAAAAACGCAAAACAAACGCGCGTTTTTTTAACGTCATGCGCACGCTGATGTGTAAAAAAAACGCAGCGTTGTTTGCGTTTTACATGCGTTTTTTGCATGCGTTGGCGTTTTTTATGCGCATGCGTTTTTAAGTGTGACGTTTTTTCCATTGTCTAGAGAACATTCTAGACTTGTTTCACTCAAAAACGCATGCGTAAAAAAACGCAACCGTGCGCAAGACCATGCGCACGCATGCGTTACCATAGACTTCAATGTGTTGTTTTTGCGCATTCCGTGCGCAAGCGTGCGCATGCGTTTTTTTGCCGAGACAGGGCGCACCAAAAAATCCAACATGTTGCGTCTGGCGCACCTGGCGCAAAAGACAAAAAAACGCATGCGCACGAAAACGCAAGTGTGCGCAAAAACATGCGCACGTCATGTTAAACATAGGTGCGCAGTGCGCATGCGCACGGGTGCGCACGATGCGCTGCGCACAAAAGCGCAAATGTGAAACCAGCCTAACATAACTGAATGCAGCTCTGGCTGTGACCAGTGTATAACATTACTGAATGCAGCTCTGGCTCTATCTACAGCCAGTGGATATAGAACACATAATACTGGTTGAGGCCATTCAGCCCCGTGCCCCTCTCGGCCGCCCGACACCAGCGACATTTGGCACAGGAGTGTGATCACAGTGCAGCGCCGTGTATTGCACGTTACACAATCGGGGGACACTTAGTTATTGGGGGGTCTGACATAATGAGAACAGCACCCATCGTTCCGCTACAAAACGCCCAGTGTGAGCGACGCCGGGCAATGAGCAAAGTGCATGTGGACCCGGCCCGGATCACGAGATCTCCACCCCGATATCAAGGAGGCCCGAGACCCTGGAGGCGACCTGCAGCGTCCATGTGGGCTTCCAGGGTCCTTGCTCTGAAATTCTGACGCCACCATGGAATGTGGAAACAATAATGGAGGTGTAACGCGCCCCACATATCCCCTCCTGGGGTACGCTCAGCAGAGGCAGTCACGGCAGTCATCATCCCCCCCATGGTGGCATCACACGGACCCTCCTGTCCCCCTCAGCCCTGTGTGTACTCCAGGGCTGAGCTCAGGACATCGGGGTGGACCTTCTGGTGTTTGGTGAGCTCGGACCTCCAGCGGTAGCTCTTGCCACACTCGGTACAGGGGTACGGCCGCTCCCCCGTGTGGGTCTTGACGTGGGTGGTGAGGTGCTGCCGCTGGACGAAGCACTTGCCGCACTGCTTGCACTTATAGGGCCGCTCACCCGTGTGGATGCGCTTGTGGATGAGTAAAGCCGTGCGGCGGCGGAAGATTTTGCCGCACTCGTTACATAAGTTTGTTTTGTCGCCGCCCTGGTGGCTCCTCTGATGCTTCAGCAGATCCGAGCTCCGGGCAAAACGTTTCTCACATTGATTACACGAGAAGAGCTTCTCCCGCGGCAGAGGCCGCTGCTCCAGGAAAGGCAGGCCGGGCCGGAAACCCGGCAGGACATCGCTGGAGGAGTGCGGCTCATCTCCGGGAAAGTCTCTCACCTCACACACCACCTCTGCTCCAAGCGGGAGGGGATCTTTACAGTCCGAGGACATCTCCAGCTCCTCCACAGTCTTCTCCGGGGTCAGCTCCTTCCCATTCTTACTGATCCAGACCTCGCCTGCAGAAAGAAGAACAAAGTCAGGATCAGATTCACCTGAGTGATCCACCCCGGGAACACAAGATCACTGATTGGCAGGTTCCCCAAGAATTCTCTTCCAGTCACCTCCAGAGCTGCACTGACTATTCTGCTGTTACATCAGGACCCCGCCAGTACAGGGATGAAAGCGGCAACAACAAGATCTGCAGCTGTGGATGAGACTAGAGTAGAAGACATGCAGCCACTGAAAGCAGATTTAGAGGTGACTAAAGTCACAGAATAATAACGATCTTCCTTGATTACAACCTGCAATGTCAGACAGCGAGATCTAAGAAATCTGCTGCAGGACCAGATCCCCCCATATGTCAGCCATAACTGTGTGGGGTCAGTAATTAGAGAACGGAGTGCCCCCCCCCGTCACTGACAATGGCGTCACTCACCCAGTGATACTAGCGAGTCGGCGCTCTCCTTCATCATGTTCCGGTACAGCTCCTTCTGCCATTCCTCCAAATCCTTCCAGTCATCCGAGAAACACACAGCGACGTCATCAAAGGTGACCGCAGCCTGGAGAACGAGAAGGACCGCCCACAGTAGCATCACTGCACGTAAAACGAGGACCGCTCATAGTGACATCACTGCACGTAAAACGAGAAGGACCGCCCAGAGTGACATCACTGCGCGTAGAACGAGAAGGACCGCTCAGAGTGACATCACTGCGCGTAGAACGAGAAGGACCGCCCAGAGTGACATCACTGCACGTAAAACGAGGACCACCCACCGTGGCATCACTGCACGTAAAACTAGGACTGCTCACAGTGACATCACTGCGCGTAGAACGAGAAGGACCGCCCAGAGTGACATCACTGCGCGTAGAACGAGAAGGACCGCCCAGAGTGACATCACTGCGCGTAAAACGAGAAGAACCGCCCAGAGTGACATCACTGCGCGTAAAACGAGAAGGACCGCCCAGAGTGACATCACTGCGCGTAAAACGAGAAGGACCGCCCACCGTGGCATCACTGCACGTAAAACTAGGACCGCTCACAGTGACATCACAGCACGTAAAACGAGAAGGACCGCCCACAGTAACATCACTACAACGACACTCATAGAAGCACCCTTAACCAAGTAGCGCCCCTCACCCTCAGAACCTCCAAGCACAGAGTAAAACAGCCCTGGCTCACATCGCAAACTCAACTTCTCCAGCGATGCTCTAGGAGTGCTGAACGCCTATGGAGAAAAACCCGCACACCAGAAGACTTCATCCAATTCAAATTTATGTTAAGAACCTATAACGCTGTCCTTCACCTCGCCAAACAGACCTACTTCACCACCCTGATCTACTCACTAGCCAACAACCCCAAGAAACTTTTTGACACCTTTCACCTCCTCCGGCCAAAAGCACAAGCACTTGGCCCCCTTCTCTTCTCTCTCTACACGGCCCCAATTGGACAGACCATCAGCAGATTTGGCTTTCAGTACCATCTTTATGCTGATGACACACAACTATATGTCATCCCCCGACCTTACTCCCGCTGTACTAAAGAACACCAGTGACTGTCCGCAGTCTCCAATATCATGTCCACTCTCTATCTGACACTCAACCTCTCCAAAACTGAACTTCTTCTGCTCCCACCATCTACTAACCTCCCTAAATCTGACATTTCCCTCTCCATGGGTGGCACCTATAATAACACCCCGGCAGCAGGCGCGCTGTCTGGGTGTTATGTTTGACAAAAAATCGTCCTTCTTAGGGTGCCAACCTCCACAGCAAGGAACGTGTTCAGATAGGATTATTGTAGTTTTTTGTAGGACTTCTTTATGGTCTATAATCTTCTTGTATTGCGGAATTGTTTCAATTCCTTATTCACGGGAACAGGTGTATTTTTAATTTTTTGCTATTAAAGAAATACAAAAATATTTATACCTATTCCTTTGTTCATTCATGAGTTTGTACATATGTTATGTTTGACACCAATCTCTCCTTCACCTCTCATATACAATCTCTTGCCGCTTACACCTAAAGAACATCTCTAGAATCCGCCCTTTTCTCACCATGGAGACAATAAAAACCCTCACTGTCGCCCTGATCCACTCCTGGATTAATGCAACGCTCTATTACCGTATATACTCGCGTATAAGCCGAGATTTTCAGCCCATTTTTTGGGGCTGAAAGTCCCCCTCTCGGCTTATACACGAGTCATATACCGGGGGTTGGCTGGGGAGGGGGAGCGGGGGTGTCGGAGATCATACTCACCCTCTCCTGGCATGTCTCTGCAGCCCCCCGTGCTTATTCCATCTTCTCGGCGCTGTTCTTCCTGCTTTCAGCGGTCACGTGGTACCGCTCATTACCCTCATGAATATGCGCATATGTAATGAGCGGAACCACGTGACCGCAGAAAGCAGGAAGAACAGCGCCGAGAAGATGGAAAAAGCACGGGGGGGCTGCAGAGACATGCCAGGAGAGGCGAGTATAACGGGGGGAGCCATATTCACCTGTCCCCCGTTCCACCGCTGCGCGTCTCTCTGCTGTCTTGCTTCCTTCGGCAGTGACGTTCAGGTTAGAGGGCGCCATGACGTAGTTAGCAGGCGCCCTCTGCCTGAACAGTCACTGCAGAGCCGGCAACGCTGATGAGCAGAAGCTGCAGCAGCGACAAGGTATAGTTTTTTGTTTTTTTTTTAATTGAGGCAGCGGCAGCAGCATTGTAAGGGGCCAATAATCAGCATTGTAATCACTGTGCAGCATTATAAGGGGCCACTAATCACTGTGCAGCATTATAAGGGGCCACTAATCACTGTAGCATTACAAGGGGCCACTAATCACTGCAGCATTACAAGGGGCCACTAATCACTGTGCATTATAAGCAGGGCTGTGGAGTCAGTAAGCCAAACCTGCGACTCAGACTCCTCAATTTCCCTTACACCGACTCCGACTCCAACTCCGACTCCACGACTCCGACTCCCACACATATTGCTTATATTTAAGTGAAAAATTTATTGTAGTACAATGTGAACCTCAGACATTTAATCATTTTTATGATCCAATAATCAAGATATTTAGATAGAACAGAATATATATTGGTGTACTACCCAGTTTTCATTCTTTTTGGTACAGATACGATATGGATAGACAGATATGGATAAATGGATAGATGGAGCAGATTTCTAATCTGCTTTTGCTATTGAAAACATTATCTATGAGCTCAAAAACCTTTCAGGTGCTGCGGTTTTTTAAAAAGATGATCAGCTTTTGCAGCTAAAAAACGTATCCTCAAAAAACGCAGCAAAAACAGTGTGTGTGAATGTAGCCTTAGATCAGGAATAGAACAGCCATTTATAGGACATTTCATAACTTTCCCAAACTCCTATTAAAAAATATTCAGCACATCCTGCATTGAATTACTGTACCCAATTTATTATATATTTTAGGAGTCGGAGTCGGTCCATTTTATACCGACTCCAAGAAAATGAGCACCGACTCCACGACTCCGACTCCACAGCCCTGATTATAAGGGGCCTCTAATCACTGTGCAGCATTACAAGGGGCCACTGTGCAGCATTATAAGGGGCCACAAATCACTGTGCAGCATTATAAGGGGCAGTGACGTTCAGGTCAGAGGGCGCCATGACGTAGTTAGCAGGCGCCCTCTGCCTGAACAGTCACTGCAGAGCCGGCAACGCTGATGAGCAGAAGCTGCAGCAGCGACAAGGTGAGTATAGTTTTTTGTTTTTTTTTAATTGAGGCAGCGGCAGCAGCAGCATTGTAAGGGGCCAATAATCATCGTACAGCATTGTAAGGGGCCACTAATCACTGTGCAGCATTACAAGGGGCCACTAATCACTGTGCAGCATTACAAGGGGCCACTAATCACTGTGCAGCATTACAAGGGGCCACTAATCACTGTGCAGCATTATAAGGGGCCACTAATCACTGTGCAGCATTACAAGGGGCCACTAATCACTGTGCAGCATTATAAGGGGCCACTAGCCACTGTGCAGCACTATAAGGGGCCACCAATAACTGTGCAGCATTATAAGGGGCCACCAATCACTGTGCAGCATTATAAGGGGCCACCAATCACTGTGCAGCATTATAAGGGGCCACCAATCACTGTGCAGCATTATAACGGGCCACTAATCACTGTGCAGCATTATAAGGAGCCACTAATCACTGTACAGCATTATAAGGGGCCACTAATCACTGTGCAGCATTATAAGGGGCCACTGTGCAGCATTAGAAGGGGCCACCAATCACTGTGCAGCATAAGGGGCCACTAATCACTGTGCAGCATTATAAGGGGCCACCAATTACTGTGCAGCATTATAAGGGGCCACCAATCACTGTGCAGCATTACAAGGGGCCAATAATCACTGTGCAGCATATTAAGGGGCCACTAATCACTGTGCAGCATTATAAGGGGCCACCAATCACTGTGCAGCATTATAAGGGGCATATGTTATTATGGAGCATGTTATATGGCCACCATTATTCACTGTGCAACATTATTAGGCATATTTTTGTATGGAGCATCTTATAGAAACCATCATGAACTTTATGGAGCATTATATGGGGCCATCATGAACTTTATGGAGCATCTTATGGGGCCCATTTTATTTTTGAAATTTACCAGTAGCTTCGACATTTTTCACGCTAGGCTTATACGTGGGTCAATAAGCTTTCCCAGTTTTTTGTGACAAAATTAGGGGGTCGGCATATACACGAGTATATACGGTAATTGGCCTCCCCGTTACTCGACTATCCCCTCTCCAGTCCATACTTAATGCAGCGGCCAGGGTCATCCATCTGGCTAATCGGTACTCGGACACGTCCACTCTTCGCCAGTCCTTACATTGGCTGCCCATTCATTATAGGATCCAATTCAAATTACTTGTTCTCAACCACAAAGCTCTCCACAGTGCGGCACCCCCCTACATTTCCTCCCTCATTTCTATCTATCGGCCAAACCAACCACTGCGCTCTGCAAACGACTTTCGACTAACCTCTGCACTAATCTGTTCCTCCCACTCCCGACTCCAAGACTTCTCTCGCACTGCGCCAATCCTCTGGAATGCTCTACCCCAAGATAATTAGGACCATCCACAACTTGCAGTTTTAGACGCTCCCTCAAAACACATTTGTTCAGAGCGGCCTATCACATTCCCTAATCAGTCATTTTATGTGTAAGTGTGCGTGTGTAGCCCATTCACTATCTCCATCTATCCCTCACTCCCTCAAGATGGCTGGACCATCATTGTAAATACACACCTGTACTCTGTATCTCCCCCACCTCATTGTAGATTGTAAGCTCTCACCAGCAGGGGCGGCTGATTGTGCTTTATTTTATTATTGTTAATGTTGTTACTTACGACTGTAGTGTTTGAAACTGTTAAAGTGTAAACTGCTGTGGAATATGTCGGCGCTATATAAATAAAAATTATTAGTATTATTAACTCAACCACAGCAAAAGGCAACCACCTGGCTGACCAGGCGGCAAAATCTGCAGCTTACCAACCAAGAGACAAGCCTGCCGGGGTGGCAGCTGCACAAATGGCGTCCGCCACGGACCCACCTGTGACTTACGACCAATCTCCAGAAGCTACAACAGGCTGGTGCTGAAGAATCCGCCAGATGGGAAGAGAAGGGAGCTGTGCCATCACCAGAAGGACTGTAGCAGAATCAGATGGTAGCTAGGGCTGACTTATGGTGGATGTGTGGAAATGGTGACTTATCCAGTACTGCCAGCGGGATAAGAGGGGACATGTGTTATCGCTAAATTCCGGATATCATTCCAGATTGTGGCTCCAAATACAGACAAGATCCACGAATAAGCAACGGAAAACCAGGGACAGAAGGGTGACACCAGCATTCCTACTTCTTTTGACCCTCACGTGTACATTGACTCTATTGCAGTCCCAAGAGGAGTACCAGACGAGTTCAAAGCCAGAGATCAATCATCAGCGGGATTTCAATCGGTGTTCCCCATCGTTACGTGGACTGGATAAATTATATCTGCTCCAACCACGAGAGATTAGTTACTTGCAGTAGGGATGCCTACTAGGGGATAGCTGAACGGTTGGGTGCCACCCTGACCACGACCTTTCAGAGTAGACTCGGCCTTGATATGAGAGGAGGAGGTATGTAAGATGGTTGGGGCGTCCCAACAACACTGCTCCAGGCGACAGCATAAGTAAAGCCCTGACAGACATCAATGCCCTGTCCAACGAATTAGCTGAAAACTCAGGTGTTGGCAACCTCTTCAGTAAGTGGTTAGAACACACGTTTGGTAAATGGGGACCTCTTCTTAACAGTGCGTGCTTTGGAGATAGTTCTGGTTGCTGCCTCATACCCTGTGTTCGGGGCATTGTTTCCTAATGACGTGAAGTCATTATTTCCCTCTACTCCTCTTTGGTCAGACCTCATCTGGAATATTGTGTCCAGTTTTGGCCCCACATTTTAAAAAAGACATCAACAAACTGGAGCAAGTTCAGAAAAGAGCGACCAGAATGGTGACCGGTCTGCAAACCCTGTCTTATGAGGAAAGGTTGCAGGATTTGGGAATGTTTAGTTTGCAAAAGAGAAGACTGAGAGGAGACTTAATAGCTGTCTACAAATATCTAAAGGGCTGTCACATTGTAGAAGGATCAACTTTATTCTCATTTGCACAAGGAAAGACTAGAAGCAATGGGATGAAACTGAATGGGAAGAGACACAGATTAGATATTAGAAAAAACTTTTTGACAGTTAGAGTGATCAATGAGTGGAACAGGCTGCCACGAGAAGTGGTGAGTTCTCCTTCAATGGAAGTCTTCAAACATAGGCTGGACAGACATCTGACTGGGATGATTTAGCGAATCCTGCTTTGAGCAGGGGGTTGGACCAGATGGCCCAGGAGGTCCCTTCCAACTCTACGATTCTATGATTCTATGATTCTAAGCTATAGACAAGGCCACAGAGACAACACCTGTTGCTGGACTGCACCCTGTGATAGTGAAAGATGGCGACTACTACGGCCAACTGTTGGATTTTAACTCTGAGAAGCGCAGAAACGTGGCACCCGTAGTTTTATTGCTTGTTGTGGCGCATGTGTTTGTGTGTGCTGTCCATCTGATGGTGACAGGCAGACTGATCTGGAGAATCTGGTGAAGTGGTGTTGTTTAACACGACTAAGGTCTCTTTCACACTTCAGTTTTTTGCCACCAGTCACAATCTGGTTACTAGTGAAGGTAGTGGAGCTGGTTATATTGACAGATGGGTCGCGAGTTCTCTTTCCAGGCTCCCTCTGGTGGTTACTGGAGGTGATGGAGCTGATCTAATTAACAGAGGCCTGCCACCTGATAATGAGGAGGATGACTGGATTTAAGACAGCTGACTCCCTCTATCCCTGCTGGTGATTTTTTCCTGCCTCCTGAGGTCTTAGTTTCCAGCTCAGTCCCTGCATGCTCAGCTAAGTGTTCTTTTGCTATTGTTCAAATTTGATCTGGTTTTGTCTAATTCAGTTTTCTGTGGGTCAGCCAGCTCCGGCTGTGCTGAATCTCCATCCTTATGTTACTGCTTGTGCCAGTTTGTTTTTGTCCCTTATTTTATTGTTCTCTTTTTGCTTTGCTTTCAGAATATACCAGAGTGCTGATATAGTGGGCAAAGTCGTGTGACTTCAGTATTTTTCTATCAGAAGTGTTGGGCATTTTTTGCAGAGTTTTTTGCATGATTGCAGACAGAGTCTTTCCTTTCCTGTCCTGTCTAGTTAGTGTGGGCCCCATCGTTTGCTCAGTCTATTTACCTAACTGCGTTTGTATTTTCATCTTGTCTCACCGACAATATATGTTTGGGGGCTATCTATTCCTTTGGGGTCTGCTCTGGGGCAGTTTAGATTTCCCCTTTTCTTGCTTTAGGCTTATTTAGTTCTCCGGCTGTGTCGAGGCGTCTAGGATCATCGTAGGTACGCTCCACGGCTACTGCTAGTTGTGTGGCTAGGATCAGGGGTCTGCAATCCGCTTAGTTACCAACCTCTCTGGTTTTCTGTGGCTTAGCTTGGTCTTGCTTTCCTCCTCGGTGACCCAATCATAACAGAATCACCAGCCTAAACCGCAGATTCTAGGGTACTCAAAAGCAGGAGAGAATTGTAAAAAAAAAAAGTCAATTTTTTTTTTTATATATTTTTTCCTCTTTTTCTCTGGGGCCGTAGGAGGATTTTTTCTTTAATGGAGATTAAGCAATTGTCTGATCATGTTGAGCAGCTCACTGCTGAAGTTCGGGGCATTTCCGCCTATCTCGCTCATTCAATCATCTGCTGTTGAACCAAAAATCCCTACTCCTGATGTGTTTTCTGGGGATCGGTCTAAATTTCTGAATTTTAAAAATAATTGTAAACTATTTCTTGCCTTGAAGCCTAACTCATCGGGGAGCTCTGTGCAGGTTAAAATTGTCATCTCCCTGCTGCGCAGCAATCCCCAGGATTGGGCTTTTTCTCTGACACCTGGAGATCCTATTATGACTAATGTGGACACATTTTTTCAAGCCTTGGGGTTGTTGTATGAAGAACCTAATGCTATTGATTAGGCTGAGAAAACCTTATTGGCATTGAACCAGAATTAGGATTCTGCAAAGTTATACTGTCAAAAATTCCAAAAGTGGGCGGTCCTTACTACATGGAATGACGTTGCCTTAGCAGCTCTCTTTGGCAGAAACCGTAAAAGATGTTATGGTGGGATTTCTTGTTCCCTCTGGTCTTGATGATTCTATGTCATTAGCCATTCAAGTTGATCGGCGTTTACGTGAGCGTAAACCTACACGAGAGACGTTGCCGCCTTTTGAACGAACGTCTGAACCCATGCAATGTGATAGGGTTTTGTCAGGAGTTTAGAAGGCGTAATAAGCTGTGTTTTTTCTGTGGCGACGCCTCTCATATTATTTCTGTCTGCCCTAAACGAGAAAAGAGTTTTGCTCACACATTTGCGGTGGGCAGTGTACAGCCTAAGTTCCTTTTGGCGATTACCCTGATCTGCTCATTGTCTACATTTTCCGCTAAGGCTTTTGTAGATTCAGGAGCAGCTTTGAATCTGATGGATTTAGACTTTGCTAAACGTTGTGGTTCTCCCATGACACCCCTGCGGACTCCTATTCCTTTGAGGAGTATTGATGCTACTCCTTTGGCGGAGAATAAACCCCCGTTTTGGACCCAGGTGATAATGCGGGTCGCCCCGGACCACCAAGAAAATTGTACATTTTTGGTGCTGCACAATTTGCATGATACTATTGTTCTGGGTTTTCCCTGGTTGCAAACTCATAATCCTGTTTTGGATTGGAAATCTGGGTCTGTGGTGAGTTGGGGTTGTTAGTGTGTTCTTAGGGACACTCCTGTTTTCTCCACCTCTTCCCAGTCTCATGATATTCCTGATTATTTGGCTGATTTTTCTGATGTATTTAGTGAGAGTAAGTCTGCGTCTTTGCCTCCTCATAGGAGTTATGACTGTGCAATTGAGTTAATGCCCGGGTGTAAATTTCCCAAGGGTCGGCTTTGCAACTTATCGGTACCTGAACATGATGCTATGCGATCCTATATTAAGGAGTCGTTGGCGAAGGGTCATATTAGACCATCCTCGTCACCTTTAGGTGCTGGTTTTGTCTTTGTCGCCAAGAAAGATGGTTTATTAAGGCCGTGTATTGACTATCGTTCCCTTAACAAAATCACTGTCAAATATCAGTATTCGTTACCCCTGATTTCTGATTTATTTTCCAGAGTTAAAAGTGCCTGCTGGTTTACCAAGCTTGACCTCAGGGGGGCGTATAATCTTATTCGCATCAAGCACGGGGATGAATGGAAGACGGCGTTTAATACTCCGGAGGGACATTTTGAGTACCTGGTGATGCCTTTTGTGCTCACTAATGCCCCTTCTGTCTTCCAATCTTTTATGAACAATATTTTCCGGGACTTTGTGGATAAGTTTTTGATCATTTATCTGGATGATATTTTGATCTTTTCCAGTGATTGGGATTCTCATGTGGAACACGTCCGGACTGTGTTCCGGATTTTGAGGGAAAATTCCCTGTATGTTAAGGAATCGAAGTGCCTCTTTGGTGTACAGAGGATTTCATTTTTGAGATTTTTTTTTTGCCCGTCGGCTATTGAAATGGACCCGGCCAAGGTACAGGCCATTTATGATTGGGTTCAGCCCACTTCTTTGAAGGCCCTCCAGAAGTTTTTGGATTTTGCTAATTTCTATCGTAAATTTATAAGTAATTTTTCTGGTATTGTTAAACCACTGACGATTTGACCAAAAAGGGCGCTGATGTGGTGAATTGGCCTCCAGAGGCAGTCTCGGCATTTCAGAAGCTTAAGCATAGATTCACTTCTGCTCCGGTTCTACGGCAACCTGATGTCTCACTCCCATGTCAGGTGGAGGTACCGTATTTTTCGGACTATAAGACGGACCGGACCATAAGACGCACCCCAATTTTCAGAAGGAAAATAGGGAAAAAAATAATGTGTCGAATGGGGGTCCGTCTTACAGTCCGAATTCAGCGTACCTGGGAAGGGATCCGGCACAGGTGGAGGAGTGTTCACAGGGGTCATTCAGTGGTCCAGGCTCGTGCGGTGGCGGCTCTGTGCTGGGGCAGGTTGGTTGTGCTGGAGCAGCTGGGCTGGGGCAACTCTGCTGGGGCAGCTGTGCTGGGCTAGCTGGGCTGTGCTCCGATGCAGGGGCGGCGGCTCCGCCGGCATTTCCTCCAAGCCCGGAGGTCCCCCCCCGCACATCCCTTGCTGGCCGCCAAGTTGCGGTGGCCTCCGGGAACATGGACGCCGGGAAGATGACCGCCAGTCCGGGGACGGCGCATGCGCAGGTTTAGATCTCGCCCCGAGATCTCGGGGGACGAGATTCAAATCTCGGCAAGGAGATCTCGCCCCCCGAGATCTCGGGACGAGATCTGAACCTGCGCATGCGCCGTCCCCGGACTGGCGGCAATCTTCCCGGCGTCCACCGCAACATGGCCAGCAAGGGATGTGCAGGGGCCTCCGGGCTTGGAGGAAATGCCGGCGGAGCCGCCGCCCCTGCACCGGAGCACAGAAAGCCACTACCCATGCACCGAAGCACAGCCCGCTGCCACCACCGCACTACAGAGCCTCGCGGCACCCGCACCAGCCTCCGGAGGTTAGTATATTTCGACCATAAGACGCACCCCCCACTTTCCCCCAAAATTTTTTGGGGAAAAAGTGCGTCTTATAGTCCGAAAAATACGGTAGATGCTTCTGAGATTGGTGCAGGAGCCGTTTTGTCCCAAAAAGATATGGTGACTTCTAAAATGAATCCCTGTGCCTTCTTTTCTCGAAAATTCTCCTCATCTGAACGTAACTATAACGTGGGGAATCGGGAATTGTTGGCCATGAAATGGGGATTTGAAGAGTGGAGACATTGGTTGGAGGGAGCTAGACATCAAGTTGTGGTCCTCACCGACCACAAGAATTTGATTTATCTTGAATCGGCCAAACGCTTGAATCCTAGACAGGCTAGGTGGGCCTTGTTTCACACACGTTTTAATTTTGTGGTCTCTTTTCTTCCGGGCACACAGAATGTTAAGGAGGACGCCCTTTCTAGGAGTTTCTTTGTGGATTCTCTTAATGTAACCAAGCCTACTACCATTCTAAATAAATGGGTAGTTCTTTCCGCCATCTCACCCGATTTGAGACGAGCCCTGGAGGAATTTCAGGAGGACAAACCTGAACGTTGCCCTATGGGAAAATCGTATGTTCCTGACCAGTGGAGGAAGAGAGTAATGTCTGAAATTCATTGCTCCGTGTTGGCTGGTCATCCAGGTATTTTTGGTACCAGAGATTTGGTGAGTCAGTCTTTTTGGTGGCCGCCTTATCTCGTGATGTCAGGAATTATGTGCAGTCCTGTGGGACTTGTTCTCGGTCTAAACCCTGTTCTCGTTCTAGTGGGTTGTTGATGCCCCTGCCGGTGTCCAAGAGGCCATGGACCCATATCTCAATAGATTTTATTTCTGATCTTCCTGTCTCACAGAGAATGACTGTTATCTTGGTGATTTGTGATAGATTTTCTAAGATGATCCATCTTGTACCACTCCCAAAGTTGCCATCTTCTTCAGAGTTGGTGCCCTTATTTTTACAACAGGTGGTTCGGTTGCACAGGATTCCTGAGAACATTGTGTCGGACAGAGGAGTCCAGTTTGTTTCCAGATTTTGGAGAGCTTTTTGTTCCAAAGTGGGAATTCAGTTATCTATCTCCTCTGCATTTCATCCTCAGACCAATGGGCAGACTGAGAGAACAAACCAGACTTTGGAGTCCTATTTGAGATGTTTTATATCTGCTGATCAGGATGACTGGGTCTCATTTTTGCTCTTGGACGAATTCGCGCTAAACAATAGAGCTGGTTCTGCCACTTTTTCTGTAACTTTGGGTTTCATCCTCGATTTTCTTCAGGGCAAGTGGAATCTTCGACCTGCCCAAGTGTGGACACTGTAGTAGAGAGAATGCAGCAGATTTGTGACCAAGTGGTGGATAAGTTGTCCCTCTCTCAGGAAAAAGTCCCCGGTTTAATGTGGGTGATATGGTTTGGTTGTCGTCAAAGAATATCTCTATGAAGGTTGCGTCTCCAAAGTTCAAGCCAGGATTCATTGGACCTTATAAGATTTTGGCGATCCTTAATCCTGTTTCTTTCCGTTTGGCTCTTCCAGTTACGTTTAAGATCCATAACGTGTTTCATAAATCTCTGTTGAAGAGGTTTGTTGAGCCAGTAGTTCCTATGGAGGCGCCTCCTGACCCCGTATTGGTTAAAGGCAATGTGGAATATGAGGTAGAGAAAATATTGGATTCTCGTTTGGCTAGACGGAGACTCCAGTACTTGGTCAAATGGAAGGGTTATTGCCAGGAGGATAATTCTTGGGTCTCTGCTTCTGACTTTCATGCCGATAGATTGGTTCGTGCTTTTCACTGGGCCCATCCTGATCGGCCTGGTGGCGTGGATGAGGGTTCGTTGACCCCTCCTCAAGGGGGGGGGGGGTACTGTTGTGAATTCGCTTTCTGGCCTACCTCTGGTTACTAGTGAAGGTATTGGAGCTGGATATATTGAGAGAGGGGTCGCGAGTTCTCTTTCCGGGCTCCCTCTGGTGGTTACTGGAGGTAATAGAGCTGATCTAATTAACAGAGGCCTGCCACCTGATAGTGAGGAGGATGACTGGAGATCTGGAGTTTCTGACTGGATTTAAGACAGGAGACTCCCTCTATCCCTGCTGATCTTTTCTTGCCTCCTGAGATCTTAGTTTCCAGCTCAGTCCCTGCATGCTCAGCTAAGTGTTCTTTTGCTATTGTTCTCATTTGATCTAGTTTTGTCTATTTCAGTTTTGTGTGATCAGCCAGCACCGGCTGGGGCAGTGCTGAATTTCTATGCTTATGCTACTGCTTGTGCCAGTTTGTTTTTGTCCCTTATTAGATTGGCCTCTTTTTGATCTGCTTTACGAATATGCCAGAGTGCTGATATAGTGGGCGAAGTCGTGTGACTTCAGTATTTTTCTATCAGACGTGATGGGCATTTTTTGCTGGGTTTTTTGCGTGATTGCAGACAGTATCTTTCCTTTCCTGTCCTGTCTAGTTAGTGCGGGCCCCATCGCTTGCTCAGTCTATTTTCCTACCTGCATTTGTGTTTTCAACTTGTCTCACCAACAATATATGTTTGGGGGCTATCTATTCCTTTGGGGTCTGCTCCGGGGCAATTTAGATTTCCCCTTTCTTGCTTTAGGCTTATTTAGTTCTCCAGCTGTGTCGAGGCGTCTAGGATCATCGTAGGTACGCTCCACAGCTACTGCTAGTTGTGTGGTAGGATCAGGGGTCTGCAATCCGCATAGTTACCAACCTCTCTGGTTTTCTGTGGCTTAGCTTAGTCTTGCTTTCCTCCTCGGTGACCCAATCATAACACCGTTGTTTTTTGAAAAAACCAACGGATCCGGCGTTTTTCATGCTGGATCCGTTTTTTTCTCATAGACTTTTATTAGTGACATATGGCCACACGCGTCATCCGTCATCCGACAGATCCGTCAGAAAATCTCTGTCCGTTGGCAGAAAACATCTCTCTCTCTCTCTCTCCAGAATTGTGTCCCTTTAAAATTCCACCAACTGCTGCTTCGACAGATCCGTAAAAAAAACGGATCCGGTGCATCAGTTTTTTACAATCTGCACAGGATCAGTTTTTTCAACACTTTGACGGATTGTGACTGATTCTAAAAGACTGAAGTGTGAAAGAGGCCTTAGAGATAACACATAATGAAGTGAAAGTAAAGAAAAGCCACACCTAGACCCTAAATCTGGGTGTCCATAGTGTTACCTTTAGCCAATTACTGTAGATGTATGTATGTTAATGCCAGCACATATGTAGAGATAAGTGACATATGGCCCAGACGTCACCTCTCTGCTGTCCAGAATCCCGGAGTGTTTATCAGCCATATCCTCCTCCTCTCACTTCCTCAAACTCAATGTGGACAAATCTGAACTCATCATCTTTCCTCCTTCTCATAGATCTTCCTTACCTGACCTATCACAATTAACGGCATCACGCTTTCCCCCATACCGGAAGCTTGACTCTGCCCTGTCCTTCACATTGCACATCCAAGCTCTCGCCACCTCCTGTTGCCTCCAGCTCAAAAATATTTCCAGAACCCATCCTTTCCTCAACCCTCAATCTACTAAAATGCTTGTGCACGCCCTCATCATCTCCCGCCTTGACTACTGCAACAACCTTTTCTGTGGCTTCACTGCTAACACCCTCGAACCTCTCCAGTCCATCCTTAACTCTACTGCCTAATTCATCTTTCTCCTCGCTACTCCTCCGCTTCTACCCGCTGCAAATCTCTTCACTGGCTCCCATTCCCTCAGCGTATCCAATTCAAATTACTAATACTGACCTACAAGGCCATCCATAACCTGTCTCCTCCATATATCTCTGAACTAATCTCCTGTTATCTTCCCTCACGTAATCTCCGGTCCTCCCAAGACGACCTTCTCTCCGCCATAGTTATTCGCTCCTCACCCAACCGCGTCAAAGATTTCTCCCGAATAGCCCCCATCCTCTAGAATTCTTTGCCCCCAACACGTCCGCCTATCAACCACTCTAGGATCCTTCAGACGGAACCTGAAAACCCACCTCTTCAAGAAAGCCTACAGCCTGCAATGATCCTCGCTGCCTCCTCACCACTACTGGAGCTGCTGCAACCCCCCAACCTACTGTCTCTTCCCCACCATCCTGTAGAATGTAAGCCCACAAGGGCAGGGTCCTCTCTCCCCTCTATATCTGTATGTCATTGTTAGTTTACTGTAAGTGATATCTGTAATTTGTATGTAACCCCTTCTCATGTACAGAACCATGGAACCAATGGTGCTATATAAATAATAATAAAAAAATAACAATAATAATATACCTGTATGTTATCCTCCCTCTATATAGTATATACCTGTATGTTATCCTCCCTCTATATAGTATATACCTGTATGTTATCTCCCCTGTATATAGTATATACCTGTATGTCATCTCCTCCTGTATAAAGTAGATACCTGTATGTCATCTCCCTATATATAGTATATACCTGTATGTTATCTCCCCTGTATATAGTATATACCTGTATGTCATCTCCTCCTGTATATAGTACATACCTGTATGTCATCTCACCTGTATATAGTATATAGTGGAGATAGCAGCGCAATATGTGAGCGAATGTCATAGACTGCGAGAAAGAGAACTATGATATGCCATGGACTTCTTTGGCCCTCACCCTGTATCTGCCCCATGCCCCCCATTCACCTTCCCTATGCCATGGACTTCTATGGCCCCCACCCTGGATCTGCCCTATCCCCCCATCCACCTTCCCTATGCCATGGACTTCTATTGCCAAATCCTGGATCTGCCCCCATCCACCTTTCCTACAGCCCCTACCCAACATCCCTACAGTCCCTATCCCCTTTGGTACACTTGCTTTGGAAAAACTCATGTGTATTTAGTCCTGCCAATAAAGCTTCTTTGAATTTGAATATACCTGTATGTCATCTCCTCCTGTATAAAGTAGATACCTGTATGTCATCTCCCCTGTAAATAGTATATACCTGTATGTCATTTCCTCTGTATATAGTATATACCTGTATGTTATCTCCCCTGTAGATAGTATATACCTGTATGTCATCTCCCCCGTAGATAGTATATACCTGTATGTCATCTCCTCCTGTATAAAGTAGATACCTGTATGTCATATCCCCTGTATATAGAACACACCTGTATGTTATCTCCCTTGTATATAATATATACCTGTATGTCATCTCCCCCTGTATATAGTACATACCTGCATGTCATCTCCCCTGTATATAGTGTATACCTGTGTGTCATCTCCCCTGTATACACTCACTGGCCACTTTATTAGGTACACCATGCTAGTAACGGGTTGGACCCCCTTTTGCCTTCAGAACTGCCTCAATTCTTCGTGGCAGAGATTCAACAAGGTGCTGGAAGCATTCCTCAGAGATTTTGGACCATATTGACATGATGGCATCACACAGTTGGCGCAGATTTGTCGGCTGCACATCCCTGATGCGAATCTCCCGTTCCACCACATCCCAAAGATGCTCTATTGGATTGAGATCTGGTGACTGAGGAGGCCATTTGAGTACAGTGAACTCATTGTCATGGTCAAGAAACCAATCTGAGATGATTCGAGCTTTATGACATGGCGCATTATCCTGCTGAAAGTAGCCATCAGATGTTGGGTACATTGTGGTCATAAAGGGATGGACATGGTCAGCAACAATACTCAGGTAGGCTGTGGCGTTGCAACGATGCTCAATTGGTACCCAGGGGCCCAAAGAGTGCCCAGAAAAAATTCCCCACACCATGACACCACCACCACCAGCCTGAACCGTTGATACAAGGCAGGATGGATCCATGCTTTCATGTTGTTTACGCCAAATTCTGACCCTACCATCCGAATGTCGCAGCAGAAATCGAGACTCATCAGACCAGGCAACGTTTTTCCAATCTTCTACTGTCCAATTTCGATGAGCTTGTGCAAATTGTAGCCTCAGTTTCCTGTTCTTAGCTGAGAGGAGTGGTACCCAGTGTGGTCTTCTGCTGCTGTAGCCCATCTGCCTCAAAGTTCGACGCACTGTGCGTTCAGAGATGCTCTTCTGCCTACCTTGGTTGTAACGGGTGGCAATTTGAGTCACTGTTGCCTTTCTATCAGCTCGAACCAGTCTGCCCATTCTCCTCTGACCTCTGGCATCAACAAGGCATTTCCGGCCACAGAACTGCCGCTCACTGGATTTTTTTTCTTTTTCGGACCATTCTCTGTAAACCCTAGAGATGGTTGTGCGTGAAAATCCCAGTAGATCAGCAGTTTCTGAAATACTCAGACCAGCCCTTCTGGCACCAACAATCATGCCACGTTCAAAGGCACTCAAATCACCTTTCTTGCCCATACTGATGCTCGGTTTGAACTGCAGGAGATTGTCTTGACCATGTCTACATGCCTAAATGCACTGAGTTGCCGCCATGTGATTGGCTGATTAGAAATTAAGTCTTAACACACAGTTGGACAGGTGTACCTAATAAAGTGGCCAGTGAGTGTATAGTATATACCTGTATGTCATCTCCCCCTGTATATAGTATATACCTGCATGTCATCTCCCCCTGTATATAGTATATACCTGCATGTCATCTCCCCCTGTATATAGTATATACCTGTATGTCATCTCCCCCTGTATATAGTATATACCTGTATGTCATCTCCTCTGTATATAGTATATACCTGTATGTCATCTCCTCTGTATATAGTATATACCTGTATGTTATCTCCCCTGTAGATAGTATATACCTGTATGTCATCTCCCCGTAGATAGTATATACCTGTATGTCATCTCCTCCTGTATAAAGTAGATACCTGTATGTCATCTCCCCTGTATATAGTATATACCTGTATGTCATATCCCCTGTATATAGAACACACCTGTATGTTATCTCCCCTGTATATAGTATATACCTGTATGTCATCTCCCCTTGTATATAGTGTATACCTGCATGTCATCTCCCCTGTATATAGTGTATACCTGTGTGTCATCTCCCCTGTATATAGTATATACCTGTATGTCATCTCCCCTGTATATAGTATATACCTAAATGTCATCTCCCCCTGTATATAGTGTATACCTGCATGTCATCTCCCCTGTATATAGTGTATACCTGTGTGTCATCTCCCCTGTATATAGTGTATACCTGTGTGTCATCTCCCCTGTATATAGTATATACCTGTATGTCATCTCCCCTGTATATAGTATATACCTGTATGTCATCTCCCCTGTATATAGTATATACAAGTCTGTCATTGTTAGTTTACTGTAAGTGATATCTGTAATTTGTATGTAACCTCTTCTCATGTACAGCATCATGGAATCAATGGTGATCTATAAATAATAATAACAATGAGGTGAGCCAATGATATTATTACAATGTACGTCCATTAGAAACCTATACAAACCCTGACCTATGATGTAATAAAGAGTCCTGCTCAAATACACGAGTGTCTCTGGGGCACTGCTCTCCTGTACGGACTTGGATTTTACAATTTAATTTGGAATAGACAACGTCTCAGAACGTCCCACATTATATGGTGATGACAGAAGCTACGGGCGGTCACCAGATACTGATGATGGAGGCGACGGGCGGTCACAGATACTGATGATGGAGGAGACGGGCGGTCACAGATACTGATGATGGAGGAGACGGGCGGTCATCAGATACTGATGACGGAGAAGATGGGTGGTCATCAGATACTGATGACGGAGGAGACGGGCGGTCATCAGATACTGATGACGGAGGAGACGGGCGGTCATCAGATACTGATGACGGAGGAGACGGGCGGTCATCAGATACTGATGACGGAGGAGACGGGCGGTCACCAGATACTGATGGCGGTGACGGGCGGTCACCAGATACTGATGATGGAGGTGACGGGCGGTCACCAGATACTGATGATGGAGGTGACGGGCGGTCACCAGATATTGATGATGGAGGTGACGGGCGATCACCAGATACTGATGATGGAGGTGACGGGCGGTCACCAGATATTGATGATGGAGGTGACGGGCGATCACCAGATACTAATGATGGAGGTGACGGGCGGTCACCAGATACTGATGATGGAGGTGATGGGCAGTCACCAGATACTAATGATAGAGGTGACGGGCGGTCACCAGATACTAATGATGGAGGTGATGGGCGGTCACCAGATACTGATGATGGAGGTGACGGGCGGTCACCAGATACTGATGATGGAGGTGATGGGCAGTCACCAGATACTAATGATAGAGGTGACGGGCGGTCACCAGATACTAATGATGGAGGTGATGGGTGGTCATCAGATACTGATGACGGAGGAGACGGGCGGTCATCAGATACTGATGACGGAGGAGACGGGCGGTCATCAGATACTGATGACGGAGGAGACGGGCGGTCATCAGATACTGATGACGGAGGAGACGGGCGGTCACCAGATACTGATGGCGGTGACGGGCGGTCACCAGATACTGATGATGGAGGTGACGGGCGGTCACCAGATACTGATGATGGAGGTGACGGGCGGTCACCAGATATTGATGATGGAGGTGACGGGCGGTCACCAGATACTGATGATGGAGGTGACGGGCGGTCACCAGATATTGATGATGGAGGTGACGGGCGATCACCAGATACTAATGATGGAGGTGACGGGCGGTCACCAGATACTGATGATGGAGGTGATGGGCAGTCACCAGATACTAATGATAGAGGTGACGGGCGGTCACCAGATACTAATGATGGAGGTGATGGGCGGTCACCAGATACTGATGATGGAGGTGACGGGCGGTCACCAGATACTGATGATGGAGTTGACGGGCGGTCACCAGATACTGATGATAGAGGTGACGGGCGGTCACCAGGCACTGATGATGGGAGGTGACGGGAGGTCACCAGATACTGTTGATGGAGGTGACGGGCGGTCACCAGATACTGATGATGGAGGTGACGGGCAGTCACCAGACACGGATGATGGAGGTGACGGGAGGTCACGAGATACTAATGATGGAGGTGATAGGCGGTCATCAGATACATATGGGGGTCTCACCTCGTTACTGTGGACCCTCTGGTGTTTCAGCAGCTCGGACCTCCAGCGGTAGCTCTTTCCGCACAAGGTACAAGGGAAGGGCTTCTCGCCGGTGTGGGTCTTCAGGTGGGTGGTGAGGTGCTGCCGCTGGACGAAGCTCTTGCCGCACTGGGCACACTGGTACGGCCGCTCCCCGGTGTGGATGCGCTCGTGGATGAGCAGTGATGTGTTGCGTCTGAAGCATTTGCCGCACTGGTTGCAGACGTATGGTCGCTCTCCCAGATGAGTCCTCTGGTGTCGGGCCAGGTCGCTGCTCCTCAGGAACGTCTTGTCACACTGGTTGCAGGGGTGCGATGCTTCCTGCGCGGTGCGGCCCCGGCTCACCACCTTCTCACAAGCTTGGCTGTTGAGTTTTCGGCTCCGTTGGGTCTGGGCACCAGTGATGGCCCTCCAGTCATCATCTGAGGGCATGGGGACAGAGAAGATCAGCACAGGACACACGGCAATAATAGGGGCCCCATTGTTTACTGTAACCTGGAGAGGGGACCCTGTCAGCATTGGCAGGAGAGCTTCCCCCTCTGCGGGTGTCAGCAGGACCCCTCTAGTGTCAGCAGTCTTGGATGTCGATGGGATACCCCCCTCACTGACATGTGTGATAAGTGGACAGATCATGCAGAAGCCTCCCGCTATGGGTCCCTGGTGCATGCCGGGACGTCCCGCGATTACCCACTGGTGTCTGTATCTCACCTAGAAAGTTCTCCTTCTCCGTCTTGCAAGTGGGACCGGCCATGGACAGAAGACCCTGCAGAAAAGAAAACTGGGGTCACCGATCACACAGACCACAGCTGATGACGAGTCCACGATTCCTGGGCAGTCCCATGTAAATCAGACCTGTGTTTAATTCCTCACCAGGGTCTCCGCTTGCGGTCAGTAAATGGGATGGGTTATTGCTTACACTCAGAGGCTGAGTCAGGCTTTGTCCCGCTCACACAGCTGAGGGTGTGTTACAATGTAGGTGACAGCCTTGAGTCTGGAGTCTACACTGGAACAAACCCTCAGCTGTATGAGTGGCTGTTCTGCTGCGAGTGTTACCTGCTCCTCCTCGTGGATCTTCTGGTGTTTCGCAAGCTCGGACCTCCATCGGAAGCCTTTGGGGCACTGGCCGCACTGGAAGGGCTTCTCGCCGGTGTGGGTCTTCAGGTGGGTGGTGAGGTGCTGCCGCTGGACGAAGCTCTTGCCACACTGGGCGCACTGGTAAGGCCGCTCCCCGGTGTGGATGCGCTCGTGGATGAGGAGGGAGGTGTGACGGCGGAAGCTCTTGCCGCACACATTACAGATGTAGGAGCGCTCGTCGGTGTGCACCCGCTGGTGAGTGCGCAGCGTCCGCTTGTTCAGGAAGGTCTTGCTGCAGTCCGGGCAGGAGAGCGCCCGATCTGCCTTCTGTGCCCGCTGTCGCAGGAGCAGCCGTGCCCGCTTGCCCAGAGCCTTGCCCCTCACCAGGGCACACATCGCCCCTCCTGACGCCTCACGCTTGTGTCGCCGTTTCCTCCCGGTGGATTCTGGAAAGTAAAGAGAAACAAATCAGGAGCCGGCGGAGGACTGTGCACCCCCGAGACGCCAGGCACAGAGCGCTCACCTCTCCGCCCACCCTCGGAGCCGCCCGCTGCGTTCTGAAAAACAAAGACAAAGTTATTCAGAGAGGAACTGAGCGGCCAGCGAGCAGATGTTGGCTGTGCCGTGTGTGTACGGCACCAGGTCTACATATCCGGGGGCACTGGGCAGCACAAGTAATGTGGGGGCACTATGGCACCAGGATAAGGTTTGAGCGGCCGGTGAAGATAGGGGTGATGGGGGCCCGAGTACCTGATGCTCCTCATGGACCCTCTGGTGCTTCAACAGCTCGGACCTCCAGCGGTAGCTGTTCCCGCAGACGTGGCAGGGGAAGGGCTTCTCCCCGGTGTGCGTCCTCTTGTGGGTGGTGAGGTGCTGCTGCTGGACGAAGCTCTTGCCGCACTGCAGACACTTGTACGGCCGCTCCCCGGTATGGATCCGCTCGTGGATGAGCAGTGCCGTGTGCCTACGGAAGCACTTGCCGCACACATTACAGATGTAGGAGCGCTCCCCGAGGTGACCCCGCAGGTGCGCCTTCAGCGTCCGCTTGTTGTAGAAGACCTTCCCGCACTCCGCACAAGCGTGTGCCTTCTCCACCTTGGGGTTACGAGGACGCCGGCGGCCTACAGGCTTCTCCTTGGCTGAGGGGGTTATGGCCGGAGGATCAGAGTCTAAGGAAGGTGAAAAATAATGTGAGGAGACCAACGCCAACCTCTTGGGAGACAGACGCCACCAAACCCCTCGGAAGACAGACACCGCCACCCCCCCCTCGGAAGAAAGATGCTGACAACCCCCCACGGGAGACAGACACCACCAACCTCCCCTCGAGAGACAGACACCACCAACACCCCTTCGGGAGACAGATGCCACCAAACCGCTCTGGGGAGACAGACGCCACCAACCCCCCTCGGAAGACAGACACAGACAACCCCCTCTCGGAAGACAGACGCCGCCAACCCCCCCTCGGAAGATGGTGACAACCCCCCACGGGAAACAGACACCACCAACCTCCCCTTGGAAGACAGACGCCGACAACCGCCCCTCAAAAGACAGACATCACCAAACCCCTCTCAAGAGACAGACGCTGCCGAACCGCCCTCCGGAAGACAGACACCAACAACCGCCCCTCGGAAGACAGATACCACCAACACCCCCTCGGAAGACAGACCTCGCCAACCCCCTCTCAGAAGACAGAGGCCGACAACCCAGCCACAAAAGACAGACACCAACAAACCCCCCCTCGGGAGGCAGACACCGCCAGCCCCCCTCGGAAGACAGACGCCGACATACCCCCCACGGAAGACAGACACCACCAAACCCCTCCTCGGGAGACAGACACCACCAACACCCCCTCGGAAGACAGACCTCACCAACCTCCTCTCAGAAGACAGGCGCCGACAACCCCCCTAGGGAGACAGATGCCACCAAACCCCACCCCACCCGGAAGACAGACGCCGACAAACCCCACCCACGGAAGACAGACACCACCAGACCCCCATAGGGAGACAGACGCTCACAACCCCCCTCGGAAGACAGACACCACCAAACCCCCCTCAGAAGACAGAAGCCACCAAACCGCCCCCCGGAAGACAGACACAGACAAACCCCCCACACGGAAGACAGACACCACCCAACCCACCTCAGGAGACAGACACCACCAAACCCACCTCAGGAGACAGACACCACCAAACCCACCTCAGGAGACAGACGCCAACACCCCCCCTCAGGAGACAGACGCCGACAACCCCCCCCTCAGATGACAGACGCTGCCGACTCCACAAGGGCTGGACACTTCCCAGTGGTCGGATCACTGACAGCCACCCTCCTTCCTCCCCTGCAGACCCTGTACATGGCCAGGAGGTGCGCTCCATTCACATCATACGCAGAGGGTATGTCCCGGCGTCGCTGCCCACCTGCACTGACAGCTTCTCTGTTCTCACAAGTATCAGAGTCTCCTTGTTCTTCTTTAATGGCTGTGTCAGCAACCTGAAACACAACACAGGCCGCTTATCTCGACATGCCGAGCGAGCAAAGTCAGCGGATGTTATACAGAGCCCAGCCTGACGGGACCCAAGAATCAGGGAGTTACTGGAGCCGACAACACCAGCCCACACACAGACGGCCAACGGCAGACACTCCCTTAGTCCCGTAACCTCACAGACTCACCTCACAAAACACAGATGCCCCACCACCCCAGAGGCAAAAGCAAGATGCAAGCTCATGTGTCGGCGGGCCGCGGCTTCTTATTGGCAGGTTCTAATCAATCTGGGACTTGTCAAGATCAAGGAGATCCACACAGGACAATCACAGGACTGACCTCACCGTACTGAGCCGGTTACATGCCAGACCCCAAGCACCAAGCCCCCCACGCGCCATGCCCCCTTCACACACACAAAGCACCACCAGATACCATGCCCCCTCACACACACAGAGCCCACCACATACCATGCCCCCTCACACACAGAGCCCCCCCACATACCATGCCCCCTCACACACACAGCCCACCACATACCATGCCACCTCACACACACAGAGCCCACCACGTACCATGCCCCTCACACAGAGCCCACCACGTACCATGCCCCCTCACACACAGAGCCAAGCACGTACCATGCCTCCTCACACACACAGAGCCCACCACGTACCATGCCACCTCACACACACAGAGCCCACCACGTACCATGCCCCTTTAGACACAAAGAGCCCACCACATACCATGCCCCTCACACAGAGCCCACCACGTACCATGCCCCCTCACACACACAGAGCCCACCATATACCATGCCCCCTCACACAGAGCCCACCACATACCATGCCCCCTTACACACAGAGCCCCCCCACATACCATGCCTCCTCATACACACAGAGCCCCCCCACATACCATGCCTCCTCATACACACAGAGCCCCCCCACATACCATGCCTCCTCATACACACAGAGCCCACCACATACCATGCCCCCTCACACACACACAGCCCACCACATACCATGCCCCCTCACACACACAGAGCCCACCACATACCATGCCCCCTCACACACACAGAGCCCACCACATACCATGCCCCCTCACAGAGCCCACCACGTACCATGCCCCCTCACACACAGAGCCCCCCCCACATACCATGCCTCCTCACACACAGAGCCCCCACATCCCATGCCCCCTCACACACAGAGCCCCCACATCCCATGCCCCCTCACACACACAGAGCCCCCACATACCATGCCCTCTCATACAGAGCCCACCACATACCATGCCCCCTCACACACAGAGCCCCCCCACATACCATGCCCTCTCATACAGAGCCCCCACATCCCATGCCCCCTCACACACAGAGCCCCCACATCCCATGCCCCCTCACACACACAGAGCCCCCACATACCATGCCCTCTCATAGAGCCCCCACATCCCATGCCCCCTCACACACAGAGCCCCCACATCCCATGCCCCCTCACACACACAGAGCCCCCACATACCATGCCCTCTCATACAGAGCCCACCACATACCATGCCCCCTCACACACAGAGCCCCCCACATACCATGCCCTCTCATACAGAGCCCACCACATACCATGCCTCCTCATACACAGAGCCCACCACATACCATGCCCCCTCACACACACACAGCCCACCACATACCATGCCCCCTCACACACACACACACACACAGCCCACCACATACCATGCCCCCTCACACACAGAGCCCCCCCACATACCATGCCTCCTCACACAGAGCCCCCACATCCCATGCCCCCTCACACAGAGCCGCCACATACCATGCCCCCTCACACACACAGAGCCCCCCCACATACTATGCCCTCTTATACAGAGCCCACCACATACCATGCCACCTCACACACAGAGCCCCCCACATACCATGCCCTCTCACACAGAGCCCACCACATACCATGCCTCCTCACACACACAGAGCCCACCACATACCATGCCCCCTCACACACACAGAGCCCCAAAGACATGGAACCGGCCATACAGGGTGACACAGGCACAGAGCCCCCTGCTCCGCAGCTGCTGACACCCACCTGCTCCTCCTCGTGGATCTTCTGGTGTTTCACCAGCTCGGACCTCCATCGGAAGCCTTTGGGGCACTGGCCACACTGGAAGGGCTTCTCGCCGGTGTGGGTCTTCAGGTGGGTGTTGAGGTGCTGCCGCTGGATGAAGCTCTTGCCGCACTGCGTGCACTGGTACGGCCGCTCCCCGGTGTGGATGCGCTCGTGGATGAGCAGCGACGTGTGGCGGCGGAAGCATTTCCCGCAGACGTTGCAGATGTAGGAGCGCTCCCCGAGGTGACTCCGCAGGTGCGCCTTCAGCGTCCGCTTGTTGTAGAAGACGCTCCCGCACTCCGCACAGGCGTGCGCCCTTTCCGAGCTGCTGCCATTCGTGCGGTCCAGATACTTAATGTGAATCTTGTCCACTCCGTCTGTGAATGCCACCCCCTCAGCAATGTCCAGGGTCTGGCCCAGGGGTCCTTCTCCTCCAGCCAGGGGGTTGCTGCACGCCACCACCTCCTCAGGGCACAGGGGTAAGTTACCATCACAGTCCGATGCCAGGCTGGGTGCCGGCTCCAGCCCCTCCGGGGGCTTCTCACCGATCGCCTTCTCCACCAAACCTTCCCCTGTGAGAACAGAACCCGGAGGTGAGAGGCGCAGCGCACAGCTCGGTGCCGGTTATTACACTCAGCCGACGACACGGTTCACAGAGAGGCACAAGACAACATGGTGGCCGGGGTCCACTGCAGCCTATGTCATGTGCCCTGCTGCAACCAGAGGTGTGGCCAACACCGGAGCGGACTGCAGCGGACGGTGGAAATGACTACTGTAGATAAGCCTCAAAGTGACGAGGCAGCAGCAGCCCAGGAGCAGACTAGCCCTATAAAGTGCACTGTCAGCAGGATTGTGCTCAGTGACTGCAGGCAGTGTCAGGTTGGCACCGTTATACTGATTACACCGATACCTGGTGATGGAATCCGTCTTGTGGTTCTTGTGGAATGTGGATTTGTAGTTTTCAGTTACGGGTCTGCTCGTGCTCCGAGGCGGGGGCTTCATGTGGTGATCTGCTAAGCTATTCATACTGATGGCTTATGATAGGTCACTGATCCCGCACTGACCCGCCCCCTACTTTACATACTGAATATTATATATATTGAAAAATAAATCAGCTTCAACAGGCGGCGGTGCTGCAGCACGATCACACGTGTAATGTGCAGTTAATTATTCTATTTGCTGGTATACGATACATTAGAGGCTCCAGCACAGGGGCCGCCGGCGCCATCGGAGTGGAGACCATGCTTTTTTTTTTCTATAGCGAGATGGTGCCGGCGGCCCCTGTGTAGTAGCATCTATCGGATCACCGATATTACTGAGCAGGAGCGGCCGGCCACATTTTGAAAGAGGATTAAAAATCCTCCAAAAAGTCATACAGCACAAAGGGGCAGCAGTGCTCGCCTGCCCTGGTGTCAGGACTAATGCATCAGGGTGCGGGGAAGCCATGTGAAAGACGGCGGCAGCACAGGAGCAAAATCCTGAGGAGACGACCACTGACAGCCGGCCGATCCATGGAGGGGCGGCGACTGCTTAGCATCAGACGCGGCTCGTATCGGGCGCTGGTCACACACAGGTGATGCTCAGCGTCCGCCTTACAGCCTATTAGTGACCCCCACACTATTACATCAGGCGCCTGCCCACCAAGAGAGCCCTGTATACAAGGCCAGAAATGCTGGACCCGGAGGCACCCGGAAAAATGGAGGGCAAAAAACAGAGATATATAAATAATATATGAGGGATCGGTCGATATTTTGGCCAAGATATAGTTATGTATTTAAATTTATTTATAGCAGCAAATAACAATTAAATGCACATTATTCATGCGATCATGCTGCAGCGCCGTATAATATATAATATTCAGTATGTAAAATAGGGGGCGGGGCATCATAAGCCATCAGTATAAAAATGTAAACACAGCACATGAAGTCCCACGAACAGCCCCACCCAGTCCACCCACAGCCCCGCCCCAGAGCACGAGACACTCATTAACTGAAAACTACAAATCAACACTCCACAAGAACCACAAGACAGATTTCATCACCAGGTATCAGTGTAATCAGTATAACGGCGCCGACCTGACAATGTCTGTATTCACTGAGCATAATCCTGCTGTCACTTTAACAAGTCACTGCTGTTAGAGGCTATGCCGGCTCCTGATCACGGTCCAGACACCTGCACTATGATGGGGAGAAAGCTGTAGGTCTTGGAGCTGGAGGAGGGTGGGACGCGAGAACCTGCAGCATCAACGCGTAAGACCGCGTATCAGACAGTGGAGCGGCACACTACACCCAGTATACACCCCCCACCACTACCGGAGGCTCACCGAGGGATATCAAGGTCTCAGACGTCTCCTTCATCACGTTCCGGTACAGCTCCTTCTGCCATTCCTCCAGCTCCATCCATTCTTCTTTGGAAAACGAGGCGGCAAGATCGTCGAATTCCACGCCAGACTGAAGGCAGAAACCATAGCATTCAGCACGGGAGCATCTGGGATCGATTCATCTGTCTGACGTGTAAGGACTGCACAGGTCAGCCGCACGTCAAGTTCATGTGTCTGGGGAGCTCCGTGTCCGGTCTGCCTGGTAATGTTTAGACATGTCCGTGGATCGTCAGGTCTCGTTTCCGTGTGTGTGTGGATTGTCGCGTCTCGTTTCCGTGTGGATCGCCGGGTCTTGTTTCCGTGTCTGTGTGTGTGGATTGTCGGGTCTCGTTTCCACGTGTGTGGATCGTTGGGTCTCGTTTCCGTGTCTGTGTGGATCGCCGGGTCTCGTTTCCGTGTGTGTGTGTGTGGATTGCCGGGTCTCGCTTCCGTGTGTGTGTGTGGATCGCCGGGTCTCGCTTCCGTGTGTGTGTGTGGATCTCCGGGTCTCGCTTCCGTGTGTGTGGATCGCCGGGTCTCGTTTCCGTGTGTGTGTGGATTGTCGGGTCTCGTTTCCACGTGTGTGGATCGTTGGGTCTCGTTTCCGTGTCTGTGTGGATCGCCGGGTCTCGTTTCCGTGTGTGTGTGTATCGCCGGGTCTCGCTTCCGTGTGTGTGTGTGGATCGCCGGGTCTCGCTTCCGTGTGTGTGGATCGCCAGGTCTCGTTTCCGTGTGTGTGTGGATCGCCGGGTCTCGTTTCCGTGTGTCGATCGCCGGGTCTCGCTTCCGTGTGTGTGGATCGCCGGGTCTCGTTTCCGTGTGAGTGTGGATCGTCGGGTCTCGTTTCCGTGTGTGTGTGGATCGTCGGGTCTCGTTTCCGTGTGTGTGTGTGTGGATCGTCGGGTCTCGTTTCCGTGTGTGTGTGTGTGGATCGTCGGGTCTCGTTTCCGTGTGTGTGTGTGTGGATCGTCGGGTCTCGTTTCCGTGTGTGTGGATCGCCGGGTCTCGTTTCCGTGTGTGTGTGGATTGTCGGGTCTCGTTTCCACGTGTGTGGATCGTTGGGTCTCGTTTCCGTGTCTGTGTGGATCGCCGGGTCTCGTTTCCGTGTGTGTGTGTATCGCCGGGTCTCGTTTCCGTGTGTGTGTGTGGATCGTCGGGTCTCGTTTCCGTGTGTGTGTGTGGATCGTCGGGTCTCGTTTCCGTGTGTGTGTGTGGATCGTCGGGTCTCGTTTCCGTGTGTGTGTGTGGATCGTCGGGTCTCGTTTCCGTGTGTGTGTGTGGATCGTCGGGTCTCGTTTCCGTGTGTGTGTGTGGATCGTCGGGTCTCGTTTCCGTGTGTGTGTGTGGATCGTCGGGTCTCGTTTCCGTGTGTGTGTGTGGATCGTCGGGTCTCGTTTCCGTGTGTGTGTGGATCGTCGGGTCTCGTTTCCGTGTGTGTGTGGATCGTCGGGTCTCGTTTCCGTGTGTGTGTGGATCGCCGGGTCTCGTTTCCGTGTGTGTGTGTGGATCGCCGGGTCTCGTTTCCGTGTGTGTGTGTGTGTGTGGATCGCCGGGTCTCGTTTCCGTGTGTGTGTGTGTGTGGATCGCCGGGTCTCGTTTCCGTGTGTGTGTGTGTGGATCGCCGGGTCTCGTTTCCGTGTGTGTGTGTGGATCGCCGGGTCTCGCTTCCGTGTGTGTGTGTGGATTGTCGGGTCTCGTTTCCACGTGTGGGGATCTTCAGGTCTCGTTTCCGTGTGTGTGTGTGTGGATCGCCGGGTCTCGTTTCCGTGTCTGTGTGGATCGCCGGGTCTCGTTTCCGTGTCTGTGTGGATCGTCGGGTCTCGTTTCCGTGTCTGTGTGGATCGTCGGGTCTCGTTTCCGTGTGTGTGTGGATCGCCGGGTCTCGTTTCCGTGTGTGTGTGTGGATCGCCGGGTCTCGTTTCCGTGTGTGTGTGTGGATCGCCGGGTCTCGTTTCCGTGTGTGTGTGTGGATCGTCGGGTCTCGTTTCCGTGTGTGTGGATCGTCGGGTCTCGTTTCCGTGTGTGTGTGGATCGTCGGGTCTCGTTTCCGTGTGTGTGTGTGGATCGTCGGGTCTCGTTTCCGTGTGTGTGTGTGGATCGTCGGGTCTCGTTTCCGTGTGTGTGTGTGGATCGCCGGGTCTCGTTTCCGTGTGTGTGTGTGGATCGCCGGGTCTCGTTTCCGTGTGTGTGTGGATCGTCGGGTCTCGCTTCCGTGTGTGTGTGTGTGTGTGTGTGTGTGTGTGTGGATTGTCGGGTCTCGTTTCCACGTGTGGGGATCTTCAGGTCTCGTTTCCGTGTGTGTGTGTGTGGATCGCCGGGTCTCGTTTCCGTGTGTGTGTGTGTGGATCGCCGGGTCTCGTTTCCGTGTGTGTGTGTGTGTGTGTGTGTGTGTGGATCGTCGGGTCTCGTTTCCGTGTGTGTGTGTGTGGATCGTCGGGTCTCGTTTCCGTGTGTGTGTGTGTGGATCGCCGGGTCTCGTTTCCGTGTGTGTGTGTGTGTGTGGATCGTCGGGTCTCGTTTCCGTGTGTGTGTGTGTGTGGATCGTCGGGTCTCGTTTCCGTGTGTGTGTGTGTGGATCGTCGGGTCTCGTTTCCGTGTGTGTGTGGATCGTCGGGTCTCGCTTCCGTGTGTGTGTGTGTGTGTGGATTGTCGGGTCTCGTTTCCACGTGTGGGGATCTTCAGGTCTCGTTTCCGTGTGTGTCTGTGTGGATCGACGGGTCTCGTTTCCGTGTGTCTGTGTGGATCGACGGGTCTCGTTTCCGTGTGTGTCTGTGTGGATCGACGGGTCTCGTTTCCGTGTGTGTCTGTGTGGATCGACGGGTCTCGTTTCCGTGTGTGTCTGTGTGGATCGACGGGTCTCGTTTCCGTGTGTGTCTGTGTGGATCGACGGGTCTCGTTTCCGTGTGTGTCTGTGTGGATCGACGGGTCTCGTTTCCGTGTGTGTCTGTGTGGATCGCCGGGTCTCGTTTCCGTGTCTGTGTGGATCGCCGGGTCTCGTTTCCGTGTCTGTGTGGATCGCCGGGTCTCGTTTCCGTGTCTGTGTGGATCGCCGGGTCTCGTTTCCGTGTCTGTGTGGATCGCCGGGTCTCGTTTCCGTGTCTGTGTGGAACGCCGGGTCTCGTTTCCGTGTCTGTGTGTGGATTCTCGGGTCTCGTTTCCACGTGTGTGTGGATCTTCGGGTCTTGTTTCCATGTGTGTGTGGATCGTCGGGTCCAGTCTGTCAAGTATTGTTGGGTTCAGTCTGTCAGGTATCATTGGGATGCGTCTGTGGATCGCTGGGTCCAGTCTGTCAAGTATCGTATCATGCTTGTGGATCCTTGGGTCCGGTCTGTCGGGTATCATTGGGGTGTGCCTGGGGTTTGTTGGGTCCAGTCTAATGGGTATCGTTGGGATGTGCTTGTGGATCGTTGGGTCCTGCCTGTCGGGTATCGTTAGGTCGTGCCTGTGGATCGTTGGGTTGTTTGTTGGGTATCATTGGGATGTGCCTGTGGTTCGTTGGGTTCGGTCTGACGGTTATCATTGGGTCATGCTTGTGGATCATAGGGTCTGGTCTGTCGGGTATCATTGGGATTTGTCTGTGGATCGTCGGGTCTCGTTTCCATGTGTCTGTAGATCGTTGGTTCCAGTCTGTCAGGTATCATTGGAATGTGCCTGTGGATCATCGGGTCCAGTCTGTCGGGTATCGCTGGGATGTGCCTGTGGATCATCGGGTCCAGTCTGTCGGGTATCGCTGGGATGTGCCTGTGGATCATCGGGTCAGTTTGTTGGGTATTTATGGGCCATGCCTGTGGATAGTCGGGTCCAATCTGTCGGGTATCACTGGGATGTGCCTGTGGATCGTTGGGTCCAGTCTATCGGGTATCACTGGGATGTGCTTGTGGATCAGCGGTCCGGTCTGTTGGGTATCGGTGGGATGTGCTTGTGGATCGGCGGTCCGATCTGTCGGGTATCGCTGGGCTGTACTTGTGGATCAGCAGTCCGGTCGGGTATCGCTGGGATGTGCTTATGGATCGGCGGTCCGGTCTGTCGGGTATCGCTGGGATGTGCTTGTGGATCGGCGGTCCGGTCTGACGGGTATCGATGGGATGTGCTTGTGGATAGGCGGTCCGGTCTGTCGGGTATTGTTGGGATGTGCTTGTGGATCGGCAGTCGGGTATCATTGGGATGTGCTTGTGGATCAGCATCCGGTATGTCGGGTATCACTGGGATGTGCTTGTGGATCAGCATCCGGTATGTCGGGTATCGTTGGGATGTGCTTGTGGATTGGCGGTCCGATCTGTCGGGTATCATTGAGATGTACTTGTAGATTGGCGGTCCGATCAGCTGGGTACCACTGGGATGTGCTTGTGGATCAGCGGTCCGATCTGTCGGGTATCGTCGGGATGTGCTTGAGGATCAGCGGGCGGGTATGTCGGGTATCGTTGGGATGTGCTTGTGGATCGGCGGTCCGATCTGTCGGGTATCATTGAGATGAGCTTGTGGATCAGCGGTCCGGTATGTCGGGTATCGTTGGGATGTGGTTGTGGATCAGCGGTCCGGTATGTCGGGTATCGTTGGGATGTGGTTGTGGATCGGCGGTCCGGTACCGTTGGGATGTGCTTGTGGATCGGCGGTCCGGTCTGTCGGGTCTCTTTGGGATGTGCTTGTGGATCGGCGGTCCGGTCTGTCGGGTATCTTTGGGATGTGCTTGTGGATCGGCGGGCCGGTCTGTCGGGTATCGTTGGGATGTGCTTATGGATCGGCAGTCCGGTCTGTCGGGTATCGTTGGGATGTGCTTGTGGATCAGCGGTCCGGTCTGTCGGGTATCGTTGGGATGTGCTTATGGATCGGCAGTCCGGTCTGTCGGGTATCGTTGGGATGTGCTTGTGGGTCGGTGGTCCGATCTGTCGGGTACCGTTGGGATGTGCTTGTGGATCGGCAGTCCGATCTGTCGGGTACCGTTGGGATGTGCTTGTGGATCGGCGGTCCGGTATGTCGGGTATCGTTGGGATGTGCTTGTGGATCGGCAGTCCTGTATGTCGGGTATCACTTGGATGTGCTTGTGGATCAGCATCCGGTATGTCGGGTATCGTTGGGATGTGCTTGTGGATTGGCGGTCTGATCTGTCGGGTATCATTGAGATGTGCTTGTGGATCGGCAGTCCGATCTGTCGGGTACCGTTGGGATGTGCTTGTGGATCGGCAGTCTGGTGTTATGATTGAGTCACCGTAGGAGGCAAAAATAGAAATGCTAGCTAAGTCCAGAAAACCAGAGAAGTTGGCAGCTATCGGATTGCAGACCCCTGAACCTATCAACACAACTAGCAGTAGCCGTGGGGGGCTCCTACGATGCCCTAGGTCCCTCGATCACAACTGGAGGACTACATAGCCTAAAGACAGAAAGGGAAATCTAAACTGCCCCAGAGCAGACCCAAAGCAAAAGGCAGCCCCCCACATATAATGACGGTGAAGCAAGAAGAAAGAACAAAACAAAGACAGAAAGATAGACTGAGCATAGATGGGGCCCAAGCTAGCTTAGATAGGAAAGGACAGGAAGGCTGCTGTCTGCAATCCGTGAAAAACCCTATGAAAATAAGAGCCAACAAACTGACAGTAAAAAAGGCCCTGAAGACGCTAGGCTTCAAAAAAGCTATGTCAGTACTCAGGAATATTCTGAAAACAGAGCAACAGGCAAAAGGAGATTCAGCTCACCCCAGCAGGGAATGGCAGAATCCAGAAAAGCAAGGAAAACAAAACACTAATGCAAAAAGGCAAAGCAGAAATCTTAGCTTTAGATGAGCAGGAATCAGACTGGTTTCCTAGAAGTTCACAGAGAAATCACCCGCAGGCCAGAAGGGCGTCGGCAGCCTTATATCCAGTCACTAACTCCACTCAGCCAGTCATCATCATCAGCCCCAGGTGTTTGACAATCAGGCTCACTACCTTTCTTCACCAGAAGAGGGAGTTCCTCGGGCCTCAGTAGTGAAGGGGAAAATGAACTCACAACAGTCTGGTATGTCGGGAATAGTTGGGATGTGCTTGTGGATCGGCAGTCTGGTATGTCGGGTATCGGTGGGATGTGCTTGTGGATCGGTGGTCCGATCTGTCGGGTACCGTTGGGATGCTTGTGGATCGGCAGTCCGATCTGTCGGGTACCGTTGGGATGTGCTTGTGGATCGGCAGTCCGGTCTGTCGGGTATAGTTGGGATGTGCTTGTGGATCGGCAGTCTGGTATGTCGGGTATAGTTGGGATGTGCTTGTGGATCGGCGGTCCGGTATGTCGGGTATAGTTGGGATGTGCTTGTGGATCGGCAGTCTGGTATGTCGGGATGTGCTTGTGGATCGGCAGTCCAGTATGTCGGGTATTGTTGGGATGTGCTTGTGGATCGGCAGTCCGGTTATCACCTTCTCCGTGTGGATCTTCTGATGTTTCAGCAGTTCTGATCTCCACCTGAAGCCTTTTCCGCATTCGATGCACTGGAAGGGCTTCTCACCGGTGTGGGTGCGCTGGTGGGTGGTGAGGTGCTGTCGCTGGACGAAGCTCTTGCCGCACTGGGTGCACTGATACGGCCGCTCCCCGGTGTGGATGCGCTCATGGATGAGCAGCGACGTGTGACGGCGGAAGTTCTTGCCGCAGATGCTGCAGGCGTAGAGCCGCTGCTCCGTGTGCGTCTTCTCGTGTTTTACCAGGTCGCTGCAGCGCAGGAAGTCTTTCCCGCACTGCGCGCAGCTGTAGTTGTGCTGCCCGGACGCTCGCCTCTGCCGAGGTTTGGGCGTTTTCCTGGACAAGAAGCCATTATAGTCCAGACACGGCGGCCCGTCCCCGATCTGCACCTCCTGCTCCACCGTCATCGGCGTCCCCAGGTTGTAGTCCAGCAGGCAGTCCACCGGCGGCTCACACTTCACCTCCACCTCCTCCAAAGCCTCCACCTTCACCGACTCCGTCCCCTTATCCTCCATGACGGCCGGCGCCACCTGCAGGGAGGACAGGAGCACAGGTCCATCATCACCCCGGGGTACTCCAGTCACAGCCAGAGCTGCAGGCACAGGTCCGTCATTACACCGATGCACTCCAGTCACAGCCAGAGCAGCAGGCACAGGTCCGTCATTACACCGATGCACTCCAGTCACAGCCAGAGCTGCAGGCACAGGTCCATCATTACACCGATGCACTCCAGTCACAGCCAGAGCTGCAGGCACAGGTCCGTCATTACACCGATGTACTCCAGTCACAGCCAGAGCTGCAGGCACAGGTCCGTCATTACACCGATGCACTCCAGTCACAGCCAGAGCTGCAGGCACAGGTCCGTCATTACACCGATGTACTCCAGTCACAGCCAGAGCTGCAGGCACAGGTCCATCATCACACCGGTGTACTCCAGTCACAGACAGAGCTGCAGGCACAGGTCCATCATCACACCGGTGTCCTCCAGTCACTACCAGAGCTGTAGGCACAGGTCCATCATTACACTGTTATACTCCAGTCACAGCCAGAGCTGCAGGCACAGGTCCGTCAATACACCGATGTACTCCAGTCACAGCCAGAGCTGCAGGCACAGGTCCGTCATTACACCGATGTACTCCAGTCACAGCCAGAGCTGCAGGCACAGGTCCATCATTACACCGTTATACTCCAGTCACAGCCAGAGCTGCAAGCACAGGTCCGCCATTACACCGTTATTTTCCAGTCACAGCCAGAGCTGCAGGCACAAGTCCGTCATTACACCATTATACTCCAGTCACAGCCAGAGCTGCAGGCACAGGTCCGTCATTACACCATTATACTCCAGTAACAGCCAGAGCTGCAAGCACAGGTCCGCCATTACACCGTTATTTTCCAGTCACAGCCAGAGCTGCAGGCACAGGTCCGTCATTACACCGTTATACTCCAGTCACAGCCAAAGCTGCAGGCACTGGTCCGTCATTACACCGTTATACTCCAGTCACAGCCTGAGCTGCAGGCACAGGTCTGTCATTACACCGTTATACTCCAGTCACAGCCAGAGCTGCAGGCACAGGTCCATCATTACACCGTTATACTCCAGTCACAGCCAGAGCTGCAGGCACAGGTCTGTCATTACACCGTTATACTCCAGTCACAGCCAGAGCTGCAGGCACAGGTCTGTCATTACACCGGTGTACTCCAGTCACAAGTCTGTCATTACACCGATGTACTCCAGTCACAGCCAGAGCTGCAGGCACTGGTCCGTCATTACACCGTTATACTCCAGTCACAGCCTGAGCTGCAGGCACAGGTCCGTCATTACACCGTTATACTCCAGTTACAGCCAGAGCTGCAGGCACTGGTCCGTCATTACACCGTTATACTCCAGTCACAGCCTGAGCTGCAGGCACAGGTCCGTCATTACACCGTTATACTCCAGTCACAGCCAGAGCTGCAGGCACAGGTCCGTCATTACACCGTTATACTCCAGTCACAGCCAGAGCTGCAGGCACAGGTCCGTCATTACACCGTTATACTCCAGTCACAGCCAGAGCAGCAGGCACAGGTCCGTCATTACACCGTTATACTCCAGTCACAGCCAGAGCTGCAGGCACAGGTCCGTCATTACACCGTTATACTCCAGTCACAGCCAGAGCTGCAGGCACAGGTCCGTCATTACACAGTTATACTCCAGTCACAGCCAGAGCTGCAGGCACAGGTCACTCATTACACCGTTATACTCCAGTCACAGCCAGAGCTGCAGGCACAGGTCCGTCATTACACCGTTATACTCGTCACAGCCAGAGCTGCAGGCACAGGTCTGTCATTACACCGTTATACTCCAGTCACAGCCAGAGCTGCAGGCACAGGTCCGTCATTACACCGTTATACTCCAGTCACAGCCAGAGCTGCAGGCACAGGTCCGTCATTACACCGTTATACTCCAGTCACAGCCAGAGCTGCAGGCACAGGTCCGTCATTACACAGTTATACTCCAGTCACAGCCAGAGCTGCAGGCACAGGTCACTCATTACACCGTTATACTCCAGTCACAGCCAGAGCTGCAGGCACAGGTCACTCATTACACCGTTATACTCCAGTCACAGCCAGAGCTGCAGGCACAGGTCTGTCATTACACCGTTATACTCCAGTCACAGCCAGAGCTGCAGGCACAGGTCCGTCATTACACCGTTATACTCCAGTCACAGCCAGAGCTGCAGGCACAGGTCTGTCATTACACTGTTATACTCCAGTCACAGCCAGAGCTGCAGGCACAGGTCTGTCATTACACCGTTATACTCCAGTCACAGCCAGAGCTGCAGGCACAGGTCCGTAATTACACCGTTATACTCCAGTCACAGCCAGAGCTGCAGGCACAGGTCCGTCATTACACCGTTATACTCCAGTCACAGCCAGAGCTGCAGGCACAGGTCCGTCATTACACAGTTATACTCCAGTCACAGCCAGAGCTGCAGGCACAGGTCACTCATTACACCGTTATACTCCAGTCACAGCCAGAGCTGCAGGCACAGGTCACTCATTACACCGTTATACTCCAGTCACAGCCAGAGCTGCAGGCACAGGTCTGTCATTACACCGTTATACTCCAGTCACAGCCAGAGCTGCAGGCACAGGTCTGTCATTACACCGTTATACTCCAGTCACAGCCAGAGCTGCAGGCACAGGTCCGTCATTACACCGTTATACTCCAGTCACAGCCAGAGCTGCAGGCACAGGTCTGTCATTACACTGTTATACTCCAGTCACAGCCAGAGCTGCAGGCACAGGTCCGTCATTACACCGTTATACTCCAGTCACAGCCAGAGCTGCAGGCACAGGTCACTCATTACACCGTTATACTCCAGTCACAGCCAGAGCTGCAGGCACAGGTCTGTCATTACACCGGTGTACTCCAGTCACAAGTCTGTCATTACACCGATGTACTCCAGTCACAGCCAGAGCTGCAGGCACAGGTCACTCATTACACCGTTATACTCCAGTCACAGCCTGAGCTGCAGGCACAGGTCTGTCATTACACCGTTATACTCCAGTCACAGCCAGAGCTGCAGTCACAGGTCCGTCATTACACCGTTATACTCCAGTCACAGCCAGAGCTGCAGGCACAGGTCCATCATTACACCGTTATACTCCAGTCACAGCCAGAGCTGCAGGCACAGGTCCGTCATTACACCATTATACTCCAGTCACAGCCAGAGCTGCAGGCACAGGTCTGTCATTACACCGTTATACTCCAGTCACAGCCAGAGCTGCAGGCACAGGTCTGTCATTACACCGGTGTACTCCAGTCACAAGTCTGTCATTACACCGATGTACTCCAGTCACAGCCAGAGCTGCAGGCACAGGTCACTCATTACACCGTTATACTCCAGTCACAGCCTGAGCTGCAGGCACAGGTCTGTCATTACACCGTTATACTCCAGTCACAGCGAGAGCTGCAGGCACAGGTCCGTCATTACACCGTTATACTCCAGTCACAGCCAGAGCTGCAGGCACAGGTCCATCATTACACCGTTATACTCCAGTCACAGCCAGAGCTGCAGGCACAGGTCCGTCATTACACCGTTATACTCCAGTCACAGCCAGAGCTGCAGGCACAGGTCCGTCATTACACCGTTATACTCCAGTCACAGCCAGAGCTGCAGGCACAGGTCCGTCATTACACCATTATACTCCAGTCACAGCCAGAGCTGCAGGCACAGGTCTGTCATTACACCATTATACTCCAGTCACAGCCAGAGCTGCAGGCACAGGTCCGTCATTACACCGTTATACTCCAGTCACAGCCAGAGCTGCAGGCACAGGTCCGTCATTACACCGTTATACTCCAGTCACAGCCAGAGCTGCAGGCACAGGTCCGTCATTACACCGTTATACTCCAGTCACAGCCAGAGCTGCAGGCACAGGTCCATCATTACACCGTTATACTCCAGTCACAGCCAGAGCTGCAGGCACAGGTCCATCATTACACCGTTATACTCCAGTCACAGCCAGAGCTGCAGGCACAGGTCCGTCATTACACCATTATACTCCAGTCACAGCCAGAGCTGCAGGCACAGGTCTGTCATTACACTGTGATACTCCAGTCACAGCCAGAGCTGCAGGCACAGGTCCATCATTACACCGGTGTACTCCAGTCACAGCGAGAGCTGCTGGCTCACCACTCATTAATGTTGCCCATGGCAACCAATCACAGCTCGGCTTTCATGCCCTATTGTGTGCTGTATCAATGAAAGCTGCGTTGTGATTGGGCCTTTGTTGCCCATAGCGACCATGTACTTCCAGACTTCTCCCCCGTGTGCGGCGCCTGCAGGGGGACACTTCTCACCCGCCAGCATCCCTCCTCCTCCTCCTCCTACCAAGCTCCGGGCGCCGGAGTCTCGGGACTGTGGCAGCGACAGTGACCGCCGTTTCCTCCGCCTGCTGCGGCCTGACCGGCAAACTGCTCCGCCTACTTCCGGCAAACTGCGGCAGATCTTCCCTGTGAGACTACAACATCCGGCATGCGTAGCGTTAGAGGTGTTCTCTGAATGCATTACCCCGGGAAGCTGGGCTCAGCATTATGGGTCCGCGGGCAGTTAGCTGTGAAGCCGGCAGAGGCCGTTGGACACGTGACTGGGGAGATGAGTGACGCTGATCCTCAGCCACAGCGGCGCAGAGGGCGAGAGCAGGAGAGGAGAAGAGCAGAAGAGAGGAGAAGAGCGGAGCAGAAGAGAGGAGAAGAGCGGAGCAAAAGAGAGGAGAAGAGCGGAGCAGAAGAGAGGAGAAGAGGAGCGGAGCAGAAGATAGGAGAAGAGCGGAGCAGAAGAGAGGAGAAGAGCGGAGCAGAAGAGAGGAGAAGAGGAGGAGAAGAGAGGAGAAGAGCGGAGCAGAAGAGAGGAGAAGAGCGGAGCAGAAGAGAGAAGAGGAGGAGAAGAGAGGAGAAGAGCAGAAGAGAGGAGAGCAGGAGAGAGAAGAGCAGGAGAGGAGAAGAGCGGAGCAGAAGAGAGGAGAAGAGGAGAAGAGCAGAAGAGAGGAGCAGAAAAGCTGAGCAGAAGAGAGGAGAGGAGCAGAAGAGAGAAGAGCAGAAGAGAGGAGGAGAAGAGCAGAAGAGAGGAGAGGAGCAGAAGAGAGGAGAGGAGCAGAAGAGAGGAGGAGAAGACAGGAGAAGAGCAGAAGAGAGGAGAAGAGCAGGAGAGGAGAAGAGGAGCAGAAGAGAGGAGAAGAGCAGGAGAGGAGAAGAGCAGAAGAGAGGAGCAGAAGAGAGAAGGAGAAGAGCAGGAGAGGAGAAGAGCAGAAGAGAGGAGCAGAAGAGAGGAGAGGAGCAGAAGAGAGGAGAAGAGCGGAGCAGAAGAGAGGAGAGGAGCAGAAGAGAGGAGGAGAAGAGCAGGAGAGGAGGAGAAGAGGAGAAGAGCAGAAGAGAGGAGCAGAAGAGAGAGGAGCAGAAGAGAGGAGAGGTGCAGAAGAGAGGAGAAGAGCAGAGGAGAAGAGAGGAGGAGCAGAAGAGAGGAGAAGAGCAGAAGAGAGAAGAGCAGGAGAGAAGAGCGGAGCAGAAGAGAGGAGAGCAGAAGAGAGGAGGAGCAGAAGAGAGAAGAGCGGAGCAGAAGAGAGGAGAGGAGCAGAAGAGAGGAGTAGAGCAGAAGAGATGAGAAGAGCAGGAGAGGAGAAGAGGAGCAGAAGAGAGGAGGAGAAGAGCGGAGCAGAAGAGAGGAGAAGAGCGGAGCAGAAGAGAGGAGAAGAGGAGGAGAAGAGAGGAGAAGAGCAGGAGAGAGGAGAGCAGGAGAGAGAAGAGCAGGAGAGGAGAAGAGCGGAGCAGAAGAGAGGAGAAGAGGAGAAGAGCAGAAGAGAGGAGCAGAAAAGCTGAGCAGAAGAGAGGAGAGGAGCAGAAGAGAGAAGAGCAGAAGAGAGGAGGAGAAGAGCAGAAGAGAGGAGAGGAGCAGAAGAGAGGAGGAGAAGAGCAGAAGAGAGGAGAGGAGCAGAAGAGAGGAGAAGAGCAGAAGAGAGGAGGAGAAGACAGGAGAAGAGCAGAAGAGAGGAGAAGAGCAGGAGAGGAGAAGAGGAGCAGAAGAGAGGAGGAGAAGAGCGGAGCAGAAGAGAGAAGGAGAAGAGCAGGAGAGGAGAAGAGCAGAAGAGAGGAGCAGAAGAGAGAAGAGCAGAAGAGAGGAGAGGAGCAGAAGAGAGGAGAAGAGCGGAGCAGAAGAGAGGAGAGGAGCAGAAGAGAGGAGGAGAAGAGCAGGAGAGGAGGAGAAGAGGAGAAGAGCAGAAGAGAGGAGCAGAAGAGAGAGGAGCAGAAGAGAGGAGAAGAGCAGAGGAGAAGAGGAGAAGAGAGGAGGAGCAGAAGAGAGGAGAAGAGCAGAAGAGAGAAGAGCAGGAGAGAAGAGCGGAGCAGAAGAGAGGAGAGCAGAAGAGAGGAGGAGCAGAAGAGAGAAGAGCGGAGCAGAAGAGAGGAGAGGAGCAGAAGAGAGGAGTAGAGCAGAAGAGATGAGAAGAGCAGAAGAGAGGAGAAGAGCAGAAGAGAGGAGGAGAAGAGCAGAAGAGAGGAGAAGAGCAGAAGAGAGGAGGAGAAGAGCAGAAGAGAGGAGAAGAGCGGAGCAGAAGAGAGGAGAAGAGCGGAGCAGAAGAGAGGAGAAGAGGAGCGGAGCAGAAGAGAGGAGAAGAGGAGGAGAAGAGAGGAGAAGAGCAGGAGAGAGGAGAGCAGGAGAGAGAAGAGCAGGAGAGGAGAAGAGCGGAGCAGAAGAGAGGAGAAGAGGAGAAGAGCAGAAGAGAGGAGCAGAAAAGCTGAGCAGAAGAGAGGAGAGGAGCAGAAGAGAGAAGAGCAGAAGAGAGGAGGAGAAGAGCAGAAGAGAGGAGAGGAGCAGAAGAGAGGAGGAGAAGAGCAGAAGAGAGGAGAGGAGCAGAAGAGAGGAGAAGAGCAGAAGAGAGGAGGAGAAGACAGGAGAAGAGCAGAAGAGAGGAGAAGAGCAGGAGAGGAGAAGAGGAGCAGAAGAGAGGAGGAGAAGAGCGGAGCAGAAGAGAGAAGAAGAAGAGCAGGAGAGGAGAAGAGCAGAAGAGAGGAGCAGAAGAGAGAAGAGCAGAAGAGAGGAGAGGAGCAGAAGAGAGGAGAAGAGCGGAGCAGAAGAGAGGAGAGGAGCAGAAGAGAGGAGGAGAAGAGCAGGAGAGGAGGAGAAGAGCAGGAGAGGAGGAGAAGAGGAGCAGAAGAGAGGAGAAGAGCAGAAGAGAGGAGCAGAAGAGAGAGGAGCAGAAGAGAGGAGAGGTGCAGAAGAGAGGAGAAGAGCAGAGGAGAAGAGGAGAAGAGAGGAGGAGCAGAAGAGAGGAGAAGAGCAGAAGAGAGAAGAGCAGGAGAGAGGAGAGGAGCAGAAGAGAGAAGAGCAGAAGAGAGGAGGAGCAGAAGAGAGAAGAGCGGAGCAGAAGAGAGGAGAGGAGCAGAAGAGAGGAGTAGAGCAGAAGAGATGAGAAGAGCAGAAGAGAGGAGAAGAGCAGAAGAGAGGAGGAGAAGAGCAGAAGAAAGGAGGAGAAGAGCAGAAGAGAGGAGAAGAGCAGGAGAGGAGAAGAGGAGCAGAAGAGAGGAGGAGAAGAGCGGAGCAGAAGAGAGAAGAAGAGGAGCAGAAGAGAGAAGAGCAGAAGAGAGAAGAGCAGAAGAGAGAAGAGCAGGAGAGGAGGAGAAGAGCGGAGCAGAAGAGAGGAGAGGAGCAGAAGAGAGGAGTAGAGCAGAAGAGAGGAGGAGAAGAGCAGAGCAGAAGAGAGGAGAGGAGCAGAAGAGAGGAGAGCAGCAGAAGAGATGAGAAGAGCAGAAGAGAGGAGAAGAGCAAAAGAGAGGAGAAGAGGAGCAGAAGAGAGGAGAAGAGCAGAGCAGAAGAGAGGAGAAGAGCAGAAGAGAGGAGAAGAGCAGTAGAGGAGGAGAAGATGAGTAGAGAGGAGGAGAAGAGCGGAGCAGAAGAGAGGAGAGCAGAAGAGAGGAGAAGAGCGGAGCAGAAGAGAGGAGAGGAGCAGAAGAGAGGAGGACAAGAGGGGAGCAGAAGAGAGGAGAAGAGCAGGAGAAGAGGAGCAGAAGAGAGGAGAAGAGCAGAAGAGCGGAGCAGAAGAGAAGAGCGGAGCAGAAGAGAGGAGAGGAGCAGAAGAGAGGAGGAGAAGAGCAGAAGAGAGGAGAGGAGCAGAAGAGAGGAGGAGAAGAGCAGAAGAGAGGAGAGGAGCAGAAGAGAGGAGAAGAGAAGAAGAGAGGAGGAGAAGACAGGAGAAGAGCAGAAGAGAGGAGAAGAGCAGAAGAGAGGAGGAGAAGAGCAGAAGAGAGGAGAAGAGCAGGAGGAGAAGAGCAGAAGAGAGGAGAAGAGCAGAAGAGAGGAGAAGAGCAGAAGAGAGGAGAGGAGCAGAAGAGCGGAGCAGAAGAGAGGAGCAGAAGAGAGGAGGAGAAGAGCAGGAGAGGAGGAGAAGAGGAGGAGAAGAGAGGAGAAGAGCAGAAGAGAGGAGCAGAAGAGAGGAGAGGAGCAGAAGAGAGGAGAGGAGCAGAAGACAGGAGAAGACAGGAGAAGAGCAGAAGAGAGGAGAAGAGCAGGAGAGGAGAAGAGCAGAAGAGAGGAGGAGAAGAGCAGAAGAGAGGAGAGGAGCAGAAGAGAGGAGAAGAGCAGAAGAGAGGAGAAGAGAGGAGAAGAGCAGAAGAGAGGAGAGGAGCAGAAGAGCGGAGCAGAAGAGAGGAGCAGAAGAGAGGAGGAGAAGAGCAGGAGAAGAGGAGGAGAAGAGAGGAGAAGAGCAGAAGAGAGGAGCAGAAGAGAGGAGAGGAGCAGAAGAGAGGAGAGGTGCAGAAGAGAGGAGAAGAGCAGAAGAGAAAAGAGAGGAGAAGAGCAGAAGAGAGGAGGAGCAGAAGAGCGGAGAAGAGCAGAAGAGAGAAGAGCAGGAGAGGAGGAGAAGAGAGGATCAGAAGAGAGGAGAAGAGCAGAAGAGAGAAGAGGAGCAGAAGAGAAGAGGAGCAGAAGAGAGGAGAAGAGCAGGAGAGGAGGAGAAGAGCAGAGCAGAAGAGAGGAGTGGAGCAGAAGAGAGGAGAGGAGCAGAAGAGAGGAGAAGAGGAGCAGAAGAGAGGAGAAGAGCAGAAGAGAGGAGAAGAGAGGAGAAGAGCAGGAGAGAAGAAGAGGAGCAGAAGAGAGGAGAAGAGCAGGAGAGGAGGAGAAGATGAGTAGAGAGGAGGAGAAGAGCGGAGCAGAAGAGAGGAGAGGAGCAGAAGAGAGAAGAGCGGAGCAGAAGAGAGGAGCAGAAGAGCAGGAGAAGAGGAGCAGAAGAGAGAAGAGCAGGAGAGGAGGAGAAGAGGAGCAGAAGAGAGGAGAAGAGCAGAATAGAGGAGAAGAAGAGCGGAGCAGAAGAGAGGAGAGGAGCAGAAGAGAGAAGAGAAGAAGAGGGGAGCGGAGCAGAAGAGAGGAGGAGAAGAGCGGAGCAGAGGAGAGGAGAGGAGCAGAAGAGAGGAGAAGAGCAGAAGAGAGGAGAAGAGGCGCAGAAGAGAGGAGAGCAGAAGAGAGGAGAAGAGCAGAAGAGAGGAGAGCAGAAGAGAGGATTGGAGCAGGAGAGGATTGGAGCAGAAGAGAGGAGCAGAGCGGTGCAGAAGAGAGGAGAGGAGCAGAATAGAGGAGGAGCAGAGCAGAAGAGAGGAGGAGAAGAGCAGAGCAGAAGAGAGAAGAGCGGAGCAGAAGAGAGGAGGAGAAGAGCAGACCTGAAGAGAGGAGGAGAGGAGCAGAAGAGAGGAGAAAAGCAGAAGAGAGGAGAAAAGCAGAAGAGATGAGAGGCGCAGAGGAGAGGAGCAGAAGAGAGGAGAAAAGTATAAGAAATGAGTGGCGCAGAAGAGAGGACAAGAGCGGAGGAGAAGAGTAGAAGAGAGGAGGAGAAGAGAGAAGAGCAGAAGAGAGGAGAGGAGCAGAAGAGAGGAGAAGAGCGGAGGAGAAGAGAGGAGAAGAGCAGAAGAGAGGAGAAGAGCGGAGCAGAAGAGAGGAGAGCAGAGCAGAAGAGAGGAGGAGGAGAGCAGAGCGGAAGAGAGAAGAGCGGAGCAGAAGAGAGAAGAGCTGAAGAGAGGAGAAGAGCAGAGCAGAAGAGAGGAGGAGAAGAGCAAACCAGAAGAGAGAAGGAGAGGAGCAGAAGAGAGAAGAGCAGAGCAGAAGAGATGAGAGGCGCAGAGGAGAGGAGCAGAACAGAGGAGCGGAGCAGAAGAGAGGAGAAGAGCAGAAGAGAGGACAAGAGCGGAGCAGAAGAGAGAAGAGTAGAAGAGATGAGCGGAGCAGAAGAAAGGAGGAGAGAGAAGAGCAGAAGAGAGGAGAGGAGCAGATGAGAGGAGGAGAAGAGAGAAGAGCAGAAGAGAGGAGAAGAGCTGAGCAGAAGAGAGGAGAGGAGGAGAAGAGCAGAGGAGAGGAGCAGAAGAGAGGAGAAGAGCAGAGCAGAAGAGAGCAGAGCAGAAGATAAGAGAGGACCAGAAGAGAGGAGAAGAGCAGAAGAGAGGAGAGGAGCAGAAGAGAGGAGAAGAGCAGAAGAGAGAAGCAGAACAGAGGAGCAGAGTAGAAGAGAGGAGAAGAGCAGAAGAGAGGAGAAGAGTAGAAGAGAGGAGAAGAGCAGAAAAGAGGAGAGGAGCAGAAGAGAGGAAGAGAGAAGAGTAGAAGAGAGGAGCGGAGCAAAAGAGAGGAGAAGAGCGGAGCAGAAGAGGAGAAGAGCAGAAGAGAGGAGAGGAGCAGAAGAGAGGCGGAGAAGAGCAAAGGAGAGGAGAGGAGGAGAAGAGCGGAGCAGAAGAGAGGAGGAGAAGAGAGGAGAGAAGCAGAAGAGAGGAGGAGAGAGCGCAGCAGAAGAGAGGAGGAGAGGAGCAGAAGAGAGGAGCAGAGCAGAAGAGGAGGAGAAGAGCAGAGCAGAAGAGAGGAAAAGAGAGAGGAGGAGAAGAGCAGAGCAGAAGAGAGGAGAGGAGCAGAAGAAAGGAGGAAAATAGCAGAGCAGAAGAGAGGAAAAGAGAGAGGAGCAGGAGAGGAGAGAAGCAGAACAGAGGAGCAGAGCAGAAGAAAGGAGAAGAGCAGAAGAGAGGACAAGAGCCTAGAGGAAGAGAGAAGAGTAGAAGAGAGGAGGAGAAGAGAGGAGAAGAGCGGAGCAGAACAGAGGAGAAGAGCAGAAGAGAGGAGGAGAAGAGCGGAGCAGAAAAGAGGAGAGTAGCAGAAGAGAGGACGAGAGCGGCGCAGAGAAGAGCAGAACAGAGGAGAAGATTAGAAGAGAGGAGGAGAGCGGCACAGAGGAGGAGAGGAGAAGAGAGGAGCGGAGCAGAAGACGAGAGCGGTGCAGAGGATGAAAGTAGCAGAGCAGAAACCTCAGATGTCCCCTGTAACAGCTTGTGACCGCCTCAGATGTCCCCTGTAACAGCTTGTGACCGCCTCAGATGTCCCCTGTAACAGCGTGTGACCGCCTCAGATGTCCCCTGTAACAGCGTGACCGCCTCAGATGTCCCCTGTAACAGCGTGACCGCCTCAGATGTCCCCTGTAACAGCGTGACCGCCTCAGATGTCCCCTGTATCGGCGTGTGACCGCCTCAGATGTCCCCTGTAACAGCATGTGACCGCCTCAGATGTCCCCTGTAACAGCGTGTGACCGCCTCAGATGTCCCCTGTAACAGCGTGTGACCGCCTCAGATGTCCCCTGTAACAGCGTGACCGCCTCAGATGTCCCCTGTAACAGCGTGACCGCCTCAGATGTCCCCTGTAACAGCGTGACCGCCTCAGATGTCCCCTATAATAATGTGACCACCTCAGATGTCCCCTGTAACAGCGTGACCGCCTCAAATGTCCCCTGTAACAGCGTGACCACCTCAGATGTCACCTAATAGTGTGTGATCGCCTCAGATGTCACCTAATAGTGTGTGATCGCCTCAGATGTCACCTAATAGTGTGTGATCGCCTCAGATGTCACCTAATAGTGTGTGATCGCCTCAGATGTCACCTAATAGTGTGTGATCGCCTCAGATGTCACCTAATAGTGTGTGACCGCCTCAGATGTCACCTAATAGTGTGTGATCGCCTCAGATGTCACCTAATAGTGTGTGATCGCCTCAGATGTCACCTAATAGTGTGTGATCGCCTCAGATGTCACCTAATAGTGTGTGATCGCCTCAGATGTCACCTAATAGTGTGTGATCGCCTCAGATGTCACCTAATAGTGTGTGACCGCCTCAGATGTCACCTAATAGTGTGTGATCGCCTCAGATGTCCCCTATAACAATGTGACCGCCTCAGATGTCACCTAATAGTGTGTGATCGCCTCAGATGTCACCTAATAGTGTGTGACCGCCTCAGATGTCACCTAATAGTGTGTGATCGCCTCAGATGTCACCTAATAGTGTGTGACCGCCTCAGATGTCACCTAATAGTGTGTGACCGCCTCAGATGTCACCTAATAGTGTGTGACCGCCTCAGATGTCACCTAATAGTGTGTGACCGCCTCAGATGTCACCTAATAGTGTGTGATCGCCTCAGATGTCACCTAATAGTGTGTGACCGCCTCAGATGTCACCTAATAGTGTGTGACCGCCTCAGATGTCACCTAATAGTGTGTGATCGCCTCAGATGTCACCTAATAGTGTGTGATCGCCTCAGATGTCACCTAATAGTGTGTGACCGCCTCAGATGTCACCTAATAGTGTGTGATCGCCTCAGATGTCACCTAATAGTGTGTGACCGCCTCAGATGTCACCTAATAGTGTGTGATCGCCTCAGATGTCACCTAATAGTGTGTGACCGCCTCAGATGTCACCTAATAGTGTGTGACCGCCTCAGATGTCACCTAATAGTGTGTGATCGCCTCAGATGTCACCTAATAGTGTGTGATCGCCTCAGATGTCACCTAATAGTGTGTGATCGCCTCAGATGTCACCTAATAGTGTGTGATCGCCTCAGATGTCACCTAATAGTGTGTGACCGCCTCAGATGTCACCTAATAGTGTGTGATCGCCTCAGATGTCACCTAATAGTGTGTGACCGCCTCAGATGTCACCTAATAGTGTGTGATCGCCTCAGATGTCACCTAATAGTGTGTGATCGCCTCAGATGTCACCTAATAGTGTGTGATCGCCTCAGATGTCACCTAATAGTGTGTGATCGCCTCAGATGTCACCTAATAGTGTGTGAGCGCCTCAGATGTCACCTAATAGTGTGTGACCGCCTCAGATGTCACCTAATAGTGTGTGAGCGCCTCAGATGTCACCTAATAGTGTGTGAGCGCCTCAGATGTCACCTAATAGTGTGTGATCGCCTCAGATGTCACCTAATAGTGTGTGACCGCCTCAGATGTCACCTAATAGTGTGTGATCGCCTCAGATGTCACCTAATAGTGTGTGACCGCCTCAGATGTCACCTAATAGTGTGTGACCGCCTCAGATGTCACCTAATAGTGTGTGATCGCCTCAGATGTCACCTAATAGTGTGTGATCGCCTCAGATGTCACCTAATAGTGTGTGATCGCCTCAGATGTCACCTAATAGTGTGTGATCGCCTCAGATGTCACCTAATAGTGTGTGACCGCCTCAGATGTCACCTAATAGTGTGTGATCGCCTCAGATGTCACCTAATAGTGTGTGACCGCCTCAGATGTCACCTAATAGTGTGTGATCGCCTCAGATGTCACCTAATAGTGTGTGCTCGCCTCAGATGTCACCTAATAGTGTGTGACCGCCTCAGATGTCACCTAATAGTGTGTGATCGCCTCAGATGTCACCTAATAGTGTGTGACCGCCTCAGATGTCACCTAATAGTGTGTGATCGCCTCAGATGTCACCTAATAGTGTGTGATCGCCTCAGATGTCACCTAATAGTGTGTGATCGCCTCAGATGTCACCTAATAGTGTGTGACCGCCTCAGATGTCACCTAATAGTGTGTGATCGCCTCAGATGTCACCTAATAGTGTGTGACCGCCTCAGATGTCACCTAATAGTGTGTGATCGCCTCAGATGTCACCTAATAGTGTGTGACCGCCTCAGATGTCACCTAATAGTGTGTGATCGCCTAAGATGTCACCTAATAGTGTGTGAGCACCTCAGATGTCACCTAATAATGTGTGATCGCCTCAGATGTCACCTAATAGTGTGTGATCGCCTCAGATGTCACCTAATAGTGTGTGACCGCCTCAGATGTCACCTAATAGTGTGTGACCGCCTAAGATGTCACCTAATAGTGTGTGATCGCCTCAGATGTCACCTAATAGTGTGTGATCGCCTCAGATGTCACCTAATAGTGTGTGATCGCCTCAGATGTCACCTAATAGTGTGTGATCGCCTCAGATGTCACCTAATAGTGTGTGATCGCCTCAGATGTCACCTAATAGTGTGTGATCGCCTCAGATGTCACCTAATAGTGTGTGACCGCCTCAGATGTCACCTAATAGTGTGTGATCGCCTCAGATGTCACCTAATAGTGTGTGATCGCCTCAGATGTCACCTAATAGTGTGTGATCGCCTCAGATGTCACCTAGTAGTGTGTGATCGCCTCAGATGTCACCTAATAGTGTGTGATCGCCTCAGATGTCACCTAATAGTGTGTGATCGCCTCAGATGTCACCTAATAGTGTGTGATCGCCTCAGATGTCACCTAATAGTGTGTGATCGCCTCAGATGTCACCTAATAGTGTGTGATCGCCTCAGATGTCACCTAAAAGTGTGTGATCGCCTCAGATGTCACCTAATAGTGTGTGATCGCCTCAGATGTCACCTAATAGTGTGTGATCGCCTCAAATGTCACCTAATAGTGTGTGATCGCCTCAGATGTCACCTAATAGTGTGTGATCGCCTCAGATGTCACCTAATAGTGTGTGATCGCCTCAGATGTCCCCTATAACAATGTGACCACCTCAGATGTCCCCTGTAACAGTGTGACCGCCTCAGATGTCTCCTGTAACAGCGTGTGACCGCCTCAGATGCCCCCTGTAACAGCGTGACCGCCTCAGATGTCACCTAATAGTGTGTGATCGCCTCAGATGTCACCTAATAGTGTGTGATCGCCTCAGATGTCACCTAATACTTTGTGACCGCCTCAGATGTCACCTAATAGTGTGTGATCGCCTCAGATGTCACCTAATAGTGTGTGATCGCCTCAGATGTCACCTAATAGTGTGTGATCGCCTCAGATGTCCCCTATAACAATGTGACCACCTCAGATGTCCCCTGTAACAGTGTGATCGCCTCAGATGTCCCCTGTAACAGTGTGATCGCCTCAGATGTCTCCTGTAACAGCGTGTGACCGCCTCAGATGTCCCCTGTAACAGCGTGTGACCGCCTCAGATGCCCCCTGTAACAGCGTGACCGCCTCAGATGTCACCTAATAGTGTGTGATCGCCTCAGATGTCACCTAATACTGTGTGATCGCCTCAGATGTCCCCTATAACAATGTGACCACCTCAGATGTCCCCTGTAACAGTGTGATCGCCTCAGATGTCTCCTGTAACAGCGTGTGACCGCCTCAGATGTCCCCTGTAACAGCGTGTGACCGCCTCAGATGTCACCTAATAGTGTGTGATCGCCTCAGATGTCACCTAATAATGTGTGATCGCCTCAGATGTCCCCTATAACAATGTGACCACCTCAGATGTCCCCTGTAACAGTGTGATCGCCTCAGATGTCTCCTGTAACAGCGTGTGACCGCCTCAGATGTCCCCTGTAACAGCATGTGACCGCCTCAGATGTCCCCTGTAACAGCGTGTGACCGCCTCAGATGTCACCTAATAGTGTGCGATCGCCTCAGATGTCACCTAATAGTGTGTGACCGCCTCAGATGTCACCTAATAGTGTGCGATCGCCTCAGATGTCACCTAATAGTGTGTGATCGCCTCAGATGTCGATGTCACCTAATAGTGTGTGATCGCCTCAGATGTCACCTAATAGTGTGTGATCGCCTCAGATGTCACCTAATAGTGTGTGACCGCCTCAGATGTCACCTAATAGTGTGTGACCGCCTCAGATGTCACCTAATAGTGTGTGATCGCCTCAGATGTCACCTAATAGTGTGTGATCGCCTCAGATGTCACCTAATAGTGTGTGATCGCCTCAGATGTCACCTAATAGTGTGTGATCGCCTCAGATGTCACCTAATAGTGTGTGATCGCCTCAGATGTCACCTAATAGTGTGTGATCGCCTCAGATGTCACCTAATAGTGTGTGATCGCCTCAGATGTCACCTAATAGTGTGTGATCGCCTCAGATGTCACCTAATAGTGTGTGATCGCCTCAGATGTCACCTAATAGTGTGTGACCGCCTCAGATGTCACCTAATAGTGTGTGACCGCCTCAGATGTCACCTAATAGTGTGTGACCGCCTCAGATGTCACCTAATAGTGTGTGACCGCCTCAGATGTCACCTAATAGTGTGTGATCGCCTCAGATATCACCTAATAGTGTGTGATCGCCTCAGATGTCACCTAATAGTGTGTGATCGCCTCAGATGTAACCTAATAGTGTGTGATCGCCTCAGATGTCACCTAATAGTGTGTGATCGCCTCAGATGTCACTTAATAGTGTGTGATCGCCTCAGATGTCACCTAATAGTGTGTGATCGCCTCAGATGTCACCTAATAGTGTGTGATCGCCTCAGATGTCTCCTGTAACAGCGTGTGACCGCCTCAGATGCCCCCTGTAACAGCGTGACCGCCTCAGATGTCACCTAATAGTGTGTGATCGCCTCAGATGTCACCTAATAGTGTGTGATCGCCTCAGATGTCACCTAATAGTGTGTGATCGCCTCAGATGTCACCTAATAGTGTGTGATCGCCTCAGATGTCACCTAATAGTGTGTGATCGCCTCAGATGTCACCTAAAAGTGTGTGATCGCCTCAGATGTCACCTAATAGTGTGTGATCGCCTCAGATGTCACCTAATAGTGTGTGATCGCCTCAAATGTCACCTAATAGTGTGTGATCGCCTCAGATGTCACCTAATAGTGTGTGATCGCCTCAGATGTCACCTAATAGTGTGTGATCGCCTCAGATGTCCCCTATAACAAAGTGACCACCTCAGATGTCCCCTGTAACAGTGTGACCGCCTCAGATGTCTCCTGTAACAGCGTGTGACCGCCTCAGATGCCCCCTGTAACAGCGTGACCGCCTCAGATGTCACCTAATAGTGTGTGATCGCCTCAGATGTCACCTAATAGTGTGTGATCGCCTCAGATGTCACCTAATACTTTGTGACCGCCTCAGATGTCACCTAATAGTGTGTGATCGCCTCAGATGTCACCTAATAGTGTGTGATCGCCTCAGATGTCACCTAATAGTGTGTGATCGCCTCAGATGTCCCCTATAACAATGTGACCACCTCAGATGTCCCCTGTAACAGTGTGATCGCCTCAGATGTCCCCTGTAACAGTGTGATCGCCTCAGATGTCTCCTGTAACAGCGTGTGACCGCCTCAGATGTCCCCTGTAACAGCGTGTGACCGCCTCAGATGCCCCCTGTAACAGCGTGACCGCCTCAGATGTCACCTAATAGTGTGTGATCGCCTCAGATGTCACCTAATACTGTGTGATCGCCTCAGATGTCCCCTATAACAATGTGACCACCTCAGATGTCCCCTGTAACAGTGTGATCGCCTCAGATGTCTCCTGTAACAGCGTGTGACCGCCTCAGATGTCCCCTGTAACAGCGTGTGACCGCCTCAGATGTCACCTAATAGTGTGTGATCGCCTCAGATGTCACCTAATAATGTGTGATCGCCTCAGATGTCCCCTATAACAATGTGACCACCTCAGATGTCCCCTGTAACAGTGTGATCGCCTCAGATGTCTCCTGTAACAGCGTGTGACCGCCTCAGATGTCCCCTGTAACAGCATGTGACCGCCTCAGATGTCCCCTGTAACAGCGTGTGACCGCCTCAGATGTCACCTAATAGTGTGCGATCGCCTCAGATGTCACCTAATAGTGTGTGACCGCCTCAGATGTCACCTAATAGTGTGCGATCGCCTCAGATGTCACCTAATAGTGTGTGATCGCCTCAGATGTCGATGTCACCTAATAGTGTGTGATCGCCTCAGATGTCACCTAATAGTGTGTGATCGCCTCAGATGTCACCTAATAGTGTGTGACCGCCTCAGATGTCACCTAATAGTGTGTGACCGCCTCAGATGTCACCTAATAGTGTGTGATCGCCTCAGATGTCACCTAATAGTGTGTGATCGCCTCAGATGTCACCTAATAGTGTGTGATCGCCTCAGATGTCACCTAATAGTGTGTGATCGCCTCAGATGTCACCTAATAGTGTGTGATCGCCTCAGATGTCACCTAATAGTGTGTGATCGCCTCAGATGTCACCTAATAGTGTGTGATCGCCTCAGATGTCACCTAATAGTGTGTGATCGCCTCAGATGTCACCTAATAGTGTGTGATCGCCTCAGATGTCACCTAATAGTGTGTGATCGCCTCAGATGTCACCTAATAGTGTGTGACCGCCTCAGATGTCACCTAATAGTGTGTGACCGCCTCAGATGTCACCTAATAGTGTGTGACCGCCTCAGATGTCACCTAATAGTGTGTGACCGCCTCAGATGTCACCTAATAGTGTGTGATCGCCTCAGATGTCACCTAATAGTGTGTGATCGCCTCAGATGTCACCTAATAGTGTGTGATCGCCTCAGATGTAACCTAATAGTGTGTGATCGCCTCAGATGTCACCTAATAGTGTGTGATCGCCTCAGATGTCACTTAATAGTGTGTGATCGCCTCAGATGTCACCTAATAGTGTGTGATCGCCTCAGATGTCACCTAATAGTGTGTGATCGCCTCAGATGTCACCTCATAGTGTGTGATCGCCTCAGATGTCACCTAATAGTGTGTGACCGCCTAAGATGTCACCTAATAGTGTGTGATCGCCTCAGATGTCACCTAATAGTGTGTGACCGCCTCAGATGTCACCTAATAGTGTGTGATCGCCTCAGATGTCACCTAATAGTGTGTGACCGCCTAAGATGTCACCTAATAGTGTGTGATCGCCTCAGATGTCACTTAATAGTGTGTGATCGCCTCAGATGTCACCTAATAGTGTGTGATCGCCTCAGATGTCACCTAATAGTGTGTGATCGCCTCAGATGTCACCTCATAGTGTGTGATCGCCTCAGATGTCACCTAATAGTGTGTGACCGCCTAAGATGTCACCTAATAGTGTGTGATCGCCTCAGATGTCACCTAATAGTGTGTGACCGCCTCAGATGTCACCTAATAGTGTGTGATCGCCTCAGATGTCACCTAATAGTGTGTGATCGCCTCAGATGTCACCTAATAGTGTGTGATCGCCTCAGATGTCACCTAATAGTGTGTGATCGCCTCAGATGTCACCTAATAGTGTGTGATCGCCTCAGATGTCACCTAATAGTGTGTGATCGCCTCAGATGTCACCTAATAGTGTGTGATCGCCTCAGATGTCACCTAATAGTGTGTGATCGCCTCAGATGTCACCTAATAGTGTGTGATCGCCTCAGATGTCACCTAATAGTGTGTGATCGCCTCAGATGTCACCTAATAGTGTGTGACCGCCTCAGATGTCACCTAATAGTGTGTGATCGCCTCAGATGTCACCTAATAGTGTGTGACCGCCTCAGATGTCACCTAATAGTGTGTGATCGCCTCAGATGTCACCTAATAGTGTGTGATCGCCTCAGATGTCACCTAATAGTGTGTGATCGCCTCAGATGTCACCTAATAGTGTGTGATCGCCTCAGATGTCACCTAATAGTGTGTGATCGCCTCAGATGTCACCTAATAGTGTGTGATCGCCTCAGATGTCACTTAATAGTGTGTGATCGCCTCAGATGTCACCTAATAGTGTGTGACCGCCTCAGATGTCACCTAATAGTGTGTGACCGCCTCAGATGTCACCTAATAGTGTGTGACCGCCTCAGATGTCACCTAATAGTGTGTGATCGCCTCAGATGTCACTTAATAGTGTGTGATCGCCTCAGATGTCACCTAATAGTGTGTGATCGCCTCAGATGTCACCTAATAGTGTGTGATCGCCTCAGATGTCACCTAATAGTGTGTGACCGCCTCAGATGTCACCTAATAGTGTGTGATCGCCTCAGATGTCACCTAATAGTGTGTGATCGCCTCAGATGTCACCTAATAGTGTGTGATTGCCTCAGATGTCACCTAATAGTGTGTGATCGCCTCAGATGTCACCTAATAGTGTGTGATCGCCTCAGATGTCACCTAATAGTGTGTGATCGCCTCAGATGTCCCCTATAACAATGTGACCACCTCAGATGTCCCCTGTAACAGTGTGATCGCCTCAGATGTCTCCTGTAACAGTGTGTGACCGCCTCAGATGTCTCCTGTAACAGCGTGTGACCGCCTCAGATGCCCCCTGTAACAGCGTGACCGCCTCAGATGTCACCTAATAGTGTGTGATCGCCTCAGATGTCACCTAAAAGTGTGTGATCGCCTCAGATGTCACCTAATACTGTGTGATCGCCTCAGATGTCCCCTATAACAATGTGACCACCTCAGATGTCCCCTGTAACAGTGTGATCGCCTCAGATGTCCCCTGTAACAGCGTGTGACCGCCTCAGATGTCACCTAATAGTGTGTGAGCGCCTCAGATGTCACCTAATAGTGTGTGACCGCCTCAGATGTCACCTAATAGTGTGTGATCGCCTCAGATGTCACCTAATAGTGTGTGACCGCCTCAGATGTCACCTAATAGTGTGTGACCGCCTCAGATGTCACCTAATAGTGTGTGATCGCCTCAGATGTCCCCTATAACAATGTGACCACCTCAGATGTCCCCTGTAACAGTGTGATCGCCTCAGATGTCCCCTGTAACAGCGTGTGACCGCCTCAGATGTCTCCTGTAACAGCGTGTGACCGCCTCAGATGTCCCCTGTAACAGCGTGTGATCGCCTCAGATGCCCCCTGTAACAGCGTGACCACCTCAGATGTCACCTAATAGTGTGTGATCGCCTCAGATGTCACCTAATACTGTGTGATCGCCTCAGATGTCCCCTATAACAATGTGACCACCTCAGATGTCCCCTGTAACAGTGTGATCGCCTCAGATGTCTCCTGTGACAGCGTGTGACCGCCTCAGATGTCCCCTGTAACAGCGTGTGACCGCCTCAGATGTCACCTAATAGTGTGCGATCGCCTCAGATGTCCCCTGTAGCAGCGTGTGACTGCCTCAGATGTCACCTAATAGTGTGTGATCGCCTCAGATGTCACCTAATAGTGTGTGATCGCCTCAGATGTCACCTAATAGTGTGTGACCACCTCAGATGTCACCTAATAGTGTGTGATCGCCTCAGATGTCACCTAATAGTGTGCGATCGCCTCAGATGTCACTTAATAGTGTGTGACCGCCTCAGATGTCACCTAATAGTGTGTGATCGCCTCAGATGTCACCTAATAGTGTGTGATCGCCTCAGATGTCACCTAATAGTGTGTGATCGCCTCAGATGTCACCTAATAGTGTGTGACCGCCTCAGATGTCACCTAATAGTGTGTGATTGCCTCAGATGTCACCTAATAGTGTGTGACCGCCTCAGATGTCACCTAATAGTGTGTGACCGCCTCAGATGTCACCTAATAGTGTGTGACCGCCTCAGATGTCACCTAATAGTGTGTGATCGCCTCAGATGTCACCTAATAGTGTGTGATCGCCTCAGATGTCACCTAATAGTGTGTGATCGCCTCAGATGTCACCTAATAGTGTGTGACCACCTCAGATGTCACCTAATAGTGTGTGATCGCCTCAGATGTCACCTAATAGTGTGTGATCGCCTCAGATGTCACCTAATAGTGTGTGACCGCCTCAGATGTCACCTAATAGTGTGTGATCGCCTCAGATGTCACCTAATAGTGTGTGACCGCCTCAGATGTCACCTAATAGTGTGTGACCGCCTCAGATGTCACCTAATAGTGTGTGACCGCCTCAGATGTCACCTAATAGTGTGTGATCGCCTCAGATGTCACCTAATAGTGTGTGACCGCCTCAGATGTCACCTAATAGTGTGCGATCGCCTCAGATGTCACTTAATAGTGTGTGACCGCCTCAGATGTCACCTAATAGTGTGTGATCGCCTCAGATGTCACCTAATAGTGTGTGATCGCCTCAGATGTCACCTAATAGTGTGTGATCGCCTCAGATGTCACCTAATAGTGTGTGACCGCCTCAGATGTCACCTAATAGTGTGTGATTGCCTCAGATGTCACCTAATAGTGTGTGACCGCCTCAGATGTCACCTAATAGTGTGTGACCGCCTCAGATGTCACCTAATAGTGTGTGACCGCCTCAGATGTCACCTAATAGTGTGTGATCGCCTCAGATGTCACCTAATAGTGTGTGATCGCCTCAGATGTCACCTAATAGTGTGTGACCGCCTCAGATGTCACCTAATAGTGTGTGACCGCCTCAGATGTCACCTAATAGTGTGTGACCGCCTCAGATGTCACCTAATAGTGTGTGACCGCCTCAGATGTCACCTAATAGTGTGTGATCGCCTCAGATGTCACCTAATAGTGTGTGATCGCCTCAGATGTCACCTAATAGTGTGTGACCGCCTCAGATGTCACCTAATAGTGTGTGACCGCCTCAGATGTCACCTAATAGTGTGTGACCGCCTCAGATGTCACCTAATAGTGTGTGATCGCCTCAGATGTCACCTAATAGTGTGTGACCGCCTCAGATGTCACCTAATAGTGTGTGACCGCCTCAGATGTCACCTAATAGTGTGTGACCGCCTCAGATGTCACCTAATAGTGTGTGATCGCCTCAGATGTCACCTAATAGTGTGTGACCGCCTCAGATGTCACCTAATAGTGTGTGACCGCCTCAGATGTCCCCTGTAACAATGTGACAGCCTCAGATATCCCCTGTAACAGCGTGTGACCGCCTCAGATGTCCCCTGTAACAGCGTGTGACCGCCTCAGATGTCCCCTGTAACAATGTGACAGCCTCAGATGTCCCCTGTAGCAGCGTGTGACTGCCTCAGATGTCACCTAATAGTGTGCGATCGCCTCAGATGTCCCCTGTAGCAGCGTGTGACTGCCTCAGATGTCACCTAATAGTGTGCGATCGCCTCAGATGTCACTTAATAGTGTGTGACCGCCTCAGATGTCACCTAATAGTGTGTGATCGCCTCAGATGTCACCTAATAGTGTGTGATCGCCTCAGATGTCACCTAATAGTGTGTGACCACCTCAGATGTCACCTAATAGTGTGTGATCGCCTCAGATGTCACCTAATAGTGTGCGATCGCCTCAGATGTCACCTAATAGTGTGTGATCGCCTCAGATGTCACCTAATAGTGTGTGACCACCTCAGATGTCACCTAATAGTGTGTGATCGCCTCAGATGTCACCTAATAGTGTGCGATCGCCTCAGATGTCACTTAATAGTGTGTGACCGCCTCAGATGTCACCTAATAGTGTGTGACCGCCTCAGATGTCACCTAATAGTGTGTGACCGCCTCAGATGTCACCTAATAGTGTGTGATCGCCTCAGATGTCACCTAATAGTGTGTGACCGCCTCAGATGTCACCTAATAGTGTGTGACCGCCTCAGATGTCACCTAATAGTGTGTGACCGCCTCAGATGTCACCTAATAGTGTGTGACCGCCTCAGATGTCACCTAATAGTGTGTGATCGCCTCAGATGTCACCTAATAGTGTGTGATCGCCTCAGATGTCACCTAATAGTGTGTGATCGCCTCAGATGTCACCTAATAGTGTGTGATCGCCTCAGATGTCACCTAATAGTGTGTGACCGCCTCAGATGTCACCTAATAGTGTGTGACCGCCTCAGATGTCACCTAATAGTGTGTGACCGCCTCAGATGTCACCTAATAGTGTGTGATCGCCTCAGATGTCACCTAATAGTGTGTGACCGCCTCAGATGTCACCTAATAGTGTGTGATCGCCTCAGATGTCACCTAATAGTGTGTGATCGCCTCAGATGTCACCTAATAGTGTGTGACCGCCTCAGATGTCACCTAATAGTGTGTGATCGCCTCAGATGTCACCTAATAGTGTGTGACCGCCTCAGATGTCACCTAATAGTGTGTGACCGCCTCAGATGTCACCTAATAGTGTGTGATCGCCTCAGATGTCACCTAATAGTGTGTGACCGCCTCAGATGTCCCCTGTAACAATGTGACAGCCTCAGATATCCCCTGTAACAGCGTGTGACCGCCTCAGATGTCCCCTGTAACAGCGTGTGACCGCCTCAGATGTCCCCTGTAACAATGTGACAGCCTCAGATGTCCCCTGTAACAATCAGGGCTGTGGAGTCGGTAAGCCACAGTTGCGACTCCGACTCCGGCTCCGGCTCCGGCTCCTTCATAAATGGCCAATTCATAACAACAAATTTACTGTTGTAAAATATTAAACATCGTGCTTATTCAGTTTCTCACCATCATATAAGTAATCAGACCACTTAGAGCAAAAACTACATTTATTAGAATACAATTAGAATATAGCAAATAACTTTTATAAACTTTTCTAAACTGTAAGTAAATATGCAATAAACACTTTTATGCAGTTAATAAGAAGAAATCTATAAATTTGTCCTCAGAAAAAGTATTGCCTCTGTCAGATCCTCCTTCATGGATGCCCTCAAATCTGATCTAATTATTTTGAGAGCAGAGAACAACCTCTCTACACTGACTTGTGTTGGTGGCAAAGCAGTAACCACTCGGGCAACATCTCTGACAATGTCAGGATACAGAGGAATCGCTTGTTGCACTGTTATTTTTGATGAACGGTCAAATTTCTCAATTTCTTTTAGTGCACATGAAAAATTCTGCTGAAATGTCCTGGCTGTGTTCCTTGATGGGGAGGACTCTTCTTCTATGCGGGAACGCTTTGCACGGTCCTTGTGATCCAAATATTTTTCGAAATTAAATTCTTCATCAGTTGATGATGAGGGTGAAGATGTGGCAGGACGACCAAATTCTTCTTGTTCCTCCTGACTGTTCTGCAACCCTTTCATCCTTACTGCTATTTCAAACAGAGCTTCTTTTCCTTTACTTAGCTGTTGATCATCTAGAAGAATCCGATGCATTGGGTCTACATAAACAGCTGCCAAAAGAATGTTATTTTGTAATAGTAGCTCCTCTCTCCGTTTCATTGATGTAGCAATGCCACTTGCAATTAACCCTCCTCTTTGGGACAGGCGAAACATCAGGTTCTTCCACTCCTTTAAGAAAATACCTGGAGTTAAGTCCTCTGCTTGTAATTTTTTAGTCACTGTAAATGGGTGCTCTAGCAATTTTTCCAGCTCAGTCACCTGATTACACTGACTTTCATTTAGCGTCAGTTGAGGGTTAGCCATGTCTACAAGAAAGGTTTTCAGTTCAACCAAGCGCTGAATCATTAAGTAAGTACTGCCCCATCGTGTGGCTTGATCAATAATTGCCCCTTTTCCAGCACGTCTCTTCAAAATTGAGTCAACTTTAGGGGTTCTGGCAACAGTAGCCAATTTTCTGTTAAATATTAATAATCCGTTAATTATTTCTTATTACACCCAGTTCTGTAGAATGCTTTAGCTTACATGACATAGGCTATTTTTAAGCTTGGCTCATGGTAGAAAGACAGCTCCATATATGTAGAGACCACGTGCTTTAGGAGACGTATATAATTCATGGCTAACTGTAGAGGTCGCTCTTCTTCTTCCCTCACCATCATGAGACACAGACGCAAGATGACATAACTCAACAGCTGGTATGTTACTTTATTACGAAGAAGCCGAACTGAGAGACAGACGCCATTTGCCATGTGAGATCTCAGAGCATGATCTAATGGACAATATCTCTTTCACTTATTTTTATTCACCTGTTTTTCTGTAATAACCTTTCTTTGATGGAAAAATCCAAATAAACCACTATATTTTTATCTGGTAACTAGTCCTGAGTATTTTACAGGATATGCATTATTTTACATTGGAGAGCCAGCCAGATCTGAATTTTTGTACTTTTTTGCGGATTTCCCTCAACTTGCCCACACGGGGGAATGGACTTTGCTAACGTCAAATCATATGTGCAAGTTATCGGGAATTCCACTACTTACAAGAATCACATAGAACCTAGAAGTAAGAAGTACCAGATAGATTGAGAAGTACTACAAGTGCCAAAAGTACCAGACGTGTAAAGACAGGAACCCAGCGTTGTCCATCAAAGGGAACAAGCTGAGACATTTCAAGGTAAGATAAAATGGATGTCATTAATTGTCTTGCTAAGCAGAGTAAATTGAAATTTAAGTCTGTAGACAATTCTAATTCAGAAGTTTTATGGTTAAGTTTATATGCCGAGTGTGAACTCGAGAATCAAAGGTTAGATTCTAAGTTTTTCAATAGAGAAAGAGAGAGATTAAAAAATATTCTACAGATGGTAGATATATTTCATAGATCTGTGTCAGAGAAATCCAAAAATGATTGTTGTGATGTTCTCGAGATTGGCTGTAAAGTTAGGGAGATTGACTGTAATCAAGTGTCTGTAGCAGCCATTGAAGGTGACCTTGCAGACGTGGAACAAGATGGAGAAGTAGGAGGAGACTTCAGAACTGACGTAGAGGACGTACAAGGGAAAGACGTACCACTAAAAATAGACGACTCACAGGCCCAAATCCGAAGTAGCGTGAGGAAGGATTTGATAAAGATATGCCAAATAATTCCTGCTTATGACAACAAAATAGATGTTTGTAGGAACTCTGAGATCTTTGAAAGTTGTTCTGATAAATTTGATTTATCTAACGAGGAGAAGAATCAGTTGTTCAAAATGTGGATCCCTGTAAATTTTGCAAGGAGATTGTCTTTAAAGTTATCTGGTGAAACACATGAGAATTTAACTGATAAAGACAGATTAAAAATTCTCATTTTTTGTTCATCAAATGAAAATCATCCAGATATTGATATTCTTCAAAAATTAAGAATTGGTCGGAAGGAATGTATTTTTACGTTCATGTCCATATATGAACGTTTGTACAAAATGCTGAGTGAGAATGTCAAAACACCGTCCCTCATAAGGAGTTTTGTAAGCAAATTTTGGTTTCTAAATCCTGCATCTCGTGTTATTGCGTCACAAAAAGATTCTTTGTTTGAATGTGCGCAATCCCTTGATTTTGCCAGAAAACACGAGAATCGTGAGAGGAAAGTAAATTGTGCTAATTTTGTAAAGACAGGCAGAGTAAAATCTTATCAGAAGCCGGTATTAGCAAAACCTTCTAAAATGAGTTTTCCCCAAAATCAAATCTACGAAGAAAGAAAAAGAAAATCACATGTTTGTTATAAACCATATGGAATGATGCAAAAGAACACCGAAAAGACACAAATGGAATTAAGAAAAATGATGAGTTCTGATCTTCTTTCTGTAACCAAGATGGCCGAATTTAACAGACAGAAGCAGGTGGTGAGTGACATCATGGCCTGTAAACTGAATACTCTGCTCCAAGAATCTATCAGCTTTAAAATGGCAAGAACCTTTCAGGATATTTTTTGCAGAGAAATAAGTATGGGTGTAGGAATTGGCTAGAAAAAGTAATATATTTTGTGTAACAGTGTTATACAATTAGTGAGTTATATGTAATTATTTTATAGAGTATAATCCTGTAGTTTTATGGTTTGTGGATATATACATAGTCATACAGTATATATAGAGTGTTTGTAGAAGTAGAAATAGTAGAACTGTATTTTTTAATGAAAATTAAAATCTACATCAGTAATAATATTTAGAATATGAATATGATATTAACCTTATTTTTTATGTTTCCTTAGAATTTTCATTTCAAAGCAGGACTTAATCGAGAAAAATTCTCTTCCAAGGATTTATGCCTTTATTTACACAGGAAGTTGCAATATTGCATGATTTTATATATCTAACCCTTAAAAGGAAATAACTAAGTGCTTTTTAAAATGTTCTGGGTGTGTGCTTTACTGCATGGTTTGAATGACAACCACAGCAGGGAAATTTGAACCTTGTTCTAATAATACAAGTATACCAGTATACTATGTCCCTGTTCCTTAGGAAAAGAATTTTAAAGGGGGTCTCAACTTTTGCAAAGCAATGGAATTTTTTTTCCAGGCCTAAATGTCAAGTATAGCTATACATATATTTATGTCATGTGTATTTGGGGAATATTCAAAGAAATATTAAGAGACTGAATTGAAATAGTTTACAATGCATTGATAATTAGGATAATTTGGGTTAAAATACGTGTATTCATCACACCTTCATATGTGAGGTATTTGGTTTAAAGTTAATATGTGACACAGTCTGAGTGACAGTGACTGAGTGTATGAGCAGCTGCTGAGCGAGTGATGTGATACGTTTGTATGAGGCCTCAGGATTCTATAAGAGAGAAAAAAAAAAACCCCAAAGCTTTTATCTTTAGGAGAAATATGCAGATCAGTTAAATTATTAGAATATTAGGATATATAATGAAATATTATCTATACAACATATATTTCTATATTTCTATAGTAATTATTATTTCTTGATTTAGTTAATTGTGGATAAGTGCAAAGTGCAATCGCACATCAAAATGGTTTATGCAAATTAATTTTTCCAAAGGATAATTTTATGATATTCAAATTAATTTTAATGGTTACACATCTTCAGACAAATAATGGTATAAGCAAGTATAATATTTACACAATTTATAAATTAATTATTTTTAATTTTGGTTTTGATAAATGAATTATTTCATGAAACAATATTTTTTGGTATTAAGGGGGAAAATATGTTTTTGATCCTGACTACATCATCACATTTGATTAATACTTCTTCTTCACACATTTTAATAGGAAAAAATATTAATAAGGTGCAATGGTATAAGTATTGGGTATAATAACAAGTATTATAAGGATTCATTTCTTTACACTAAGAGGAATTACATGCAAAGTTGCATAATTTGAATATTTTGATAACACAAGTTTATGACAATTATGAAATAATCCAGATCATGGAAATATTAAGGGTATATGTTACTGAAGACATAACTACTCTGCATCAACATAAAGGCCTTATTCTTATTTTTATTTTTATTCTTATTGCATTATTTTTAATTCTTTCACCAATATTTAGTAAAGTAATATCTATTGAGAATATTGCTTCATTAAATATAGCAATTATATGGTTCTTTTACTAAGGAAAATGTTTCACTTCTGAGTTATATGCAACAATTCTTTTATTCATTCATTCGCTCACTCATATATTCTTATTTTGGTTCATGGCTATACATTCCTACATATTATTAGTATAATAAATATATTCCTTATTAATAAAGATGACAACACTTGTTACATAAAACACAGTGACACCTATTGGTTGAAAAAGGTAATTACACCTATGACATAAAAATGTTCTATCACATGAAAAAATGGATAATAATGTATTATCACTTATTATTGGTTTATTATTTCAAATATTGAAATCCATATACGGTACAAATTCTGATAATAATTATATGGATATTACTGATTGCTATGGTACGCTGTGATATTATGGGATAGGGAAATTACCAGATTTGGTATAGACTAGGGAATGAAGACTTCAAGCAAGATACTGAAATTATGTTAATAAAGACTTTTCACATTTCTAAACTTCATTGATTTTTATCAGTTGCAAGAAGAAGAATGCCGCGATCCAGAAGTCCCAGAAGGTAACAAAGCTATGATTTCTGAGAAATGAACTGTGTTAATTACAAGTGCAGTATCCACCACTGACAGTCACAAGTGCAGTATCCACCACTGACAGCCACAAGTGCAGTATCCACCACTGACAGTCACAAGTGCAGTATCCACCACTGACAGTCACAAGTGCAGTATCCACCACTGACAGTCACAAGTGCAGTATCCACCACTGACAGTCACAAGTGCAGTATCCACCACCGACAGTCACAATTAAAGTGTCTAACCTGACAACCAGAGGACGATGATCCTATGATGCTGAGATGAACGGTGTTATCACGTTCTTATCAAGTTCCAGAGGTTTTCAATCACCTGAAAAGCTTCGATGAAAGCTGGTGAACAATGAAGGTAATTATCAGGAAGCTACAACCCTGACATATGTCCTGTGCATTAGGACAAGGACTGGTTATGGTGCTATGTTTAGCAAGAAAGAGACATTTTAACCCTTGCTTTGCTGACCAAAGACGTCACACCTGTTCAAAGACCAGTACCGATGGAGGATTCCAGAATATCCAAGGCGAGCCAATGTAAGCCCAGGTTTTTAAAATGTGACACTGCACAGATATTAAAGCTGCATAGACTTTGTTTTCGTATTAACATTTGAATTTATGAACTTTGATTTGATACACAACACAATTTCTATATGCTATAAGAAAACTGTATTTTTAAAAGAACCAAGAAGAAGACAGAAGACATCAAAATGAAGACCAGATGACATCAGATGATGATGACTGGACCTGAGATGCTTCAATTTAGACTTAGGGAAGTATAATTATACATATTTTATATGAATATTGTTCACGGCTTACCATAACATGAATTCACATCAATTATGTCATTGAGTACTTATAACGGTAATCTAATATTATTATTATTATTATTATTATTATTATTATTATTATTGATATTAAATTATTTTGTCAAAGAAGAAGAAAAGAAGAAAAAAGATCATTATATTTGAGGGTTCCAATTAATGTCTGTCTCCCTCAAAAGGGGGAATTGTTAAATATTAATAATCCGTTAATTATTTCTTATTACACCCAGTTCTGTAGAATGCTTTAGCTTACATGACATAGGCTATTTTTAAGCTTGGCTCATGGTAGAAAGACAGCTCCATATATGTAGAGACCACGTGCTTTAGGAGACGTATATAATTCATGGCTAACTGTAGAGGTCGCTCTTCTTCCCTCACCATCATGAGACACAGACGCAAGATGACATAACTCAACAGCTGGTATGTTACTTTATTACGAAGAAGCCGAACTGAGAGACAGACGCCATTTGCCATGTGAGATCTCAGAGCATGATCTAATGGACAATCTCTCTTTCACTTATTTTTATTCACCTGTTTTTCTGTAATAACCTTTCTTTGATGGAAAAATCCAAATAAACCACTATATTTTTATCTGGTAACTAGTCCTGAGTATTTTACAGGATATGCATTATTTTACATTTTCTCACCTTGCCAATCAGTGCAGCAGCATGTCCTTCTTGCAGACTGTCTCTTATAGCCAGCTGTAGCGTATGCACAACACAGCGCAGGTGATGAATGAAAGAACATATTGACACAGTTTCAACAAGATCATCTAAACTATCATGTTGCTGTTCATCTGAAGCAACTTCAGTTTGCTCCTCAGTTACAATACTGTGTTCCTCTATTTCAAACATTTCTGTGTCTGTGGACCCAGAATGTTCTTCTAGCTGCTGGTCACCATCATTACTCTCATTCATTAGCTTAATAGGACTTATCATATTTGAAGCATTGTCAGTTACGACAGAAAGAACTTGCTCTTTTTTAAGTTCATAGTCTTGCAGAACCTTTTCCACCAAGACCTGGAGAAACTCACTGGTGTGATGAGCTTTGGTGTCTTTTACTGCCAATGTCTTGGTAACTATTTCATTTTTGTCACAAACAAATCGGACATTGATGGCAAAATAGTTCACTCTGTGACGTGTGCAGGCATCCATTTTAAGAAACAGAAAGCGTCCCTTGAAAGTTTTTTTAAGTTTTACCTTTTGTTTAAAAGCTTCTTCGATTACTAATTTTCTAATACTCTCTCTCTCCAGAGAAACATCAAGCTTGCGGGCCATTTCCCCATTCAGACACATAAAAGCTGGTCGTGAAAATAATGAAATAGGCACACTATCCTTTACAACAAGCTCTATGATCTGTTTTTTTAAATGTATCTACTGTCATTGTCACAGTAACTTTGTCACTGACAAGATATCTTGCAACTGATGGCTGCAAAGTTCTCTGCTCCTTTGTTTGGCTGGAAGAGCTGGGCACTGGTTCATTGGTTTGGATGCAGTCTCTCTCATCCACTGCTTTCAGTACTTCTGGATGAAAGCGATGTAAATGTCTCTTTAGATTAGAAGCTCTGGTAGGAGCATTTTTATCTTTGCCTAAATATGCACTCATCTTGGCTTCACAGCATTTGTTTTCGTCTGGATCATTTGTCATACACTGAAAGACATAATGTTTTCTATCTTGAGTGATGGTGAAATGTTCAAATACAGCTGATTTAATGTGATGCTTCTTTGACATTCTCAGGTTTTTAATTCTGCATTCACAATCCAAATGACAATTGTTTTTCCTAAAAACAATTGTACAAAATTATTGCCAGGTCGTACAACTGATATAGTGGTCAGTAATACTGTTATTATTCCTCATGTACTCACAGTTAACTGATGCAAAGTTTGTTGAAAGGATAATACTTCTTACAGTCTTCCTCTTCTGAGTAGCAGGCAGCTGTGAGATGCTTGGAAGACGCACACCTAGTATGATCTAGTCTAGAGGAGGAGCTTTACTACTAAGAATTTGCAACACATTTTCACTTTCAGTTTCATACATTGTAAGTAGGGGGGTTGGGGCAGCATGAGGTTAACCAAGTATAAGATTAGATAAGGGCAGTGGAGAACAGTGACACACAAGAAGTAAGAAATGTCTCTATCTCCAGCAGAACTGCTTATCACTGTTGTTCATAGTTTGATAGAACATATATATTTGAGTAACATTTATAAAATTCATATGAAAGTTCAATTATGAAATATTAATACATTTTTTTTAAAGCTGGAGTCGGAGTCGGTACATTTCTACCGACTCCGACTCCGACCAAAACTAACTCCGACTCCACGACTCCGACTCCACAGCCCTGGTAACAATCGTTTAGATATAGTTATTCTAAGTTTTATAGCCAAATCATAACTTAGAGAAAGGGGGGTCGGACCTCACGGGACCGCCCATTTCATGAGGTCACAGATCCTAGGCTATAGGTATTCCCTGCCAAATTCCAGTCAGTTCAGCAAAAGTCCTCCTGCCAGAGAGACGTGCCGATGAGTGGGGACGTTTGGTTAAGCGCCCCTCCCCCAGCCACATGGTCTGCCTAATACCAACTACGCACATGTGAGTGGTACTTTCTGTTCTTTCATCCACTTTGTTTTATATTTGTATTTGTACATATGTAATGTCTCAACTTTATAGCAACTTTTATCTATGTAATCACAGCCCACATTCTTTTGGGAATAAATGATAAAATCTAATAGCTCTGCCTCCATGCTCTAAGAAATAATAATAATAATCGCTACTAATTTGAGGTTTGTCACGGACCCTCTTAATTAACTCTTTGATTAAGTAAAGTGTGGCTGGTGGCAGCGTGGTGTGCGCGACTGGCGAGGCTAACTGGCAGTACAGACGGGTCTTACATGCTGAATGAGGGGCTGCGGCCACAGCATTGATAATTACCTTACTGCAGTAGCCTAATTGCCTGTGCACAACAAGCAGCCCATCCGGCGACTAATTATCCTAGGTGCAGTTCCCTGACTGACCTGAGGGTAAGGGGGGGCGCCGGAGAGCTGCGAGTTCCAAAGTGGAACTGAGAAAGTGGGATATACATAAATCCCCGCATCCAAAATACCCCCCTGCGGTAAATTGTTAGAGCAAGATCAGCTTGCTGTATTTTTGTCTCGTGGTGCCGGCGGTGGGATAACTAAGATAAGCCCCCACTGTGCCCATGACAGCTGTGTGCCGGCAGTGCGTCGCATCCCTCCGTCTGCTGACAAACCCGTGTCGGTGGTGGGATCGTGACATATTGGTGGCACAGGATCCGCTGTCCGTCACAATTTGGTGGCAGCGGTCCGCCCGTTCAGATATTGGTGGAAGCGGTAGGATCGTGGTGTATTGGTGGCACCGGCCATGCTGTTCTTCACATATTGGTGGCAGAGCAGTGGGATAATCCTAGAGCATTAGTAGTTTGAGCAATCATTCCTCTCACTAAAAACCTGCACGGTTCCTGCGAGAATCCTGCATCATAGGTTTTGGAGAACAGACTCAGTGGTTACTAGTCCTGAGACATTTTTGTGTACTTGCAAGTATCCCCTCCCTTTTCCTTCATTTTTCTTTTCTATCTTTTATTTGGCAACCATGGCAGCAAATGAGAAGGCTGGTACAAACAGCAGACAAAGGAAGTTCTTGCTGGGTTATGCACGTAACAAGGCCTTTACTCCACGAACAAAAACCGAGCCCAACTGATCGCGGCTCTGGTGCAGCTGGACAACGACCAGAGCCCAGCGGGTGCAGAAGTCGGCCCCAGCCAAGGTGGCGCTGCAGCTGAGGTCCAACCACCGTATGCCAGCCCCACATGCAACCAGGCCAGACTGGACCCCTACCTGCAAGCAGCCTTGGACGCACTCCCTGCCGAAGACCGCGAGGGACGTATGACACTGATCCAGCAAGTTCGGGAGAGAGCGGAGCAGCGAGCCGAGCGGAAGGCAGAGAGAGCCGAGTGCCAGGCACAGAGGGCCCATGAACTGGAGGTGCTTCAGCGGGGGGGGAATGCCCCCACAGCTCGAAGCAGTGAGCCCAGCATTGTCCATAGTCCTAATCCCTGGCCAGAGCATTTTCCCGTGATGGAAAAGGACGGGGACTTGGACACATTTCTGCGCGCCTTTGAGAAAGCCTGCAGACAGTACCAGCTGGATAAGGTCCAATGGGCAGGGTACTTGACTCCAGGGCTGAAAGGTAAAGCTCTGGAGGCTTTTGCTTCTCTACTCCGTCAGAAGACGATGACGACTATGATGCCATAAAGCAGGCCCTGATCGCCAAATACCGGCTGACACCTGAGGTATACCGAAAGAAGTTCCGGAACCTCCAACGTGGCCCACACGATAGTTATAGCGATGTGGTGCAAGGACTCAGGACCCACTTTGAAAAGTGGATCCATGGACTGTCCGTTGATTCCTTTGAGCGGCTACGGGACCGGATGATCAAAGACCAGTTCCTGCATCTCTGCTCAGCTGATGTCCGACAGTTCATCCTGGACCGCGAACCACCGAATGCGGACAAAGCGGCGCAGATTGCCGACAACTATGAGGCCAACAGGAAGCCAGAGAGGCGGAGGCCAGTCACCACCAGCTGGAGAGGGGGTAAGCCTGCAACCAACCCCAGTGCCCCAGCTAACCGTCTCTCCGGAGGCCCTGTCCCTGTTGCCAACACCAGGCCTACTACTGACAGTCGCCAGTGTTTCAACTGCAATCGGACTGGTCACCTCCGTTCCACCTGTGCGGAAAAACCGAAGAACCCCCCCAGCCAAGGCCTCTGGGCCCAACGCCTCTGCTCTTTTGGTGGGAGGTGTGGTTGGGAGGATTGACGACAATGTTCAACCCGTCCAGGTGGGGGCCCGTCTTGCTACAGGCCTCAAGGACACCGGGGCTGAACGAACCCTCATCCGTTCTGGACTGGCGGCCCCTGAAGAGTTTGTTGAGGGGAAAACCCTAACTGTCACCAGGATTGGAGGCACCCGTTGTCCCTTGCCAGTGGCCCGGGTATTTCTTGATTGGGGTGCTGGGACCGGGTTGAGGGAGGTGGGAGTGTCTGAAAACCTGCCCACTGATGTTTTATTGGGGACTGACTTGGGGAGGATGGTTGCATACTATGTCCCTGACACCCTTCCCCAATCTGATAATAAGGGTAACGTTAACCCTGGTGTTGATGATGATGATGGGAAACTGAATGTGTTACCTGCTAATGCCTTGATGAGTAGAGTTGAGCGAAACGGGTCGAAAAATTTCAAAAGTCGCCGACTTTTGGCAAAGTCGGGTTTCATGAAACGAAACCCGACCCTAGGATGAGGTCGGCCACGAGGTCGGCGACTTAAGCGCCAAAGTCGCGTTTCAAAAGTTTGTTTTGCGCTCTTTTTCAGCCAATCAGGATCCACGGACACTGTGGGCAATGTGATGACATAGGCAGGGGTCACCACCATCTTTCAGAAGGGCATGCAAGTGATTGGCTTGCTTTGGGGGGTGTCACAGGGGGTATAAAAGGGCGTGCACGCCGACCGCCATGTTACTCATGCTGATCTCAGAATAGGGAGAGCTGCTGCTGCTGCTGATTCTGTAGGGAGAGCGTTAGGCAGGGAAGAAGACACCAAAAACTGCTTCTGCTGATAGCGATTTTGCCTGTACAACACACCAGTGGGAGGCTATATTTTGCTGGATCAGCGGTGTTGGTTGTTAGGCTGCCTTCTAAGGCTTCCTGATAGCTGCATTGCTGTTTACCCACTGCTCTGCAAACTGCTTTTTTAAAAACAATCCCAATTTTTTTTTTTGTCCTGGTGAGGTACTGAGCGTGCATTTTTTCACACCATACAGCGGTGTACACTCCTCACACAGTACCGTGTAACGGCTGTTATCACAGACACAGTGAAGCTATCTGTGTGTCGCTCTGTAAGGATAAGTCGAGGACATGTTCCGTTCTTACAGACCTGCACCTTCTAGTTTTGTCTAGTTTTCAAACAGTTAAATATATTTGCTGTTTGATCACATTCAAAACTATAGAGAGACAGCGTGTGTCAGTCCGTATACTTAAAAAACACGGAGCTTGACAATTTTACGTACACCGGACAGCCGTGTACATGCACGCTCCTCTCTCAGTACCGTGTAACGGCTGTTATCACGGCCACAGTGAAGCTATCTGTGTGTCGCTCTGTAAGAATAAGTCAAGGACTTGTTCCGTTCTTACAGACCTACACTCTAGGGAGATTCCTATTCTGCCCAATTCTATATACACCTTGTAGTTTGTCATACACTAGCCAATTTCTGCCTGTGACATAGCGCTGTGATATTCGCTGGGCCTCACACAATCCAACAGTGTCCAGACTCCACAAGTGTGTGCAGAAATTCAAAATCTCCATTATCCTATAGTGACATTTTTCACACCTGCGACATCGAGCCTGTGACATAGCGCTGTGATATTCAGTGGGCCTCATACAATCCAACAGTGTCCAGTGTCCACAAGTGTGTGCAGAAATTCAAAATCTCCGTTATCCTCTAGTGACATTTTTCACACCTGCGACATCGAGCCTGTGACATAGCGCTGTGATATTCAGTGGGCCTCACACAATCCAAAAGTGTCCAGTGTCCACAAGTGTGTGCAGAAATTCAAAATCTCCATTATCCTCTAGTGACATTTTTCACACCTGCGACATCGAGCCTGTGACATAGCGCTGTGATATTCAGTGGGCCTCACACAATCCAAAAGTGTCCAGTGTCCACAAGTGTGTGCAGAAATTCAACATCTCCCCTGTCCTATATACACCTTGTACCTTGTTTTACATTACTATATAGTTTGTTGGATTTTGTCTACATTTCTACTAAAAATGAGGAAGGCTGGTGGAAGAGGCCGTGGAATTGGGCGGGGGTTGGCAGCTGGTAATGATGGTGTTGGTGGTGGATTTGATGGTAGTGGCAAAAGCAAAATAGGACCGAATGCAGGAGGTGTTGAGCCTGCGTCATCGTCTGGCTACATAAGGCCTCGAAGGCTTAGTTTTCTAGGAGTTGGCAAACCGCTTTTAAAGCCAGAGCTTCAGGAAAAAGTTTTGTCTTACATTGCGGACTCAGCCTCCAGCTCTATCGCCTCCTCTTCTGAAGTTGTAAAAAATAAAAGCACTGAGTCGTCATTGGAGGCTCATGTTCATGAACCACACCTTTCCTTGTGTCCTTCACCCCAACCAAGATTGAAGGATGATGCAGGCCATACTAATGATTACTCCATGGAGCTGTTTTCACATACCATGCCTGGATTATCAAGTGAAATGGTGAATTACCCAAGCCAAGATGAATCTGACATGGAGTGCACTGATGCACAGCCACTGATAGATGATTCTGCTGGTACATTCACTCAGAGCACTACATTGTCCTCGCAGTGTACTGAGCCAGATTCTGACCCTGATGAAACTCAGGGGTGCCCCTTCCCGCATACTATACCACCATACACGGTGACACAGAGGAAGGTGCACATGACATTGAAGAGGAGGTGATGGATGACCCAGATTGGCATCCATTGGGGGAAGAGGGTGCTGCTTCCAATAGCTCAGATGAGGAGGAGCATCCGCAGCAGGCATCAACATCGCAACAGCTGTTATCTGGCAGGCCCGGAGCACTCCAAAGACAGGTTCCAAACATCAAAAGAGTTGCTGGACAGCTTGTCCAGAGGGTCAAAATATCACAGCGTGCAAAGACGCAAAATGTCTGCCAAAGTAGGAAGAGTGCAGTGTGGCACTTTTTTGAACAAAATCCTCATGATCAGGCCAAGGTTATCTGTAAGAAGTGCGCAAAGACCTTTAGCCGAGGGAAAAATCTGAAAAATTTGAATACCAGTTGCATGCTTAGACATTTAACCAGCATGCACTTGCAAGCGTGGACACAACACCAAACCTCAAGTACCACATGTGCAACTGATCACAAAGAAGGTAGTCAGCAACGCTACATTGTTTCCCCCACTGTAAGCCCACCGGTTAGCACAGCAGCAAATGCTGAGGTGTCGTTGCAAGGCCACAGCAGTCAGGGAATCCCACTGTTATATCAACGAAAGACTGAATCTAGGCCATCAGAAAGAACACCAACTCCATCACCATCATCAACCCTCTCTCAGTCCGCCCTGTCCACCGCTACTTCCACCATATGCAGCTCTCAAGTCCAGCTCACCCTCCCAGACACTATGAGTAGGTCAAGAAAGTAGTCAGTCTCTCATCCGCGTACACTGGGTTTGAATGCCCACATTGCCAAACTAATCTCGTTAGAGATGATGCCCTATCGGTTGGTGGAAAGCGCAGCTTTCCGCGAACTCATGGCCTATGCAGTACCACGCTATGACCTACCAAGTCGCCACTTCTTCTCTCGCAAAGCCATCCCAGCCCTCCAACATCATGTGAAAGACCGCATTGTCCATGCACTCAAGCAGTCAGTGAGTGGAAAAGTGCACCTCACAACAGATGCATGGTCCAGTCGGCATGGCCAGGGCCGTTACGTGTCCATCACTGTGCACTGGGTTAATGTGGTGGATGCTGGGTCCACAGGAGACAGCGGTGGTGGGACAGTGCTGCCTAGCCCACGGTATAGGAAACAGTTGGCTGTAGGCGTTCGACCCTCCTCCTCCTCCAGAAGCGAAAGCTCGTCCACAGAGCGCAGTCGTACGAGCACTCCATCTGCAGCTGTCACTGTTGAACACGAGGTGTCCCCCTATCGAGCAGCTAGTGGAAAGCGTCAGCAGGCTGTGTTGCAGATGATGTGTTTGGGCGACAGACACACCGCGGAGGTGCTGGCCGAGTACTTTCAGCGACAAACTGAGTCATGGCTGGGCAGTATACATCTTGAGGCACGCAAGGTAGTTAGTGATAACGGCCGTAATTTTGTGGCAGCCATAGCCCTTTCAAAACTCAGCCACATATCTTGCTTGGCTCACACCTTGAACCTGGTGGTGCAGTGCTTCCTCAACAATTATCCGGAGTTAACAGCCCTGCTCCAGGAGGTGCGAAGACTGTGCGCGCACATCCGCCGGTCGCCTGTACACTCCATTCGTATGCAGAAGCTGCAGCGATTGCTCCACCTTCCCAACCACCGCCTCATTATCGACGTTACAACAAGGTGGAACTCCACCCTGCACATGGTTGAGCGGCTGTGCGAGCAGAGGCAGGCCATAATGCATTTGTGGGAGGATACACGGCCAGGCACTTTGAGAGCAGACATGGAGTTGACAGGTGTGCAGTGGTCGAAGCTGAAAGACCTCTGTAAAGTCCTTCAGTGTTTTGAGGAATGCACACGGCTGGTAAGTGCAGACGACGCCATCCTAAGCATGAGCATCCCACTTATGCGTCTGCTCATGCAAACTTTGACGCACCTTAAGGAGCAGGCGTCTGCAGCCAATGTTGATGAGGAGGAAGAGGAGGAGGGAATCCTTGATGACATTCAGCCATTGTCTGCTCAGGGACCTCTCCTGGACGAGGTGGAGGAAGAAGAGGAGGAGGAGGATGATGATGGGGATGATTACTTAGGGGAGGAGGATGCATCTCGTGGGGCAAGTGAAAATGTTGGCATGGCAAGGTCTGGTACAGGGTTTGTGCGTGACTGGAGGGATGTGGATTTGCCAGAAAGTGCTCCTCCACCCAGCACTCGCAGTGCATCATTGACACCGGGAACATTGGCCCACATGTCAGATTATGCCTTGCAGATCCTAAAAAGGGACCCCCGCATTGCCAAAATGATGAACGATGACGACTACTGGTTGGCCAGCATCCTGGATCCACGCTATAATCGCAAATTACAAAACATCATGCCACAGGAGAACCTTGACCGAATATTGGCTACTAAACAAGCAACTCTGGTAAATCGGTTGGTTGAGGCATTCCCAGCACACAGCAGCGGTGATGGTTCTCACATGAGCCGTACGGGCCGGGGGCAGCTTGGCAGAGGTGTTCATGGTGCACACAGCAGAAGTGGCGTTGGAGACAGGGGTTTCATGACAATGTTGTGGACTGATTTTTCACGGACCGCTCACACAACTGTTAATACAGCATCGATGGAAAGTGACAGGAGACAGCAGTTGTCACCTATGGTTAACAACTACTTTTCCTCCCATATCGATGTTCTCCCGCACAGGTCATTCCCCTTTGACTATTGGGCCGCTAAACTGGACACCTGGCCTGAATTGGCACAATATGCCTTACAGGAGCTCGCTTGCCCAGCTGCAAGTGTGCTATCGGAAAGAGTCTTCAGTGCAGCTGGATCAATACTGACAGAAAAAAGGACCCGTCTGTCAACCCAAAATGTGGATGATCTAACCTTCATTAAAATGAACCATGCATGGGTTTCCAAGGATTTTGTCCCACCTTCCCTTGATGACACATAGGTTACCAGAAAAATGGCTTGCTTTGGTCCTCCTCCTATTCCGAACTTGACCTATTTCGCCTTTTGCAGTAGCTGAATGACCCACATCTACATATGCCACTTTGTAAACCTCCCTAAGTGGGCGGCCCCCCCCAATGGCCGGGGTCACCACCTAGCGCCTGAAACCGGGCGAGTGCCGTTGCCCTGGACAGGTGGGTAGGCTGACTCTTGAGCGTGGGCACTGGCATAGGGTCCCTCATAGTGCAATCAAGTGTCTCTGACAGTGGTGGTGCACACCCGTTGTCAGACACACCGCCATACTATGAGGGGCCCAGTGCCAGTACCGACGCCCACGAGTGTGCCCCCCTTGCTTGGGCAGGGCCCCAGCATTTGCAATGTTTACCTCTCCCTGCTCCTCCGCTGTGTAGTCTGGATTGTCAAATCCTTCACTGGACTGCCACTACAAATTGATTGAACTGAAAGATGATGGTTAAGATGTAGCTATGCCCTGTCCTGCTGTCCGGGCTCTAGCTCCAGATGATCAGTGGCTTCCATTTCTTATGGACGTCGACTCACAATTACATGCAGTGGTGGTTTATCATCAGCTTTCACAGTTTTCCTACTCACAAATGTGTGACATTCCGGCGCAATGTCACACAAAAAATAAAAATTAAAAATAACACCAAAAGTATATAGTTGTGTACGCCTCAAATGCATTTCCTTTTTTCCACTTTTTAGATTGCTGTGTAATCCATACTGAGAACACGGAGATTTTACATGTTTAAACTATGCTATAAATACCTGCTATCCAGTGATAAAGTACCCTTTCTCAACTTTGTACAATCTGGTCAAATCCATACTGGGCCTGAGAACATCTGAGTCTGCCTCCTGATCTATAGACATATATTTTTAATGTGTAAACTAGGCTACATATATACGTGTTATCCGGTGAAACTGTACCCTTTATCAACTTTCTACAATGTTGTTGAATCCATACTGGGCCTGAGAACGGCTGCCGAGCTGTTAAGCAAGCTACAGCACCTGTGGTTTGGACACGTAATTTTTTCAGGAATGACGGTTAGGCCTAACTCCGGAATTGCGGTTGACCCGAACTTACTGGGAAATCATCGTTCGCGGGGAATAATCTGAATCCCAGATCCCCATCACTAACGGAGTTCAGCAGGTTATCTGCACCTGTAAGCGACAAAAGCTGGTCCTTTCAGTGTAGCGTGCATGCAGCCCCGGACATGTACGGGAATGCTAGACCTGTTATTGCTCGATCCCACGTGCCACAGCCTCGCGTATCCCTCTAGTAAGCTTTACGCGTACCGCGGGGCCATGCCGGAGTCTCGGTCGTTAACGGAATAAAGCTGAGAAATCGCTAGCACAACTACAAACGGACATACCACACCACACACAGAATCGACAAAGCTTGCAATCTGTCCATCTTTTCTGTAGCTTGTATGGTAGTGGTTTCCCGGATGCAGTCCAATTAAGCCACAGGCTCCACTCCTGGTGGTGCCCTTTTGGACATTCCTTTAAGGTTCAGCTTTGCAATCATACTGCCCCCGGAAACCAAAAACTTTGCCTTCATGGACGCTGTTTGGAGGTTCGTGGGAATAACGCCGCCCGATCAGCAGTCAGCATATGGGTCGCCCTCCCAGGGCTGTGGGCTACTCGGTACTGGGCCGGTGTCAGTGGGATGTGTCACAGCAGCGGTGACCCGGACGGTGGCCCTGAGCGCCCATGTAAATGGCGTGGTATAATGGTAAATAGGTTATATAGATGTTAGGCCGACGCTGCATGCAGATCCTCTGGGACTGATGGTGTTGTGCAGCAAAGATGGTGAAGCTCCCACAGGTGGAGCTGGAGTCCCAGGGAAGTGTAGATGTAGTGATGGGGGAAAGGCACAGGCGGTGTAGGTGCTGGTACCCAGATGTAGTGGTGCTGGAATAACTGTAGGACACCAGAGCGTGCAGTTCCAAAGGTTTACTCACAGTCTGCAGGTTACACAGATGCCTGCCTCCGTGCTGTGTCCTCCGGGTCAGGACCTCAGCCAACCTCCGGGACCAGAATGGAAAGCTCCCTTCCAACACTCTGCCTACATGTACCTTCCTGAACGTCTCCTTTCTAGCGCTTGTGGGGGAAGCACTCACAGGACCGTGGTTCACTGAAGCGCCTCCTGTCTAACAGTTGTTCCTCAGACTTTACTTGTATGGCAGACAGCTGTAGCCTTTTCCTTCTGCCTCGCACACGTCGATGCTGGGGCCTCCGAGCCTTAGGTGGGTACAGAGCATTTATAGCTGCTACTTCCCCCGGTTTCTGCTGCAGGAACGTCAGTGTCCCTACAAACTCAGAGACCGGAATCCGGACCATGCGCTCCAGCTAGGAGTGAGCCTTAACTCTGCTCATCCTCCAGCTCCCCTTCTCACGTCCACACACTTCCCCTTCCCTGCACAGAGTGCCCTAACTTACCTCCTCCCGACCACAGAGAGTAGCTCCTCAGCAGTCAGGTTCAGAGGTCTCCCTGCTGGCCTGGAGTGGGAAATGTGTTGTGTGTTGGTTTCACTGCTAGAGAGATCCTTCGTTGCTCCCAAGCATGACAACACACTCCCTAGGAGGAAGGTAATGCCACTGTGGCGACCGTACTCTTGGGGATGCCACAAGTGCACTGAGGCCCAGCCACTGCTGGATGATGCTGCTGGTACATTGACCCAGACCACTACATTCCCCTCGCACTCTACACAGCCAGAATCTGACCGAGAGGAAACTCAGGTTCCCCTTCCCGCATACTATACCACCTTACACGGTGACAAAGAGGAAGGTGCAGATGAAAGTGCAGGTTCCTTGAGCAGGTGGGGGGGCATACTCATGGGCGATGGCACTGGCACAGGACCCCTCATAGTACGCAAAAGTGTCTCTGCCGGTGGGAGGGCCTAAACAGCCAAGTGCAGTGAGATGGAAGGTGGGGACGACAAGGAGTTCAGAGTAGTGCAGGGATTCCCTAGCAAGGAGACTTATGTAATTGTTTTCAATGTTGGGACAGCAATTTTTGGGGAGCACTATACTCTGGTGAATGATATATGGGGCCCACCATACACTGGAGCATTCCAAAGGTGGACATCAGACACTGGAGCAGCATTTACAGGGCCCATTATACACTAGAGCAGTAGAAATGGGGCCCATTATATATGGAGCATTATTTGGGCCCATAAGACAGTGGAGCTTCATCCATTGGGACCAACATATACTGTAGCATTATGTGGAGCTCATCATATACTGTTTGAAACATTATATGGGAATAATGATTCCGTATGGAGAAATATATGGGCCTCATTACTCTGTATAGCACACTAAGCGCTGGCCATAATACTGTATGGAGGAATATACTGTCCGTTTTTGGAGGTATTGGAGAATTTAAAATGATTATCAGTCATGAGATGTAAAAAGTGAAGTATTTTTCATTGTACTATACTGCTATTTCTCTGCCGTATCGGAGCATCATGAGTTGTGGTATGTGTGCCCACGAAAACCTGGAGCCAGCCCTCCCTCCCCACAACTGTAGCCAAATAACCCCCATTTTTCAGTGCGTAACTAGTATTATGAAGTTAATTAAGGTTGACAAGCTTCAGTAACAAGAATTTATGCTTTTGGCATTCAAATGGGCACTGTTGGTGTGTTTCCTGTCCTCCTCTCACTGCCGACTTTAATTCTGCATTGACTTACATTGGGTTTCGTGTTTCGGGATGACCCCGACTTTTCCCTATAGTCGGCCGATTTTGCTCGACCCGACTTTTGGAAAAGTCGGGTTTCATGAAACGAAACTCGACCCTAAAAAACCAAAAGTTGCACAACACTATTGATGAGTAATGATGCAACTAACAACCATTCTTTCCCCAGGAATGATGCTGATGGTGATGTGAATGTACCAAAGCAATCTGATAACCATTTTGTTCCTAGGAATGATGATGATGTATCTGTGCCGACCGAACCTGTTAACCATTTCTTTGAAATGGTAGATGTGTCCACAGGTACCAAAGTGCTCAGTCTTGTCACTCTGCGGAGTGAGACGGCTGAGGAACCCCTGGCAGGAGCAAGCAACGGTGCTCAAGGAAATGGGGAGGTGCATGGGGACCATGAGGAAGGTAATGCCATGCAACTGACCAGTGCCACCGAGGAAGGTAACTGGCCCATAAGTAGCACTGCTCCTGGAGTGCTGGGGGTGGATGGGGAGGTAGGGCGCATAGCAGCACCGATTGGTGGGTCTGTAGAAATCCCCAGGGAGACAGCATACATAGCAGCTGTCACACGCAGTCAGAGTGTCCAGATTGCAGGTAGCGCCCTGTCTTCTGGACCCTCTTCTGCTACAGGAGAGACTGAACCAGAGGTGACCCCAGAGCCGGTTCCAGAGGGTCCCAGTAAGGAAGGAACCCTGATGTCACTTCTGGCAGCCTCCAGCAAGGAGTTCCAGGCTGCTCTACACTCATATGCCAGCCTGGAGAAATTGAGACACCTTGCCGAGACGCCCACCTCCGAGCCTGATAAGGAGAGGGTCTTCTGGGAACGAGGAAGGTTGTACTGGGAGACAGTACCCGGAGATTCCTAAAAGGAGTGGTTGAGGGAAAGACAGCTAGTCATCCCCCTACAGTTCAGAACTGAGTTGTTGTGGATTGCCCATGAGATTCCACTCGCTGGACACTTGGGGATCAGCAAAACAAAGGCACGGCTGTCTCAACACTTCTATTGGCCCAAGATGGGGACAGATGTAACACAATACTGCCGCTCCTGTGACACCTGTCAAAACGTGGGTAAGGCGTGGCCTGCTCTTAAGGCTCCCCTTATTCCTTTGCCGGTGATAGAGGAGCCTTTCCAGAGAATTGCGGTGGACATTGTAGGCTTGCTGGCCGTCCCCAGCAGCTCTGGAAAGCAATACATTCTCACCGTGGTAGACTACGCTACCCGGTACCCAGAGGCAGTAGCTCTGTCTTCAACCAGGGCAGATAAGGTGGCTGACGCACTGGTGACCATCTTTTCAAGGGTAGGATTTCCCAGGAAGATGCTTACCGATCAAGGGACCCAATTCATGTCTCACCTAATGTTGGCTCTCTGTGAGAAAATTCATGTGAAGCACCTGGTATCGAGTGCGTATCACCCACAGACTAATGGTTTGTGTGAACGCTTCAACGGTACCCTCAAACAGATGCTCCGCATGCTGGTTGAGACCAAGGGCGCGACTGGGAGCGGTACCTCCCACACTTGCTGTTCGCTTACAGAGAAGTTCCGCAGGCCTCGACCGGGTTCTTCCCCTTCGAGCTCCTGTATGGCAGGCGAGTCCGGGGACCCCTTGGGTTGAAGATGCAGACCTTGACGCAGTTGGTGCATGACATGACGCAGGCTCAGGCTGCCTGAAGCACTGGTATGACCAGAACGCCCGGGAGCGGACCTACCAGGTGGGTCAAAAGGTGTGGGTGCTGGTCCCCGTACCAACGGATAAACTTCAGGCAGCCTGGGAAGGCCCATACGTCGTCCACCAACAGCTCAACCCTGTCACCTACGTGGTCAGGCTTGACCATGCTCGGGGTAGGCGCAAGGCCTTTCACGTCAATATGCTGAAGGCGCACCACGAATGTGAAGCTGGCGTCCTACCGGTCTGCAACCTGCCCGAGGATGGGGAGGAAGATCCCCTCCTGGACATGCTGGCCCAAGCCAAGGCCAATGGGTCCATTGAGGACATGGAGATAAGTGGTTTGCTAACCGTATCCCAGCGGTCGCAGTTGGTGGAAACCCTGGAACCCTTCCGGGTCGTGTTCACCAACCGACCTGGGAGGACGGAGTTAGTGGTTCATGAGGTGGACACCGGGAATGACGCCCCACTACGGCGAACACCTTATCGGATCTCTGAGGAGGTGCAACAGGTCATGCGCCAAGAGATCAATGAGATGTTAAGGCTGGGGGTGATTCGACGGTCAAAAAGTGCGTGGGCTTCACCTGTAGTCCTCGTGCCTAAAAAGGATCGAACCACCCGGTTCTGTGTGGACTACAGGGGGATCAACGCCATCACAACCTCTGATGCCCACCCGATGCCGAGCATCGAGGATCTGCTTGAGCGGTTGGCAAAAGCAAGGTACATATCCATCATGGATCTGAGTCGGGGATACTGGCAGATTCCTCTGAGCCCTGAGGCGCAGGAGAAATCTGCCTTTATCACCCCTTTTGGACTGTAAGAGTCCACGGTCATGCCCTTCAGCATGAAAAATGCCCCTGCCACTTTCCAGCGGATGGTCAACCACCTGCTTCGGGGACTGGAGGAGTATGCGGTGGCGTACTTGGACGACATCGCCATCTTCAGTTCCACCTGGGAGGAACACCTTCAGCAACTCCAGGAGGTGCTCAAGCGTTTTCACCAGGCAGGCCTGACTATCAAGCTGGGAAAGTACCAGATGGGCATGAGCGAGGTTCACTACCTGGGGCACCGGGTAGGCGGGGGATCCATGAGTCCGGAGCCAGAAAAGGTGGACGCAATCGCGTCCTCACCCACCCCCAGGACCAAGAAACAGGTGAAGTCCTTCTTGGGCACTGCAGGGTACTATAGGCGGTTTGTTCAAGACTATAGCGCCCTTGCAAAACCTTTGACTGACCTCACCAAGCAGAGGCTACCCCAAACAGTCAACTGGACAGATGACTGTGAGGCGGCCTTCCAAGCTTTGAAAGCAGCCCTGTGCAACTCTCCAGTGTTGAGAGCAGTCGACAGCAGTCGCCCGTTTCTGGTACAGACCGACGCCAGCGAGTTTGGCCTCAGTGCTGTACTCAGCCAGGTCGACTCGGGGAACCAGGAGCACCCAGTGTTGTACCTGAGCCGGAAACTTTTGCTGAGGGAAGTGGCATACTCGACCATCGAGAAGGAGTGTCTGGCCATGGTGTGTTCACTGGAACGTTTGCAGCCTTGCCTGTACGGGCGCACCTTCACGGCGATAACCAACCACAACCCTCTGAGCTGGTTGCACACAGTGTCCGTAACCAATGGAAGGTTGCTCCGCTGGAGCCTTGCCCTTCAACAGTACGACTATACTGTACAACACAAAAAGGGCAGTGAACATGGCAATGCCGATGGGTTGTACCGCCGGGGCGAACCTGCTGAGGTGCGCATGGCCGATTACCGACAGGTAATGCCTCCGTAGCGCCCTCTAAAAGGGGGAGGTGTAATGTAAGATATGATTTTGCAGAACTTTCTAGAATGTCCCATTGCTACACACTGAGGAGTCGAGCCTGTCATGTAGCTGCAACCCCCCCTCCTTATCAGCTCTGTGCTTGCTGGTAACATGAAACCGTCCATTTCCTCTCGCAGCCTTCCCCCCTGCAAGGGAAAGCATTTCTTTGTTCTGAAAAATGTGGCTTGCATACAGGTATAGGACATATTAAAAGAAGCTCCAGCGCGCACTTCGCTTGTGACAGAGATATGAAAATCACATTTCTGCAAAGGGCACAAAGCCAGCTTTCTAAACCCCTAAGTTTCACGATTCTCGGACCTCCAGAGACTGGGATGTGGATTGCTCCCAAATCGAGTGTCCTAAGTATGGCATGCATGGTGTTGTTCTATTCTATGCGATGAATCACAAACAATGATGCCCTATGTGTGTTGGTACGGGCTTCTCTCGTTTAGATATAGTTATTCTAAGTTTTGTAGCCAAATCATAACTTAGAGAAAGGGGGGTTGGACCTCACCAGACCGCCCATTTCGTGAGGTCACAGACCCTAGGCTATAGGTATTCCCTACCAAATTCCAGTCAGTTCAGCTGAAGTCCTCCTGCCAGAGAGACGTGCCAATGAGTGGGGACGATTGGTTAAGCGCCCCTCCCCCAGCTACATGGTCTGCCTAATAACAATTACGCACATGTGAGTGTTACTTTCTGTTCTTTCATCCACTTTGTTTTATATTTGTATTTGTACATATGTAATGTCTCAACTTTATAGCAACTTTTATCTATGTAATCATTGCCCAAATTCTTTTGGGAATAAATAATAAAATCTATTAGCTCTGTCTCCATGCTCTAAGAAACTAACTATGTGCCTTTTTTAGATAATCGCTACTAATTTGGGGTTTGTCATGGAGCCTCTTAATTAACTCTATGATTAAGTAAAGCGTGGCTGGTGACAGCGTGGTGTGCGCGACTGGCGAGGCTAGCTGGCAGTACAGACGGGTCTTACATGCTGAATGAGGGGCTGCGACCACAGCATTGATAATTCCCTTACTGCAGTAGTCTAATTGCCCGTGCATAACAAGCAGCCCATCCGGCGACTAATTACCCTAGGTGCAGTTCCCTGACTGACCTGAGGGTAAGAGGGGGGCACCGGAGAGCTGCGAGTTCCAAAGTGGAACTGAGAAAGTGGGATATACATAAATCCCCGCAGTTCTTGGAAGGTTGTTAGCAGTGGTGGGGCATCCAAAATAACCCCTGCGGTGAATTGTTAGAGCGAGATTAGCTTGCTGTGTTTGTGTCACATGGTGCCAGTGGTGGGATAACTAAGATAAGCCCCCACTGTGCCCGTGATAGCCGTGTGCCGGCAGTGTGTCTCGTCCCTCCATCCGCTGACAAACCCGTGTCGGTGGTGGGATCGTGACATATTGGTGACACAGGGTCCGCTGTCCGTCACAATTTGGTGGCAGCAGTCCGCCCGTTCTTCACAGTGACCGCCTCAGATGTCCCCTGTAACAGCGTGACCGCCTCAGATGTCCCCTATAACAGCGTGACCGCCTCAAATGTCCCCTGTAACAGCGTGACCGCCTCAGATGTCCCCTGTAACAGTGTGACCGCCTCAGATGTCCCCTGTAACAGCGTGTGACCGCCTCAGATGTCCCCTGTAACAATGTGACCGCCTCAGATGTCCCCTGTAACAGCGTGACCGCCTCAGATGTCCCCTGTAACAGTGTGTGACCGCCTCAGATGTCCCCTGTAACAGCGTGACCGCCTCAGATGTCCCCTGTAACAGCGTGTGACCGCCTCACATGTTCCCTGTAACAGTGTGTGACCGCCTCTGATGTCCCCTGTAATAATGTGCCGTCTCAGATGTCCCCTGTAACAGCGTGTGACCGCCTCAGATGTCCCCTGTAACAATGTGACCGCCTCAGATGTCCCCTGTAACAGCGTGACCGCCTCAGATGTCCCCTGTAACAGCGTGTGACCGCCTCAGATGTCCCCTGTAACAGCGTGTGACCGCCTCAGATGTCCCCTGTAACAGCGTGTGACCGCCTCAGAAGTCCCCGGTAAAAGTGTGTGACCGCCTCAGATGTCCCCTGTAATAATGTGACCGTCTCAGATGTCCCCTGTAACAGCGTGTGACCACCTCAGAAGTCCCCTGTAACAGCGTGTGACCGCCTCAGATGTCCCCTGTAACAGCGTGTGACCGCCTCAGATGTCCCCTGTAACAGCGTGTGACCACCTCAGATGTCCCCTGTAACAGCTTGACCGCCTCAGATGTCCCCTGTAACAGCGTGACCGCCTCAGATGTCCCCTGTAACAGCGTGTGACCGCCTCAGATGTCCCCTGTAACAGCGTGTGACCGCCTCAGATGTCCCCTGTAACAGCGTGTGACCGCCTCAGATGTCCCCTGTAACAGCGTGACCGCCTCAGATGTCCCCTGTAACAATGTGACCGCCTCAGATTTCCCCTGTAACAGCGTGTGACCGCCTCAGATGTCCCCTGTAACAGCGTGTGACCACCTCAGATGTCCCCTGTAACAGCGTGTGACCGCCTCAGATGTCCCCTGTAACAGCGTGTGACCGCCTCAGATGTCCCCTGTAACAGCGTGTGACCGCTTCAGATGTCCCCTGTAACAGCGTGTGACCGCCTCAGATGTCCCCTGTAACAGCGTGACCGCCTCAGATGTCCCCTGTAACAGCGTGTGGCCACCTCAGATGTCCCCTGTAACAGCGTGTGAGCGCCTCAGATGTCCCCTGTAACAGCGTGTGACCGCCTCAGATGTCCCCTGTAACAGCGTGTGACCGCCTCAGATGTCCCCTGTAACAGCGTGTGACCGCCTCAGATGTCCCCTGTAACAGCGTGTGACCGCCTCAGATGTCCCCTGTAACAGCGTGTGACCGCCTCAGATGTCCCCTGTAACAATGTGACCGACTCAGATGTCCCCTGTAGCAGCGTGTGACCGCCTCAGATGTCCCCTGTAACAGCGTGACCGTCTCAGATGTCCCCTGTAACAGCGTGTGACCGCCTCAGATGTCCCCTGTAACAATGTGACCGCCTCAGATGTCCCCTGTAACAGTGTGACCGCCTCAGATGTCCCCTGTAACAGCGTGTGATCGCCTCAGATATCCCCTGTAACAGCGTGACCGTCTCAGATGTCCCCTGTAACAGCATGGGACCGTCTCAGATGTCCCCTGTAACAGCGTGTGACCGCCTCAGATGTCCCCTGTAACAGCGTGTGAGCGCCTCAGATGTCCCCTGTAACAATGCGACCGCCTCAGATGTCCCGTGTAACAGCGTGTGACCGCCTCAGATGTCCCCTGCAACAGCGTGTGACCGCCTCAGATGTCCCCTGCAACAGCGTGTGACCGCCTCAGATGTCCCCTGTAACAGCGTGTGACCGCCTCAGATGTCCCCTGCAACAGCGTGTGACCACCTCAGATGTCCCCTGTAACAGCGTGTGACCGCCTCAGATGCCCCCTGTAACAGCGTGTGACCGCCTCAGATACCCCCTGTAACAGTGTGACCGCCTCAGATGTCCCCTGTAACAGCGTGTGACCGCCTCAGATGTCCCCAGTAACAGCGTGTGACCGCCTCAGATGTCCCCTGTAACAGCGTGTGACCGCCTCAGATGTCCCCTGTAACAGCGTGACCACCTCAGATGTCCCCTGTAACAATGTGACCGCCTCAGATGTCCCCTGTAGCAGTGTGACCGCCTCAGATGTCCCCTGTAGCAGTGTGTGACCGCCTCAGATGTCCCCTGTAACAGTGTGACCGTCTCAGATGTCCCCTGTAACAGCGTGTGATCGCCTCAGATGTCCCCTGTAGCAGTGTGTGATCGCCTCAGATGTCCCCTGTAACAGCGTGTGACCGTCTCAGATGTCCCCAGTAACAGCGTGTGACCGTCTCAGATGTCCCCTGTAACAGCGTGTGATCGCCTCAGATGTCCCCTGTAACAATGTGACCGCCTCAGATGTCCCCTGTAACAATGTGACCGCCTCAGATGTCCCCTGTAGCAGTGTGTGATCGCCTCAGATGTCCCCTGTAACAGCGTGTGACCGCCTCAGATGTCCCCAGTAACAGCGTGTGACCGTCTCAGATGTCCCCTGTAACAGCGTGTGATCGCCTCAGATGTCCCCTGTAACAATGTGACCGCCTCAGATGTCCCCTGTAACAATGTGACCGCCTCAGATGTCCCCTGTAGCAGTGTGTGACCGCCTCAGATGTCCCCTGTAACAGTGTGACCGTCTCAGATGTCCCCTGTAACAGCGTGTGACCGCCTCAGATGTCCCCTGTAACAGCGTGTGACCGCCTCAGATGTCCCCTGTAACAGCGTGTGACCGCCTCAGATGTCACCTAATAGTGTGTGAGCGCCTCAGATGTCTCCTGTAACAGCGTGTGACCGCCTCAGATGTCCCCTGTAACAGCGTGTGACCGCCTCAGATGTCACCTAATAGTGTGTGAGCGCCTCAGATGTCCCCAGTAACAGCGTGACCGCCTCAGATGTCCCCTGTAACATCGTGTGACCGCCTCAGATGTCCCCTGTAACATCGTGTGACCACCTCAGATGTCCCCTGTAACATCGTGTGACCGCCTCAGATGTCCCCTGTAACATCGTGTGACCGCCTCAGATGTCCCCCGTAACAGCGTGACCGCCTCAGATGTCTCTTGTAACAGCGTGTGACCGCCTCAGATATCCCCTGTAACAGCGTGTGACTGCCTCAGATATCCCCTGTAACATCGTGTGACCGCCTCAGATGTCCCCTGTAACAGCGTGTGACCGCCACAGATGTCCCCTGTAACAATGTGACCGCCTCAGATGTCCCCTGTAACAGCGTGTGACCGCCTCAGATATCCCCTGTAACAATGTGACCGCCTCAGATGTCCCCTGTAACAGCGTGTGACCGCCTCAGATGTCCCCTGTAACAGCGTGTGACCGCCTCAGATATCCCCTGTAACAATGTGACCGCCTCAGATGTCCCCTGTAACAGCGTGTGACCGCCTCAGATGTCCCCTGTAACAGCGTGTGACCGCCTCAGATGTCCCCTGTAACAGCGTGTGACCGCCTCAGATGTCCCCTGTAACAATGTGACCACCTCAGATGTCCCCTGTAACAGCGTGTGACCGCCTCAGATGTCCCCTGTAACAGCGTGTGACCGCCTCAGATATCCCCTGTAACAATGTGACCGCCTCAGATGTCCCCTGTAACAGCGTGTGACCGCCTCAGATGTCCCCTGTAACAGCGTGTGACCGCCTCAGATGTCCCCTGTAACAGCGTGTGACCGCCTCAGATGTCCCCTGTAACAATGTGACAGCCTCAGATGTCCCCTGTAACAATCAGGGCTGTGGAGTCGGTAAGCCACAGTTGCGACTCCGACTCCGGCTCCGGCTCCGGCTCCTTCATAAATGGCCAATTCATAACAACAAATTTACTGTTGTAAAATATTAAACATCGTGCTTATTCAGTTTCTCACCATCATATAAGTAATCAGACCACTTAGAGCAAAAACTACATTTATTAGAATACAATTAGAATATAGCAAATAACTTTTATAAACTTTTCTAAACTGTAAGTAAATATGCAATAAACACTTTTATGCAGTTAATAAGAAGAAATCTATAAATTTGTCCTCAGAGAAAGTATTGCCTCTGTCAGATCCTCCTTCATGGATGCCCTCAAATCTGATCTAATTATTTTGAGAGCAGAGAACAACCTCTCTACACTAACTTGTGTTGGTGGCAAAGCAGTAACCACTCGGGCAACATCTCTGACAATGTCAGGATACAGAGGAATCGCTTGTTGCACTGTCATTTTTGATGAACGGTCAAATTTCTCAATTTCTTTTAGTGCACATGAAAAATTCTGCTGAAATGTCCTGGCTGTGTTCCTTGATGGGGAGGACTCTTCTTCTATGCGGGAACGCTTTGCACGGTCCTTGTGATCCAAATATTTTTCGAAATTAAATTCTTCATCAGTTGATGATGAGGGTGAAGATGTGGCAGGACGACCAAATTCTTCTTGTTCCTCCTGACTGTTCTGCAACCCTTTCATCCTTACTGCTATTTCAAACAGAGCTTCTTTTCCTTTACTTAGCTGTTGATCATCTAGAAGAATCCGATGCATTGGGTCTACATAAACAGCTGCCAAAAGAATGTTATTTTGTAATAGTAGCTCCTCTCTCCGTTTCATTGATGTAGCAATGCCACTTGCAATTAACCCTCCTCTTTGGGACAGGCGAAACATCAGGTTCTTCCACTCCTTTAAGAAAATACCTGGAGTTAAGTCCTCTGCTTGTAATTTTTTAGTCACTGTAAATGGGTGCTCTAGCAATTTTTCCAGCTCAGTCACCTGATTACACTGACTTTCATTTAGCGTCAGTTGAGGGTTAGCCATGTCTACAAGAAAGGTTTTCAGTTCAACCAAGCGCTGAATCATTAAGTAAGTACTGCCCCATCGTGTGGCTTGATCAATAATTGCCCCTTTTCCAGCACGTCTCTTCAAAATTGAGTCAACTTTAGGGGTTCTGGCAACAGTAGCCAATTTTCTGTTAAATATTAATAATCCGTTAATTATTTCTTATTACACCCAGTTCTGTAGAATGCTTTAGCTTACATGACATAGGCTATTTTTAAGCTTGGCTCATGGTAGAAAGACAGCTCCATATATGTAGAGACCACGTGCTTTAGGAGACGTATATAATTCATGGCTAACTGTAGAGGTCGCTCTTCTTCTTCCCTCACCATCATGAGACACAGACGCAAGATGACATAACTCAACAGCTGGTATGTTACTTTATTACGAAGAAGCCGAACTGAGAGACAGACGCCATTTGCCATGTGGGATCTCAGAGCATGATCTAATGGACAATATCTCTTTCACTTATTTTTATTCACCTGTTTTTCTGTAATAACCTTTCTTTGATGGAAAAATCCAAATAAACCACTATATTTTTATCTGGTAACTAGTCCTGAAAATTTTACAGGATATGCATTATTTTACATTGGAGAGCCAGCCAGATCTGAATTTTTGTACTTTTTTGCGGATTTCCCTCAACTTGCCCACACGGGGGAATGGACTTTGCTAACGTCAAATCATATGTGCAAGTTATCGGGAATTCCACTACTTACAAGAATCACATAGAACCTAGAAGTAAGAAGTACCAGATAGATTGAGAAGTACTACAAGTGCCAAAAGTACCAGACGTGTAAAGACAGGAACCCAGCGTTGTCCATCAAAGGGAACAAGCTGAGACATTTCAAGGTAAGATAAAATGGATGTCATTAATTGTCTTGCTAAGCAGAGTAAATTGAAATTTAAGTCTGTAGACAATTCTAATTCAGAAGTTTTATGGTTAAGTTTATATGCCGAGTGTGAACTCGAGAATCAAAGGTTAGATTCTAAGTTTTTCAATAGAGAAAGAGAGAGATTAAAAAATATTCTACAGATGGTAGATATATTTCATAGATCTGTGTCAGAGAAATCCAAAAATGATTGTTGTGATGTTCTCGAGATTGGCTGTAAAGTTAGGGAGATTGACTGTAATCAAGTGTCTGTAGCAGCCATTGAAGGTGACCTTGCAGACGTGGAACAAGATGGAGAAGTAGGAGGAGACTTCAGAACTGACGTAGAGGACGTACAAGGGAAAGACGTACCACTAAAAATAGACGACTCACAGGCCCAAATCCGAAGTAGCGTGAGGAAGGATTTGATAAAAATATGCCAAATAATTCCTGCTTATGACAACAAAATAGATGTTTGTAGGAACTCTGAGATCTTTGAAAGTTGTACTGATAAATTTGATTTATCTAACGAGGAGAAGAATCAGTTGTTCAAAATGTGGATCCCTGTAAATTTTGCAAGGAGATTGTCTTTAAAGTTATCTGGTGAAACACATGAGAATTTAACTGATAAAGACAGATTAAAAATTCTCATTTTTTGTTCATCAAATGAAAATCATCCAGATATTGATATTCTTCAAAAATTAAGAATTGGTCGGAAGGAATGTATTTTTACGTTCATGTCCATATATGAACGTTTGTACAAAATGCTGAGTGAGAATGTCAAAACACCGTCCCTCATAAGGAGTTTTGTAAGCAAATTTTGGTTTCTAAATCCTGCATCTCGTGTTATTGCGTCACAAAAAGATTCTTTGTTTGAATGTGCGCAATCCCTTGATTTTGCCAGAAAACACGAGAATCGTGAGAGGAAAGTAAATTGTGCTAATTTTGTAAAGACAGGCAGAGTAAAATCTTATCAGAAGCTTGTATTAGCAAAACCTTCTAAAATGAGTTTTCCCCAAAATCAAATCTACGAAGAAAGAAAAAGAAAATCACATGTTTGTTATAAGCCATATGGAATGATGCAAAGGAACACCGAAAAGACACAAATGGAATTAAGAAAAATGATGAGTTCTGATTTTCTTTCTGTAACAAAGATGGCCGAATTTGACAGACAGAAGCAGGTGGTGAGTGACATCATGGCCTGTAAACTGAATACTCTGCTCCAAGAATCTATCAGCTTTAAAATGGCAAGAACCTTTCAGGATATTTTTTGCAGAGAAATAAGTATGGGTGTAGGAATTGGCTAGAAAAAGTAATATATTTTGTGTAACAGTGTTATACAATTAGTGAGTTATATGTAATTATTTTATAGAGTATAATCCTGTAGTTTTATGGTTTGTGGATATATACATAGTCATACAGTATATATAGAGTGTTTGTAGAAGTAGAAATAGTAGAACTGTATTTTTTAATGAAAATTAAAATCTACATCAGTAATAATATTTAGAATATGAATATGATATTAACCTTATTTTTTATGTTTCCTTAGAATTTTCATTTCAAAGCAGGACTTAATCGAGAAAAATTCTCTTCCAAGGATTTATGCCTTTATTTACACAGGAAGTTGCAATATTGCATGATTTTATATATCTAACCCTTAAAAGGAAATAACTAAGTGCTTTTTAAAATGTTCTGGGTGTGTGCTTTACTGCATGGTTTGAATGACAACCACAGCAGGGAAATTTGAACCTTGTTCTAATAATACAAGTATACCAGTATACTATGTCCCTGTTCCTTAGGAAAAGAATTTTAAAGGGGGTCTCAACTTTTGCAAAGCAATGGAATTTTTTTTCCAGGCCTAAATGTCAAGTATAGCTATACATATATTTATGTCATGTGTATTTGGGGAATATTCAAAGAAATATTAAGAGACTAAATTGAAATAGTTTACAATGCATTGATAATTAGGATAATTTGGGTTAAAATACGTGTATTCATCACACCTTCATATGTGAGGTATTTGGTTTAAAGTTAATATGTGACACAGTCTGAGTGACAGTGACTGAGTGTATGAGCAGCTGCTGAGCGAGTGATGTGATACGTTTGTATGAGGCCTCAGGATTCTATAAGAGAGAAAAAAAAAAACCCCAAAGCTTTTATCTTTAGGAGAAATATGCAGATCAGTTAAATTATTAGAATATTAGGATATATAATGAAATATTATCTATACAACATATATTTCTATATTTCTATAGTAATTATTATTTCTTGATTTAGTTAATTGTGGATAAGTGCAAAGTGCAATCGCACATCAAAATGGTTTATGCAAATTAATTTTTCCAAAGGATAATTTTATGATATTCAAATTAATTTTAATGGTCACACATCTTCAGACAAATAATGGTATAAGCAAGTATAATATTTACACAATTTATAAATTAATTATTTTTAATTTTGGTTTTGATAAATGAATTATTTCATGAAACAATATTTTTTGGTATTAAGGGGGAAAATATGTTTTTGATCCTGACTACATCATCACATTTGATTAATACTTCTTCTTCACACATTTTAATAGGAAAAAATATTAATAAGGTGCAATGGTATAAGTATTGGGTATAATAACAAGTATTATAAAGAGTCATTTCTTTACACTAAGAGGAATTACATGCAAAGTTGCATAATTTGAATATTTTGATAACACAAGTTTATGACAATTATGAAATAATCCAGATCATGGAAATATTAAGGGTATATGTTACTGAAGACATAACTACTCTGCATCAACATAAAAGCCTTATTCTTATTCTTATTTTTCATTCTTATTTTTCATTATTTTTAATTCTTTCACCAATATTTAGTAAAGTAATATCTATTGAGAATATTGCTTCATTAAATATAGCAATTATATGGTTCTTTTACTAAGGAAAATGTTTCACTTCTGAGTTATATGCAACAATTCTTTTATTCATTCATTCGCTCACTCATATATTCTTATTTTGGTTCATGGCTATACATTCCTACATATTATTAGTAGAATATATTCCTTATTAATAAAGATGAAAACACTGGTTACATAAAACACAGTGACACCTATGGGTTGAAAAAGGTAATTACACCTATGACATAAAAATGTTCTATCACATGAAAAAATGGATAATAATGTATTATCACTTATTATTGGTTTATTATTTCAAATATTGAAATCCATATACAGTACAAATTCTGATAATAATTATATGGATATTACTGATTGCTATGGTACGCTGTGATATTATAGGATAGGGAAATTACCAGATTTGGTATAGACTAGGGAATGAAGACTTCAAGCAAGATACTGAAATTATGTTAATAAAGACTTTTCACATTTCTAAACTTCATTGATTTTTATCAGTTGCAAGAAGAAGAATGCCGCGATCCAGAAGTCCCAGAAGGTAACAAAGCTATGATTTCTGAGAAATGAACTGTGTTAATTACAAGTGCAGTATCCACCACTGACAGTCACAAGTGCAGTATCCACCACTGACAGTCACAAGTGCAGTATCCACCACCGACAGTCACAATTAAAGTGTCTAACCTGACAACCAGAGGACGATGCTCCTATGATGCTGAGATGAACGGTGTTATCACGTTCTTATCAAGTTCCAGAGGTTTTCAATCACCTGAAAAGCTTCTATGAAAGCTGGTGAACAATGAAGGTAATTATCAGGAAGCTACAACCCTGACATATGTCCTGTGCATTAGGACAAGGACTGGTTATGGTGCTATGTTTAGCAAGGAAGAGTCATTTTAACCCTTGCTTTGCTGACCAAAGACGTCACACCTGTTCAAAGACCAGTACCGATGGAGGATTCCAGAATATCCAAGGCGAGCCAATGTAAGCCCAGGTTTTTAAAATGTGACACTGCACAGATATTAAAGCTGCATAGACTTTGTTTTCGTATTAACATTTGAATTTATGAACTTTGATTTGATACACAACACAATTTCTATATGCTATAAGAAAACTGTATTTTTAAAAGAACCAAGAAGAAGACATCAAAATGAAGACCAGATGACATCAGATGATGATGACTGGACCTGAGATGCTTCAATTTAGACTTAGGGAAGTATAATTATACATATTTTATATGAATATTGTTCACGGCTTACCATAACATGAATTCACATCAATTATGTCATTGAGTACTTATAACGGTAATCTAATATTATTATTATTATTATTATTATTATTATTATTATTATTATTATTGATATTAAATTATTTTGTCAAAGAAGAAGAAAAGAAGAAAAAAGATCGTTATATTTGAGGGTTCCAATTAATGTCTGTCTCCCTCAAAAGGGGGAATTGTTAAATATTAATAATCCGTTAATTATTTCTTATTACACCCAGTTCTGTAGAATGCTTTAGCTTACATGACATAGGCTATTTTTAAGCTTGGCTCATGGTAGAAAGACAGCTCCATATATGTAGAGACCACGTGCTTTAGGAGACGTATATAATTCATGGCTAACTGTAGAGGTCGCTCTTCTTCTTCCCTCACCATCATGAGACACAGACGCAAGATGACATAACTCAACAGCTGGTATGTTACTTTATTACGAAGAAGCCGAACTGAGAGACAGACGCCATTTGCCATGTGAGATCTCAGAGCATGATCTAATGGACAATCTCTCTTTCACTTATTTTTATTCACCTGTTTTTCTGTAATAACCTTTCTTTGATGGAAAAATCCAAATAAACCACTATATTTTTATCTGGTAACTAGTCCTGAGTATTTTACAGGATATGCATTATTTTACATTTTCTCACCTTGCCAATCAGTGCAGCAGCATGTCCTTCTTGCAGACTGTCTCTTATAGCCAGCTGTAGCGTATGCACAACACAGCGCAGGTGATGAATGAAAGAACATATTGACACAGTTTCAACAAGATCATCTAAACTATCATGTTGCTGTTCATCTGAAGCAACTTCAGTTTGCTCCTCAGTTACAATACTGTGTTCCTCTATTTCAAACATTTCTGTGTCTGTGGACCCAGAATGATCTTCTAGCTGCTGGTCACCATCATTACTCTCATTCATTAGCTTAATAGGACTTATCATATTTGAAGCATTGTCAGTTACGACAGAAAGAACTTGCTCTTTTTTAAGTTCATAGTCTTGCAGAACCTTTTCCACCAAGACCTGGAGAAACTCACTGGTGTGATGAGCTTTGGTGTCTTTTACTGCCAATGTCTTGGTAACCATTTCATTTTTGTCACAAACAAATCGGACATTGATGGCAAAATAGTTCACTCTGTGACGTGTGCAGGCATCCATTTTAAGAAACAGAAAGCGTCCCTTGAAAGTTTTTTTAAGTTTTACCTTTTGTTTAAAAGCTTCTTCGATTACTAATTTTCTAATACTCTCTCTCTCCAGAGAAACATCAAGCTTGCGGGCCATTTCCCCATTCAGACACATAAAAGCTGGTCGTGAAAATAATGAAATAGGCACACTATCCTTTACAACAAGCTCTATGATCTGTTTTTTTAAATGTATCTACTGTCATTGTCACAGTAACTTTGTCACTGACAAGATATCTTGCAACTGATGGCTGCAAAGTTCTCTGCTCCTTTGTTTGGCTGGAAGAGCTGGGCACTGGTTCATTGGTTTGGATGCAGTCTCTCTCATCCACTGCTTTCAGTACTTCTGGATGAAAGCGATGTAAATGTCTCTTTAGATTAGAAGCTCTGGTAGGAGCATTTTTATCTTTGCCTGAATATGCACTCATCTTGGCTTCACAGCATTTGTTTTCGTCTGGATCATTTGTCATACACTGAAAGACATAATGTTTTCTATCTTGAGTGATGGTGAAATGTTCAAATACAGCTGATTTAATGTGATGCTTCTTTGACATTCTCAGGTTTTTAATTCTGCATTCACAATCCAAATGACAATTGTTTTTCCTAAAAACAATTGTACAAAATTATTGCCAGGTCGTACAACTGATATAGTGGTCAGTAATACTGTTATTATTCCTCATGTACTCACAGTTAACTGATGCAAAGTTTGTTGAAAGGATAATACTTCTTACAGTCTTCCTCTTCTGAGTAGCAGGCAGCTGTGAGATGCTTGGAAGACGCACACCTAGTATGATCTAGTCTAGAGGAGGAGCTTTACTACTAAGAATTTGCAACACATTTTCACTTTCAGTTTCATACATTGTAAGTAGGGGGGTTGGGGCAGCATGAGGTTAACCAAGTATAAGATTAGATAAGGGCAGTGGAGAACAGTGACACACAAGAAGTAAGAAATGTCTCTATCTCCAGCAGAACTGCTGATCACTGTTGTTCATAGTTTGATAGAACATATATATTTGAGTAACATTTATAAAATTCATATGAAAGTTCAATTATGAAATATTAATACATTTTTTTTAAAGCTGGAGTCGGAGTCGGTACATTTCTACCGACTCCGACTCCGACCAAAACTAACTCCGACTCCACGACTCCGACTCCACAGCCCTGGTAACAATCGTTTAGATATAGTTATTCTAAGTTTTATAGCCAAATCATAACTTAGAGAAAGGGGGGTCGGACCTCACGGGACCGCCCATTTCATGAGGTCACAGATCCTAGGCTATAGGTATTCCCTGCCAAATTCCAGTCAGTTCAGCAAAAGTCCTCCTGCCAGAGAGACGTGCCGATGAGTGGGGACGTTTGGTTAAGCGCCCCTCCCCCAGCCACATGGTCTGCCTAATACCAACTACGCACATGTGAGTGGTACTTTCTGTTCTTTCATCCACTTTGTTTTATATTTGTATTTGTACATATGTAATGTCTCAACTTTATAGCAACTTTTATCTATGTAATCACAGCCCACATTCTTTTGGGAATAAATGATAAAATCTAATAGCTCTGCCTCCATGCTCTAAGAAATAATAATAATAATCGCTACTAATTTGAGGTTTGTCACGGACCCTCTTAATTAACTCTTTGATTAAGTAAAGTGTGGCTGGTGGCAGCGTGGTGTGCGCGACTGGCGAGGCTAACTGGCAGTACAGACGGGTCTTACATGCTGAATGAGGGGCTGCGGCCACAGCATTGATAATTACCTTACTGCAGTAGCCTAATTGCCTGTGCACAACAAGCAGCCCATCCGGCGACTAATTATCCTAGGTGCAGTTCCCTGACTGACCTGAGGGTAAGGGGGGGCGCCGGAGAGCTGCGAGTTCCAAAGTGGAACTGAGAAAGTGGGATATACATAAATCCCCGCATCCAAAATACCCCCCTGCGGTAAATTGTTAGAGCAAGATCAGCTTGCTGTATTTTTGTCTCGTGGTGCCGGCGGTGGGATAACTAAGATAAGCCCCCACTGTGCCCATGACAGCTGTGTGCCGGCAGTGCGTCGCATCCCTCCGTCTGCTGACAAACCCGTGTCGGTGGTGGGATCGTGACATATTGGTGGCACAGGATCCGCTGTCCGTCACAATTTGGTGGCAGCGGTCCGCCCGTTCAGATATTGGTGGAAGCGGTAGGATCGTGGTGTATTGGTGGCACCGGCCATGCTGTTCTTCACATATTGGTGGCAGAGCAGTGGGATAATCCTAGAGCATTAGTAGTTTGAGCAATCATTCCTCTCACTAAAAACCTGCACGGTTCCTGCGAGAATCCTGCATCATAGGTTTTGGAGAACAGACTCAGTGGTTACTAGTCCTGAGACATTTTTGTGTACTTGCAAGTATCCCCTCCCTTTTCCTTCATTTTTCTTTTCTATCTTTTATTTGGCAACCATGGCAGCAAATGAGAAGGCTGGTACAAACAGCAGACAAAGGAAGTTCTTGCTGGGTTATGCACGTAACAAGGCCTTTACTCCACGAACAAAAACCGAGCCCAACTGATCGCGGCTCTGGTGCAGCTGGACAACGTCCAGAGCCCAGCGGGTGCAGAAGTCGGCCCCAGCCAAGGTGGCGCTGCAGCTGAGGTCCAACCACCGTATGCCAGCCCCACATGCAACCAGGCCAGACTGGACCCCTACCTGCAAGCAGCCTTGGACGCACTCCCTGCCGAAGACCGCGAGGGACGTATGACACTGATCCAGCAAGTTCGGGAGAGAGCGGAGCAGCGAGCCGAGCGGAAGGCAGAGAGAGCCGAGTGCCAGGCACAGAGGGCCCATGAACTGGAGGTGCTTCAGCGGGGGGGAATGCCCCCACAGCTCGAAGCAGTGAGCCCAGCATTGTCCATAGTCCTAATCCCTGGCCAGAGCATTTTCCCGTGATGGAAAAGGACGGGGACTTGGACACATTTCTGCGCGCCTTTGAGAAAGCCTGCAGACAGTACCAGCTGGATAAGGTCCAATGGGCAGGGTACTTGACTCCAGGGCTGAAAGGTAAAGCTCTGGAGGCTTTTGCTTCTCTACTCCGTCAGAAGACGATGACGACTATGATGCCATAAAGCAGGCCCTGATCGCCAAATACCGGCTGACACCTGAGGTATACCGAAAGAAGTTCCGGAACCTCCAACGTGGCCCACACGATAGTTATAGCGATGTGGTGCAAGGACTCAGGACCCACTTTGAAAAGTGGATCCATGGACTGTCCGTTGATTCCTTTGAGCGGCTACGGGACCGGATGATCAAAGACCAGTTCCTGCATCTCTGCTCAGCTGATGTCCGACAGTTCATCCTGGACCGCGAACCACCGAATGCGGACAAAGCGGCGCAGATTGCCGACAACTATGAGGCCAACAGGAAGCCAGAGAGGCGGAGGCCAGTCACCACCAGCTGGAGAGGGGGTAAGCCTGCAACCAACCCCAGTGCCCCAGCTAACCGTCTCTCCGGAGGCCCTGTCCCTGTTGCCAACACCAGGCCTACTACTGACAGTCGCCAGTGTTTCAACTGCAATCGGACTGGTCACCTCCGTTCCACCTGTGCGGAAAAACCGAAGAACCCCCCCAGCCAAGGCCTCTGGGCCCAACGCCTCTGCTCTTTTGGTGGGAGGTGTGGTTGGGAGGATTGACGACAATGTTCAACCCGTCCAGGTGGGGGCCCGTCTTGCTACAGGCCTCAAGGACACCGGGGCTGAACGAACCCTCATCCGTTCTGGACTGGCGGCCCCTGAAGAGTTTGTTGAGGGGAAAACCCTAACTGTCACCAGGATTGGAGGCACCCGTTGTCCCTTGCCAGTGGCCCGGGTATTTCTTGATTGGGGTGCTGGGACCGGGTTGAGGGAGGTGGGAGTGTCTGAAAACCTGCCCACTGATGTTTTATTGGGGACTGACTTGGGGAGGATGGTTGCATACTATGTCCCTGACACCCTTCCCCAATCTGATAATAAGGGTAACGTTAACCCTGGTGTTGATGATGATGATGGGAAACTGAATGTGTTACCTGCTAATGCCTTGATGAGTAGAGTTGAGCGAAACGGGTCGAAAAATTTCAAAAGTCGCCGACTTTTGGCAAAGTCGGGTTTCATGAAACGAAACCCGACCCTAGGATGAGGTCGGCCACGAGGTCGGCGACTTAAGCGCCAAAGTCGCGTTTCAAAAGTTTGTTTTGCGCTCTTTTTCAGCCAATCAGGATCCACGGACACTGTGGGCAACGTGATGACATAGGCAGGGGTCACCACCATCTTTCAGAAGGGCATGCAAGTGATTGGCTTGCTTTGGGGGGTGTCACAGGGGGTATAAAAGGGCGTGCACGCCGACCGCCATGTTACTCATGCTGATCTCAGAATAGGGAGAGCTGCTGCTGCTGCTGATTCTGTAGGGAGAGCGTTAGGCAGGGAAGAAGACACCAAAAACTGCTTCTGCTGATAGCGATTTTGCCTGTACAACACACCAGTGGGAGGCTATATTTTGCTGGATCAGCGGTGTTGGTTGTTAGGCTGCCTTCTAAGGCTTCCTGATAGCTGCATTGCTGTTTACCCACTGCTCTGCAAACTGCTTTTTTAAAAACAATCCCAATTTTTTTTTTTGTCCTGGTGAGGTACTGAGCGTGCATTTTTTCACACCATACAGCGGTGTACACTCCTCACACAGTACCGTGTAACGGCTGTTATCACAGACACAGTGAAGCTATCTGTGTGTCGCTCTGTAAGGATAAGTCGAGGACATGTTCCGTTCTTACAGACCTGCACCTTCTAGTTTTGTCTAGTTTTCAAACAGTTAAATATAATTGCTGTTTGATCACATTCAAAACTATAGAGAGACAGCGTGTGTCAGTCCGTATACTTAAAAAACACGGAGCTTGACAATTTTACGTACACCGGACAGCCGTGTACATGCACGCTCCTCTCTCAGTACCGTGTAACGGCTGTTATCACGGCCACAGTGAAGCTATCTGTGTGTCGCTCTGTAAGGATAAGTCGAGGACTTGTTCCGTTCTTACAGACCTACACTCTAGGGAGATTCCTATTCTGCCCAATTCTATATACACCTTGTAGTTTGTCATACACTAGCCAATTTCTGCCTGTGACATAGCGCTGTGATATTCGCTGGGCCTCACACAATCCAACAGTGTCCAGACTCCACAAGTGTGTGCAGAAATTCAAAATCTCCATTATCCTATAGTGACATTTTTCACACCTGCGACATCGAGCCTGTGACATAGCGCTGTGATATTCAGTGGGCCTCACACAATCCAACAGTGTCCAGTGTCCACAAGTGTGTGCAGAAATTCAAAATCTCCGTTATCCTCTAGTGACATTTTTCACACCTGCGACATCGAGCCTGTGACATAGCGCTGTGATATTCAGTGGGCCTCACACAATCCAAAAGTGTCCAGTGTCCACAAGTGTGTGCAGAAATTCAAAATCTCCATTATCCTCTAGTGACATTTTTCACACCTGCGACATCGAGCCTGTGACATAGCGCTGTGATATTCAGTGGGCCTCACACAATCCAAAAGTGTCCAGTGTCCACAAGTGTGTGCAGAAATTCAACATCTCCCCTGTCCTATATACACCTTGTACCTTGTTTTACATTACTATATAGTTTGTTGGATTTTGTCTACATTTCTACTAAAAATGAGGAAGGCTGGTGGAAGAGGCCGTGGAATTGGGCGGGGGTTGGCAGCTGGTAATGATGGTGTTGGTGGTGGATTTGATGGTAGTGGCAAAAGCAAAATAGGACCGAATGCAGGAGGTGTTGAGCCTGCGTCATCGTCTGGCTACATAAGGCCTCGAAGGCTTAGTTTTCTAGGAGTTGGCAAACCGCTTTTAAAGCCAGAGCTTCAGGAAAAAGTTTTGTCTTACATTGCTGACTCAGCCTCCAGCTCTATCGCCTCCTCTTCTGAAGTTGTAAAAAATAAAAGCACTGAGTCGTCATTGGAGGCTCATGTTCATGAACCACACCTTTCCTTGTGTCCTTCACCCCAACCAAGATTGAAGGATGATGCAGGCCATACTAATGATTACTCCATGGAGCTGTTTTCACATACCATGCCTGGATTATCAAGTGAAATGGTGAATTACCCAAGCCAAGATGAATCTGACATGGAGTGCACTGATGCACAGCCGCTGATGGATGATTCTGCTGGTACATTCACTCAGAGCACTACATTGTCCTCGCAGTGTACTGAGCCAGATTCTGACCCTGATGAAACTCAGGGGTGCCCCTTCCCGCATACTATACCACCATACACGGTGACACAGAGGAAGGTGCACATGACATTGAAGAGGAGGTGATGGATGACCCAGATTGGCATCCATTGGGGGAAGAGGGTGCTGCTTCCAATAGCTCAGATGAGGAGGAGCATCCGCAGCAGGCATCGACATCGCAACAGCTGTTATCTGGCAGGCCCGGAGCACTCCAAAGACAGGTTCCAAACATCAAAAGAGTTGCTGGACAGCTTGTCCAGAGGGTCAAAATATCACAGCGTGCAAAGACGCAAAATGTCTGCCAAAGTAGGAAGAGTGCAGTGTGGCACTTTTTTGAACAAAATCCTCATGATCAGGCCAAGGTTATCTGTAAGAAGTGCGCAAAGACCTTTAGCCGAGGGAAAAATCTGAAAAATTTGAATACCAGTTGCATGCTTAGACATTTAACCAGCATGCACTTGCAAGCGTGGACACAACACCAAACCTCAAGTACCACATGTGCAACTGATCACAAAGAAGGTAGTCAGCAACGCTACATTGTTTCCCCCACTGTAAGCCCACCGGTTAGCACAGCAGCAAATGCTGAGGTGTCGTTGCAAGGCCACAGCAGTCAGGGAATCCCACTGTTATATCAACGAAAGACTGAATCTAGGCCATCAGAAAGAACACCAACTCCATCACCATCATCAACCCTCTCTCAGTCCGCCCTGTCCACCGCTACTTCCACCATATGCAGCTCTCAAGTCCAGCTCACCCTCCCAGACACTATGAGTAGGTCAAGAAAGTAGTCAGTCTCTCATCCGCGTACACTGGGTTTGAATGCCCACATTGCCAAACTAATCTCGTTAGAGATGATGCCCTATCGGTTGGTGGAAAGCGCAGCTTTCCGCGAACTCATGGCCTATGCAGTACCACGCTATGACCTACCAAGTCGCCACTTCTTCTCTCGCAAAGCCATCCCAGCCCTCCAACATCATGTGAAAGACCGCATTGTCCATGCACTCAAGCAGTCAGTGAGTGGAAAGGTGCACCTCACAACAGATGCATGGTCCAGTCGGCATGGCCAGGGCCGTTACGTGTCCATCACTGTGCACTGGGTTAATGTGGTGGATGCTGGGTCCACAGGAGACAGCGGTGGTGGAACAGTGCTGCCTAGCCCACGGTATAGGAAACAGTTGGCTGTAGGCGTTCGACCCTCCTCCTCCTCCAGAAGCGAAAGCTCGTCCACAGAGCGCAGTCGTACGAGCACTCCATCTGCAGCTGTCACTGTTGAACACGAGGTGTCCCCCTATCGAGCAGCTAGTGGAAAGCGTCAGCAGGCTGTGTTGCAGATGATGTGTTTGGGCGACAGACACACCGCGGAGGTGCTGGCCGAGTACTTTCAGCGACAAACTGAGTCATGGCTGGGCAGTATACATCTTGAGGCACGCAAGGTAGTTAGTGATAACGGCCGTAATTTTGTGGCAGCCATAGCCCTTTCAAAACTCAGCCACATATCTTGCTTGGCTCACACCTTGAACCTGGTGGTGCAGTGCTTCCTCAACAATTATCCGGAGTTAACAGCCCTGCTCCAGGAGGAGCGAAGACTGTGCGCGCACATCCGCCGGTCGCCTGTACACTCCATTCGTATGCAGAAGCTGCAGCGATTGCTCCACCTTCCCAACCACCGCCTCATTATCGACGTTACAACAAGGTGGAACTCCACCCTGCACATGGTTGAGCGGCTGTGCGAGCAGAGGCAGGCCATAATGCATTTGTGGGAGGATACACGGCCAGGCACTTTGAGAGCAGACATGGAGTTGACAGGTGTGCAGTGGTCGAAGCTGAAAGACCTCTGTAAAGTCCTTCAGTGTTTTGAGGAATGCACACGGCTGGTAAGTGCAGACGACGCCATCCTAAGCATGAGCATCCCACTTATGCGTCTGCTCATGCAAACTTTGACGCACCTTAAGGAGCAGGCGTCTGCAGCCAATGTTGACGAGGAGGAAGAGGTGGAGAGAATCCTTGATGGCATTCACCCATTGTCTGCTCAGGGACCTCTCCTGGACGAGGTGGAGGAAGAAGAGGAGGAGGAGGATGATGATGGGGATGATTACTTAGGGGAGGAGGATGCATCTCGTGGGGCAAGTGAAAATGTTGGCATGGCAAGGTCTGGTACAGGGTTTGTGCGTGACTGGAGGGATGTGGATTTGCCAGAAAGTGCTCCTCCACCCAGCACTCGCAGTGCATCATTGACACCGGGAACATTGGCCCACATGTCAGATTATGCCTTGCAGATCCTAAAAAGGGACCCCCGCATTGCCAAAATGATGAACGATGACGACTACTGGTTGGCCAGCATCCTGGATCCACGCTATAATCGCAAATTACAAAACATCATGCCACAGGAGAACCTTGACCTAATATTGGCTACTAAACAAGCAACTCTGGTTAACCGGTTGGTTGAGGCATTCCCAGCACACAGCAGCGGTGATGGTTCTCACATGAGCCGTACGGGCCGGGGGCAGCTTGGCAGAGGTGTTCATGGTGCACACAGCAGAAGTGGCATTGGAGACAGGGGTTTCATGACAATGTTGTGGACTGATTTTTCACGGACCGCTCACACAACTGTTAATACAGCATCGATGGAAAGTGACAGGAGACAGCAGTTGTCACCTATGGTTAACAACTACTTTTCCTCCCATATCGATGTTCTCCCGCACAGGTCATTCCCCTTTGACTATTGGGCCGCTAAACTGGACACCTGGCCTGAATTGGCACAATATGCCTTACAGGAGCTCGCTTGCCCAGCTGCAAGTGTGCTATCGGAAAGAGTCTTCAGTGCAGCTGGATCAATACTGACAGAAAAAAGGACCCGTCTGTCAACCCAAAATGTGGATGATCTAACCTTCATTAAAATGAACCATGCATGGGTTTCCAAGGATTTTGTCCCACCTTCCCTTGATGACACATAGGTTACCAGAAATATGGCTTGCTTTGGTCCTCCTCCTATTCCGAACTTGACCTATTTCGCCTTTTGCAGTAGCTGAATGACCCACATCTACATATGCCACTTTGTAAACCTCCCTAAGTGGGCGGCCCCCCCCAATGGCCGGGGTCACCACCTAGCGCCTGAAACCGGGCGAGTGCCGTTGCCCTGGACAGGTGGGTAGGCCGACTCTTGAGCGTGGGCACTGGCATAGGGTCCCTCATAGTGCAATCAAGTGTCTCTGACAGTGGTGGTGCACACCCGTTGTCAGACACACCGCCATACTATGAGGGGCCCAGTGCCAGTACCGACGCCCACGAGTGTGCCCCCCTTGCTTGGGCAGGGCCCCAGCATTTGCAATGTTTACCTCTCCCTGCTCCTCCGCTGTGTAGTCTGGATTGTCAAATCCTTCACTGGACTGCCACTACAAATTGATTGAACTGAAAGATGATGGTTAAGATGTAGCTATGCCCTGTCCTGCTGTCCGGGCTCTAGCTCCAGATGATCAGTGGCTTCCATTTCTTATGGACGTCGACTCACAATTACATGCAGTGGTGGTTTATCATCAGCTTTCACAGTTTTCCTACTCACAAATGTGTGACATTCCGGCGCACATTTCAAAATGTGCCCTCTCATGCCAATCAAATAGAATCGCCTACGGCCTGTGGCTTCTGTCTTTTGCACTCCAAAGTTACGTGACAGATCATGATAGCCAGTGAGCACCATGTTTACATCGCTCCCTGTGATAAAAATTGGATTGAGATGAGTAACAGTGATGGAATCAACGGAAGTGCGATACAGCAAGACTTTATTCACAAAAAAATGTTTTCACTGTCTCAACACACAAATTAATTGAGGGTCAGCATCGCCTATGAGAATTGTGATGGAAGTTTTTCCCGTGAATAATAATTCCTAGATTTCTGCAATCAATAGCCTTTAGGTCACTAATTGTATGCATCTCATTTCCTATTGCGGAGAGGCTGGACTGTATTACTGAGACAGAAATATATATGAAGATTTAAAAATAACACCAAAAGTATATAGTTGTGTACGCCTCAAATGCATTTCCTTTTTTCCACTTTTTAGATTGCTGTGTAATCCATACTGAGAACACGGAGATTTTACATGTTTAAACTATGCTATAAATACCTGCTATCCAGTGATAAAGTACCCTTTCTCAACTTTGTACAATCTGGTCAAATCCATACTGGGCCTGAGAACATCTGAGTCTGCCTCCTGATCTATAGACATATATTTTTAATGTGTAAACTAGGCTACATATATACGTGTTATCCGGTGAAACTGTACCCTTTATCAACTTTCTACAATGTTGTTGAATCCATACTGGGCCTGAGAACGGCTGCCGAGCTGTTAAGCAAGCTACAGCACCTGTAGTTTGGACACGTAATTTTTTCAGGAATGACGGTTAGGCCTAACTCCGGAATTGCGGTTGACCCGAACTTACTGGGAAATCATCGTTCGCGGGGAATAATCTGAATCCCAGATCCCCATTACTAACGGAGTTCAGCAGGTTATCTGCACCTGTAAGCGACAAAAGCTGGTCCTTTCAGTGTAGCGTGCATGCAGCCCCGGACATGTACGGGAATGCTAGACCTGTTATTGCTCGATCCCACGTGCCACAGCCTCGCGTATCCCTCTAGTAAGCTTGACGCGTACCGCGGGGCCATGCCGGAGTCTCGGTCGTTAACGGAATAAAGCTGAGAAATCGCTAGCACAACTACAAACGGACATACCACACCACACACAGAATCGACAAAGCTTGCAATCTGTCCATCTTTTCTGTAGCTTGTATGGTAGTGGTTTCCCGGATGCAGTCCAATTAAGCCACAGGCTCCACTCCTGGTGGTGCCCTTTTGGACATTCCTTTAAGGTTCAGCTTTGCAATCATACTGCCCCCGGAAACCAAAAACTTTGCCTTCATGGACGCTGTTTGGAGGTTCGTGGGAATAACGCCGCCCGATCAGCAGTCAGCATATGGGTCGCCCTCCCAGGGCTGTGGGCTACTCGGTACTGGGCCGGTGTCAGTGGGATGTGTCACAGCAGCGGTGACCCGGACGGTGGCCCTGGGCGCCCATGTAAATGGCGTGGTATAATGGTAAATAGGTTATATAGATGTTAGGCCGACGCTGCATGCAGATCCTCTGGGACTGATGGTGTTGTGCAGCAAAGATGGTGAAGCTCCCACAGGTGGAGCTGGAGTCCCAGGGAAGTGTAGATGTAGTGATGGGGGAAAGGCACAGGCGGTGTAGGTGCTGGTACCCAGATGTAGTGGTGCTGGAATAACTGTAGGACACCAGAGCATGCAGTTCCAAAGCTTTACTCACAGTCTGCAGGTTACACAGATGCCTGCCTCCGTGCTGTGTCCTCCGGGTCAGGACCTCAGCCAACCTCCGGGACCAGAATGGAAAGCTCCCTTCCAACACTCTGCCTACATGTACCTTCCTGAACGTCTCCTTTCTAGCGCTTGTGGGGGAAGCACTCACAGGACCGTGGTTCACTGAAGCGCCTCCTGTCTAACAGTTGTTCCTCAGACTTTACTTGTATGGCAGACAGCTGTAGCCTTTTCCTTCTGCCTCGCACACGTCGATGCTGGGGCCTCCGAGCCTTAGGTGGGTACAGAGCATTTATAGCTGCTACTTCCCCCGGTTTCTGCTGCAGGAACGTCAGTGTCCCTACAAACTCGGAGACCGGAATCTGGACCATGCGCTCCAGCTAGGAGTGAGCCTTAACTCTGCTCATCCTCCAGCTCCCCTTCTCACGTCCACACACTTCCCCTTCCCTGCACAGAGTGCCCTAACTTACCTCCTCCCGACCACAGAGAGTAGCTCCTCAGCAGTCAGGTTCAGAGGTCTCCCTGCTGGCCTGGAGTGGGAAATGTGTTGTGTGTTGGTTTCACTGCTAGAGAGATCCTTCGTTGCTCCCAAGCATGACAACACACTCCCTAGGAGGAAGGTAATGCCACTGTGGCGACCGTACTCTTGGGGATGCCACAAGTGCACTGAGGCCCAGCCACTGCTGGATGATGCTGCTGGTACATTGACCCAGACCACTACATTCCCCTCGCACTCTACACAGCCAGAATCTGACCGAGAGGAAACTCAGGTTCCCCTTCCCGCATACTATACCACCTTACACGGTGACAAAGAGGAAGGTGCAGATGAAAGTGCAGGTTCCTTGAGCAGGTGGGGGGGCATACTCATGGGCGATGGCACTGGCACAGGGCACCGCATAGTACGCAAAAGTGTCTCTGCCGGTGGGAGGGCCTAAACAGCCAAGTGCAGTGAGATGGAAGGTGGGGACGACAAGGAGTTCAGAGTAGTGCAGGGATTCCCTAGCAAGGAGACTTATGTAATTGTTTTCAATGTTGGGACAGCAATTTTTGGGGAGCACTATACTCTGGTGAATGATATATGGGGCCCACCATACACTGGAGCATTCCAAAGGTGGACATCAGACACTGGAGCAGCATTTACAGGGCCCATTATACACTAGAGCAGTAGAAATGGGGCCCATTATATATGGAGCATTATTTGGGCCCATAAGACAGTGGAGCTTCATCCATTGGGACCAACATATACTGTAGCATTATGTGGAGCTCATCATATACTGTTTGAAACATTATATGGGAATAATGATTCCGTATGGAGAAATATATGGGCCTCATTACTCTGTATAGCACACTAAGCGCTGGCCATAATACTGTATGGAGGAATATACTGTCCGTTTTTGGAGGTATTGGAGAATTTAAAATGATTATCAGTCATGAGATGTAAAAAGTGAAGTATTTTTCATTGTACTATACTGCTATTTCTCTGCCGTATCGGAGCATCATGAGTTGTGGTATGTGTGCCCACGAAAACCTGGAGCCAGCCCTCCCTCCCCACAACTGTAGCCAAATAACCCCCATTTTTCAGTGCGTAACTAGTATTATGAAGTTAATTAAGGTTGACAAGCTTCAGTAACAAGAATTTATGCTTTTGGCATTCAAATGGGCACTGTTGGTGTGTTTCCTGTCCTCCTCTCACTGCCGACTTTAATTCTGCATTGACTTACATTGGGTTTCGTGTTTCGGGATGACCCCGACTTTTCCCTATAGTCGGCCGATTTTGCTCGACCCGACTTTTGGAAAAGTCGGGTTTCATGAAACGAAACTCGACCCTAAAAAACCAAAAGTTGCACAACACTATTGATGAGTAATGATGCAACTAACAACCATTCTTTCCCCAGGAATGATGCTGATGGTGATGTGAATGTACCAAAGCAATCTGATAACCATTTTGTTCCTAGGAATGATGATGATGTATCTGTGCCGACCGAACCTGTTAACCATTTCTTTGAAATGGTAGATGTGTCCACAGGTACCAAAGTGCTCAGTCTCGTCACTCTGCGGAGTGAGACGGCTGAGGAACCCCTGGCAGGAGCAAGCAACGGTGCTCAAGGAAATGGGGAGGTGCATGGGGACCATGAGGAAGGTAATGCCATGCAACTGACCAGTGCCACCGAGGAAGGTAACTGGCCCATAAGTAGCACTGCTCCTGGAGTGCTGGGGGTGGATGGGGAGGTAGGGCGCATAGCAGCACCGATTGGTGGGTCTGTAGAAATCCCCAGGGAGACAGCATACATAGCAGCTGTCACACGCAGTCAGAGTGTCCAGATTGCAGGTAGCGCCCTGTCTTCTGGACCCTCTTCTGCTACAGGAGAGACTGAACCAGAGGTGACCCCAGAGCCGGTTCCAGAGGGTCCCAGTAAGGAAGGAACCCTGATGTCACTTCTGGCAGCCTCCAGCAAGGAGTTCCAGGCTGCTCTACACTCATATGCCAGCCTGGAGAAATTGAGACACCTTGCCGAGACGCCCACCTCCGAGCCTGATAAGGAGAGGGTCTTCTGGGAACGAGGAAGGTTGTACTGGGAGACAGTACCCGGAGATTCCTAAAAGGAGTGGTTGAGGGAAAGACAGCTAGTCATCCCCCTACAGTTCAGAACTGAGTTGTTGTGGATTGCCCATGAGATTCCACTCGCTGGACACTTGGGGATCAGCAAAACAAAGGCACGGCTGTCTCAACACTTCTATTGGCCCAAGATGGGGACAGATGTAACACAATACTGCCGCTCCTGTGACACCTGTCAAAACGTGGGTAAGGCGTGGCCTGCTCTTAAGGCTCCCCTTATTCCTTTGCCGGTGATAGAGGAGCCTTTCCAGAGAATTGCGGTGGACATTGTAGGCTTGCTGGCCATCCCCAGCAGCTCTGGAAAGCAATACATTCTCACCGTGGTAGACTACGCTACCCGGTACCCAGAGGCAGTAGCTCTGTCTTCAACCAGGGCAGATAAGGTGGCTGGCGCACTGGTGACCATCTTTTCAAGGGTAGGATTTCCCAGGAAGATGCTTACCGATCAAGGGACCCAATTCATGTCTCACCTAATGTTGGCTCTCTGTGAGAAAATTCATGTGAAGCACCTGGTATCGAGTGCGTATCACCCACAGACTAATGGTTTGTGTGAACGCTTCAACGGTACCCTCAAACAGATGCTCCGCATGCTGGTTGAGACCAAGGGCGCGACTGGGAGCGGTACCTCCCACACTTGCTGTTCGCTTACAGAGAAGTTCCGCAGGCCTCGACCGGGTTCTTCCCCTTCGAGCTCCTGTATGGCAGGCGAGTCCGGGGACCCCTTGGGTTGAAGATGCAGACCTTGACGCAGTTGGTGCATGACATGACGCAGGCTCAGGCTGCCTGAAGCACTGGTATGACCAGAACGCCCGGGAGCGGACCTACCAGGTGGGTCAAAAGGTGTGGGTGCTGGTCCCCGTACCAACGGATAAACTTCAGGCAGCCTGGGAAGGCCCATACGTCGTCCACCAACAGCTCAACCCTGTCACCTACGTGGTCAGGCTTGACCATGCTCGGGGTAGGCGCAAGGCCTTTCACGTCAATATGCTGAAGGCGCACCACGAATGTGAAGCTGGCGTCCTACCGGTCTGCAACCTGCCCGAGGATGGGGAGGAAGATCCCCTCCTGGACATGCTGGCCCAAGCCAAGGCCAATGGGTCCATTGAGGACATGGAGATAAGTGGTTTGCTAACCGTATCCCAGCGGTCGCAGTTGGTGGAAACCCTGGAACCCTTCCGGGTCGTGTTCACCAACCGACCTGGGAGGACGGAGTTAGTGGTTCATGAGGTGGACACCGGGAATGACGCCCCACTACGGCAAACACCTTATCGGATCTCTGAGGAGGTGCAACAGGTCATGCGCCAAGAGATCAATGAGATGTTAAGGCTGGGGGTGATTCGACGGTCAAAAAGTGCGTGGGCTTCACCTGTAGTCCTCGTGCCTAAAAAGGATCGAACCACCCGGTTCTGTGTGGACTACAGGGGGATCAACGCCATCACAACCTCTGATGCCCACCCGATGCCGAGCATCGAGGATCTGCTTGAGCGGTTGGCAAAAGCAAGGTACATATCCATCATGGATCTGAGTCGGGGATACTGGCAGATTCCTCTGAGCCCTGAGGCGCAGGAGAAATCTGCCTTTATCACCCCTTTTGGACTGTAAGAGTCCACGGTCATGCCCTTCAGCATGAAAAATGCCCCTGCCACTTTCCAGCGGATGGTCAACCACCTGCTTCGGGGACTGGAGGAGTATGCGGTGGCGTACTTGGACGACATCGCCATCTTCAGTTCCACCTGGGAGGAACACCTTCAGCAACTCCAGGAGGTGCTCAAGCGTTTTCACCAGGCAGGCCTGACTATCAAGCTGGGAAAGTACCAGATGGGCATGAGCGAGGTTCACTACCTGGGGCACCGGGTAGGCGGGGGATCCATGAGTCCGGAGCCAGAAAAGGTGGACGCAATCGCGTCCTCACCCACCCCCAGGACCAAGAAACAGGTGAAGTCCTTCTTGGGCACTGCAGGGTACTATAGGCGGTTTGTTCAAGACTATAGCGCCCTTGCAAAACCTTTGACTGACCTCACCAAGCAGAGGCTACCCCAAACAGTCAACTGGACAGATGACTGTGAGGCGGCCTTCCAAGCTTTGAAAGCAGCCCTGTGCAACTCTCCAGTGTTGAGAGCAGTCGACAGCAGTCGCCCGTTTCTGGTACAGACCGACGCCAGCGAGTTTGGCCTCAGTGCTGTACTCAGCCAGGTCGACTCGGGGAACCAGGAGCACCCAGTGTTGTACCTGAGCCGGAAACTTTTGCTGAGGGAAGTGGCATACTCGACCATCGAGAAGGAGTGTCTGGCCATGGTGTGGGCACTGGAACGTTTGCAGCCTTGCCTGTACGGGCGCACCTTCACGGCGATAACCAACCACAACCCTCTGAGCTGGTTGCACACAGTGTCCGTAACCAATGGAAGGTTGCTCCGCTGGAGCCTTGCCCTTCAACAGTACGACTATACTGTACAACACAAAAAGGGCAGTGAACATGGCAATGCCGATGGGTTGTACCGCCGGGGCGAACCTGCTGAGGTGCGCATGGCCGATTACCGACAGGTAATGCCTCCGTAGCGCCCTCTAAAAGGGGGAGGTGTAATGTAAGATATGATTTTGCAGAACTTTCTAGAATGTCCCATTGCTACACACTGAGGAGTCGAGCCTGTCATGTAGCTGCAACCCCCCCTCCTTATCAGCTCTGTGCTTGCTGGTAACATGAAACCGTCCATTTCCTCTCGCAGCCTTCCCCCCTGCAAGGGAAAGCATTTCTTTGTTCTGAAAAATGTGGCTTGCATACAGGTATAGGACATATTAAAAGAAGCTCCAGCGCGCACTTCGCTTGTGACAGAGATATGAAAATCACATTTCTGCAAAGGGCACAAAGCCAGCTTTCTAAACCCCTAAGTTTCACGATTCTCGGACCTCCAGAGACTGGGATGTGGATTGCTCCCAAATCGAGTGTCCTAAGTATGGCATGCATGGTGTTGTTCTATTCTATGCGATGAATCACAAACAATGATGCCCTATGTGTGTTGGTACGGGCTTCTCTCGTTTAGATATAGTTATTCTAAGTTTTGTAGCCAAATCATAACTTAGAGAAAGGGGGGTTGGACCTCACCAGACCGCCCATTTCGTGAGGTCACAGACCCTAGGCTATAGGTATTCCCTACCAAATTCCAGTCAGTTCAGCTGAAGTCCTCCTGCCAGAGAGACGTGCCAATGAGTGGGGACGATTGGTTAAGCGCCCCTCCCCCAGCTACATGGTCTGCCTAATAACAATTACGCACATGTGAGTGTTACTTTCTGTTCTTTCATCCACTTTGTTTTATATTTGTATTTGTACATATGTAATGTCTCAACTTTATAGCAACTTTTATCTATGTAATCATTGCCCAAATTCTTTTGGGAATAAATAATAAAATCTATTAGCTCTGTCTCCATGCTCTAAGAAACTAACTATGTGCCTTTTTTAGATAATCGCTACTAATTTGGGGTTTGTCATGGAGCCTCTTAATTAACTCTATGATTAAGTAAAGCGTGGCTGGTGACAGCGTGGTGTGCGCGACTGGCGAGGCTAGCTGGCAGTACAGACGGGTCTTACATGCTGAATGAGGGGCTGCGACCACAGCATTGATAATTCCCTTACTGCAGTAGTCTAATTGCCCGTGCATAACAAGCAGCCCATCCGGCGACTAATTACCCTAGGTGCAGTTCCCTGACTGACCTGAGGGTAAGAGGGGGGCACCGGAGAGCTGCGAGTTCCAAAGTGGAACTGAGAAAGTGGGATATACATAAATCCCCGCAGTTCTTGGAAGGTTGTTAGCAGTGGTGGGGCATCCAAAATAACCCCTGCGGTGAATTGTTAGAGCGAGATTAGCTTGCTGTGTTTGTGTCACATGGTGCCAGTGGTGGGATAACTAAGATAAGCCCCCACTGTGCCCGTGATAGCCGTGTGCCGGCAGTGTGTCTCGTCCCTCCATCCGCTGACAAACCCGTGTCGGTGGTGGGATCGTGACATATTGGTGACACAGGGTCCGCTGTCCGTCACAATTTGGTGGCAGCAGTCCGCCCGTTCTTCACAGTGACCGCCTCAGATGTCCCCTGTAACAGCGTGACCGCCTCAGATGTCCCCTATAACAGCGTGACCGCCTCAAATGTCCCCTGTAACAGCGTGACCGCCTCAGATGTCCCCTGTAACAGTGTGACCGCCTCAGATGTCCCCTGTAACAGCGTGTGACCGCCTCAGATGTCCCCTGTAACAATGTGACCGCCTCAGATGTCCCCTGTAACAGCGTGACCGCCTCAGATGTCCCCTGTAACAGTGTGTGACCGCCTCAGATGTCCCCTGTAACAGCGTGACCGCCTCAGATGTCCCCTGTAACAGCGTGTGACCGCCTCACATGTTCCCTGTAACAGTGTGTGACCGCCTCTGATGTCCCCTGTAATAATGTGACCGTCTCAGATGTCCCCTGTAACAGCGTGTGACCGCCTCAGATGTCCCCTGTAACAATGTGACCGCCTCAGATGTCCCCTGTAACAGCGTGACCGCCTCAGATGTCCCCTGTAACAGCGTGTGACCGCCTCAGATGTCCCCTGTAACAGCGTGTGACCGCCTCAGATGTCCCCTGTAACAGCGTGTGACCGCCTCAGAAGTCCCCGGTAAAAGTGTGTGACCGCCTCAGATGTCCCCTGTAATAATGTGACCGTCTCAGATGTCCCCTGTAACAGCGTGTGACCGCCTCAGATGTCCCCTGTAACAGCGTATGACCGCCTCAGATGTCCCCTGTAATAATGTGACCGTCTCAGATGTCCCCTGTAACAGCGTGTGACCGCCTCAGATGTCCCCTGTAACAGCGTGTGACCGCCTCAGATGTCCCCTGTAACAGCGTGTGACCGCCTCAGATGTCCCCTGTAACAGCGTGTGACCGCCTCAGATGTCCCCTGTAATAATGTGACCGTCTCAGATGTCCCCTGTAACAGCGTGTGACCGCCTCAGATGTCCCCTGTAACAGCGTGTGACCGCCTCAGATGTCCCCTGTAACAGCGTATGACCGCCTCAGATGTCTCCTGTAACAGCGTGACCGCCTCAGATGTCCCCTGTAACAGCGTGACCACCTCAGATGTCCCCTGTAACAGCGTGTGACCGCCTCAGATGTCCCCTGTAACAGCGTGTGACCACCTCAGAAGTCCCCTGTAACAGCGTGTGACCGCCTCAGATGTCCCCTGTAACAGCGTGTGACCGCCTCAGATGTCCCCTGTAACAGCGTGTGACCACCTCAGATGTCCCCTGTAACAGCTTGACCGCCTCAGATGTCCCCTGTAACAGCGTGACCGCCTCAGATGTCCCCTGTAACAGCGTGTGACCGCCTCAGATGTCCCCTGTAACAGCGTGACCGCCTCAGATGTCCCCTGTAACAATGTGACCGCCTCAGATTTCCCCTGTAACAGCGTGTGACCGCCTCAGATGTCCCCTGTAACAGCGTGTGACCACCTCAGATGTCCCCTGTAACAGCGTGTGACCGCCTCAGATGTCCCCTGTAACAGCGTGTGACCGCCTCAGATGTCCCCTGTAACAGCGTGTGACCGCTTCAGATGTCCCCTGTAACAGCGTGTGACCGCCTCAGATGTCCCCTGTAACAGCGTGACCGCCTCAGATGTCCCCTGTAACAGCGTGTGGCCACCTCAGATGTCCCCTGTAACAGCGTGTGACCGCCTCAGATGTCCCCTGTAACAGCGTGTGACCGCCTCAGATGTCCCCTGTAACAGCGTGTGACCGCCTCAGATGTCCCCTGTAACAGCGTGTGACCACCTCAGATGTCCCCTGTAACAGCGTGTGACCGCCTCAGATGTCCCCTGTAACAGCGTGTGACCGCCTCAGATGTCCCCTGTAACAATGTGACCGACTCAGATGTCCCCTGTAGCAGCGTGTGACCGCCTCAGATGTCCCCTGTAACAGCGTGACCGTCTCAGATGTCCCCTGTAACAGCGTGTGACCGCCTCAGATGTCCCCTGTAACAATGTGACCGCCTCAGATGTCCCCTGTAACAGTGTGACCGCCTCAGATGTCCCCTGTAACAGCGTGAGATCGCCTCAGATATCCCCTGTAACAGCGTGACCGTCTCAGATGTCCCCTGTAACAGCATGGGACCGTCTCAGATGTCCCCTGTAACAGCGTGTGACCGCCTCAGATGTCCCCTGTAACAGCGTGTGAGCGCCTCAGATGTCCCCTGTAACAATGTGACCGCCTCAGATGTCCCGTGTAACAGCGTGTGACCGCCTCAGATGTCCCCTGCAACAGCGTGTGACCGCCTCAGATGTCCCCTGCAACAGCGTGTGACCGCCTCAGATGTCCCCTGTAACAGCGTGTGACCGCCTCAGATGTCCCCTGCAACAGCGTGTGACCACCTCAGATGTCCCCTGTAACAGCGTGTGACCGCCTCAGATGCCCCCTGTAACAGCGTGTGACCGCCTCAGATACCCCCTGTAACAGTGTGACCGCCTCAGATGTCCCCTGTAACAGCGTGTGACCGCCTCAGATGTCCCCAGTAACAGCGTGTGACCGCCTCAGATGTCCCCTGTAACAGCGTGTGACCGCCTCAGATGTCCCCTGTAACAGCGTGACCGCCTCAGATGTCCCCTGTAACAATGTGACCGCCTCAGATGTCCCCTGTAGCAGTGTGACCGCCTCAGATGTCCCCTGTAGCAGTGTGTGACCGCCTCAGATGTCCCCTGTAACAGTGTGACCGTCTCAGATGTCCCCTGTAACAGCGTGTGATCGCCTCAGATGTCCCCTGTAGCAGTGTGTGACCGCCTCAGATGTCCCCTGTAACAATGTGACCGCCTCAGATGTCCCCTGTAGCAGTGTGTGACCGCCTCAGATGTCCCCTGTAACAGTGTGACCGTCTCAGATGTCCCCTGTAACAGCGTGTGATCGCCTCAGATGTCCCCTGTAACAGCATGTGATCGCCTCAGATGCCCCCTGTAACAGCGTGACCGTCTCAGATGTCCCCTGTAACAATGTGACCGTCTCAGATGTCCCCTGTAACAGCATGTGACCGCCTCAGATGCCCCCTGTAACAGCGTGACCGTCTCAGATGTCCCCTGTAACAATGTGACCGTCTCAGATGTCCCCTGTAACAGCGTGTGACCGCCTCAGATGTCCCCTGTAGCAGTGTGTGACCGCCTCAGATGTCCCCTGTAACAGCATGTGATCGCCTCAGATGCCCCCTGTAACAGCGTGACCGCCTCAGATGTCCCCAGTAACAGCGTGTGACCGCCTCAGATGTCCCCTGTAACAGCGTGTGACCGCCTCAGATGTCCCCTGTAACAGCGTGTGACCGCCTCAGATGTCCCCTGTAACAATGTGACCGCCTCAGATGTCCCCTGTAGCAGTGTGTCACCACCTCAAATGTCCCCTGTAACAGTGTGACCGTCTCAGATGTCCCCTGTAACAGCATGTGATCGCCTCAGATGTCCCCTGTAAGAGCATGTGATCGCCTCAGATGCCCCCTGTAACAGCGTGACCGTCTCAGATGTCCCCTGTAACAGCATGTGACCGCCTCAGATGCCCCCTGTAACAGCGTGACCGTCTCAGATGTCCCCTGTAACAATGTGACCGTCTCAGATGTCCCCTGTAACAGTGTGTGACCGCCTCAGATGTCCCCTGTAGCAGTGTGTGACCGCCTCAGATGTCCCCTGTAACAGCGTGACCGTCTCAGATGTCCCCTGTAACAGCGTGTGACCGCCTCAGATGTCCCCAGTAACAGCGTGACCGTCTCAGATGTCCCCTGTAACAGCATGTGACCGCCTCAGATATCCCCTGTAACAGCGTGTGACCGTCTCAGATGTCCCCTGTAACAGCGTGACCGCCTCAGATGTCCCCTGTAACAGAGTGTGACCGCCTCAGATGTCCCCTGTAACAGCGTGTGACCGCCTCAAATGTCCCCTGTAACAGCGTGACCGTCTCAGATGTCTCCTGTAACAGCATGTGATCGCCTCAAATGTCCCCTGTAACAGCGTGTGACCGTCTCAGATGTCCCCTGTAACAGCGTGTGACCGCCTCAAATGTCCCCTGTAACAGCGTGTGACCGTCTCAGATGTCCCCTGTAACAGCGTGACCGCCTCAGATGTCCCCTGTAACAGCGTGTGACCGCCTCAGATGTCCCCTGTAACAGCGTGACCGCCTCAGATGTCCCCTGTAACAGCGTGTGACCGCCTCAGATGTCCCCTGTAACAGCGTGTGACCGCCTCAGATGTCCCCTGTAACAGCATGTGATCGCCTCAAATGTCCCCTGTAACAGCGTGTGACCGTCTCAGATGTCTCCTGTAACAGCGTGTGACCGCCTCAAATGTCCCCTGTAACAGCGTGTGACCGTCTCAGATGTCCCCTGTAACAGCGTGACCGCCTCAGATGTCCCCTGTAACAGCGTGTGACCGCCTCAGATGTCCCCTGTAACAGCGTGTGACCGCCTCAGATGTCCCCTGTAACAGCGTGTGACCGCCTCAGATGTCCCCTGTAACAGCGTGTGACCGCCTCAGATGTCCCCTGTAACAGTGTGACCGCCTCAGATGTCCCCTGTAACAGCGTGTGACCGCCTCAGATGTCCCCTGTAACAGCGTGTGACCGCCTCAGATGTCCCCTGTAACAGCGTGACCGCCTCAGATGTCCCCTGTAACAGCGTGTGACCGCCTCAGATGTCCCCTGTAACAGTGTGACCGCCTCAGATGTCCCCTGTAACAGCGTGTGACCGCCTCAGATGTCCCCTGTAACAGCGTGTGACCGCCTCAGATGTCCCCTGTAACAGTGTGACCGCCTCAGATGTCCCCTGTAACAGCGTGACCGCCTCAGATACCCCCTGTAACAGCGTGTGACCGCCTCAGATGTCCCCTGTAACAGCGTGTGACCGCCTCAGATGTCCCCTGTAACAGCGTGTGACCGCCTCAGATGTCCCCTGTAACAGCGTGTGACCGCCTCAGATGTCCCCTGTAACAGTGTGATCGCCTCAGATGTCCCCTGTAACAGCGTGTGACCGTCTCAGATGTCCCCTGTAACAGCATGTGACCGCCTCAGATGTCACCTAATAGTGTGTGAGCGCCTCAGATGTCCCCTGTAACAGCGTGTGAGCGCCTCAGATGTCCCCTGTAACAGCGTGTGACCGCCTCAGATGTCCCCTGTAACAGCGTGTGACCGCCTCAGATATCCCCTGTAACAGCGTGTGACCGCCTCAGATGTCCCCTGTAACAGCGTGTGACCGCCTCAGATGTCCCCTGTAACAGCGTGTGACCGCCTCAGATGTCCCCTGTAACAGCGTGTGACCGCCTCAGATGTCCCCTGTAACAGCGTGTGACCGCCTCAGATGTCCCCTGTAACAGCGTGTGACCGCCTCAGATGTCCCCTGTAACAGCGTGTGACCGCCTCAGATGTCCCCTGTAACAGCGTGTGACCGCCTCAGATGTCCCCTGTAACAGCGTGTGACCGCCTCAGATATCCCCTGTAACAGTGTGTGACCGCCTCAGATGTCCCCTGTAACAGCGTGACTGTCTCAGATGTCCCCTGTAACAGCGTGTGACCGCCTCAGATGTCCCCTGTAACAGCGTGTGACCGCCTCAGATGTCCCCTGTAACAGCGTGACCGTCTCAGATGTCCCCTGTAACAGCATGTGACCGCCTCAGATGTCACCTAATAGTGTGTGACCGCCTCAGATGTCCCCTGTAACAGCGTGTGACCGCCTCAGATGTCTCCTGTAACAGCGTGTGACCGCCTCAGATGTCCCCTGTAACAGCGTGTGACCGCCTCAGATGTCCCCTGTAACAGCGTGTGACCACCTCAGATGTCTCCTGTAACAGCGTGTAACCGCCTCAGATGTCCCCTGTAACAGCGTGACCACCTCAGATGTCTCCTGTAACAGCGTGTGACCACCTCAGATGTCCCCTGTAACAGCGTGACCACCTCAGATGTCTCCTGTAACAGCGTGTGACCGCCTCAGATGTCCCCTGTAACAGCGTGTGACCACCTCAGATGTCTCCTGTAACAGCGTGTGACCACCTCAGATGTCCCCTGTAACAGCGTGTGACCGCCTCAGATGTCCCCTGTAACAGCGTGTGACCACCTCAGATGTCTCCTGTAACAGCGTGTGACCACCTCAGATGTCCCCTGTAACAGCGTGTGACCGCCTCAGATGTCCCCTGTATCGGCGTGTGACCACCTCAGATGTCCCCTGTAACATCGTGTGACCGCCTCAGATGTCTCCTGTAACAGCGTGTGACCGCCTCAGATGTCCCCTGTAACAGCGTGACCACCTCAGATGTCCCCTGTAACAGCGTGTGACCGCCTCAGATGTCCCCTGTATCGGCGTGTGACCGCCTCAGATGTCCCCTGTAACATCGTGTGACCGCCTCAGATGTCCCCTGTAACAGCGTGTGACCGCCTCAGATGTCCCCTGTAACAGCGTGTGACCGCCTCAGATGTCCCCTGTAACAGCGTGTGACCGCCTCAGATGTCCCCTGTAACAGCGTGACCACCTCAGATGTCCCCTGTAACAGCGTGTGACCGCCTCAGATGTCCCCTGTATCGGCGTGTGACCGCCTCAGATGTCCCCTGTAACATCGTGTGACCGCCTCAGATGTCCCCTGTAACAGCGTGTGACCGCCTCAGATGTCCCCTGTAACAGCGTGACCGCCTCAGATGTCCCCTGTAACAGCGTGACCGCCTCAGATGTCCCCTGTAACAGCGTGTGACCACCTCAGATGTCCCCTGTAACAGCGTGTGACCGCCTCAGATGCCCCCTGTATCGGCGTGTGACCGCCTCAGATGTCTCCTGTAACAGCGTGACCGCCTCAGATGTCTCCTGTAACAGCGTGACCGCCTCAGATGTCCCCTGTAACAGCATGTGACCGCCTCAGATGTCCCCTGTATCGGCGTATGACCGCCTCAGATGTCCCCTGTAACATCGTGTGACCGCCTCAGATGTCCCCTGTAACAGCGTGTGACCGCCTCAGATGTCTCCTGTAACAGCGTGTGACCGCCTCAGATGTCCCCTGTAACAGCGTGTGACCGCCTCAGATGTCCCCTGTAACAATGTGACCGCCTCAGATATCCCCTGTAACAGCGTGTGACCGCCTCAGATGTCCCCTGTAACAGCGTGTGACCGTCTCAGATATCCCCTGTAACAGCGTGTGACCGCCTCAGATGTCCCCTGTAACAGCGTGTGACCGCCTCAGATGTCCCCTGTAACAGCGTGTGACCGCCTCAGATGTCTCCTGTAACAGCGTGACCGCCTCAGATGTCTCCTGTAACAGCGTGACCGCCTCAGATGTCCCCTGTAACAGCGTGTGACCGCCTCAGATGTCCCCTGTATCGACGTGTGACCGCCTCAGATGTCCCCTGTAACATCGTGTGACCGCCTCAGATGTCCCCTGTAACATCGTGTGACCGCCTCAGATGTCTCCTGTAACAGCGTGTGACCGTCTCAGATATCCCCTGTAACAGCGTGTGACCGCCTTAGATGTCCCCTGTAACAGCTTGTGACCGCCTCAGATGTCCCCTGTAACAGCGTGTGACCGCCTCAGATGTCCCCTGTAACAGCGTGTGACCGCCTCAGATGTCCCCTGTAACAGCGTGTGACCGCCTCAGATGTCCCCTGTAACATCGTGTGACCGCCTCAGATGTCTCCTGTAACAGCGTGACCGCCTCAGATGTCTCCTGTAACAGCGTGACCGCCTCAGATGTCCCCTGTAACAGCGTGTGACCGCCTCAGATGTCCCCTGTATCGGCGTGTGACCGCCTCAGATGTCCCCTGTAACATCGTGTGACCGCCTCAGATGTCCCCTGTAACATCGTGTGACCGCCTCAGATGTCTCCTGTAACAGCGTGTGACCGTCTCAGATATCCCCTGTAACAGCGTGTGACCGCCTTAGATGTCCCCTGTAACAGCGTGTGACCGCCTCAGATGTCCCCTGTAACAGCGTGTGACCGCCTCAGATGTCCCCTGTAACAGCGTGACCGCCTCAGATGTCTTCACTAGAGTCTCTGACGGTGGGGTCAGACTTGAGCTGCAGGTGGCCGCCAGGTACCTCTCCAGGGCCGTCCCAGTTACTGCAGCTGCTGACCCCAGAGGTCAGGGACGGACTCACAGTGTCAGGCAGGACAGGGTCACTGGTGTTACGTATACTGGTACCGATCCACACAGATCGACTGGGTCAGGTGAGACACGACGGGCTCGGGGTCAGACAGGTTCAGGGTCACTGAAGAGGACGGCACGGGGTCAGACAGGACGGGCTCGGGGTCAGACAGGTTCAGTGTCACTGAAGAGGACGTCACGGGGTCAGACAGGACGGGCTCGGGGTCAGACGGGAAGGGGTCGGGGTCAGACAGGTTCAGGGTCGCTGAAGAGGACGGCACGGGGTCAGACAGGACGGGCTCATGGTCAGATGGGAAGAGGTCGGGGTTAGACAGGTTCAGGGTCACTGAAGAGGACGGCACGGGGTCACACAGGACGGGCTCGGGGTCAGACGGGAAGGGGTCGGGGTCAGACAGGTTCAGGGTCGCTGAAGAGGACGGCACGGGGTCAGACAGGACGGGCTCGTGGTCAGATGGGAAGAGGTCGGGGTTAGACAGGTTCAGGGTCACTGAAGAGGACGGCACGGGGTCAGAGAGGACGGGCTCGGGGTCAGACGGGAAGGGGTCGGGGTCAGACAGGTTCAGGGTCGCTGAAGAGGACGGCACGGGGTTAGACAGGACGGGCTCGTGGTCAGATAGGACCGGCTCAGGGTCAGACAGGACGGGCACGGGGTCAGGCAGGTTCAGGGTCACTGAAGAGGACGGCACGGGGTCACACAGGACGGGCTCGGGGTCAGATGGGAAGGGGTCGGGGTCAGACAGGTTCAGGGTCGCTGAAGAGGACGGCACGGGGTCAGACAGGACAGGCTCGGGGTCAGACGGGAAGGGGTCGGGGTCAGACAGGTTCAGGGTCACTGAAGAGGACGGCACGGGGTCAGACAGGACGGGCTCGGGGTCAGACAGGAAGGGGTCGGGGTCAGACAGGTTCAGGGTCACTGAAGAGGACGGCACGGGGTCAGACAGGACGGGGTCAGGCAGGTTCAGGGTCGCTGAAGAGGACGGCACGGAGTCAGACAGGACGGGATCGGGGTCAGACGGGAAGGGGTCAGGCAGGTTCAGGGTCACTGAAGAGGACGGGCACGGGGTCAGAAAGGACGGGCACGGGGTCAGACAGGACGGGGTCGGGTCAGACGGGAAGGGGTCAGACAGGTTCAGGGTCGCTGAAGAGGACGGCTCGGGGTCAGACGGGACGGGGTCGGGGTCAGACAGGTTCAGGGTCATTGAAGAGGACAGCACGGGGTCAGACAGGACGGGATCGGGGTCAGACGGGACGGGGTCACTGGACAGTTAGGCTGAAGACTAGGTACAGAGGTGGCCCCGGCGCCTCCCTGCAGGGGGTGGGCACCTTACGGGGGTCTTCTAAACTAGCGGATAGGAAATATTGGGTTTTTTTATGTAATTAGTGTGGAGAATAAATCTCCAGAACAATCTGACTGGATCACCTTATATGGGGCGATCTCCGGCGCTCGGACTGTTCTGGCGGCCATGTGATATGGGGCGATCTCCGACGCTTGGACTGTTCTGGCGGCCATGTGATATGGGGCGATCTCCGGCGCTCGGACTGTTCTGGCGGCCATGTGATATGGGGCGATCTCCGACGCTTGGACTGTTCTGGCGGCCATGTGATATGGGGCGATCTCCGGCGCTCGGACTGTTCTGGCGGCCATGTGATATGGGGCGATCTCCGGCGCTCGGACTGTTCTGGCGGCCATGTGATATGGGGCGATCTCCGGCGCTCGGACTGTTCTGGCGGCCATGTGATATGGGGCGATCTCCGGCGCTCGGACTGTTCTGGCGGCCATGTGCGCATGCTTTCTTACCTTTGCGCTAACTTGCCCGATAGATGGTCATTTTTTGGGCGGCTTTTTAGGAAACGTCGTCGTGTTATGACCCTCAGTGATCACCTGACACTGGTCAGAGATCTAATAGGTGAGTCTAAATGTGCGACCCCTCCCAGTCAGACTGCGCCTGTAGCAACCAATCAGAGCTCAGCATTCACTTTACCTCAGCAGCGCCACCGCTGCCAGCTGCGCTGTGGTTGCGGCACGAAATCTGTGTTGACCGTCGCGGTGAGTGGACGCTGAGGAAGTTATGTGAGAATTTTATCGAATTCGTGGAATAAAAAAGTAACGAGAGATTATAAAGTGCATCCAGTATTACAAAAAAGAGACGGCACTCAATGAGCGAGAGGGGGCAGCAGGGGTGCGGCAGCGCTATAGGAGGGGGCAGCAGCGCTATAGGAGGGGGCAGCAGGGGTGCAGCAGCGCTATAGGAGGGGGCAGCAGGGGTGCGGCAGCGCTATAGGAGGGGGCAGCAGGGGGGCCGCAGCGCTATAGGAGGGGGCAGCAGGGGTGTGGCAGCGCTATAGGAGGGGGCAGCAGCGCTATAGGAGGGGGCAGCAGGGGTGCGGCAGCGCTATAGGAGGGGGCAGCAGCGCTATAGGAGGGGGCAGCAGGGGTGCAGCAGCGCTGTAGGAGGGGGCAGCAGGGGTGCGGCAGCGCTATAGGAGCGGGCAGCAGGGGTGCAGCAGCGCTATAGGAGGGGGCAGCAGGGGTGCAGCAGCGCTATAGGAGGGGGTAGCAGGGGTGCGGCAGCGCTATAGGAGGGGGGCAGCAGCGCTATAGGAGGGGGCAGGAGGGGTGCAGCAGCGCTATAGGAGGGGGCAGCAGGGGTGCGGCAGCGCTATAGGAGGGGGCAGCAGGGGTGCAGCAGCGCTATAGGAGGGGTCAGCAGGGGTGCAGCAGCGCTATAGGAGGGGGCAGCAGGGGTGCGGCAGCGCTTTAGGAGGGGGCAGCAGGGGTGCAGCAGCGCTATAGGAGGGGGCAGCAGGGGTGCGGCAGCGCTATAGGAGGGGGGCAGCAGCGCTATAGGAGGGGGCAGCAGGGGTGCAGCAGCGCTATAGGAGGGGGCAGCAGGGGTGCAGCAGCGCTATAGGAGGGGGCAGCAGGGGTGCAGCAGCGCTATAGGAGGGGTCAGCAGGGGTGCAGCAGCGCTATAGGAGGGGGCAGCAGGGGTGCGGCAGCGCTTTAGGAGGGGGCAGCAGGGGTGCGGCAGCGCTATAGGAGGGGGCAGCAGCGCTATAGGAGGGGGCAGCAGGGGTGCGGCAGCGCTATAGGAGGGGGCAGCAGTGCTATAGGAGGGGTCAGCAGGGGTGCGGCAGCGCTATAGGAGGGGTCAGCAGGGGTGCAGCAGCGCTATAGGAGGGGGCAGCAGGGGTGCAGCAGCGCTATAGGAGGGGGCAGCAGGGGTGCGGCAGCGCTATAGGAGGGGGCAGCAGGGGTGCGGCAGCGCTATAGGAGGGGGCAGCAGGGGTGCGGCAGCGCTATAGGAGGGGGCAGCAGGGGTGCGGCAGTGCTATAGGAGGGGGCAGCAGGGGTGCGGCAGCGCTATAGGAGGGGGCACCAGGGGTGCGGCAGCGCTATAGGAGGGGGCAGCAGGGGTGCAGCAGCGCTATAGGAGGGGGCAGCAGCGCTATAGGAGGGGGCAGCAGGGGTGCAGCAGCGCTATAGGAGGGGGCAGCAGCGCTATAGGAGGGGGCAGCAGGGGTGCAGCAGCGCACATGAAACCGCAGCCAGAGGAGACAGTCCGCGTGATCAGTGCGGGACCCCTGGACACGGCTCACAAGCTGAACACTCCACAGTACCCCCCTGGGACGCCAAGTGCGGGATCCACCGTGCCAGCAATCCAGCTGTAGCCGCAACTTTCCCACTTTTGAGGCTGGCGTGCCTGTTCATGTAGAGCGCCAGTTTGGGTCAGGAAACCTCGCACTCAATACGCTGCCGGCCTGTCAGCTCCCATATAGCCCCCCACGCGAGGCGTTGCATGTGGCCCTTTTTCGCCTTCTTGAGCTCCCAGGAGGCGTCTGCTTTACCTTAATACATCTTGTCACCGAGTCCGGACCACGAGTCGCGTGCGCGGCACAGCACACCCTGCAGCGCGTGGGTTTCCCATACAGCTCCTTACTTAGCTCAGTCAGCCATGAGAAGCTCGTCCTGATGAAGGTCTGACCGAAAACGCTCAGGAATGTGCTGAATTGGATGCGATAACAATAAACTGTGAAATGACCTTCGTTTTTTGATATTTTATAAAGTGGACATTTCGATGCAACAATCACACGAGTGAGTCGGAGTCACAGTTACCATCACGTCAGCAAAACTTCAAGACAACATCGCGCTGGGAGAGAACGTGGCCTCAGCAGTCAGTATCACACAGGAGAGGATTAGATACACGGCTCAGCAGTCAGTATCACACAGGAGAGGATTAGATACACGGCTCAGCAGTCAGTATCACACAGGAGAGGATGAGATACACTGCTCAGCAGTCAGTATCACACAGGAGTGGATTAGATACACGGCTCAGCAGTCAGTATCACACAGGAGAGGATGAGATACACTGCTCAGCAGTCAGTATCACACAGGAGAGGATTAGATACACGGCTCAGCAGTCAGTATCACACAGGAGAGGATTAGATACACGGCTCAGCAGTCAGTATCACACAGGAGAGGATTAGATACACGGCTCAGCAGTCAGTATCACACAGGAGAGGATTAGATACACGGCTCAGCAGTCAGTATCACACAGGAGAGGATTAGATACACGGCTCAGCAGTCAGTATCACACAGGATAGGATTAGATACACGGCTCAGCAGTCAGTATCACACAGGAGAGGATTAGATACACGGCTCAGCAGTCAGTATCACACAGGAGAGGATTAGATACACGGCTCAGCAGTCAGTATCACACAGGAGAGGATTAGATACACGGCTCAGCAGTCAGTATCACACAGGAGAGGATTAATGAATCCAAAGGGAGTTTGTAGCTATATTCCGCGCTGCCGCTTTAGACAAATTCCAGGAGAATGCTGTATGATTGCAGTGGTTTTATTCTACGCGTTTCAGGGGTCTCATGCCCCCTTCATCAGGAAATACCACAAATACATACAGGTATCACAGACATAAATAGGTTTGAAAGGACGCTGGATTTCAAAAAAATGAGCGCCAGCAAGTCAGATGGTGCAGTGTCAAAGTTCAATGACACCACATGATTAACAGTTCACCTAAGATATATTACAAAAGAATACGTATTTTAAAAGATTTTTTGATTAAATTTTCGTTTACAAAACAGATGATAAAGTCAAATTTACGATTTAAACAAAAAAAAAAAAAAAAAAAAAAAAGGGAGGGGGGAGTTTATTCCTGTTTAGAGGTGGATACCTTACAAGTGGACTATCGTATGGAAACAGCAAACCGCTTTTTTTCATTGAAAGCATTGCAATATTTATACAAAAAGGGGAAAAAAGTAAAAACATAATTTTAATTCTTTACCAATAAAAAATATATATATATTCTATATATAATAATTTAGTTACTGCCACTCCTTCACAGTAAAAAGACTTATGTGTCACGTGTTGAACACAAAAACTGCCTGCGATCTTATCTATTAATGAAGCCACCCGTTCACTCTGCCTCTTTATCCTGCGTTTTTTCTTTGAGCAGTAGTTGGCTCCTGCACAGCGTCCTGTGTGTTGCTGCATCTGATATTAACCCCCTTTTTTTTATGTGCTTCATGTTAAATCTAAAATTTGCCCATGATCTTTGTATCAGTGAAGTAATGAATCCATGCTGTTTGCGTTCTCATTCTGAGCAGCGCTGACTGCTGTGCAGCTTCTCGTGTGTTGCTGCTTTTAGCATCCTTTATTATTTTTTAACCCATTTCCTCTATACTAAAAAATAATTTTATATTTAATTTTTTAGAAAATGCCTTTTTTACCCTGTGCTCTCAAGAGCACACCTCAAATAGATCAGTTCTTTCTTCCAAAAAAAGGAAAAAGAAAAAATGCTTTAGAGGAACAAGAGGTGGGAGAAAAAAAGAAAGGAAAAATACTACCTTAACAAGTAGTGAGGAGGGTCATGCTTCTAATATTTTTAATTTATCAGATTATGATCTTACCAGTAGTGAGACAGCCCTTCTCTCCAAAGGATTATCCTTCTGCCCTAATAATAAATCGAAGGATTTTGACCTCTTTTTGGACTTGCAGATTTTTATTAGAAAATTAACTCTCAAAAGACATTTTGCTAAAAACACCACAAAGGATTCTGCTGAAATGGATGAAGACGTTCATGATCTTTTTCATCTCGATGTACCTTATAAATCTAATTTTTATCCCCTTGAGGACAAAAGTCATCAGATTAATGCCTTCAGCGATATTGTACAAAAAGAGTTTGAAAAAATAACAGGGAGGGGCATTAGTAAAAGGAAGAAACCTAATCTTAATAGACAAGAGAAACAAGCATTGAAATCCCTTTCTCTTAACAGTTTGATTGTGATCAGACAGGCTGACAAAGGTGGTGGGATTGTAATCCAAAATCGATGTGACTACATTAATGAAGCTCATAGAATTTTATCTGATACTAGCTACTACATTAAAAGCTCATTTAGCGATTATTCTAAATCTATTATAGCCTATAATGCTTTAATCATCGAGGGTCTTTCCCAGAATATTTTCAATTATAAAGAAAAAAAGTTTTTAAGCATTAAAAACCCAAGCATTCCTTTTTTTTATCACTTACCTAAAGTACATAAAGGTCTTTGCAATCCTCCTGGCAGACCGATAATTGCGGGTATTAACTCTCTAACCTCTAATCTAGCTCATTACATTGATAGGATTATGTTACCGCATGTATTTGAATTAAAAAGTCACCTCAGAGACTCAACTCATCTATTGTATCTACTCCAAGAAATCACTTGGAAACCACAATATGTTTTCATTACTATGGATGTGACTGCACTTTATTCTAATATTCCACATGATGTAGGTGTGAATTGTCTTCATCATTTTTTAAAATCTGACATTAGACTTTCTTTGGCTCAAAAGGATTTTATTTTAAAAGGTATTGATTTTATATTGAAAAATAATTTTTTTACCTTTGAAAAAATATTTTATCAACAAGTTAAGGGGACCGCAATGGGCTCGAAGGCAGCACCTACTTTCGCTAACCTTTTCATGGGGATTTTTGAAAATTCCTTTATTTTGAATGAAAATTGGAGCAAAAATATTATTTTTTATAAAAGATTCATTGATGATTTATTTTTTATCTGGGACAACTCCACTAACAATGTTGAAACTTTTATTCAGACAATAAATTGTAATGACTGGGATCTTTCTTTTACAGCAGCTTACAGCAGTCTTTTAATTAATTTTTTAGATATTAACCTTTTTATTAAAGAAGACAGAATATGTAGCAAAACATTTTTTAAAATAGTAGACACCAATGGCGACATTCATTTTAATAGTGGGCACTACAACAAATGGTTGAATAATATTCCTAATAATCAATTTCACCGGATTAGAAAAAACTGCTCATTGGATACTGACTTTAAAGATCAGTCCAATATTTTAAAGAAAAGATTTTTTGCCCAAAAATACCCTTCACATTTAATTAAGAATGCCTTTAAAAACTCTCTCAAAGTAAATCAGAGAGCATTGCTGGAGCCTAAAGAGCAAGTCATTACTGATAAGAACTTTTCAATGAATTTTATAACGCAATTCTCCATTGAACATAATGAAATTCGTAGAATTTTTCATAAGAATTGGCATATATTACTGAACGATCCCATTCTGAACAATATCCTTCCTAGGAATCCCGGGGTTACATTCCGTAGAGCCCCCACAATCAAGGATCTAATAGCCCCTAGCCGCCTGAGAGCTCATGCTAGCCCCATTGGTGGTTACACCCTGAATTCAACTAAAGGAATCTTTAAATGTGGCACGAGGAACTGCTTGTGCTGTTCTAATATAAATCATAAAGCTGATTATATAATTTCATTTTCAACTAAAGAGAAATTTATGATCCCTTTTGTTCTAAACTGTAACTCTGACTTTGTCATTTATGTCATTGAATGTCCCTGTGGTAAGCAATATGTGGGGAGGACCACACAACCCCTACACTTCAGATTGAACTCCCATCGGCATAATATTAAAAAAGACCTGCTTACTCATGGGCTGTCCAGACATTACGCCTTGGTACATGATAAGAATTCGAAATTATTAAAAATTAGCCCTATCGATCATATACCTAAATGTGCACCGAACAGATCAACGAAACTAAATAGAAAGGAAGCCTATTGGATCTACAAATTAGGGAGTCTGAAACCACAGGGTCTAAATGAAATAACTGAGGTTTTTACTTAGACAGTGGAATTTTTGTTTATATCTATATTCACATGCTCTGTAACCTTAAGGGGGAAAAAAACCAAAAAAAAACCAAAAAAAAAACCCTCATGTGTATAGATGGCTTCTGAGTTCTTTGCGATAATTTCTCTTTGTTCTATTTAAATTTAAAATTTTATTTGCACTATTTGTGTCAGTTTCCCTTGTTGATAATGTCAACCTAGTCATGCAGTCCCCACCTTGTGGTTTTTTATATATTTTTTATAGATTTGTTTGCACTTAATGCAATACCTAATTGCAATTTTATATTTATATTTATAATTAATTTTACAATACTGTGCCTCCTTGGTCTAATGAAAAAAAAAAAAAAAATTATTTATGTATTTGCTTAAATATTGCTTGTGCGTTAGCTCTAAAAGAGTGTTATATATATGAAAATCCTGTATAGCCTCCTATCAGGTTTAGCTCCTTTTGCCCTTGGGAGCAATCACTTTCATACCTCTGTCTTAAACATTATCTCTGTTAGTTGCATTTTTTGAAGAATTTTTTGAAGAGTTTTTTTTTTTTTTTTTCTTCTTTAATTAAGCCCAGGTAAGCGCTACTAATTCTACTAGTCTGACATGAAAGAATGACCCCGGCTGATAATAGTATCTTATTTCTCCTTTAACTCAGCTCCCATGCATATATTGCCTAGCCATAGAGATTAGTGAACAGTGCAAGAATGTTACTGCCACTCCTTCACAGTGAAAAGACTTATGTGTCAGGGGGTGAACACTAAAGCTGCCTGCGATCTTATCTATTAATGAAGCCACCCATTCACTCTGCCGCTTTATCCTGCGTTTTTTCTTTGAGCAGTAGTTGGCTCCTGCACAGCGTCCTGTGTGTTGCTGCATCTGATATTAACCCCCTTTTTTTATGTGCTTCATGTTAAATCTAAAATTTGCCCCCGATCTTTGTATCAGTGAAGTAATGAATCCATGCTGTCTGTGTTCTCATTCTGAGCAGCGCTGGCTGCTGTGCAGCTTCTCGTGTGTTGCTGCTTTTAGCTTCCTTTATTATTTTTTAACCCATTTCCTCTATACTAAAAAATAATTTTATATTTAATTTTTTAGAATTTAACTAAAATTATATATTTTTTATTGGTAAAGAATTAAAATTATGTTTTTACTTTTTTCCCCTTTTTGTATAAAGATTGCAATGCTTTCAATGAAAAAAAAGCGGTTTGCTGTTTCCATACGATAGTCCACTTGTAAGGTATCCACCTCTAAACAGGAATAAACTCCCCCCTCCCTTTTTTTTTTTTTTTGTTTAAATCGTAAATTTGACTTTATCATCTGTTTTGTAAACGAAAATTTAATCAAAAAATCTTTCAAAATACGTATTCTTTTGTAATATATCTTAGGTGAACTGTTAACCATGTGGTGTCATTGATCTTGGACACTGCACCATCTGACTTGCTGGCGCTCATTTTTTTGAAATCCAGCGTCCTTTCAAACCTATTTATGTCTGTGATACCTGTATGTATTTGTGGTATTTCCTGATGAAGGGGGCATGAGACCCCTGAAACGCGTAGAATAAAACCACTGCAATCATACAGCGTTCTCCTGGAATTTGTCTAAAGCGGCAGCGCAGAATATAGCTACAAACTCCCTTTGGATTCATCATTTCTTTGGTCACTGAAGACCTGTGGATCCGCAGCAGCCGCTCCCTACACGCTCTTATCTCATCCTAACCAGGTGAGCAGATTTCATGATATACTGTCTCTTGTAACGTGGATAAGACCCTATTGCGCTTTTTTGTCTCCCCCTTTTTTTGCAACAGGAGAGGATTAGATACACGGCTCAGCAGTCAGTATCACAGAGGAGAGGATTAGATACACGGCTCAGCAGTCAGTATCACACAGGAGAGGATTAGATACACGGCTCAGCAGTCAGTATCACACAGGATAGGATTAGATACACTGCTCAGCAGTCAGTATCACAAAGGAGAGGATTAGATACACGGCTCAGCAGTCAGTATCACACAGGATAGGATTAGATACACGGCTCAGCAGTCAGTATCTCACAGGAGAGGATTAGATACACTGCTCAGCAGTCAGTATCACAAAGGAGAGGATTAGATACACGGCTCAGCAGTCAGTATCTCACAGGAGAGGATTAGATACACGGCTCAGCAGTCAGTATCTCACAGGAGAGGATTAGATACACGGCTCAGCAGTCAGTATCACACAGGAGAGGATTAGATACACGGCTCAGCAGTCAGTATCACACAGGATAGGATTAGATACACTGCTCAGCAGTCAGTATCACAAAGGAGAGGATTAGATACACGGCTCAGCAGTCAGTATCTCACAGGAGAGGATTAGATACACGGCTCAGCAGTCAGTATCTCACAGGAGAGGATTAGATACACGGCTCAGCAGTCAGTATCACACAGGATAGGATTAGATACACTGCTCAGCAGTCAGTATCACACAGGAGAGGATTAGATACACGGCTCAGCAGTCAGTATCACACAGGAGAGGATTAGATACACTGCTCAGCAGTCAGTATCACACAGGAGAGGATTAGATACACGGCTCAGCAGTCAGTATCACACAGGAGAGGATTAGATACACGGCTCAGCAGTCAGTATCACACAGGAGAGGATTAGATACATGGCTCAGCAGTCAGTATCACACAGGAGAGGATTAGATACACAGCTCAGCAGTCAGAATCACACAGTAGAGGATTAGATACACGGCTCAGCAGTCAGTATCACACAGGAGAGGATTAGATACACGGCTCAGCAGTCAGTATCACACAGGAGAGGATTAGATACACAGCTCAGCAGTCAGTATCACACAGGAGAGGATTAGATACACGGCTCAGCAGTCAGTATCACACAGGAGAGGATTAGATACACAGCTCAGCAGTCAGTATCACACAGGAGAGGATTAGATACACAGCTCAGCAGTCTGGCAGGCACTGTACTGAATAAGGATGGTGCCTCTGACTGTAGAGCCCCCATGGATTTGATGATAAGTAAACTCTGTGCAGTGCCTCCTCCTCTCACACTAATCCCCCTCCCCAGGTGATTAGGACGCCCCACGGACCAATGGAAAGTGAATGGAAGGGGCGTCCGGCCATACCCCCAGGGGTTAAATTCAGATGCTGGGTGGGGGTCTCTCTCTTTCCTCCCCAGCTGATACCTAGAAGCTTTTGCCCAGGACTCCAGACAGCAAGCAAGATAACTCACCTCCTGAAGATGCAAGTGAAAAGAGAGATTACAGAAATCTACAGACTCCCCTCATCATCCTACATATAGGAACAAAGGAAGACAACAGGAAACATGGCTGCTGCTTCAGGGAGTATAACATTCCCGCTATCAGGTCACAGGCTCATTTACCAGCCCTGATTACCATGCACTGTGCAGGGTCTGAGTCTGTGTGTATGTATATGGTGTGTATATATGTATGTGTGTATATGTGTGTATGTATGGTGTGTGTGTATATATATGTATGTGTGTATGTATGTATGGTGTGTGTGTGTGTGTGTGTATATATATATTGTCATTATGTCCTGGGAGATCTTTCTCCTTAGGGATTTCTATCCCCCACATGGCATCCTGTGGCATGGCTGTAGGTGATAGAGTGTGTGTGTGTATATATATATACAGTGCCTACAAGTAGTATTCAACCCCCTGCAGATTTAGCAGGTTTACACATTCGGAATTAACTTGGCATTGTGACATTTGGACTGTAGATCAGCCTGGAAGTGTGAAATGCACTGCAGCAAAAAAGAATGTTATTTCTTTGTTTAATTCTTTTTTAAATTGTGAAAAGTTTATTCAGAGGGTCATTTATTATTCAACCCCTCAAACCACCAGAATTCTGTTTGGTTCCCCTAAAGTATTAAGAAGTATTTCAGGCACAAAGAACAATGAGCTTCACATGTTTGGATTAATTATCTCTTTTTCCAGCCTTTTCTGACTATTTAAGACCCTCCCCAAACTTGTGAACAGCACTCATACATGGTCAACATGGGAAAGACAAAGGAGCATTCCAAGGCCATCAGAGACAAGATCGTGGAGGGTCGCAAGGCTGGCAAGGGGTACAAAACCCTTTCCAAGGAGTTGGGCCTACCTGTCTCCACTGTTGGGAGCATCATCCGGAAGTGGAAGGCTTATGGAACTACTGTTAGCCTTCCACGGCCTGGACAGCCTTTGAAAGTTTCCTCCCGTGCCGAGGCCAGGCTTGTCCGAAGAGTCAAGGCTAACCCAAGGACAACAAGGACGGAGCTCCGGGAACATCTCATGGCAGTGGGGACATTGGTTTCAGTCAATACCATAAGTAACGTACTCCACCGCAATGGTCTCCGTTCCAGACGAGCCCGTAAGGTACCTTTACTTTCAAAGCGTCATATCAAGGCTCGTCTATAGTTTGCTCATGATCACTTGGAGGACTCTGAGACAGACTGGTTCAAGGTTCTCTGGTCTGATGAGACCAAGATCGAGATCTTTGGTGCCAACCACACACATGACGTTTGGAGACTGGATGGCACTGCATACGACCCCAAGAATACCATCCCTACAGTCAAGCATGGTGGTGGCAGCATCATGCTGTGGGGCTGTTTCTCAGCCAAGGGGCCTGGCCATCTGGTCCGCATCCATGGGAAGATGGATAGCACGGCCTACCTGGAGATTTTGGCCAAGAACCTCCGCTCCTCCATCAAGGATCTTAAGATGGGTCGTCATTTCATCTTCCAACAAGACAACGACCCAAAGCACACAGCCAAGAAAACCAAGGCCTGGTTCAAGAGGCAAAAAATCAAGGTGTTGGAGTGGCCTAGTCAGTCTCCTGACCTTAACCCAATTGAAAACTTGTGGAAGGAGCTCAAGATTAAAGTCCACATGAGACACCCAAAGAACCTAGATAACTTGGAGAAGATCTGCATGGAGGAGTGGGCCAAGATAACTCCAGAGACCTGTGCCGGCCTGATCAGGTCTTATAAAAGACGATTATTAGCTGTAATTGCAAACAAGGGTTATTCCACAAAATATTAAACCTAGGGGTTGAATAATAATTGACCCACACTTGTATGTTTAAAATTTATTAAAATTTAACTGAGCAACATAACTTTTTGGTTTGTAAGATTTATGCATCTGTTAATAAATCCTGCTCTTGTGTGAAGTTTGAAGGCTCTAACTTATTTGCATCTTATCAAACCTGCTAAATCTGCAGGGGGTTGAATACTACTTGTAGGCACTGTGTATATATATATATATATATATATATATATATATATACACACACACATGTCATTTATAGATACTGCATTAGAGTGCATAGCAGTTATAGATTTGTATTGCAATGTAGCGCATGGTGAATGTATGTGATCCTTCAATATAATGCATGGCATATATGTATATACTGCAATTTAGTTCAGGGGTATATATAAATATCACATTACAGTGCATGGCGCTTGTATAGATACATATTTACATAACTTCCCCTATACAACATAGATAAAATATTGGATTATTATGGCTGACACTGCTGTGTAATATATAGCAGATGTATCACAAATATTACTGGGCAGATATACATTTTGTATTTTCACTATCATATATAGTGGTCTGGGTTTATATATTTATTTATATATATATATATGTGTATATCAATATTACTATCTATTACTATCTTGGTATGTTATTATATATTATAGACACTATGTATAATACACAGTGGTATATACATATTGCTGTAGCATTCATGGCTGATATATTGAAATTCCATTATGTAGATATTTCTGGATCATTCATGGCCAATTGTGGGACACGGCCAGTATATATAATATACATTCATAGACTTTTGTAAAATATGTGTGGCAGACCTGCAGATATGTTACATAATGCATTGCTGATGTTTGATAACTCAGTATAGCGTATGGGGCACAGTTATGTATATACTATAATATAGCGCCATTTCTGTGGAGACGATATTACTTTTACGCTAGTATATAGTTTAAAGGTACAAAGAGATTGCCAACCATGGTTTCATGATCCCCATTACACCAGGCTGTATGCGGGGGATGGGGGATTACACACACATTCCTGGGGGAGGTGTGAAACTATAGAATGACACAGTGCTAGCAGAAACAGGAGGAGCAGCAGTTCCTGCAGGTGGGGAAGCTGTAAAGGGTGATTTGTAGATGCAAAAAAAAAAAAAAAAACATACGCCAAGCCAACATATAATTGGCGGTCGTAGTTCCATACGCCGCTGATCTTTAACCCCCTCCTCAGGGTATTCCTACCGCCATTCTTGCTGTCCCTTTGTCTGTCGTTGTTCCCTTTACAGGCAAAGGTGCAGTCCACAGGTCACGCTCCTCAAGATGGCGCTCACCCTCTACATCGGGACGGTCCGATGCATCCGAAGATCACAGCAGGCGTTCTTGGGCATCCAGAAGACAGCACACGAGATCTCCATCCCAGACTTCCAGCCGGAGGGTCACCTCAACACCACTTGAGGCCTCCAGCCAGATCATCGTTGGAGCCGGAGCGCCGCTATCATCGGCAACATATCCGCCTCGGGCACACGCCAGCCATCGGCTGCCACGTGCTCCATCATTGTCCACAAGCTGAGAACCATCACATCGACCCACTTCTTTCACAGAAGCAGGAGTTCCGCTTAGCTCCACTGGTCCGTGGACACGCTCAGCCATCAGATCCACCGCGGGCAGACAGCAGTCATCGGCTGCCACATGCTCCACCATCATATCCACCACGGGCAGACAGCAGTCATCGGCTGCCACATGCTCCACCATCATATCCACCACGGGCAGACAGCAGTCATCGGCTGCCACATGCTCCACCATCATATCCACCACGGGCAGACAGCAGTCATCGGCTGCCACATGCTCCACCATCATATCCACCACGGGCAGACAGCAGTCATCGGCTGCCACATGCTCCACCATCATATCCACCACGGGCAGACAGCAGTCATCGGCTGCCACATGCTCCACCATCATCCACCGCGGGCAGACAGCAGTCATCGGCTGCCACATGCTCCACCATCATATCCACCACGGGCAGACAGCAGTCATCGGCTGCCACATGCTCCACCATCATATCCACCACGGGCAGACAGCAGTCATCGGCTGCCACATGCTCCACCATCATATCCACCACGGGCAGACAGCAGTCATCGGCTGCCACATGCTCCACCATCATCCACCACGGGCAGACAGCAGTCATCGGCTGCCACATGCTCCACCATCACATCCACCACGGGCAGACAGCAGTCATCAGCAGCCACATGCTCCACCGTCATACCCACCACGGGCAGACAGCAGTCATCGGCTGCCTCATGCTCCACCGTCATACCCACCACGGGCAGACAGCAGTCATCGGCTGCCACATGCTCCACCATCATCCACCACGGGCAGACAGCATTCATCGGCTGCCTCATGCTCCACCGTCATACCCACCACGGGCAGACAGCAGTCATCAGCTGCCACATGCTCCACCGTCATACCCACCACGGGCAGACAGCAGTCATCGGCTGCCTCATGCTCCACCGTCATACCCACCACGGGCAGACAGCAGTCATCGGCTGCCACATGCTCCACCGTCATACCCACCACGGGCAGACAGCAGTCATCGGCTGCCACATGCTCCACCATCATATCCACCACGGGCAGACAGCAGTCATCGGCTGCCACATGCTCCACCATCATCCACCACGGGCAGACAGCAGTCATCGGCTGCCACATGCTCCACCATCACATCCACCACGGGCAGACAGCAGTCATCGGCTGCCACATGCTCCACCATCACATCCACCACGGGCAGACAGCAGTCATCGGCTGCCACATGCTCCACCATTGTCCACAAACCGGGAAGAACTATCACATCAACCCATTTCAGGTTCCGTTTCTGAGACGGAAGTCCCGCAACATTCAACGGGTCTTGGGAGCGCAGAGTCGTCAAAGGTCACCAGTCATGAGCAGGACATCGCCACCGCCGGAGTCGGGGTACCTCCATCTCCTGGAGACTCTCGATCAGCGAGGAACAGCGGTGAGTTTGGCGTAATCAACGTATCTAATAATACACATGACGCAGTGGAAAACGGCCTGGTATCTGCCATCAGGGCGTTAGTTGACCACTTACACCAGCCGGGTGGTCAAACCGTTACTAGGAATATACCTCAATTAGCTAGTTTACACAAAGATGCTTTTTTCTGTGGAATTAGTCCGCTAGGTACACACATAGACCAAGATACAAAAGAAAAAATTTGGAATAATGATTATGTAGACATATGGTCACTGTTATCAGCAGACCAGCAGTCAGTAGATAAGGAAAGGAGGACTGGCGAATGGTCATACGATAGAAATAGAGGTAAAATAGCACATACCATGAACACCTGGCTGCAGGCCTTCGCAGTCCTAGGATGTATTATGGGTCAAAAACACCCAGAACGTTGCTCTGAGTTATTTATATACCAGGATTTGATATATAACTCCTATAAGTCTCATGGCGGTGTTGCTTGGAGGTGCTATGACGAGGAGTTCCGCAGGCGGCTGGCCCTGCAACCTGATCTAGGATGGGGAGTAAAAGCCACATATGTCTGGCTACGATTAATGCTTACACAAAAACACCCTCCCTTTTCATCATCGGCCACTAGTTTGTCAGCAGCCGCAGGCCAGAACTCAGTGGTCGTACGGAGACCAGGGGCCTGCTTGTTATACAATGAAGGAAACTGTCGCTTTCAGGCGGCATGCAGATATAGACATCATTGCGCAACCTGCGGTGGCGGACACCCTGCATCAAGGTGTACACGCTTCACAAACGCAAACTCTACGAGGCAAAACCCCGGTGAGCGTAGCCGCCATGGGCCCTTGGCTAAGCCTTTACCCCAATAAAGAAGCTGCTCAGCAATTATCTGACGGTTTTAGGTACGGTTTTTTCATCCCCTTTAAATTTAACCAAGCACCAACATCAGCTAAGAATCTAAAATCAGCTCGGGAGTTCCCGGAGGTCTTACAGCAAAAAATCATAAAAGAGGTCGAACTCGGCAGGATGGTGGGCCCATTTCATTCATTACCATTTAACAATTTCAGGATTTCGCCCTTAGGTATTGTGCCCAAAAAAGAACCTGGTAAATATCGGCTAATTCACCATCTATCTTACCCTAAAGGCGATTCGGTCAACGACGCAATTCCCCCCGAAGACTCGTCGGTAACTTACGCGTCGTTCGACAGAGCAATTGAGCTTGTGCGAGCAGCGGGGCCCGGTGCCCTGTTGGCAAAGACCGATATAGAATCAGCTTTCCGTCTATTACCCGTGCACCCCAAATGCTTTCATTTGTTGGGTTGTAAGGTGGACCAGCTTTTTTATTTCGACATGTGCCTGCCCATGGGCTGCTCCATTTCCTGTCACTATTTCGAACTTTTCAGCACCTTCTTAGACTGGGTAATACGTCACGAAACAGGCAGCAATTCCACAATCCACTACCTCGATGATTTTTTGTTTGTGGGTCCCAAGGAATCTAAACTCTGTTCTTCTTCAAAAGTTTAAATTTATTTCTAGGCTTTTCGGTGTCCCACTATCGCCGGAGAAAACGCTCGGTCCGTGTAATGTTCTCCCTTTCCTTGGTATTGAAATAGACACAAACGAAATGATTTTGCGTTTACCGGCGGATAAAATCGAAAAAACACTCCAAATGGTTAAAAGTTTCCTCGTTGTAAAGAAAGTCACCCTCCAGCAGATGCAGTCCTTACTAGGTCTACTCAACTTTGCTTGCCGGGTAATGCCAGTTGGCAGGGCTTTCTCACGCAGGTTATCACTAGCTACAAAGGGCATCGCCCAGCCGGGCCACAGAATCAGAATTAATCGCTCAATGAGAGCGGATTTGTCCGTGTGGAATGCATTCTTGGAAAACTACAATGGGCATACATGTGTCATGTCTCAGGAAACGCTAAACAGCGCCCTAGGTCTACTGGTGGGTGCGGATCTCACAAATGGTTTTGTTGCAATCTACCGCAACCAATGGTGCAAAAGCAGATGGCCGGACATATGGACCTCTGCCAACTGGGGCTGCAACCCTGTCTTGTGGGAGATGTTTGCTATAGTTACATCTGTCGAACTATGGGGTGACAAACTAAAAAATGTAAATCTCAGATTTCTAATCAAAAATCCGGGAACCGCCAAATGCTTGAACAGTATGTCTTCCTCATCACCACCGATCCTCGCGCTGTTGCGCCGCCTTGCACTATTATGCCTTAGACACAACATCTGGTGCCGAGCCAGAGTGACGTCTACTGTGGATGATAAAATGGTTAACTCTCTGTTGTCTTCCGATTGGCAGGCCTTCAAAGTCTTCCTTCCCAGCGCAGAACCAACGGGCCTACTGTGTCCTCCCTCTCTCTGGGACACAGTGGCCAATCACTGATGCCCTTGATTCGAGCCTCAGTGACACCGGCTACCTGGCAGGTCTATGGTAAGGCATGGGAAGAGTGGTGCTCGCTAGTAAAAGGGAGGCCAGTTGATACGTGTGTTCGGACGAGATGCGACGTGGTGGTAGAACTCCTGAATCTGCTCAAGAGTACAGGTGCGTCGGGTACATTAGCGCAGCGTAATTTAACGGGAGTAGCCTTTTTCTTTCAGCTAATGGGATGGGCCGACGTAACTAAATATTTTTTTATAAAGCAAGCCGTTAAAGGCTGGAGAAGGCTCCAACCCAGTCAGGAATGTCGTCGCCCCATTTCTTTAAGGCTGTTGCACGATATTATAACAAAATCTGAAACGGTGTGCAAGTCTCAGTACGAATCTGCCCTAATATCTACAGCGTTTGCAATCGCATTCTTCGGGGCGCTGAGGATTAGTGAACTGGTGCCGCATTCTAAAACAGCACTAATAGGCGGGTTAATTAATGAGGATCTTGTAATATGCAGCGACGCTCTGCGCATTAGAGTGCGGAAATCCAAATGCGATCCCACCGGTAGAGGGTCGTGGGTCCTGGTCAAGGCTCTAGAAGGCCCCATATGCCCTGTTAAAATAGTAAGACACTACGCGGTTATAAGACACGAAAGTCGTTTTTTCCTCTCACACACCGACGGGTCCCCACTTACTAAATATCAATTTCACACAATTTTTAAAAAATGTCTACAAGCTGTCGGTGTAGACTCCAAAGAATACGGAACGCATTCTTTTAGAATCGGAGCGGCCACTGAAGCAGCTAGGGCCGGTGTAGCTGAAGCTGAAGTACAGAGATTGGGTCGTTGGAAATCCGCATGCTTTGCGAGATACATAAGACCAGACCTGCTATAACACATCTTGTTTCTTACAGGAGATTATAAGCCCGCTGTTTGGGTTTTGGGACATTCTTTTATTTATTGGGCGTGCATAAGAGCCGAGATACGCCCCGGTGGAAAGAATTTTTACTTCCCACAACTAGAGGTCAACTGGAGAGGCATCCGAGGGCTCCAGTGGGAGCAGATTTTCCCGGAGTTGGTTAAAATTTCTAAATCGGCTAAAGGGCGGCTGATATTGGTGTTACATGCTGGTGGTAATGATTTGTGCAAGACAACAGGAGCGGAGCTCTTCACGACAATGAAAACCGACATAAAGCGGGCTGTTTGTCTTATACCAGATATGGTGGTGGTGTGGTCCGATATAATATCACGAACAGTCTGGAAAGGAGCTAAAGACCCTAAAGCCATTGACAAGTCAAGGAGAAAGATGAACTCGAAAATGGCAAAGTTTGTCAAAGAGAACTTCGGCATCGTGGTTCACCACCACAATCTGGAAGCAAACATCTCACCCCTCCTGAGACCGGACGGCGTTCATCTAACAGATATCGGGCTAGATATGTTTTTATTAATCTTGCAGGACGGGGTTGAACAGGCCTTAATGATGTTGTGTGGGGGTCGGAGTCCTGTGTAGGTCATACACATGATCCTCCGTGGCGGTAGTGTAGAGGGGGGCAAGGTTCGTAACCTCTCATCAGCCGACGTGCCCAGCGGTCGCGGACCTACAGCTGTGAGTCTGTTGCGAATTGTACTTGCCTCACTCTGCTTATTAATAAACTGTGACCGACCTGTTCAACCCATCCATGCTTGTCGGTGTTTTGTTATTACGGGATTGGTGGGAGGCGGGATGGCACCGCTTATGGTCAGTATCTCACAGGAGAGGATTAGATACATGGCTCAGCAGTCAGTATCACACAGGAGAGGATTAGATACACGGCTCAGCAGTCAGTATCACACAGGAGAGGATTAGATACACGGCTCAGCAGTCAGTATCACACAGGAGAGGATTAGATACACGGCTCAGCAGTCAGTATCACACAGGAGAGGATTAGATACACGGCTCAGCAGTCAGTATCACACAGGAGAGGATTAGATACACAGCTCAGCAGTCAGTATCACACAGGAGAGGATTAGATACACGGCTCAGCAGTCAGTATCACACAGTAGAGGATTAGATACACGGCTCAGCAGTCAGTATCACACAGTAGAGGATTAGATACACGGCTCAGCAGTCAGTATCACACAGGAGAGGATTAGATACACGGCTCAGCAGTCAGTATCACACAGGAGAGGATTAGATACACGGCTCAGCAGTCAGTATCACACAGGAGAGGATTAGATACACAGCTCAGCAGTCAGAATCACACAGTAGAGGATTAGATACACGGCTCAGCAGTCAGTATCACACAGGAGAGGATTAGATACACGGCTCAGCACTCAGTATCACACAGGAGAGGATTAGATACACGGCTCAGCAGTCAGTATCACACAGGAGAGGATTAGATACACGGCTCAGCTGACAGTATCACACAGGAGAGGATTAGATACACAGCTCAGCAGTCAGAATCACACAGTAGAGGATTAGACATACGGCTCAGCAGTCAGTATGACACAGGAGAGGATTAGATACACGGCTCAGCAGTCAGTATCACACAGGAGAGGATTAGATACACGGCTCAGCAGTCAGTATCACACAGGAGAGGATTAGATACACGGCTCAGCAGTCAGTATCACACAGGAGAGGATTAGATACACGGCTCAGCAGTCAGTATCACACAGGAGAGGATTAGATACACGGCTCAGCAGTCAGAATCACACAGTAGAGGATTAGATACACGGCTCAGCAGTCAGTATCACACAGGAGAGGATTAGATACACGGCTCAGCAGTCAGTATCACACAGGAGAGGATTAGATACACAGCTCAGCAGTCAGAATCACACAGTAGAGGATTAGATACACGGCTCAGCAGTCAGTATCACACAGGAGAGGATTAGATACACGGCTCAGCACTCAGTATCACACAGGAGAGGATTAGATACACGGCTCAGCAGTCAGTATCACACAGGAGAGGATTAGATACACGGCTCAGCTGACAGTATCACACAGGAGAGGATTAGATACACGGCTCAGCAGTCAGAATCACACAGTAGAGGATTAGATATACGGCTCAGCAGTCAGTATGACACAGGAGAGGATTAGATACACGGCTCAGCAGTCAGTATCACACAGAGGATTAGATACACGGCTCAGCAGTCAGTATCACACAGGAGAGGATTAGATACACGGCTCAGCAGTCAGTATCACACAGGAGAGGATTAGATACACGGCTCAGCAGTCAGTATCACACAGGAGAGGATTAGATACACGGCTCAGCAGGCAGTATCACACAGGATAGGATTAGATACACGGCTCAGCAGTCAGTATCACACAGGAGAGGATTAGATACACAGCTCAGCAGTCAGTATCACACAGGAGAGGATTAGATACACGGCTCAGCAGTCAGAATCACACAGGAGAGGATTAGATACACGGCTCAGCAGTCAGTATCACACAGGAGAGGATTAGATACACAGCTCAGCAGTCAGAATCACACAGTAGAGGATTAGATACACAGCTGAGCAGTCAGTATCACACAGGAGAGGATTAGATACACGGCTCAGCAGTCAGTATCACACAGGAGAGGATTAGATACACAGCTCAGCAGTCAGAATCACACTGTAGAGGATTAGATACACAGCTCAGCAGTCAGTATCACACAGGAGAGGATTACATACACGGCTCAGCACTCAGTATCACACAGGAGAGGATTAGATACACGGCTCAGCTGTCAGTATCACACAGGAGAGGATTAGATACACGGCTCAGCAGTCAGTATCACACAGGATAGGATTAGATACACTGCTCAGCAGTCAGTATCACAAAGGAGAGGATTAGATACACGGCTCAGCAGTCAGTATCACACAGGAGAGGATTAGATACACTGCTCAGCAGTCAGTATCACACAGGAGAGGATTAGATACACGGCTCAGCAGTCAGTATCACACAGGATAGGATTAGATACACTGCTCAGCAGTCAGTATCACAAAGGAGAGGATTATATACACGGCTCAGCAGTCAGTATCACACAGGAGAGGATTAGATACACTGCTCAGCAGTCAGTATCACAGAGGAGAGGATTAGATACACGGCTCAGCAGTCAGTATCTCACAGGAGAGGATTAGATACATGGCTCAGCAGTCAGTATCTCACAGGAGAGGATTAGATACACGGCTCAGCAGTCAGTATCACACAGGATAGGATTAGATACACTGCTCAGCAGTCAGTATCACACAGGAGAGGATTAGATACACGGCTCAGCAGTCAGTATCACACAGGAGAGGATTAGATACACGGCTCAGCAGTCAGTATCACACAGGAGAGGATTAGATACACGGCTCAGCAGTCAGTATCACACAGGAGAGGATTAGATACACGGCTCAGCAGTCAGTATCTCACAGGAGAGGATTAGATACACGGCTCAGCAGTCAGTATCACACAGGATAGGATTAGATACACAGCTCAGCAGGCAGTATCACACAGGATAGGATTAGATACACGGCTCAGCAGTCAGTATCACACAGGAGAGGATTAGATACACAGCTCAGCAGTCAGTATCACACAGGAGAGGATTAGATACACGGCTCAGCAGTCAGAATCACACAGGAGAGGATTAGATACACGGCTCAGCAGTCAGTATCACACAGGAGAGGATTAGATACACAGCTCAGCAGTCAGTATCACACAGGAGAGGATTAGATACACAGCTCAGCAGTCAGAATCACACAGTAGAGGATTAGATACACGGCTCAGCAGTCAGTATCACACAGGAGAGGATTAGATACACGGCTCAGCAGTCAGTATCACACAGGAGAGGATTAGATACACAGCTCAGCAGTCAGAATCACACAGTAGAGGATTAGATACACGGCTCAGCAGTCAGTATCACACAGGAGAGGATTAGATACACGGCTCAGCAGTCAGTATCACACAGGAGAGGATTAGATACACGGCTCAGCAGTCAGTATCACACAGGAGAGGATTAGATACACGGCTCAGCAGTCAGTATCACACAGGAGAGGATTAGATACACGGCTCAGCAGTCAGTATCACACAGGAGAGGATTAGATACACGGCTCAGCAGTCAGTATCACACAGGAGAGGATTAGATACACAGCTCAGCAGTCAGTATCACACAGGAGAGGATTAGATACACAGCTCAGCAGTCAGAATCACACAGTAGAGGATTAGATACACGGCTCAGCAGTCAGTATCACACAGGAGAGGATTAGATACACGGCTCAGCAGTCAGTATCACACAGGAGAGGATTAGATACACAGCTCAGCAGTCAGAATCACACAGTAGAGGATTAGATACACGGCTCATCAGTCAGTATCACACAGGAGAGGATTAGATACACGGCTCAGCACTCAGTATCACACAGGAGAGGATTAGATACACGGCTCAGCAGTCAGTATCACACAGGAGAGGATTAGATACACGGCTCAGCTGACAGTATCACACAGGAGAGGATTAGATACACAGCTCAGCAGTCAGAATCACACAGTAGAGGATTAGATATACGGCTCAGCAGTCAGTATGACACAGGAGAGGATTAGATACACGGCTCAGCAGTCAGTATCACACAGGAGAGGATTAGATACACGGCTCAGCAGTCAGTATCACACAGGAGAGGATTAGATACACGGCTCAGCAGTCAGTATCACACAGGAGAGGATTAGATACACGGCTCAGCAGTCAGTATCACACAGGAGAGGATTAGATACACAGCTCAGCAGGCAGTATCACACAGGATAGGATTAGATACACGGCTCAGCAGTCAGTATCACACAGGAGAGGATTAGATACACGGCTCAGCAGTCAGTATCACACAGGAGAGGATTAGATACACGGCTCAGCAGTCAGAATCACACAGGAGAGGATTAGATACACGGCTCAGCAGTCAGTATCACACAGGAGAGGATTAGATACACAGCTCAGCAGTCAGTATCACACAGGAGAGGATTAGATACACAGCTCAGCAGTCAGAATCACACAGTAGAGGATTAGATACACGGCTCAGCAGTCAGTATCACACAGGAGAGGATTAGATACACGGCTCAGCAGTCAGTATCACACAGGAGAGGATTAGATACACAGCTCAGCAGTCAGAATCACACAGTAGAGGATTAGATACACGGCTCAGCAGTCAGTATCACACAGGAGAGGATTAGATACACGGCTCAGCAGTCAGTATCACACAGGAGAGGATTAGATACACGGCTCAGCAGTCAGTATCACACAGGAGAGGATTAGATACACGGCTCAGCAGTCAGTATCACACAGGAGAGGATTAGATACACGGCTCAGCAGTCAGTATCACACAGGAGAGGATTAGATACACGGCTCAGCAGTCAGTATCACACAGGAGAGGATTAGATACACAGCTCAGCAGTCAGTATCACACAGGAGAGGATTAGATACACGGCTCAGCAGTCAGAATCACACAGTAGAGGATTAGATACACGGCTCAGCAGTCAGTATCACACAGGAGAGGATTAGATACACGGCTCAGCAGTCAGTATCACACAGGAGAGGATTAGATACACTGCTCAGCAGTCAGTATCACAAAGGAGAGGATTAGATACACGGCTCAGCAGTCAGTATCACACAGGAGAGGATTAGATACACTGCTCAGCAGTCAGTATCACACAGGAGAGGATTAGATACACGGCTCAGCAGTCAGTATCACACAGGAGAGGATTAGATACACGGCTCAGCAGTCAGAATCACACAGTAGAGGATTAGATACACTGCTCAGCAGTCAGTATCACAAAGGAGAGGATTAGATACACGGCTCAGCAGTCAGTATCACACAGGAGAGGATTAGATACACTGCTCAGCAGTCAGTATCACACAGGAGAGGATTAGATACACGGCTCAGCAGTCAGTATCACACATGATAGGATTAGATACACGGCTCAGCAGTCAGTATCACAAAGGAGAGGATTAGATACACGGCTCAGCAGTCAGTATCACACAGGAGAGGATTAGATACACTGCTCAGCAGTCAGTATCACACAGGAGAGGATTAGATACACGGCTCAGCAGTCAGTATCACACAGGATAGGATTAGATACACTGCTCAGCAGTCAGTACCACAAAGGAGAGGATTAGATACACGGCTCAGCAGTCAGTATCACACAGGAGAGGATTAGATACACTGCTCAGCAGTCAGTATCACACAGGAGAGGATTAGATACACGGCTCAGCAGTCAGTATCTCACAGGAGAGGATTAGATACACGGCTCAGCAGTCAGTATCTCACAGGAGAGGATTAGATACACGGCTCAGCAGTCAGTATCACAAAGGATAGGATTAGATACACTGCTCAGCAGTCAGTATCACACAGGAGAGGATTAGATACACGGCTCAGCAGTCAGTATCACACAGGAGAGGATTAGATACACTGCTCAGCAGTCAGTATCACACAGGAGAGGATTAGATACACAGCTCAGCAGTCAGTATCACACAGGAGAGGATTAGATACACGGCTCAGCAGTCAGTATCACACAGGAGAGGATTAGATACATGGCTCAGCAGTCAGTATCACACAGGAGAGGATTAGATACACAGCTCAGCAGTCAGAATCACACAGTAGAGGATTAGATACACGGCTCAGCAGTCAGTATCACACAGGAGAGGATTAGATACACGGCTCAACAGTCAGTATCACACAGGAGAGGATTAGATACACAGCTCAGCAGTCAGAATCACACAGTAGAGGATTAGATACACGGCTCAGCAGTCAGTATCACACAGGAGAGGATTAGATACACGGCTCAGCAGTCAGTATCACACAGGAGAGGATTAGATACACGGCTCAGCAGTCAGTATCACACAGGAGAGGATTAGATACACGGCTCAGCAGTCAGTATCACACAGGAGAGGATTAGATACACGGCTCAGCAGTCAGTATCACACAGGAGAGGATTAGATACACGGCTCAGCAGTCAGTATCACACAGGAGAGGATTAGATACACGGCTCAGCAATCAGTATCACACAGGAGAGGATTAGATACACGGCTCAGCAGTCAGTATCACACAGGAGAGGATTAGATACACAGCTCAGCAGTCAGAATCACACAGTAGAGGATTAGATACACGGCTCAGCAGTCAGTATCACACAGGAGAGGATTAGATACACGGCTCAGCAGTCAGTATCACACAGGAGAGGATTAGATACACAGCTCAGCAGTCAGAATCACACAGTAGAGGATTAGATACACGGCTCAGCAGTCAGTATCACACAGGAGAGGATTAGATACACGGCTCAGCACTCAGTATCACACAGGAGAGGATTAGATACACGGCTCAGCAGTCAGTATCACACAGGAGAGGATTAGATACACGGCTCAGCTGACAGTATCACACAGGAGAGGATTAGATACACAGCTCAGCAGTCAGAATCACACAGTAGAGGATTAGATATACGGCTCAGCAGTCAGTATGACACAGGAGAGGATTAGATACACGGCTCAGCAGTCAGTATCACACAGGAGAGGATTAGATACACGGCTCAGCAGTCAGTATCACACAGGATAGGATTAGATACACGGCTCAGCAGTCAGTATCACACAGGAGAGGATTAGATACACGGCTCAGCAGTCAGTATCACACAGGAGAGGATTAGATACACGGCTCAGCAGTCAGTATCACACAGGAGAGGATTAGATACACGGCTCAGCAGTCAGAATCACACAGGAGAGGATTAGATACACGGCTCAGCAGTCAGTATCACACAGGAGAGGATTAGATACACAGCTCAGCAGTCAGTATCACACAGGAGAGGATTAGATACACAGCTCAGCAGTCAGAATCACACAGTAGAGGATTAGATACACGGCTCAGCAGTCAGTATCACACAGGAGAGGATTAGATACACGGCTCAGCAGTCAGTATCACACAGGAGAGGATTAGATACACAGCTCTGCAGTCAGAATCACACAGTAGAGGATTAGATACACGGCTCAGCAGTCAGTATCACACAGGAGAGGATTAGATACACGGCTCAGCAGTCAGTATCACACAGGAGAGGATTAGATACACGGCTCAGCAGTCAGTATCACACAGGAGAGGATTAGATACACGGCTCAGCAGTCAGTATCACACAGGAGAGGATTAGATACACGGCTCAGCAGTCAGTATCACACAGGAGAGGATTAGATACACGGCTCAGCAGTCAGTATCACAAAGGAGAGGATTAGATACACGGCTCAGCAGTCAGTATCACACAGGAGAGGATTAGATACACTGCTCAGCAGTCAGTATCACACAGGAGAGGATTAGATACACGGCTCAGCAGTCAGTATCACACAGGATAGGATTAGATACACTGCTCAGCAGTCAGTATCACAAAGGAGAGGATTAGATACACGGCTCAGCAGTCAGTATCACACAGGAGAGGATTAGATACACTGCTCAGCAGTCAGTATCACAGATGAGAGGATTAGATACACGGCTCAGCAGTCAGTATCTCACAGGAGAAGATTAGATACACGGCTCAGCAGTCAGTATCTCACAGGAGAGGATTAGATACACGGCTCAGCAGTCAGTATCACACAGGATAGGATTAGATACACTGCTCAGCAGTCAGTATCACACAGGAGAGGATTAGATACACGGCTCAGCAGTCAGTATCACACAGGAGAGGATTAGATACACGGCTCAGCAGTCAGTATCACACAGGAGAGGATTAGATACACGGCTCATCAGTCAGTATCACACAGGAGAGGATTAGATACACGGCTCAGCAGTCAGTATCTCACAGGAGAGGATTATATACACGGCTCAGCAGTCAGTATCACACAGGATAGGATTAGATACACAGCTCAGCAGGCAGTATCACACAGGATAGGATTAGATACACGGCTCAGCAGTCAGTATCACACAGGAGAGGATTAGATACACAGCTCAGCAGTCAGTATCACACAGGAGAGGATTAGATACACGGCTCAGCAGTCAGAATCACACAGGAGAGGATTAGATACACGGCTCAGCAGTCAGAATCACACAGGAGAGGATTAGATACACAGCTCAGCAGTCAGTATCACACAGGAGAGGATTAGATACACAGCTCAGCAGTCAGAATCACACAGTAGAGGATTAGATACACGGCTCAGCAGTCAGTATCACACAGGAGAGGATTAGATACACGGCTCAGCAGTCAGTATCACACAGGAGAGGATTAGATACACAGCTCAGCAGTCAGAATCACACAGTAGAGGATTAGATACACGGCTCAGCAGTCAGTATCACACAGGATAGGATTAGATACACGGCTCAGCAGTCAGTATCACACAGGAGAGGATTAGATACACGGCTCAGCAGTCAGTATCACACAGGAGAGGATTAGATACACGGCTCAGCAGTCAGTATCACACAGGAGAGGATTAGATACACGGCTCAGCAGTCAGTATCACACAGGAGAGGATTAGATACACGGCTCAGCAGTCAGTATCACACAGGAGAGGATTAGATACACGGCTCAGCAGTCAGTATCACACAGGAGAGGATTAGATACACGGCTCAGCAGTCAGTATCACACAGGAGAGGATTAGATACACAGCTCAGCAGTCAGTATCACACAGGAGAGGATTAGATACACAGCTCAGCAGTCAGAATCACACAGTAGAGGATTAGATACACGGCTCAGCAGTCAGTATCACACAGGAGAGGATTAGATACACGGCTCAGCAGTCAGTATCACACAGGAGAGGATTAGATACACAGCTCAGCAGTCAGAATCACACAGTAGAGGATTAGATACACGGCTCAGCAGTCAGTATCACACAGGAGAGGATTAGATACACGGCTCAGCACTCAGTATCACACAGGAGAGGATTAGATACACGGCTCAGCAGTCAGTATCACACAGGAGAGGATTAGATACACGGCTCAGCTGACAGTATCACACAGGAGAGGATTAGATACACAGCTCAGCAGTCAGAATCACACAGTAGAGGATTAGATATACGGCTCAGCAGTCAGTATGACACAGGAGAGGATTAGATACACGGCTCAGCAGTCAGTATCACACAGGAGAGGATTAGATACACGGCTCAGCAGTCAGTATCACACAGGAGAGGATTAGATACACGGCTCAGCAGTCAGTATCACACAGGAGAGGATTAGATACACGGCTCAGCAGTCAGTATCACACAGGAGAGGATTAGATACACAGCTCAGCAGGCAGTATCACACAGGATAGGATTAGATACACGGCTCAGCAGTCAGTATCACACAGGAGAGGATTAGATACACGGCTCAGCAGTCAGTATCACACAGGAGAGGATTAGATACACGGCTCAGCAGTCAGTATCACACAGGAGAGGATTAGATACACGGCTCAGCAGTCAGAATCACACAGGAGAGGATTAGATACACGGCTCAGCAGTCAGTATCACACAGGAGAGGATTAGATACACAGCTCAGCAGTCAGTATCACACAGGAGAGGATTAGATACACAGCTCAGCAGTCAGAATCACACAGTAGAGGATTAGATACACGGCTCAGCAGTCAGTATCACACAGGAGAGGATTAGATACACGGCTCAGCAGTCAGTATCACACAGGAGAGGATTAGATACACAGCTCAGCAGTCAGAATCACACAGTAGAGGATTAGATACACGGCTCAGCAGTCAGTATCACACAGGAGAGGATTAGATACACGGCTCAGCAGTCAGTATCACACAGGAGAGGATTAGATACACGGCTCAGCAGTCAGTATCACACAGGAGAGGATTAGATACACGGCTCAGCAGTCAGTATCACACAGGAGAGGATTAGATACACGGCTCAGCAGTCAGTATCACACAGGAGAGGATTAGATACACAGCTCAGCAGGCAGTATCACACAGGATAGGATTAGATACACGGCTCAGCAGTCAGTATCACACAGGAGAGGATTAGATACACGGCTCAGCAGTCAGTATCACACAGGAGAGGATTAGATACACGGCTCAGCAGTCAGTATCACACAGGAGAGGATTAGATACACGGCTCAGCAGTCAGAATCACACAGGAGAGGATTAGATACACGGCTCAGCAGTCAGTATCACACAGGAGAGGATTAGATACACAGCTCAGCAGTCAGTATCACACAGGAGAGGATTAGATACACAGCTCAGCAGTCAGAATCACACAGTAGAGGATTAGATACACGGCTCAGCAGTCAGTATCACACAGGAGAGGATTAGATACACGGCTCAGCAGTCAGTATCACACAGGAGAGGATTAGATACACAGCTCTGCAGTCAGAATCACACAGTAGAGGATTAGATACACGGCTCAGCAGTCAGTATCACACAGGAGAGGATTAGATACACGGCTCAGCAGTCAGTATCACACAGGAGAGGATTAGATACACGGCTCAGCAGTCAGTATCACACAGGAGAGGATTAGATACACGGCTCAGCAGTCAGTATCACACAGGAGAGGATTAGATACACGGCTCAGCAGTCAGTATCACACAGGAGAGGATTAGATACACGGCTCAGCAGTCAGTATCACAAAGGAGAGGATTAGATACACGGCTCAGCAGTCAGTATCACACAGGAGAGGATTAGATACACTGCTCAGCAGTCAGTATCACACAGGAGAGGATTAGATACACGGCTCAGCAGTCAGTATCACACAGGATAGGATTAGATACACTGCTCAGCAGTCAGTATCACAAAGGAGAGGATTAGATACACGGCTCAGCAGTCAGTATCACACAGGAGAGGATTAGATACACTGCTCAGCAGTCAGTATCACAGATGAGAGGATTAGATACACGGCTCAGCAGTCAGTATCTCACAGGAGAAGATTAGATACACGGCTCAGCAGTCAGTATCTCACAGGAGAGGATTAGATACACGGCTCAGCAGTCAGTATCACACAGGATAGGATTAGATACACTGCTCAGCAGTCAGTATCACACAGGAGAGGATTAGATACACGGCTCAGCAGTCAGTATCACACAGGAGAGGATTAGATACACGGCTCAGCAGTCAGTATCACACAGGAGAGGATTAGATACACGGCTCATCAGTCAGTATCACACAGGAGAGGATTAGATACACGGCTCAGCAGTCAGTATCTCACAGGAGAGGATTATATACACGGCTCAGCAGTCAGTATCACACAGGATAGGATTAGATACACAGCTCAGCAGGCAGTATCACACAGGATAGGATTAGATACACGGCTCAGCAGTCAGTATCACACAGGAGAGGATTAGATACACAGCTCAGCAGTCAGTATCACACAGGAGAGGATTAGATACACGGCTCAGCAGTCAGAATCACACAGGAGAGGATTAGATACACGGCTCAGCAGTCAGAATCACACAGGAGAGGATTAGATACACAGCTCAGCAGTCAGTATCACACAGGAGAGGATTAGATACACAGCTCAGCAGTCAGAATCACACAGTAGAGGATTAGATACACGGCTCAGCAGTCAGTATCACACAGGAGAGGATTAGATACACGGCTCAGCAGTCAGTATCACACAGGAGAGGATTAGATACACAGCTCAGCAGTCAGAATCACACAGTAGAGGATTAGATACACGGCTCAGCAGTCAGTATCACACAGGATAGGATTAGATACACGGCTCAGCAGTCAGTATCACACAGGAGAGGATTAGATACACGGCTCAGCAGTCAGTATCACACAGGAGAGGATTAGATACACGGCTCAGCAGTCAGTATCACACAGGAGAGGATTAGATACACGGCTCAGCAGTCAGTATCACACAGGAGAGGATTAGATACACGGCTCAGCAGTCAGTATCACACAGGAGAGGATTAGATACACGGCTCAGCAGTCAGTATCACACAGGAGAGGATTAGATACACGGCTCAGCAGTCAGTATCACACAGGAGAGGATTAGATACACAGCTCAGCAGTCAGTATCACACAGGAGAGGATTAGATACACAGCTCAGCAGTCAGAATCACACAGTAGAGGATTAGATACACGGCTCAGCAGTCAGTATCACACAGGAGAGGATTAGATACACGGCTCAGCAGTCAGTATCACACAGGAGAGGATTAGATACACAGCTCAGCAGTCAGAATCACACAGTAGAGGATTAGATACACGGCTCAGCAGTCAGTATCACACAGGAGAGGATTAGATACACGGCTCAGCACTCAGTATCACACAGGAGAGGATTAGATACACGGCTCAGCAGTCAGTATCACACAGGAGAGGATTAGATACACGGCTCAGCTGACAGTATCACACAGGAGAGGATTAGATACACAGCTCAGCAGTCAGAATCACACAGTAGAGGATTAGATATACGGCTCAGCAGTCAGTATGACACAGGAGAGGATTAGATACACGGCTCAGCAGTCAGTATCACACAGGAGAGGATTAGATACACGGCTCAGCAGTCAGTATCACACAGGAGAGGATTAGATACACGGCTCAGCAGTCAGTATCACACAGGAGAGGATTAGATACACGGCTCAGCAGTCAGTATCACACAGGAGAGGATTAGATACACAGCTCAGCAGGCAGTATCACACAGGATAGGATTAGATACACGGCTCAGCAGTCAGTATCACACAGGAGAGGATTAGATACACGGCTCAGCAGTCAGTATCACACAGGAGAGGATTAGATACACGGCTCAGCAGTCAGTATCACACAGGAGAGGATTAGATACACGGCTCAGCAGTCAGAATCACACAGGAGAGGATTAGATACACGGCTCAGCAGTCAGTATCACACAGGAGAGGATTAGATACACAGCTCAGCAGTCAGTATCACACAGGAGAGGATTAGATACACAGCTCAGCAGTCAGAATCACACAGTAGAGGATTAGATACACGGCTCAGCAGTCAGTATCACACAGGAGAGGATTAGATACACGGCTCAGCAGTCAGTATCACACAGGAGAGGATTAGATACACAGCTCAGCAGTCAGAATCACACAGTAGAGGATTAGATACACGGCTCAGCAGTCAGTATCACACAGGAGAGGATTAGATACACGGCTCAGCAGTCAGTATCACACAGGAGAGGATTAGATACACGGCTCAGCAGTCAGTATCACACAGGAGAGGATTAGATACACGGCTCAGCAGTCAGTATCACACAGGAGAGGATTAGATACACGGCTCAGCAGTCAGTATCACACAGGAGAGGATTAGATACACGGCTCAGCAGTCAGTATCACACAGGAGAGGATTAGATACACTGCTCAGCAGTCAGTATCACACAGGAGAGGATTAGATACACGGCTCAGCAGTCAGAATCACACAGTAGAGGATTGGATACACGGCTCAGCAGTCAGTATCACACAGGAGAGGATTAGATACACATCTCAGCAGTCAGTATCACACAGGAGAGGATTAGATACACGGCTCAGCAGTCAGAATCACACAGTAGAGGATTAGATACACAGCTCAGCAGTCAGTATCACACAGGAGAGGATTAGATACACGGCTCAGCACTCAGTTTCACACAGGAGAGGATTAGATACACGGCTCAGCAGTCAGTATCACACAGGAGAGGATTAGATACACGGCTCAGCAGTCAGTATCACACAGGAGAGGATTAGATACAAGGCTCAGCAGTCAGTATCACACAGGAGAGGATTAGATACACTGCTCAGCAGTCAGTATCACACAGGAGAGGATTAGATACACAGCTCAGCAGTCAGTATCACACAGGAGAGGATTAGATACACGGCTCAGCAGTCAGTATCACACAGGAGAGGATTAGATACATGGCTCAGCAGTCAGTATCACACAGGAGAGGATTAGATACACAGCTCAGCAGTCAGAATCACACAGTAGAGGATTAGATACACGGCTCAGCAGTCAGTATCACACAGGAGAGGATTAGATACACGGCTCAACAGTCAGTATCACACAGGAGAGGATTAGATACACAGCTTAGCAGTCAGAATCACACAGTAGAGGATTAGATACACGGCTCAGCAGTCAGTATCACACAGGAGAGGATTAGATACACGGCTCAGCAGTCAGTATCACACAGGAGAGGATTAGATACACGGCTCAGCAGTCAGTATCACACAGGAGAGGATTAGATACACGGCTCAGCAGTCAGTATCACACAGGAGAGGATTAGATACACGGCTCAGCAGTCAGTATCACACAGGAGAGGATTAGATACACGGCTCAGCAGTCAGTATCACACAGGAGAGGATTAGATACACGGCTCAGCAATCAGTATCACACAGGAGAGGATTAGATACACGGCTCAGCAGTCAGTATCACACAGGAGAGGATTAGATACACAGCTCAGCAGTCAGAATCACACAGTAGAGGATTAGATACACGGCTCAGCAGTCAGTATCACACAGGAGAGGATTAGATACACGGCTCAGCAGTCAGTATCACACAGGAGAGGATTAGATACACAGCTCAGCAGTCAGAATCACACAGTAGAGGATTAGATACACGGCTCAGCAGTCAGTATCACACAGGAGAGGATTAGATACACGGCTCAGCACTCAGTATCACACAGGAGAGGATTAGATACACGGCTCAGCAGTCAGTATCACACAGGAGAGGATTAGATACACGGCTCAGCTGACAGTATCACACAGGAGAGGATTAGATACACAGCTCAGCAGTCAGAATCACACAGTAGAGGATTAGATATACGGCTCAGCAGTCAGTATGACACAGGAGAGGATTAGATACACGGCTCAGCAGTCAGTATCACACAGGAGAGGATTAGATACACGGCTCAGCAGTCAGTATCACACAGGAGAGGATTAGATACACGGCTCAGCAGTCAGTATCACACAGGAGAGGATTAGATACACGGCTCAGCAGTCAGTATCACACAGGAGAGGATTAGATACACGGCTCAGCAGTCTGTATCACACAGGAGAGGATTAGATACACAGCTCAGCAGGCAGTATCACACAGGATAGGATTAGATACACGGCTCAGCAGTCAGTATCACACAGGAGAGGATTAGATACACGGCTCAGCAGTCAGTATCACACAGGAGAGGATTAGATACACGGCTCAGCAGTCAGTATCACACAGGAGAGGATTAGATACACGGCTCAGCAGTCAGAATCACACAGGAGAGGATTAGATACACGGCTCAGCAGTCAGTATCACACAGGAGAGGATTAGATACACAGCTCAGCAGTCAGTATCACACAGGAGAGGATTAGATACACAGCTCAGCAGTCAGAATCACACAGTAGAGGATTAGATACACGGCTCAGCAGTCAGTATCACACAGGAGAGGATTAGATACACGGCTCAGCAGTCAGTATCACACAGGAGAGGATTAGATACACAGCTCTGCAGTCAGAATCACACAGTAGAGGATTAGATACACGGCTCAGCAGTCAGTATCACACAGGAGAGGATTAGATACACGGCTCAGCAGTCAGTATCACACAGGAGAGGATTAGATACACGGCTCAGCAGTCAGTATCACACAGGAGAGGATTAGATACACGGCTCAGCAGTCAGTATCACACAGGAGAGGATTAGATACACGGCTCAGCAGTCAGTATCACACAGGAGAGGATTAGATACACGGCTCAGCAGTCAGTATCACAAAGGAGAGGATTAGATACACGGCTCAGCAGTCAGTATCACACAGGAGAGGATTAGATACACTGCTCAGCAGTCAGTATCACACAGGAGAGGATTAGATACACGGCTCAGCAGTCAGTATCACACAGGATAGGATTAGATACACTGCTCAGCAGTCAGTATCACAAAGGAGAGGATTAGATACACGGCTCAGCAGTCAGTATCACACAGGAGAGGATTAGATACACTGCTCAGCAGTCAGTATCACAGATGAGAGGATTAGATACACGGCTCAGCAGTCAGTATCTCACAGGAGAAGATTAGATACACGGCTCAGCAGTCAGTATCTCACAGGAGAGGATTAGATACACGGCTCAGCAGTCAGTATCACACAGGATAGGATTAGATACACTGCTCAGCAGTCAGTATCACACAGGAGAGGATTAGATACACGGCTCAGCAGTCAGTATCACACAGGAGAGGATTAGATACACGGCTCAGCAGTCAGTATCACACAGGAGAGGATTAGATACACGGCTCATCAGTCAGTATCACACAGGAGAGGATTAGATACACGGCTCAGCAGTCAGTATCTCACAGGAGAGGATTATATACACGGCTCAGCAGTCAGTATCACACAGGATAGGATTAGATACACAGCTCAGCAGGCAGTATCACACAGGATAGGATTAGATACACGGCTCAGCAGTCAGTATCACACAGGAGAGGATTAGATACTGTCGGGATCCCTCAGATTACTCTTTCATCTGAAGGACCGATGTTCTTGGGTGTGAAGCATCATATGTCTCTAATTAAATCAGCTCCGTCGAGAAGAACTATACAAACACCAGCTGTATGGTACAACTCAGGATGCCTCTCAAGACGCCTCTGGCTTATCAGTTAGGCTTCCGTCTTTTATAGTAAAGAATTTAGACATTTACAGACATGCGCAGTACAAATGATTTTACAACTTGTTTTCGACAAAGAAAGTCATTTAGGCGAAAAAGCAGAGGTATTTGACCTTGGTTCACAAGGGAGATGTCTGAGACATCTCCTCGAAGAAAAGATAAGGTTTTAAACAAGAGAATGCAACATAGACAGAACTCAATTTAACTCCTTCAGTTCCTATCATTCCCCCCTTTGACATCTTCATTTTTCATCAATCTGGAACACTGGGTCCTGCAACAACAGCGGATAGTGGCTCGTTCACCAGGTACTATCCCAGGCCGACGGGTTGCCCAAGGGAGACAGGTCTTCTACCTTCTCCATCCCCCAGATACTGAAGCCACGTCCATCATTGCAAGAGTACGCTCCTTCATGCCAGAAATGAGATGTCAATCTAGGACTCAAAGGAATAATAGTTAAATTCTTGTTGTTTACAGTCAAACTTCCTTATCTATTTCTACATCTTTTCTTGCATACAGAGATACACCAAAAAACAAGTTTCAATAGCACATATATTACGAAGATACAAACAACAATACGTAATAGACTTAGTATAATCCCAGCTATCCAGCCTCCAATACCCTTAAACCAATTAGCTGGATTAAGAAAGGAGAATGTATCTGACCACCAACTATCCTTAGTACGATCATTGTCTTTATCGTACTGATCTCTAAGTTTTTGAACATCCTCTATTTTTAATTTTAACTTTATAATGCTGTTGGGATCTATATAATGACAGCAAGCTGGTCCGATGACCTGACACATACCTCCTTGCGCTGCAGTTAAATAATCTAATACTATGGTATGCTGATTAGTGGCTATGATGAGCTGATTTTGGACAGCAACGGTGGTGTTCAATATATCCAATATATCCCATATTTGGTCATCTAAGTAATCTGTAGCCCTGACTAATTTATCCCACATTTGAGTAATCATAGGATAAATAAAAATAGAGCTGACAATTTTATTAGCCACACTCATCTGCACTATATGTGGTCTCCCAGAGAGGCGAGGTGTATTGTCAGCAGCTCTTTTGTACAACGTGTGTTTAGGTATGCTCTGAGTATTCAACTGGTCATTCGGAATAACAAAGGTAGCTGGAGTCAAACGACCCAGAGTACAAGCACCTTTTACCCCTACTGGCAACCATTTATATGCATTGTCTCCACATACCCAGTACATGTCACTAGGTAGGTCCCATAGGGCTGAATGTTGTAATACCAGTCTATGAACTAAATCTATGAACGCAGATACATTCTGAAGCATACACCAATTTGGAAGTTGTCCTAAAGGGCTACAATACCCTACATCGGAATTTCCACAGGTGGGAGTTCCTTTCTCATATCCAGATGACTCGTTGCAAGGTATATTACCTGAAATATTAAAACAAGTTTCATTATTGCCCTGGGGAAATAAATTGGAATACTCCCAGGACGTGTTATGCAACCTTCTTTCTAGCAGTATTGGTTTGAAGGCATCAGTAGAGTGGGAAGTTACATTAAAACTAACTTGTAGGCCATACATTGGAATTTGCCCCAGGTAGGTTAATCGAGTTCTATTCCTGGGTACCCAAGCCCCCCCTTTATATGCCAGATATTGAAGGTATGTATTACTTCCTGAAAGATTACCCTGCCACCAAGGGTATCCTACCCATCCCACAATAGGTATACCAACAGTTGTGTTCCATAACTTCACATTATTTGTGGCATTATTAGCAAGTGTATCAGAACAACTGGTCCAGGCAAATAATTCCTCGGGTGGCATAGGAATAACAAGGAACGGAATACTAGTGGCTGATACTGGTGAATGTGTGCAGATCCAGCAAATGATTTGACCAATCATTCAGTAATTTTTCATGATGTTGTATAAACTTATTATTCAAGGACATTGGAGAATTTAGATTGTCCCACGCAGCTACCATTATTACAGATAATGCAACAAAACCAAACCAAAACATTATGCACTCTTATGCTTTGTTAACTCCTGTGGCTAGTTTGCAATGCGATGCGTGGATCCAGGTTGGTCGTCCTTCCAACTTAACAGAAGTAGGCGTTGTTAGGAGTACTTGGTAAGGTCCTTGATATCGGGGTTCAAGGGTCTTTCTGGAGTGTTTCTTGACATATACGTAATCACCAGGTTGTAGACAGTGAGTTCCTTCCACACTATCTGGATCTGGAATGGAAGAGAAAACTAGAGAATGCATTTGAGTTAAATGCTTTTGCAACTGGATTACATAACTTGTCAAATTATCCACATTAAGTGTTAAGACCTGTGGGTAGTACAACCCTGTGTTCGGTGGTCTTCCAAACAGTATCTCGAAGGGTGACAGTTTAGTTTTCCCCGTGGGTGTGTACCTTACTGAGAATAATGCTAATGGGAGACACTCTGGCCATGGTCTATGGGTTTGTTCCATGGTTTTCTGTATTTTCAATTTCAGTGTCCCGTTCATTCTCTCTACCTTCCCTGAACTCTGTGGGTGGTAGGGTGTATGAAATGCCTGTTCTACACCTATCATTTGCATGACATTTTGCATTACCTCAGCAGTGAAATGTGTACCTCTGTCTGATTCAATTGTCTCAGGGACACCGAATCGTGGTACTAGTTCCATCACCAGTTTCTTTGCAGTGGCTCGAGCTGTAGCCGTTTTCACCGTGTAGGCCTCTGGCCATCCAGAGAAGAGATCTACACATACTAGGATATTTGCATACACTCCTACCTTGGTAGCTGTATGTCGTCAATCTGCCGTCTCTGAAACGGGTAGAGAGGCCTAGGTGTCGCTTTCTTAGGGACTTTTACTGTTTTACCTGGGTTGTGCTGTGCACAGATGAGGCATGATTGTACAAGTTTCGCGGCTGCGCAACTGAAGCCAGGAGCGATCCAGAAGGCATCTACCATGGCACACATGTGACTTTTTGAGGTGTGATTGGGGCCATGTGCTGCTTGCGCCATGATTGGGAACAGGGACTTTGGTGGGCACATTTTATCCTTATTCTCCCATACTCCATTTGAGTTCAGCTCAGCTCCCAGTCTCCCCCGGTGTACCTTCTCTGTTTGGGCAGCCTTTTGCTGGAGGGATTTCAGGACATCTAGACCCAATGTGGCTGGAATACGCTGACTCCCCGCCACCGTCCACTGCTCTCTCTAGGCCGCCTTGTGCTATTTTAGCAGCCTCGTTCGCCCTTCTATTGCCCTCTACCTCCACGGAGTCACCTTTGTGTGTGCTTTTACCTTGACAATGCCAACCTGGACTGGTAACATCAATGCCTCCATCAATTGTTTCAACAGCTCTGCATTTTTAATGGGCTTCGAATCTGTGAAAATATTAGCGACTTTACCTGCAGCGGCTCTACACGCCTCAGTGAGTGCCTTCAACTCTGCCTCCTGCGCCGACATGTGAGGAGAGAGTGGTTCCGCTCGGATTACCTCATGTGAGGATACTACTGCATATCCAGTGTAGAATCGTCCATCCTGGTGGTATCTGGGGCCATCTACAAAAAAGAAACTCAAAGTCTGCATTAGGAACAGGTTTTTCATGAATGTGTGCAAACCCAACTGTCTCCTGACTCATCAGTTCTATGCAGACATGTTCATGCGTCATGTCAAAGTATCCTTCCTCACTTGCCAATACGGTCACCAATTCCCCCTTTTCTGAATCCACAGGCAGTAGGGTGGCTGGATTCAGAACGTTACATCTTTTGAGGAGTGACATACTCAGGAATTAGTCGAGCACACTCAAGTCAGAGCTGTCTGGCCATAGACAGATGTTTTGGTTGAACTTGTAGGAGTATGGCATGGATGTCATGTGGGGAATAGATTGTCAAAAGAAACGTCAGTGTCATCTCACATGCCTTCCCTATTACGTCTCCACTTTTTTCCTTGTGCTCCAGCATACATGACAGGTCGTTTTATTGTCCTTGTTTGCTCAATTTCTTTAGCTACCTTAAGGAGGTCTTTCGGATCTACATGTCTCCATTCAGGTCTGGCTGTCTGTACTGCGTCTCGTAAGTCTTTGTTCATACCGTCAATGAATGCATCCACCAGTATTCTAACATCAAGTGGGTTTATGCAAATGTACCCCATGTCTGCCCATTTCAGCTGTAACCGTCCAAGGTATATCTCTACTCTCTCTCCTCTTTGCTGTGTCACATTAGTCAGGAGTACAGACTGCTCTGATTGTTCCACTGCAGCCCATTGTCTTAGTGACTCACAGTACGTCTCCCCAGATCGTGCAGATTTATCATCCATGCCCCAAGCCTGAGTCTTTGTCACATCTGTGTGTCTTAATTATATGATCTAGTGCGTCACCTGCCTTTAAACTCACCAACCTCTCTAAGTCTGCCCAGGTACACTTATATGTCTGCTGTACTTCCTTTATGTGTCTGTAAAACGGGAATGGTTGGTCTTCAGGGGCAGGCAGCTGCTTCAGCAAAGCTAGCTGGTCAGAGGGGCTCCAGGGATAATACACCTGTATCTTTCTTATTCTATTCACACTTCTAGGTCCTGATGGGGTTGGCCGTCTGATGTCTACTGTCAGCTTACTCCTCAAGGGCCAATGTCCCACTACCCACTATCCACACTATTATGTCAGCTTCTTATGATCTTGTCTGGATAGGATTTAGTGCAATTCTCTTAGGTCAGTAGCACAGGTCACACAAGTAGCTATTCAGTCTGGGTTTATCTGAGTCTGACCACAGTGTTTACAAGTCCATCTGTTTTGTCTGGGTCTCTGGTTACACTTTGTCAATCAAACATTCATAATACACCTTCCACACTGCTGCACATTCTCAAGCATCATTTATTCACTTGCTATTTTCTTCCCTTGTCTGTGCCTTTTTGTACATCCAAACTTTCACACTCTGGTATTTTTGCCTTTTTCAATATTTGTCCCACTTGTTTTACTGCTTCCTTCCTTCTCTGTCTCTTGTAATTTGACACAATTTGCTATACAAATCAATCACACAACTAGAAGCAGGTTCAAACACATTAATGACCAAGCAATCACTTACAATTCCCTTCTAAATTAGGCACCATAACTTACTTTTAACTTCCAATCTTCAATTAAGTACTGTTGCTTTAAAATGCACAAATCTTTCAGCGCGTTCCTTACGGATAGAATTACAGAGAATTTTGAGCACAGCTCACACTCAGCAGAGATAAGAGCGAAGGGAGAAGAAAAACTACGCAGCGGTATCATTCCCCCCTCCCATCAGAATGCAGCGTCGTCCTTCACAGAATTCTGTAGTTCTTTAGACTTATCAAAATCAATTTCTACAAAGAAACTCAAAATCACGGGATTTCACTGTAAGGGCAGATAACTGTATAATGAGATTAACCATGCCTTGCCCTTTTTCTGGCCACATGCATTCAGGAAACTTTACAATGTAATGCCACATATAACACGAACTATATCATTACTCAATTCATTCAGTCTCAGATGTAGATTTGAAATATCTATAACGCATCTGTCCGGGATTCCACCACAACTAGAAAGGTCACAAATCTCTTGACACAAAAATGATGTGTGATGATTCATTCATACGTGCTCATTCACTGATTTTTTTTTTTTTTACTCAATTACTCATCTTTCATCTTATTCAGAGGTTCTCATAGACATATATACAAGGATTCACACAGCCTGCCTATCTTGCACTTTGGATTTGATTAATACTTTTTCCAGGTTCTTTGCTGCACTACTTCCATATCTATCCTCAATTATATCACATAACCGATTTCCTTCTTCAGGTATCTTTCCCTGACTGTTCCCCATCTTATCTTTTATTCTTATCCTGTCTCTCTTGTTGTCTTCCTGTTAGTCCCCTGCCTTAGGTGGTGTATTGGGTAAGCTCAAGACTAGGCTCTACTATACCTCGTTACCTTCTTCCTAAGGTGCTAACAGGCTAAATGGAGTGTCTGTTCCTCGGTGTACTACGTGTTTCGTGTACTTATATGCTATGTAGCATCCGAACAGAAATACTCCCACAACACACAGGATTGTAAACAAAGTATCCATCTATCGGGGTTCTTCAGTCATATCCTGTCACAGGCTCATTTCACGGTCCTGTGCTCATTCGGTCACACTCTTATCTGTCACAAGGTTTATTCGTAAAGGGTGTTGATTTAAGCTTAGGCGGTGACCTCCCCGAAAGGACGCTGTCACATGACCCAGTTAGGCAATATCACCACTCTTTGAACGAATACCTACTGTGCAGCTTATTTTTCTACTTACCACAACCTTTCAAATCAAAGTAGCCATTCAACAACCTCCTCTATTCCTAGTGCGGAACCGTCTATTGTGAAAAACTTGTCCGTCCGGGCTGCGCAGTATGAACTGTTCACCCAGCCTTATATTCCGTAATGTCAGACCTCTCCCATTTTGATTTGCATCAGCTCTTTTTCTAAAAATAGCTGTGCACACACAGAACCTACAGTAACCTCTCATTCGAGCAGAAATTACATATGCGTGTCACACCCGATTTCCTCAGAGTTCTTATATGGACCTGATTTTACGGCCCCCTCCTCTACTAGATTCCCCTTTATACGGACCTTAGTTATAATGATAGATTATGAAGAGCAGAGAAGAGAAAAATTGATCTCTTACCTGGCCAGGTGTTTAGGTCTGCTGTTCACAATTTCATCAGTAACTGGAGTGGTCTGTAGATCGGGTAGTCTTGGAGAGGTGCCTATATCAGGTCCCTGTTCGGGCGCCAGGAAACTGTCGGGATCCCTCAGATTACTCTTTCATCTGAAGGACCGATGTTCTTGGGTGTGAAGCATCATATGTCTCTAATTAAATCAGCTCCGTCGAGAAGAACTATACAAACACCAGCTGTATGGTACAACTCAGGATGCCTCTCAAGACGCCTCTGGCTTATCAGTTAGGCTTCCGTCTTTTATAGTAAAGAATTTAGACATTTACAGACATGCGCAGTACAAATGATTTTACAACTTGTTTTCGACAAAGAAAGTCATTTAGGCGAAAAAGCAGAGGTATTTGACCTTGGTTCACAAGGGAGATGTCTGAGACATCTCCTCGAAGAAAAGATAAGGTTTTAAACAAGAGAATGCAACATAGACAGAACTCAATTTAACTCCTTCAGTTCCTATCATTACACAGCTCAGCAGTCAGTATCACACAGGAGAGGATTAGATACACGGCTCAGCAGTCAGAATCACACAGGAGAGGATTAGATACACGGCTCAGCAGTCAGAATCACACAGGAGAGGATTAGATACACAGCTCAGCAGTCAGTATCACACAGGAGAGGATTAGATACACAGCTCAGCAGTCAGAATCACACAGTAGAGGATTAGATACACGGCTCAGCAGTCAGTATCACACAGGAGAGGATTAGATACACGGCTCAGCAGTCAGTATCACACAGGAGAGGATTAGATACACAGCTCAGCAGTCAGAATCACACAGTAGAGGATTAGATACACGGCTCAGCAGTCAGTATCACACAGGATAGGATTAGATACACGGCTCAGCAGTCAGTATCACACAGGAGAGGATTAGATACACGGCTCAGCAGTCAGTATCACACAGGAGAGGATTAGATACACGGCTCAGCAGTCAGTATCACACAGGAGAGGATTAGATACACGGCTCAGCAGTCAGTATCACACAGGAGAGGATTAGATACACGGCTCAGCAGTCAGTATCACACAGGAGAGGATTAGATACACGGCTCAGCAGTCAGTATCACACAGGAGAGGATTAGATACACGGCTCAGCAGTCAGTATCACACAGGAGAGGATTAGATACACAGCTCAGCAGTCAGTATCACACAGGAGAGGATTAGATACACAGCTCAGCAGTCAGAATCACACAGTAGAGGATTAGATACACGGCTCAGCAGTCAGTATCACACAGGAGAGGATTAGATACACGGCTCAGCAGTCAGTATCACACAGGAGAGGATTAGATACACAGCTCAGCAGTCAGAATCACACAGTAGAGGATTAGATACACGGCTCAGCAGTCAGTATCACACAGGAGAGGATTAGATACACGGCTCAGCACTCAGTATCACACAGGAGAGGATTAGATACACGGCTCAGCAGTCAGTATCACACAGGAGAGGATTAGATACACGGCTCAGCTGACAGTATCACACAGGAGAGGATTAGATACACAGCTCAGCAGTCAGAATCACACAGTAGAGGATTAGATATACGGCTCAGCAGTCAGTATGACACCGGAGAGGATTAGATACACGGCTCAGCAGTCAGTATCACACAGGAGAGGATTAGATACACGGCTCAGCAGTCAGTATCACACAGGAGAGGATTAGATACACGGCTCAGCAGTCAGTATCACACAGGAGAGGATTAGATACACGGCTCAGCAGTCAGTATCACACAGGAGAGGATTAGATACACAGCTCAGCAGGCAGTATCACACAGGATAGGATTAGATACACGGCTCAGCAGTCAGTATCACACAGGAGAGGATTAGATACACGGCTCAGCAGTCAGTATCACACAGGAGAGGATTAGATACACGGCTCAGCAGTCAGTATCACACAGGAGAGGATTAGATACACGGCTCAGCAGTCAGAATCACACAGGAGAGGATTAGATACACGGCTCAGCAGTCAGTATCACACAGGAGAGGATTAGATACACAGCTCAGCAGTCAGTATCACACAGGAGAGGATTAGATACACAGCTCAGCAGTCAGAATCACACAGTAGAGGATTAGATACACGGCTCAGCAGTCAGTATCACACAGGAGAGGATTAGATACACGGCTCAGCAGTCAGTATCACACAGGAGAGGATTAGATACACAGCTCAGCAGTCAGAATCACACAGTAGAGGATTAGATACACGGCTCAGCAGTCAGTATCACACAGGAGAGGATTAGATACACGGCTCAGCAGTCAGTATCACACAGGAGAGGATTAGATACACGGCTCAGCAGTCAGTATCACACAGGAGAGGATTAGATACACGGCTCAGCAGTCAGTATCACACAGGAGAGGATTAGATACACGGCTCAGCAGTCAGTATCACACAGGAGAGGATTAGATACACGGCTCAGCAGTCAGTATCACACAGGAGAGGATTAGATACACTGCTCAGCAGTCAGTATCACACAGGAGAGGATTAGATACACGGCTCAGCAGTCAGAATCACACAGTAGAGGATTAGATACACGGCTCAGCAGTCAGTATCACACAGGAGAGGATTAGATACACATCTCAGCAGTCAGTATCACACAGGAGAGGATTAGATACACGGCTCAGCAGTCAGAATCACACAGTAGAGGATTAGATACACAGCTCAGCAGTCAGTATCACACAGGAGAGGATTAGATACACGGCTCAGCACTCAGTATCACACAGGAGAGGATTAGATACACGGCTCAGCAGTCAGTATCACACAGGAGAGGATTAGATACACGGCTCAGCAGTCAGTATCACACAGGAGAGGATTAGATACAAGGCTCAGCAGTCAGTATCACACAGGAGAGGATTAGATACACAGCTCAGCAGGCAGTATCACACAGGATAGGATTAGATACACGGCTCAGCAGTCAGTATCACACAGGAGAGGATTAGATACACAGCTCAGCAGTCAGTATCACACAGGAGAGGATTAGATACACGGCTCAGCAGTCAGAATCACACAGGAGAGGATTAGATACACGGCTCAGCAGTCAGTATCACACAGGAGAGGATTAGATACACGACTCAGCAGTCAGTATCACACAGGAGAGGATTAGATACACAGCTCAGCAGTCAGAATCACACAGTAGAGGATTAGATACACGGCTCAGCAGTCAGTATCACACAGGAGAGGATTAGATACACGGCTCAGCAGTCAGTATCACACAGGAGAGGATTAGATACACAGCTCAGCAGTCAGAATCACACAGTAGAGGATTAGATACACGGCTCAGCAGTCAGTATCACACAGGAGAGGATTAGATACACGGCTCAGCAGTCAGTATCACACAGGAGAGGATTAGATACACGGCTCAGCAGTCAGTATCACACAGGAGAGGATTAGATACACGGCTCAGCAGTCAGTATCACACAGGAGAGGATTAGATACACGGCTCAGCAGTCAGTATCACACAGGAGAGGATTAGATAAACGGCTCAGCAGTCAGTATCACACAGGAGAGGATTAGATACACGGCTCAGCAGTCAGTATCACACAGGAGAGGATTAGATACACAGCTCAGCAATCAGTATCACACAGGAGAGGATTAGATACACAGCTCAGCAGTCAGAATCACACAGTAGAGGATTAGATACACGGCTCAGCAGTCAGTATCACACAGGAGAGGATTAGATACACGGCTCAGCAGTCAGTATCACACAGGAGAGGATTAGATACACAGCTCAGCAGTCAGAATCACACAGTAGAGGATTAGATACACAGCTCAGCAGTCAGTATCACACAGGAGAGGATTAGATACACGGCTCAGCACTCAGTATCACACAGGAGAGGATTAGATACACAGCTCAGCACTCAGTATCACACAGGAGAGGATTAGATACACGGCTCAGCAGTCAGTATCACACAGGAGAGGATTAGATACACGGCTCAGCAGTCAGTATCACACAGGAGAGGATTAGATACACGGCTCAGCTGACAGTATCACACAGGAGAGGATTAGATACACGGCTCAGCAGTCAGTATCACACAGGAGAGGATTAGATACACGGCTCAGCAGTCAGTATCACACAGGAGAGGATTAGATACACAGCTCAGCAGTCAGTATCACACAGGAGAGGATTAGATACACAGCTCAGCAGTCAGAATCACACAGTAGAGGATTAGATACACGGCTCAGCAGTCAGTATCACACAGGAGAGGATTAGATACACGGCTCAGCAGTCAGTATCACACAGGAGAGGATTAGATACACGGCTCAGCAGTCAGTATCACACAGGAGAGGATTAGATACACAGCTCAGCAGTCAGTATCACACAGGAGAGGATTAGATACACAGCTCAGCAGACAGAATCACACAGTAGAGGATTAGATACACGGCTCAGCAGTCAGTATCACACAGGAGAGGATTAGATACACGGCTCAGCAGTCAGTATCACACAGGAGAGGATTAGATACACGGCTCAGCAGTCAGAATCACACAGTAGAGGATTAGATACACGGCTCAGCAGTCAGTATCACACAGGAGAGGATTAGATACACAGCTCAGCAGTCAGTATCACACAGGAGAGGATTAGATACACGGCTCAGCAGTCAGTATCACACAGGAGAGGATTAGATACACGGCTCAGCAGTCAGAATCACACAGGAGAGGATTAGATACACGGCTCAGCAGTCAGTATCACACAGGAGAGGATTAGATACACAGCTCAGCAGTCAGTATCACACAGGAGAGGATTAGATACACGGCTCAGCAGTCAGTATCACACAGGAGAGGATTAGATACACAGCTCAGCAGTCAGTATCACACAGGAGAGGATTAGATACACGGCTCAGCAGTCAGTATCACACAGGAGAGGATTAGATACACGGCTCAGCAGTCAGTATCACACAGGAGAGGATTAGATACACGGCTCAGCAGTCAGAATCACACAGTAGAGGATTAGATACACGGCTCAGCAGTCAGTATCACACAGGATAGGATTAGATACACGGCTCAGCAGTCAGTATCACACAGGAGAGGATTAGATACACAGCTCAGCAGTCAGTATCACACAGGAGAGGATTAGATACACGGCTCAGCAGTCAGAATCACACAGGAGAGGATTAGATACACGGCTCAGCAGTCAGTATCACACAGGAGAGGATTAGATACACAGCTCAGCAGTCAGTATTACACAGGAGAGGATTAGATACACAGCTCAGCAGTCAGAATCACACAGTAGAGGATTAGATACACGGCTCATCAGTCAGTATCACACAGGAGAGGATTAGATACACGGCTCAGCAGTCAGTATCACACAGGAGAGGATTAGATACACAGCTCAGCAGTCAGAATCACACAGTAGAGGATTAGATACACGGCTCAGCAGTCAGTATCACACAGGAGAGGATTAGATACACGGCTCAGCAGTCAGTATCACACAGGAGAGGATTAGATACACGGCTCAGCAGTCAGTATCACACAGGAGAGGATTAGATACACAGCTCAGCAGTCAGTATCACACAGGAGAGGATTAGATACACGGCTCAGCAGTCAGAATCACACAGGAGAGGATTAGATACACGGCTCAGCAGTCAGTATCACACAGGAGAGGATTAGATACACAGCTCAGCAGTCAGTATCACACAGGAGAGGATTAGATACACAGCTCAGCAGTCAGAATCACACAGTAGAGGATTAGATACACGGCTCAGCAGTCAGTATCACACAGGAGAGGATTAGATACACGGCTCAGCAGTCAGTATCACACAGGAGAGGATTAGATACACAGCTCAGCAGTCAGAATCACACAGTAGAGGATTAGATACACGGCTCAGCAGTCAGTATCACACAGGAGAGGATTAGATACACGGATCAGCAGTCAGTATCACACAGGAGAGGATTAGATACACGGCTCAGCAGTCAGTATCACACAGGAGAGGATTAGATACACGGCTCAGCAGTCAGTATCACACAGGAGAGGATTAGATACACGGCTCAGCAGTCAGTATCACACAGGAGAGGATTAGATACACGGCTCAGCAGTCAGTATCACACAGGAGAGGATTAGATACACGGCTCAGCAGTCAGTATCACACAGGAGAGGATTAGATACACGGCTCAGCAGTCAGTATCACACAGGAGAGGATTAGATACACAGCTCAGCAGTCAGTATCACACAGTAGAGGATTAGATACACAGCTCAGCAGTCAGAATCACACAGTAGAGGATTAGATACACGGCTCAGCAGTCAGTATCACACAGGAGAGGATTAGATACACGGCTCAGCAGTCAGTATCACACAGGAGAGGATTAGATACACAGCTCAGCAGTCAGAATCACACAGTAGAGGATTAGATACACGGCTCATCAGTCAGTATCACACAGGAGAGGATTAGATACACGGCTCAGCACTCAGCATCACACAGGAGAGGATTAGATACACGGCTCAGCAGTCAGTATCACACAGGAGAGGATTAGATACACGGCTCAGCTGACAGTATCACACAGGAGAGGATTAGATACACAGCTCAGCAGTCAGAATCACACAGTAGAGGATTAGATATACGGCTCAGCAGTCAGTATGACACAGGAGAGGATTAGATACACGGCTCAGCAGTCAGTATCACACAGGAGAGGATTAGATACACGGCTCAGCAGTCAGTATCACACAGGAGAGGATTAGATACACGGCTCAGCAGTCAGTATCACACAGGAGAGGATTAGATACACGGCTCAGCAGTCAGTATCACACAGGAGAGGATTAGATACACAGCTCAGCAGGCAGTATCACACAGGATAGGATTAGATACACGGCTCAGCAGTCAGTATCACACAGGAGAGGATTAGATACACGGCTCAGCAGTCAGTATCACACAGGAGAGGATTAGATACACGGCTCAGCAGTCAGTATCACACAGGAGAGGATTAGATACATGGCTCAGCAGTCAGAATCACACAGGAGAGGATTAGATACACGGCTCAGCAGTCAGTATCACACAGGAGAGGATTAGATACACAGCTCAGCAGTCAGTATCACACAGGAGAGGATTAGATACACAGCTCAGCAGTCAGAATCACACAGTAGAGGATTAGATACACGGCTCAGCAGTCAGTATCACACAGGAGAGGATTAGATACACGGCTCAGCAGTCAGTATCACACAGGAGAGGATTAGATACACAGCTCAGCAGTCAGAATCACACAGTAGAGGATTAGATACACGGCTCAGCAGTCAGTATCACACAGGAGAGGATTAGATACACGGCTCAGCAGTCAGTATCACACAGGAGAGGATTAGATACACGGCTCAGCAGTCAGTATCACACAGGAGAGGATTAGATACACGGCTCAGCAGTCAGTATCACACAGGAGAGGATTAGATACACGGCTCAGCAGTCAGTATCACACAGGAGAGGATTAGATACACGGCTCAGCAGTCAGTATCACACAGGAGAGGATTAGATACACGGCTCAGCAGTCAGAATCACACAGTAGAGGATTAGATACACGGCTCAGCAGTCAGTATCACACAGGAGAGGATTAGATACACGGCTCAGCAGTCAGTATCACACAGGAGAGGATTAGATACACAGCTCAGCAGTCAGAATCACACAGGAGAGGATTAGATACACGGCTCAGCAGTCAGTATCACACAGGAGAGGATTAGATACACGGCTCAGCAGTCAGTATCACACAGGAGAGGATTAGATACACGGCTCAGCAGTCAGTATCACACAGGAGAGGATTAGATACACGGCTCAGCAGTCAGAATCACACAGTAGAGGATTAGATACACGGCTCAGCAGTCAGTATCACACAGGAGAGGATTAGATACACGGCTCAGCAGTCAGTATCACACAGGAGAGGATTAGATACACAGCTCAGCAGTCAGAATCACACAGGAGAGGATTAGATACACGGCTCAGCAGTCAGTATCACACAGGAGAGGATTAGATACACGGCTCAGCAGTCAGAATCACACAGTAGAGGATTAGATACACGGCTCAGCAGTCAGTATCACACAGGAGAGGATTAGATACACGGCTCAGCAGTCAGTATCACACAGGAGAGGATTAGATACACAGCTCAGCAGTCAGAATCACACAGTAGAGGATTAGATACACAGCTCAGCAGTCAGTATCACACAGGAGAGGATTAGATACACGGCTCAGCAGTCAGTATCACACAGGAGAGGATTAGATACACGGCTCAGCAGTCAGTATCACACAGGAGAGGATTAGATACACGGCTCAGCAGTCAGTATCACACAGGAGAGGATTAGATACACGGCTCAGCAGTCAGTATCACACAGGAGAGGATTAGATACACAGCTCAGCAGGCAGTATCACACAGGATAGGATTAGATACACGGCTCAGCAGTCAGTATCACACAGGAGAGGATTAGATACACGGCTCAGCAGTCAGTATCACACAGGAGAGGATTAGATACACGGCTCAGCAGTCAGAATCACACAGGAGAGGATTAGATACACGGCTCAGCAGTCAGTATCACACAGGAGAGGATTAGATACACAGCTCAGCAGTCAGTATCACACAGGAGAGGATTAGATACACAGCTCAGCAGTCAGAATCACACAGTAGAGGATTAGATACACGGCTCAGCAGTCAGTATCACACAGGAGAGGATTAGATACACGGCTCAGCAGTCAGTATCACACAGGAGAGGATTAGATACACAGCTCAGCAGTCAGAATCACACAGTAGAGGATTAGATACACGGCTCAGCAGTCAGTATCACACAGGAGAGGATTAGATACACGGCTCAGCAGTCAGTATCACACAGGAGAGGATTAGATACACGGCTCAGCAGTCAGTATCACACAGGAGAGGATTAGATACACGGCTCAGCAGTCAGTATCACACAGGAGAGGATTAGATACACGGCTCAGCAGTCAGTATCACACAGGAGAGGATTAGATACACGGCTCAGCAGTCAGTATCACACAGGAGAGGATTAGATACACTGCTCAGCAGTCAGTATCACACAGGAGAGGATTAGATACACGGCTCAGCAGTCAGAATCACACAGTAGAGGATTAGATACACGGCTCAGCAGTCAGTATCACACAGGAGAGGATTAGATACACGGCTCAGCAGTCAGTATCACACAGGAGAGGATTAGATACACAGCTCAGCAGTCAGAATCACACAGTAGAGGATTAGATACACAGCTCAGCAGTCAGTATCACACAGGAGAGGATTAGATACACGGCTCAGCACTCAGTATCACACAGGAGAGGATTAGATACACGGCTCAGCAGTCAGTATCACACAGGAGAGGATTAGATACACGGCTCAGCAGTCAGTATCACACAGGAGAGGATTAGATACAAGGCTCAGCAGTCAGTATCACACAGGAGAGGATTAGATACACAGCTCAGCAGGCAGTATCACACAGGATAGGATTAGATACACGGCTCAGCAGTCAGTATCACACAGGAGAGGATTAGATACACAGCTCAGCAGTCAGTATCACACAGGAGAGGATTAGATACACGGCTCAGCAGTCAGAATCACACAGGAGAGGATTAGATACACGGCTCAGCAGTCAGTATCACACAGGAGAGGATTAGATACACGGCTCAGCAGTCAGTATCACACAGGAGAGGATTAGATACACAGCTCAGCAGTCAGAATCACACAGTAGAGGATTAGATACACGGCTCAGCAGTCAGTATCACACAGGAGAGGATTAGATACACGGCTCAGCAGTCAGTATCACACAGGAGAGGATTAGATACACAGCTCAGCAGTCAGAATCACACAGTAGAGGATTAGATACACGGCTCAGCAGTCAGTATCACACAGGAGAGGATTAGATACACGGCTCAGCAGTCAGTATCACACAGGAGAGGATTAGATAAACGGCTCAGCAGTCAGTATCACACAGGAGAGGATTAGATACACGGCTCAGCAGTCAGTATCACACAGGAGAGGATTAGATACACAGCTCAGCAGTCAGTATCACACAGGAGAGGATTAGATACACAGCTCAGCAGTCAGAATCACACAGTAGAGGATTAGATACACGGCTCAGCAGTCAGTATCACACAGGAGAGGATTAGATACACGGCTCAGCAGTCAGTATCACACAGGAGAGGATTAGATACACAGCTCAGCAGTCAGAATCACACAGTAGAGGATTAGATACACAGCTCAGCAGTCAGAATCACACAGGAGAGGATTAGATACACGGCTCAGCAGTCAGTATCACACAGGAGAGGATTAGATACACGGCTCAGCAGTCAGTATCACACAGGAGAGGATTAGATACACGGCTCAGCAGTCAGTATCACACAGGAGAGGATTAGATACACGGCTCAGCAGTCAGAATCACACAGCAGAGGATTAGATACACGGCTCAGCAGTCAGTATCACACAGGAGAGGATTAGATACACGGCTCAGCAGTCAGTATCACACAGGAGAGGATTAGATACACAGCTCAGCAGTCAGAATCACACAGGAGAGGATTAGATACACGGCTCAGCAGTCAGTATCACACAGGAGAGGATTAGATACACGGCTCAGCAGTCAGAATCACACAGTAGAGGATTAGATACACGGCTCAGCAGTCAGTATCACACAGGAGAGGATTAGATACACGGCTCAGCAGTCAGTATCACACAGGAGAGGATTAGATACACAGCTCAGCAGTCAGAATCACACAGTAGAGGATTAGATACACAGCTCAGCAGTCAGTATCACACAGGAGAGGATTAGATACACGGCTCAGCAGTCAGTATCACACAGGAGAGGATTAGATACACGGCTCAGCAGTCAGTATCACACAGGAGAGGATTAGATACACGGCTCAGCAGTCAGTATCACACAGGAGAGGATTAGATACACGGCTCAGCAGTCAGTATCACACAGGAGAGGATTAGATACACAGCTCAGCAGGCAGTATCACACAGGATAGGATTAGATACACGGCTCAGCAGTCAGTATCACACAGGAGAGGATTAGATACACGGCTCAGCAGTCAGTATCACACAGGAGAGGATTAGATACACGGCTCAGCAGTCAGAATCACACAGGAGAGGATTAGATACACGGCTCAGCAGTCAGTATCACACAGGAGAGGATTAGATACACAGCTCAGCAGTCAGTATCACACAGGAGAGGATTAGATACACAGCTCAGCAGTCAGAATCACACAGTAGAGGATTAGATACACGGCTCAGCAGTCAGTATCACACAGGAGAGGATTAGATACACGGCTCAGCAGTCAGTATCACACAGGAGAGGATTAGATACACAGCTCAGCAGTCAGAATCACACAGTAGAGGATTAGATACACGGCTCAGCAGTCAGTATCACACAGGAGAGGATTAGATACACGGCTCAGCAGTCAGTATCACACAGGAGAGGATTAGATACACGGCTCAGCAGTCAGTATCACACAGGAGAGGATTAGATACACGGCTCAGCAGTCAGTATCACACAGGAGAGGATTAGATACACGGCTCAGCAGTCAGTATCACACAGGAGAGGATTAGATACACGGCTCAGCAGTCAGTATCACACAGGAGAGGATTAGATACACTGCTCAGCAGTCAGTATCACACAGGAGAGGATTAGATACACGGCTCAGCAGTCAGAATCACACAGTAGAGGATTAGATACACGGCTCAGCAGTCAGTATCACACAGGAGAGGATTAGATACACGGCTCAGCAGTCAGTATCACACAGGAGAGGATTAGATACACAGCTCAGCAGTCAGAATCACACAGTAGAGGATTAGATACACAGCTCAGCAGTCAGTATCACACAGGAGAGGATTAGATACACGGCTCAGCACTCAGTATCACACAGGAGAGGATTAGATACACGGCTCAGCAGTCAGTATCACACAGGAGAGGATTAGATACACGGCTCAGCAGTCAGTATCACACAGGAGAGGATTAGATACAAGGCTCAGCAGTCAGTATCACACAGGAGAGGATTAGATACACAGCTCAGCAGGCAGTATCACACAGGATAGGATTAGATACACGGCTCAGCAGTCAGTATCACACAGGAGAGGATTAGATACACAGCTCAGCAGTCAGTATCACACAGGAGAGGATTAGATACACGGCTCAGCAGTCAGAATCACACAGGAGAGGATTAGATACACGGCTCAGCAGTCAGTATCACACAGGAGAGGATTAGATACACGGCTCAGCAGTCAGTATCACACAGGAGAGGATTAGATACACAGCTCAGCAGTCAGAATCACACAGTAGAGGATTAGATACACGGCTCAGCAGTCAGTATCACACAGGAGAGGATTAGATACACGGCTCAGCAGTCAGTATCACACAGGAGAGGATTAGATACACAGCTCAGCAGTCAGAATCACACAGTAGAGGATTAGATACACGGCTCAGCAGTCAGTATCACACAGGAGAGGATTAGATACACGGCTCAGCAGTCAGTATCACACAGGAGAGGATTAGATAAACGGCTCAGCAGTCAGTATCACACAGGAGAGGATTAGATACACGGCTCAGCAGTCAGTATCACACAGGAGAGGATTAGATACACAGCTCAGCAGTCAGTATCACACAGGAGAGGATTAGATACACAGCTCAGCAGTCAGAATCACACAGTAGAGGATTAGATACACGGCTCAGCAGTCAGTATCACACAGGAGAGGATTAGATACACGGCTCAGCAGTCAGTATCACACAGGAGAGGATTAGATACACAGCTCAGCAGTCAGAATCACACAGTAGAGGATTAGATGCACAGCTCAACAGTCAGTATCACACAGGAGATGATTAGATACACGGCTCAGCACTCAGTATCACACAGGAGAGGATTAGATACACGGCTCAGCACTCAGTATCACACAGGAGAGGATTAGATACACGGCTCAGCAGTCAGTATCACACAGGAGAGGATTAGATACACGGCTCAGCAGTCAGTATCACACAGGAGAGGATTAGATACACGGCTCAGCTGACAGTATCACACAGGAGAGGATTAGATACACGGCTCAGTAGTCAGTATCACACAGGAGAGGATTAGATACACGGCTCAGCAGTCAGTATCACACAGGAGAGGATTAGATACACAGCTCAGCAGTCAGTATCACACAGGAGAGGATTAGATACACAGCTCAGCAGTCAGAATCACACAGTAGAGGATTAGATACACGGCTCAGCAGTCAGTATCACACAGGAGAGGATTAGATACACGGCTCAGCAGTCAGTATCACACAGGAGAGGATTAGATACACGGCTCAGCAGTCAGTATCACACAGGAGAGGATTAGATACACAGCTCAGCAGTCAGTATCACACAGGAGAGGATTAGATACACAGCTCAGCAGACAGAATCACACAGTAGAGGATTAGATACACGGCTCAGCAGTCAGTATCACACAGGAGAGGATTAGATACACGGCTCAGCAGTCAGTATCACACAGGAGAGGATTAGATACACGGCTCAGCAGTCAGAATCACACAGTAGAGGATTAGATACACGGCTCAGCAGTCAGTATCACACAGGAGAGGATTAGATACACGGCTCAGCAGTCAGAATCACACAGGAGAGGATTAGATACACGGCTCAGCAGTCAGTATCACACAGGAGAGGATTAGATACACAGCTCAGCAGTCAGTATCACACAGGAGAGGATTAGATACACAGCTCAGCAGTCAGTATCACACAGGAGAGGATTAGATACACGGCTCAGCAGTCAGTATCACACAGGAGAGGATTAGATACACGGCTCAGCAGTCAGTATCACACAGGAGAGGATTAGATACACGGCTCAGCAGTCAGAATCACACAGTAGAGGATTAGATACACTGCTCAGCAGTCAGTATCACACAGGATAGGATTAGATACACGGCTCAGCAGTCAGTATCACACAGGAGAGGATTAGATACACAGCTCAGCAGTCAGTATCACACAGGAGAGGATTAGATACACGGCTCAGCAGTCAGAATCACACAGGAGAGGATTAGATACACGGCTCAGCAGTCAGTATCACACAGGAGAGGATTAGATACACAGCTCAGCAGTCAGTATTACACAGGAGAGGATTAGATACACAGCTCAGCAGTCAGAATCACACAGTAGAGGATTAGATACACGGCTCAGCAGTCAGTATCACACAGGATAGGATTAGATACACGGCTCAGCTGACAGTATCACACAGGAGAGGATTAGATACACGGCTCAGCAGTCAGTATCACACAGGAGAGGATTAGATACACGGCTCAGCAGTCAGTATCACACAGGAGAGGATTAGATACACAGCTCAGCAGTCAGTATCACACAGGAGAGGATTAGATACACAGCTCAGCAGTCAGAATCACACAGTAGAGGATTAGATACACGGCTCAGCAGTCAGTATCACACAGGAGAGGATTAGATACACGGCTCAGCAGTCAGTATCACACAGGAGAGGATTAGATACACGGCTCAGCAGTCAGTATCACACAGGAGAGGATTAGATACACAGCTCAGCAGTCAGTATCACACAGGAGAGGATTAGATACACAGCTCAGCAGACAGAATCACACAGTAGAGGATTAGATACACGGCTCAGCAGTCAGTATCACACAGGAGAGGATTAGATACACGGCTCAGCAGTCAGTATCACACAGGAGAGGATTAGATACACGGCTCAGCAGTCAGAATCACACAGTAGAGGATTAGATACACGGCTCAGCAGTCAGTATCACACAGGAGAGGATTAGATACACGGCTCAGCAGTCAGAATCACACAGGAGAGGATTAGATACACGGCTCAGCAGTCAGTATCACACAGGAGAGGATTAGATACACAGCTCAGCAGTCAGTATCACACAGGAGAGGATTAGATACACAGCTCAGCAGTCAGTATCACACAGGAGAGGATTAGATACACGGCTCAGCAGTCAGTATCACACAGGAGAGGATTAGATACACGGCTCAGCAGTCAGTATCACACAGGAGAGGATTAGATACACGGCTCAGCAGTCAGAATCACACAGTAGAGGATTAGATACACGGCTCAGCAGTCAGTATCACACAGGATAGGATTAGATACACGGCTCAGCAGTCAGTATCACACAGGAGAGGATTAGATACACAGCTCAGCAGTCAGTATCACACAGGAGAGGATTAGATACACGGCTCAGCAGTCAGAATCACACAGGAGAGGATTAGATACACGGCTCAGCAGTCAGTATCACACAGGAGAGGATTAGATACACAGCTCAGCAGTCAGTATTACACAGGAGAGGATTAGATACACAGCTCAGCAGTCAGAATCACACAGTAGAGGATTAGATACACGGCTCATCAGTCAGTATCACACAGGAGAGGATTAGATACACGGCTCAGCAGTCAGTATCACACAGGAGAGGATTAGATACACAGCTCAGCAGTCAGAATCACACAGTAGAGGATTAGATACACGGCTCAGCAGTCAGTATCACACAGGAGAGGATTAGATACACGGCTCAGCAGTCAGTATCACACAGGAGAGGATTAGATACACGGCTCAGCAGTCAGTATCACACAGGAGAGGATTAGATACACGGCTCAGCAGTCAGTATCACACAGGAGAGGATTAGGTACACGGCTCAGCAGTCAGTATCACACAGGAGAGGATTAGATACACGGCTCAGCAGTCAGTATCACACAGGAGAGGATTAGATACACGGCTCAGCAGTCAGTATCACACAGGAGAGGATTAGATACACGGCTCAGCAGTCAGTATCACACAGGAGAGGATTAGATACACGGCTCAGCAGTCAGTATCACACAGGAGAGGATTAGATACACAGCTCAGCAGTCAGAATCACACAGTAGAGGATTAGATACACGGCTCAGCAGTCAGTATCACACAGGAGAGGATTAGATACACGGCTCAGCAGTCAGTATCACACAGGAGAGGATTAGATACACAGCTCAGCAGTCAGAATCACACAGTAGAGGATTAGATACACAGCTCAGCAGTCAGTATCACACAGGAGAGGATTAGATACACGGCTCGGCACTCAGTATCACACAGGAGAGGATTAGATACACGGCTCAGCAGTCAGTATCACACAGGAGAGGATTAGATACACGGCTCAGCAGTCAGTATCACACAGGATAGGATTAGATACACTGCTCAGCAGTCAGTATCACAAAGGAGAGGATTAGATACACGGCTCAACAGTCAGTATCACACAGGAGAGGATTAGATACACTGCTCAGCAGTCAGTATCACACAGGAGAGGATTAGATACACGGCTCAGCAGTCAGTATCACACAGGATAGGATTAGATACACTGCTCAGCAGTCAGTATCACAAAGGAGAGGATTAGATACACGGCTCAGCAGTCAGTATCACACAGGAGAGGATTAGATACACTGCTCAGCAGTCAGTATCACAGAGGAGAGGATTAGATACACGGCTCAGCAGTCAGTATCTCACAGGAGAGGATTAGATACACGGCTCAGCAGTCAGTATCTCACAGGAGAGGATTAGATACACGGCTCAGCAGTCAGTATCACACAGGATAGGATTAGATACACTGCTCAGCAGTCAGTATCACACAGGAGAGGATTAGATACACGGCTCAGCAGTCAGTATCACACAGGAGAGGATTAGATACACGGCTCAGCAGTCAGTATCACACAGGAGAGGATTAGATACACGGCTCAGCAGTCAGTATCACACAGGAGAGGATTAGATACACGGCTCAGCAGTCAGTATCACACAGGAGAGGATTAGATACATGGCTCAGGAGTCAGTATCTCACAGGAGAGGATTAGATACACGGCTCAGCAGTCAGTATCACACAGGATAGGATTAGATACACAGCTCAGCAGGCAGTATCACACAGGATAGGATTAGATACACGGCTCAGCAGTCAGTATCACACAGGAGAGGATTAGATACACAGCTCAGCAGTCAGTATCACACAGGAGAGGATTAGATACACGGCTCAGCAGTCAGAATCACACAGGAGAGGATTAGATACACGGCTCAGCACTCAGTATCACACAGGAGAGGATTAGATACACGGCTCAGCAGTCAGTATCACACAGGAGAGGATTAGATACACAGCTCAGCAGTCAGAATCACACAGTAGAGGATTAGATACACGGCTCAGCAGTCAGTATCACACAGGAGAGGATTAGATACACGGCTCAGCAGTCAGTATCACACAGGAGAGGATTAGATACACGGCTCAGCAGTCAGTATCACACAGGAGAGGATTAGATACACGGCTCAGCAGTCAGTATCACACAGGAGAGGATTAGATACACGGCTCAGCAGTCAGTATCACACAGGAGAGGATTAGATACACGGCTCAGCAGTCAGTATCACACAGGAGAGGATTAGATACACGGCTCAGCAGTCAGTATCACACAGGAGAGGATTAGATACACAGCTCAGCAGTCAGTATCACACAGGAGAGGATTAGATACACAGCTCAGCAGTCAGAATCACAAAGTAGAGGATTAGATACACGGCTCAGCAGTCAGTATCACACAGGAGAGGATTAGATACACGGCTCAGCAGTCAGTATCACACAGGAGAGGATTAGATACACAGCTCAGCAGTCAGAATCACACAGTAGAGGATTAGATACACGGCTCATCAGTCAGTATCACACAGGAGAGGATTAGATACACGGCTCAGCACTCAGTATCACACAGGAGAGGATTAGATACACGGCTCAGCAGTCAGTATCACACAGGAGAGGATTAGATACACGGCTCAGCTGACAGTATCACACAGGAGAGGATTAGATACACAGCTCAGCAGTCAGAATCACACAGTAGAGGATTAGATATACGGCTCAGCAGTCAGTATGACACAGGAGAGGATTAGATACACGGCTCAGCAGTCAGTATCACACAGGAGAGGATTAGATACACGGCTCAGCAGTCAGTATCACACAGGAGAGGATTAGATACACGGCTCAGCAGTCAGTATCACACAGGAGAGGATTAGATACACGGCTCAGCAGTCAGTATCACACAGGAGAGGATTAGATACACAGCTCAGCAGGCAGTATCACACAGGATAGGATTAGATACACGGCTCAGCAGTCAGTATCACACAGGAGAGGATTAGATACACGGCTCAGCAGTCAGTATCACACAGGAGAGGATTAGATACACGGCTCAGCAGTCAGAATCACACAGGAGAGGATTAAATACACGGCTCAGCAGTCAGTATCACACAGGAGAGGATTAGATACACAGCTCAGCAGTCAGTATCACACAGGAGAGGATTAGATACACAGCTCAGCAGTCAGAATCACACAGTAGAGGATTAGATACACGGCTCAGCAGTCAGTATCACACAGGAGAGGATTAGATACACTTCTCAGCAGTCAGTATCACACAGGAGAGGATTAGATACACAGCTCAGCAGTCAGAATCACACAGTAGAGGATTAGATACACGGCTCAGCAGTCAGTATCACACAGGAGAGGATTAGATACACGGCTCAGCAGTCAGTATCACACAGGAGAGGATTAGATACACGGCTCAGCAGTCAGTATCACACAGGAGAGGATTAGATACACGGCTCAGCAGTCAGTATCACACAGGAGAGGATTAGATACACGGCTCAGCAGTCAGTATCACACAGGAGAGGATTAGATACACGGCTCAGCAGTCAGTATCACACAGGAGAGGATTAGATACACAGCTCAGCAGTCAGTATCACACAGGAGAGGATTAGATACACGGCTCAGCAGTCAGAATCACACAGTAGAGGATTAGATACACGGCTCAGCAGTCAGTATCACACAGGAGAGGATTAGATACACGGCTCAGCAGTCAGTATCACACAGAAGAGGATTAGATACACTGCTCAGCAGTCAGTATCACAAAGGAGAGGATTAGATACACGGCTCAGCAGTCAGTATCACACAGGAGAGGATTAGATACACTGCTCAGCAGTCAGTATCACACAGGAGAGGATTAGATACACGGCTCAGCAGTCAGTATCACACAGGAGAGGATTAGATACACGGCTCAGCAGTCAGAATCACACAGTAGAGGATTAGATACACTGCTCAGCAGTCAGTATCACAAAGGAGAGGATTAGATACACGGCTCAGCAGTCAGTATCACACAGGAGAGGATTAGATACACTGCTCAGCAGTCAGTATCACACAGGAGAGGATTAGATACACGGCTCAGCAGTCAGTATCACACATGATAGGATTAGATACACGGCTCAGCAGTCAGTATCACAAAGGAGAGGATTAGATACACTTCTCAGCAGTCAGTATCACACAGGAGAGGATTAGATACACTGCTCAGCAGTCAGTATCACACAGGAGAGGATTAGATACACGGCTCAGCAGTCAGTATCACACATGATAGGATTAGATACACGGCTCAGCAGTCAGTATCACACAGGAGAGGATTAGATACACGGCTCAGCAGTCAGTATCACACAGGAGAGGATTAGATACACTGCTCAGCAGTCAGTATCACACAGGAGAGGATTAGATACACGGCTCAGCAGTCAGTATCACACAGGAGAGGATTAGATACACGGCTCAGCAGTCAGTATCACACAGGAGAGGATTAGATACATGGCTCAGCAGTCAGTATCACACAGGAGAGGATTAGATACACAGCTCAGCAGTCAGAATCACACAGTAGAGGATTAGATACACGGCTCAGCAGTCAGTATCACACAGGAGAGGATTAGATACACGGCTCAGCAGTCAGTATCACACAGGAGAGGATTAGATACACAGCTCAGCAGTCAGAATCACACAGTAGAGGATTAGATACACGGCTCAGCAGTCAGTATCACACAGGAGAGGATTAGATACACGGCTCAGCAGTCAGTATCACACAGGAGAGGATTAGATACACGGCTCAGCAGTCAGTATCACACAGGAGAGGATTAGATACACGGCTCAGCAGTCAGTATCACACAGGAGAGGATTAGATACAAGGCTCAGCAGTCAGTATCACACAGGAGAGGATTAGATACACGGCTCAGCAGTCAGTATCACACAGGAGAGGATTAGATACACGGCTCAGCAGTCAGTATCACACAGGAGAGGATTAGATACACGGCTCAGCAGTCAGTATCACACAGGAGAGGATTAGATACACAGCTCAGCAGTCAGAATCACACAGTAGAGGATTAGATACATGGCTCAGCAGTCAGTATCACACAGGAGAGGATTAGATACACGGCTCAGCAGTCAGTATCACACAGGAGAGGATTAGATACACAGCTCAGCAGTCAGAATCACACAGTAGAGGATTAGATACACGGCTCAGCAGTCAGTATCACACAGGAGAGGATTAGATACACGGCTCAGCACTCAGTATCACACAGGAGAGGATTAGATACACGGCTCAGCAGTCAGTATCACACAGGAGAGGATTAGATACACGGCTCAGATGACAGTATCACACAGGAGAGGATTAGATACACGGCTCAGCAGTCATTATCACACAGGAGAGAATTAGATACACGGCTCAGCAGTCAGAATCACACAGTAGAGGATTAGATACACGGCTCAGCAGTCAGTATCACACAGGATAGGATTAGATACACGGCTCAGCAGTCAGTATCACACAGGAGAGGATTAGATACACAGCTCAGCAGTCAGTATCACACAGGAGAGGATTAGATACACTGCTCAGCAGTCAGTATCACACAGGAGAGGATTAGATACACGGCTCAGCAGTCAGTATCACACAGGAGAGGATTAGATACACGGCTCAGCAGTCAGAATCACACAGTAGAGGATTAGATACACTGCTCAGCAGTCAGTATCACAAAGGAGAGGATTAGATACACGGCTCAGCAGTCAGTATCACACAGGAGAGGATTAGATACACTGCTCAGCAGTCAGTATCACACAGGAGAGGATTAGATACACGGCTCAGCAGTCAGTATCACACATGATAGGATTAGATACACGGCTCAGCAGTCAGTATCACAAAGGAGAGGATTAGATACACTTCTCAGCAGTCAGTATCACACAGGAGAGGATTAGATACACTGCTCAGCAGTCAGTATCACACAGGAGAGGATTAGATACACGGCTCAGCAGTCAGTATCACACATGATAGGATTAGATACACGGCTCAGCAGTCAGTATCACACAGGAGAGGATTAGATACACGGCTCAGCAGTCAGTATCACACAGGAGAGGATTAGATACACTGCTCAGCAGTCAGTATCACACAGGAGAGGATTAGATACACGGCTCAGCAGTCAGTATCACACAGGAGAGGATTAGATACACGGCTCAGCAGTCAGTATCACACAGGAGAGGATTAGATACATGGCTCAGCAGTCAGTATCACACAGGAGAGGATTAGATACACAGCTCAGCAGTCAGAATCACACAGTAGAGGATTAGATACACGGCTCAGCAGTCAGTATCACACAGGAGAGGATTAGATACACGGCTCAGCAGTCAGTATCACACAGGAGAGGATTAGATACACAGCTCAGCAGTCAGAATCACACAGTAGAGGATTAGATACACGGCTCAGCAGTCAGTATCACACAGGAGAGGATTAGATACACGGCTCAGCAGTCAGTATCACACAGGAGAGGATTAGATACACGGCTCAGCAGTCAGTATCACACAGGAGAGGATTAGATACACGGCTCAGCAGTCAGTATCACACAGGAGAGGATTAGATACAAGGCTCAGCAGTCAGTATCACACAGGAGAGGATTAGATACACGGCTCAGCAGTCAGTATCACACAGGAGAGGATTAGATACACGGCTCAGCAGTCAGTATCACACAGGAGAGGATTAGATACACGGCTCAGCAGTCAGTATCACACAGGAGAGGATTAGATACACAGCTCAGCAGTCAGAATCACACAGTAGAGGATTAGATACATGGCTCAGCAGTCAGTATCACACAGGAGAGGATTAGATACACGGCTCAGCAGTCAGTATCACACAGGAGAGGATTAGATACACAGCTCAGCAGTCAGAATCACACAGTAGAGGATTAGATACACGGCTCAGCAGTCAGTATCACACAGGAGAGGATTAGATACACGGCTCAGCACTCAGTATCACACAGGAGAGGATTAGATACACGGCTCAGCAGTCAGTATCACACAGGAGAGGATTAGATACACGGCTCAGCTGACAGTATCACACAGGAGAGGATTAGATACACGGCTCAGCAGTCATTATCACACAGGAGAGAATTAGATACACGGCTCAGCAGTCAGAATCACACAGTAGAGGATTAGATACACGGCTCAGCAGTCAGTATCACACAGGATAGGATTAGATACACGGCTCAGCAGTCAGTATCACACAGGAGAGGATTAGATACACAGCTCAGCAGTCAGTATCACACAGGAGAGGATTAGATACACGGCTCAGCAGTCAGAATCACACAGGAGAGGATTAGATACACGGCTCAGCAGTCAGTATCACACAGGAGAGGATTAGATACACAGCTCAGCAGTCAGTATTACACAGGAGAGGATTAGATACACAGCTCAGCAGTCAGAATCACACAGTAGAGGATTAGATACACGGCTCATCAGTCAGTATCACACAGGAGAGGATTAGATACACGGCTCAGCAGTCAGTATCACACAGGAGAGGATTAGATACACGGCTCAGCAGTCAGTATCACACAGGAGAGGATTAGATACACAGCTCAGCAGTCAGAATCACACAGTAGAGGATTAGATACACGGCTCAGCAGTCAGTATCACACAGGAGAGGATTAGATACACGGCTCAGCAGTCAGTATCACACAGGAGAGGATTAGATACACGGCTCAGCAGTCAGTATCACACAGGAGAGGATTAGATACATGGCTCAGCAGTCAGTATCACACAGGAGAGGATTAGATACACGGCTCAGCAGTCAGTATCACACAGGAGAGGATTAGATACACGGCTCAGCAGTCAGTATCACACAGGAGAGGATTAGATACACGGCTCAGCAGTCAGTATCACACAGGAGAGGATTAGATACACAGCTCAGCAGTCAGTATCACACAGGAGAGGATTAGATACACAGCTCAGCAGTCAGAATCACAAAGTAGAGGATTAGATACACGGCTCAGCAGTCAGTATCACACAGGAGAGGATTAGATACACGGCTCAGCAGTCAGTATCACACAGGAGAGGATTAGATACACAGCTCAGCAGTCAGAATCACACAGTAGAGGATTAGATACACGGCTCATCAGTCAGTATCACACAGGAGAGGATTAGATACACGGCTCAGCACTCAGTATCACACAGGAGAGGATTAGATACACGGCTCAGCAGTCAGTATCACACAGGAGAGGATTAGATACACGGCTCAGCTGACAGTATCACACAGGAGAGGATTAGATACACAGCTCAGCAGTCAGAATCACACAGTAGAGGATTAGATATACGGCTCAGCAGTCAGTATGACACAGGAGAGGATTAGATACACGGCTCAGCAGTCAGTATCACACAGGAGAGGATTAGATACACGGCTAAGCAGTCAGTATCACACAGGAGAGGATTAGATACACGGCTCAGCAGTCAGTATCACACAGGAGAGGATTAGATACACGGCTCAGCAGTCAGTATCACACAGGAGAGGATTAGATACACAGCTCAGCAGGCAGTATCACACAGGATAGGATTAGATACACGGCTCAGCAGTCAGTATCACACAGGAGAGGATTAGATACACGGCTCAGCAGTCAGTATCACACAGGAGAGGATTAGATACACGGCTCAGCAGTCAGAATCACACAGGAGAGGATTAAATACACGGCTCAGCAGTCAGTATCACACAGGAGAGGATTAGATACACAGCTCAGCAGTCAGTATCACACAGGAGAGGATTAGATACACAGCTCAGCAGTCAGAATCACACAGTAGAGGATTAGATACACGGCTCAGCAGTCAGTATCACACAGGAGAGGATTAGATACACGGCTCAGCAGTCAGTATCACACAGGAGAGGATTAGATACACAGCTCAGCAGTCAGAATCACACAGTAGAGGATTAGATACACGGCTCAGCAGTCAGTATCACACAGGAGAGGATTAGATACACGGCTCAGCAGTCAGTATCACACAGGAGAGGATTAGATACACGGCTCAGCAGTCAGTATCACACAGGAGAGGATTAGATACACGGCTCAGCAGTCAGTATCACACAGGAGAGGATTAGATACACGGCTCAGCAGTCAGTATCACACAGGAGAGGATTAGATACACGGCTCAGCAGTCAGTATCACACAGGAGAGGATTAGATACACAGCTCAGCAGTCAGTATCACACAGGAGAGGATTAGATACACGGCTCAGCAGTCAGAATCACACAGTAGAGGATTAGATACACGGCTCAGCAGTCAGTATCACACAGGAGAGGATTAGATACACGGCTCAGCAGTCAGTATCACACAGGAGAGGATTAGATACACTGCTCAGCAGTCAGTATCACAAAGGAGAGGATTAGATACACGGCTCAGCAGTCAGTATCACACAGGAGAGGATTAGATACACTGCTCAGCAGTCAGTATCACACAGGAGAGGATTAGATACACGGCTCAGCAGTCAGTATCACACAGGAGAGGATTAGATACACGGCTCAGCAGTCAGAATCACACAGTAGAGGATTAGATACACTGCTCAGCAGTCAGTATCACAAAGGAGAGGATTAGATACACGGCTCAGCAGTCAGTATCACACAGGAGAGGATTAGATACACTGCTCAGCAGTCAGTATCACACAGGAGAGGATTAGATACACGGCTCAGCAGTCAGTATCACACATGATAGGATTAGATACACGGCTCAGCAGTCAGTATCACAAAGGAGAGGATTAGATACACGGCTCAGCAGTCAGTATCACACAGGAGAGGATTAGATACACTGCTCAGCAGTCAGTATCACACAGGAGAGGATTAGATACACGGCTCAGCAGTCAGTATCACACAGGATAGGATTAGATACACTGCTCAGCAGTCAGTATCACAAAGGAGAGGATTAGATACACGGCTCAGCAGTCAGTATCACACAGGAGAGGATTAGATACACTGCTCAGCAGTCAGTATCACACAGGAGAGGATTAGATACACGGCTCAGCAGTCAGTATCTCACAGGAGAGGATTAGATACACGGCTCAGCAGTCAGTATCTCACAGGAGAGGATTAGATACACGGCTCAGCAGTCAGTATCACACAGGATAGGATTAGATACACTGCTCAGCAGTCAGTATCACACAGGAGAGGATTAGATACACGGCTCAGCAGTCAGTATCACACAGGAGAGGATTAGATACACTGCTCAGCAGTCAGTATCACACAGGAGAGGATTAGATACACGGCTCAGCAGTCAGTATCACACAGGAGAGGATTAGATACACGGCTCAGCAGTCAGTATCACACAGGAGAGGATTAGATACATGGCTCAGCAGTCAGTATCACACAGGAGAGGATTAGATACACAGCTCAGCAGTCAGAATCACACAGTAGAGGATTAGATACACGGCTCAGCAGTCAGTATCACACAGGAGAGGATTAGATACACGGCTCAGCAGTCAGTATCACACAGGAGAGGATTAGATACACAGCTCAGCAGTCAGAATCACACAGTAGAGGATTAGATACACGGCTCAGCAGTCAGTATCACACAGGAGAGGATTAGATACACGGCTCAGCAGTCAGTATCACACAGGAGAGGATTAGATACACCGCTCAGCAGTCAGTATCACACAGGAGAGGATTAGATACACGGCTCAGCAGTCAGTATCACACAGGAGAGGATTAGATACAAGGCTCAGCAGTCAGTATCACACAGGAGAGGATTAGATACACGGCTCAGCAGTCAGTATCACACAGGAGAGGATTAGATACACGGCTCAGCAGTCAGTATCACACAGGAGAGGATTAGATACACGGCTCAGCAGTCAGTATCACACAGGAGAGGATTAGATACACAGCTCAGCAGTCAGAATCACACAGTAGAGGATTAGATACACGGCTCAGCAGTCAGTATCACACAGGAGAGGATTAGATACACGGCTCAGCAGTCAGTATCACACAGGAGAGGATTAGATACACAGCTCAGCAGTCAGAATCACACAGTAGAGGATTAGATACACGGCTCAGCAGTCAGTATCACACAGGAGAGGATTAGATACACGGCTCAGCACTCAGTATCACACAGGAGAGGATTAGATACACGGCTCAGCAGTCAGTATCACACAGGAGAGGATTAGATACACGGCTCAGCTGACAGTATCACACAGGAGAGGATTAGATACACAGCTCAGCAGTCAGAATCACACAGTAGAGGATTAGATATACGGCTCAGCAGTCAGTATGACACAGGAGAGGATTAGATACACGGCTCAGCAGTCAGTATCACACAGGAGAGGATTAGATACACGGCTCAGCAGTCAGTATGACACAGGAGAGGATTAGATACACGGCTCAGCAGTCAGTATCACACAGGAGAGGATTAGATACACGGCTCAGCAGTCAGTATCACACAGGAGAGGATTAGATACACGGCTCAGCAGTCAGTATCACACAGGAGAGGATTAGATACACAGCTCAGCAGGCAGTATCACACAGGATAGGATTAGATACACGGCTCAGCAGTCAGTATCACACAGGAGAGGATTAGATACACGGCTCAGCAGTCAGTATCACACAGGAGAGGATTAGATACACGGCTCAGCAGTCAGTATCACACAGGAGAGGATTAGATACACGGCTCAGCAGTCAGAATCACACAGGAGAGGATTAGATACACGGCTCAGCAGTCAGTATCACACAGGAGAGGATTAGATACACAGCTCAGCAGTCAGTATCACACAGGAGAGGATTAGATACACAGCTCAGCAGTCAGAATCACACAGTAGAGGATTAGATACACGGCTCAGCAGTCAGTATCACACAGGAGAGGATTAGATACACGGCTCAGCAGTCAGTATCACACAGGAGAGGATTAGATACACAGCTCAGCAGTCAGAATCACACAGTAGAGGATTAGATACACGGCTCAGCAGTCAGTATCACACAGGAGAGGATTAGATACACGGCTCAGCAGTCAGTATCACACAGGAGAGGATTAGATACACGGCTCAGCAGTCAGTATCACACAGGAGAGGATTAGATACACGGCTCAGCAGTCAGTATCACACAGGAGAGGATTAGATACACGGCTCAGCAGTCAGTATCACACAGGAGAGGATTAGATACACGGCTCAGCAGTCAGTATCACACAGGAGAGGATTAGATACACGGCTCAGCAGTCAGTATCACACAGGAGAGGATTAGATACACGGCTCAGCAGTCAGTATCACACAGGAGAGGATTAGATACACAGCTCAGCAGTCAGAATCACACAGTAGAGGATTAGATACACGTCTCAGCAGTCAGTATCACACAGGAGAGGATTAGATACACGGCTCAGCAGTCAGTATCACACAGGAGAGAATTAGATACACAGCTCAGCAGTCAGAATCACACAGTAGAGGATTAAATACACAGCTCAGCAGTCAGTATCACACAGGAGAGGATTAGATACACGGCTCAGCACTCAGTATCACACAGGAGAGGATTAGATACACGGCTCAGCAGTCAGTATCACACAGGAGAGGATTAGATACACGGCTCAGCAGTCAGTATCACACAGGAGAGGATTAGATACACGGCTCAGCAGTCAGTATCACACAGGAGAGGATTAGATACACGGCTCAGCAGTCAGTATCACACAGGAGAGGATTAGATACACGGCTCAGCAGTCAGTATCACACAGGAGAGGATTAGATACACGGCTCAGCAGTCAGTATCACACAGGAGAGGATTAGATACACGGCTCAGCAGTCAGTATCACACAGGAGAGGATTAGATACACAGCTCAGCAGTCAGAATCACACAGTAGAGGATTAGATACACGTCTCAGCAGTCAGTATCACACAGGAGAGGATTAGATACACGGCTCAGCAGTCAGTATCACACAGGAGAGAATTAGATACACAGCTCAGCAGTCAGAATCACACAGTAGAGGATTAAATACACAGCTCAGCAGTCAGTATCACACAGGAGAGGATTAGATACACGGCTCAGCACTCAGTATCACACAGGAGAGGATTAGATAAACGGCTCAGCAGTCAGTATCACACAGGAGAGGATTAGATACACGGCTCAGCAGTCAGTATCACACAGGATAGGATTAGATACACTGCTCAGCAGTCAGTATCACACAGGAGAGGATTAGATACACGGCTCAGCAGTCAGTATCACACAGGAGAGGATTAGATACACAGCTCAGCAGTCAGTATCACACAGGAGAGGATTAGATACACAGCTCAGCAGTCAGTATCACACAGGAGAGGATTAGATACACGGCTCAGCAGTCAGAATCACACAGTAGAGGATTAGATACACGGCTCAGCAGTCAGTATCACACAGGAGAGGATTAGATACACGGCTCAGCAGTCAGTATCACACAGGAGAGGATTAGATACACTGCTCAGCAGTCAGTATCACAAAGGAGAGGATTAGATACACGGCTCAGCAGTCAGTATCACACAGGAGAGGATTAGATACACTGCTCAGCAGTCAGTATCACACAGGAGAGGATTAGATACACGGCTCAGCACTCAGTATCACACAGGAGAGGATTAGATACACGGCTCAGCAGTCAGAATCACACAGTAGAGGATTTGATACACTGCTCAGCAGTCAGTATCACAAAGGAGAGGATTAGATACACGGCTCAGCAGTCAGTGTCACACAGGAGAGGATTAGATACACTGCTCAGCAGTCAGTATCACACAGGAGAGGATTAGATACACGGCTCAGCAGTCAGTATCACACATGATAGGATTAGATACACGGCTCAGCAGTCAGTATCACAAAGGAGAGGATTAGATACACGGCTCAGCAGTCAGTATCACACAGGAGAGGATTAGATACACTGCTCAGCAGTCAGTATCACACAGGAGAGGATTAGATACACGGCTCAGCAGTCAGTATCACACAAGATAGGATTAGATACACTGCTCAGCAGTCAGTATCACAAAGGAGAGGATTAGATACACGGCTCAGCAGTCAGTATCACACAGGAGAGGATTAGATACACTGCTCAGCAGTCAGTATCACACAGGAGAGGATTAGATACACGGCTCAGCAGTCAGTATCTCACAGGAGAGGATTAGATACACGGCTCAGCAGTCAGTATCTCACAGGAGAGGATTAGATACACGGCTCAGCAGTCAGTATCACACAGGATAGGATTAGATACACTGCTCAGCAGTCAGTATCACACAGGAGAGGATTAGATACACAGCTCAGCAGTCAGTATCACACAGGAGAGGATTAGATACACTGCTCAGCAGTCAGTATCACACAGGAGAGGATTAGATACACGGCTCAGCAGTCAGTATCACACAGGAGAGGATTAGATACACGGCTCAGCAGTCAGTATCACACAGGAGAGGATTAGATACATGGCTCAGCAGTCAGTATCACACAGGAGAGGATTAGATACACAGCTCAGCAGTCAGAATCACACAGTAGAGGATTAGATACACGGCTCAGCAGTCAGTATCACACAGGAGAGGATTAGATACACGGCTCAGCAGTCAGTATCACACAGGAGAGGATTAGATACACAGCTCAGCAGTCAGAATCACACAGTAGAGGATTAGATACACGGCTCAGCAGTCAGTATCACACAGGAGAGGATTAGATACACGGCTCAGCAGTCAGTATCACACAGGAGAGGATTAGATACACGGCTCAGCAGTCAGTATCACACAGGAGAGGATTAGATACACGGCTCAGCAGTCAGTATCACACAGGAGAGGATTAGATACAAGGCTCAGCAGTCAGTATCACACAGGAGAGGATTAGATACACGGCTCAGCAGTCAGTATCACACAGGAGAGGATTAGATACACGGCTCAGCAGTCAGTATCACACAGGAGAGGATTAGATACACGGCTCAGCAGTCAGTATCACACAGGAGAGGATTAGATACACAGCTCAGCAGTCAGAATCACACAGTAGAGGATTAGATACACGGCTCAGCAGTCAGTATCACACAGGAGAGGATTAGATACACGGCTCAGCAGTCAGTATCACACAGGAGAGGATTAGATACACAGCTCAGCAGTCAGAATCACACAGTAGAGGATTAGATACACGGCTCAGCAGTCAGTATCACACAGGAGAGGATTAGATACACGGCTCAGCACTCAGTATCACACAGGAGAGGATTAGATACACGGCTCAGCAGTCAGTATCACACAGGAGAGGATTAGATACACGGCTCAGCTGACAGTATCACACAGGAGAGGATTAGATACACAGCTCAGCAGTCAGAATCACACAGTAGAGGATTAGATATACGGCTCAGCAGTCAGTATGACACAGGAGAGGATTAGATACACGGCTCAGCAGTCAGTATCACACAGGAGAGGATTAAATACACGGCTCAGCAGTCAGTATCACACAGGAGAGGATTAGATACACGGCTCAGCAGTCAGTATCACACAGGAGAGGATTAGATACACGGCTCAGCAGTCAGTATCACACAGGAGAGGATTAGATACACGGCTCAGCAGTCAGTATCACACAGGAGAGGATTAGATACACAGCTCAGCAGGCAGTATCACACAGGATAGGATTAGATACACGGCTCAGCAGTCAGTATCACACAGGAGAGGATTAGATACACGGCTCAGCAGTCAGTATCACACAGGAGAGGATTAGATACACGGCTCAGCAGTCAGTATCACACAGGAGAGGATTAGATACACGGCTCAGCAGTCAGAATCACACAGGAGAGGATTAGATACACGGCTCAGCAGTCAGTATCACACAGGAGAGGATTAGATACACAGCTCAGCAGTCAGTATCACACAGGAGAGGATTAGATACACAGCTCAGCAGTCAGAATCACACAGTAGAGGATTAGATACACGGCTCAGCAGTCAGTATCACACAGGAGAGGATTAGATACACGGCTCAGCAGTCAGTATCACACAGGAGAGGATTAGATACACAGCTCAGCAGTCAGAATCACACAGTAGAGGATTAGATACACGGCTCAGCAGTCAGTATCACACAGGAGAGGATTAGATACACGGCTCAGCAGTCAGTATCACACAGGAGAGGATTAGATACACGGCTCAGCAGTCAGTATCACACAGGAGAGGATTAGATACACGGCTCAGCAGTCAGTATCACACAGGAGAGGATTAGATACACGGCTCAGCAGTCAGTATCACACAGGAGAGGATTAGATACACGGCTCAGCAGTCAGTATCACACAGGAGAGGATTAGATACACGGCTCAGCAGTCAGTATCACACAGGAGAGGATTAGATACATGGCTCAGCAGTCAGTATCACACAGGAGAGGATTAGATACACAGCTCAGCAGTCAGAATCACACAGTAGAGGATTAGATACACGGCTCAGCAGTCAGTATCACACAGGAGAGGATTAGATACACGGCTCAGCAGTCAGTATCACACAGGAGAGGATTAGATATACAGCTCAGCAGTCAGAATCACACAGTAGAGGATTAGATACACAGCTCAGCAGTCAGTATCACACAGGAGAGGATTAGATACACGGCTCAGCACTCAGTATCACACAGGAGAGGATTAGATACACGGCTCAGCAGTCAGTATCACACAGGAGAGGATTAGATACACGGCTCAGCAGTCAGTATCACACAGGATAGGATTAGATACACTGCTCAGCAGTCAGTATCACAAAGGAGAGGATTAGATACACGGCTCAGCAGTCAGTATCACACAGGAGAGGATTAGATACACTGCTCAGCAGTCAGTATCACACAGGAGAGGATTAGATACACGGCTCAGCAGTCAGTATCACACAGGATAGGATTAGATACACTGCTCAACAGTCAGTATCACAAAGGAGAGGATTAGATACACGGCTCAGCAGTCAGTATCACACAGGAGAGGATTAGATACACTGCTCAGCAGTCAGTATCACAGAGGAGAGGATTAGATACACGGCTCAGCAGTCAGTATCTCACAGGAGAGGATTAGATACACGGCTCAGCAGTCAGTATCACACAGGAGAGGATTAGATACACGGCTCAGCAGTCAGTATCACACAGGAGAGGATTAGATACACGGCTCAGCAGTCAGTATCACACAGGAGAGGATTAGATACACAGCTCAGCAGGCAGTATCACACAGGATAGGATTAGATACACGGCTCAGCAGTCAGTATCACACAGGAGAGGATTAGATACACGGCTCAGCAGTCAGTATCACACAGGAGAGGATTAGATACACGGCTCAGCAGTCAGTATCACACAGGAGAGGATTAGATACACGGCTCAGCAGTCAGAATCACACAGGAGAGGATTAGATACACGGCTCAGCAGTCAGTATCACACAGGAGAGGATTAGATACACAGCTCAGCAGTCAGTATCACACAGGAGAGGATTAGATACACAGCTCAGCAGTCAGAATCACACAGTAGAGGATTAGATACACGGCTCAGCAGTCAGTATCACACAGGAGAGGATTAGATACACGGCTCAGCAGTCAGTATCACACAGGAGAGGATTAGATACACAGCTCAGCAGGCAGTATCACACAGGATAGGATTAGATACACGGCTCAGCAGTCAGTATCACACAGGAGAGGATTAGATACACGGCTCAGCAGTCAGTATCACACAGGAGAGGATTAGATACACGGCTCAGCAGTCAGTATCACACAGGAGAGGATTAGATACACGGCTCAGCAGTCAGAATCACACAGGAGAGGATTAGATACACGGCTCAGCAGTCAGTATCACACAGGAGAGGATTAGATACACAGCTCAGCAGTCAGTATCACACAGGAGAGGATTAGATACACAGCTCAGCAGTCAGAATCACACAGTAGAGGATTAGATACACGGCTCAGCAGTCAGTATCACACAGGAGAGGATTAGATACACGGCTCAGCAGTCAGTATCACACAGGAGAGGATTAGATACACAGCTCAGCAGTCAGAATCACACAGTAGAGGATTAGATACACGGCTCAGCAGTCAGTATCACACAGGAGAGGATTAGATACACGGCTCAGCAGTCAGTATCACACAGGAGAGGATTAGATACACGGCTCAGCAGTCAGTATCACACAGGAGAGGATTAGATACACGGCTCAGCAGTCAGTATCACACAGGAGAGGATTAGATACACGGCTCAGCAGTCAGTATCACACAGGAGAGGATTAGATACACGGCTCAGCAGTCAGTATCACACAGGAGAGGATTAGATACACGGCTCAGCAGTCAGTATCACACAGGAGAGGATTAGATACATGGCTCAGCAGTCAGTATCACACAGGAGAGGATTAGATACACAGCTCAGCAGTCAGAATCACACAGTAGAGGATTAGATACACGGCTCAGCAGTCAGTATCACACAGGAGAGGATTAGATACACGGCTCAGCAGTCAGTATCACACAGGAGAGGATTAGATATACAGCTCAGCAGTCAGAATCACACAGTAGAGGATTAGATACACAGCTCAGCAGTCAGTATCACACAGGAGAGGATTAGATACACGGCTCAGCACTCAGTATCACACAGGAGAGGATTAGATACACGGCTCAGCAGTCAGTATCACACAGGAGAGGATTAGATACACGGCTCAGCAGTCAGTATCACACAGGATAGGATTAGATACACTGCTCAGCAGTCAGTATCACAAAGGAGAGGATTAGATACACGGCTCAGCAGTCAGTATCACACAGGAGAGGATTAGATACACTGCTCAGCAGTCAGTATCACACAGGAGAGGATTAGATACACGGCTCAGCAGTCAGTATCACACAGGATAGGATTAGATACACTGCTCAACAGTCAGTATCACAAAGGAGAGGATTAGATACACGGCTCAGCAGTCAGTATCACACAGGATAGGATTAGATACACGGCTCAGCAGTCAGTATCACACAGGAGAGGATTAGATACACTGCTCAGCAGTCAGTATCACAGAGGAGAGGATTAGATACACGGCTCAGCAGTCAGTATCTCACAGGAGAGGATTAGATACACGGCTCAGCAGTCAGTATCACACAGGAGAGGATTAGATACACGGCTCAGCAGTCAGTATCACACAGGAGAGGATTAGATACACGGCTCAGCAGTCAGTATCACACAGGAGAGGATTAGATACACAGCTCAGCAGGCAGTATCACACAGGATAGGATTAGATACACGGCTCAGCAGTCAGTATCACACAGGAGAGGATTAGATACACGGCTCAGCAGTCAGTATCACACAGGAGAGGATTAGATACACGGCTCAGCAGTCAGTATCACACAGGAGAGGATTAGATACACGGCTCAGCAGTCAGAATCACACAGGAGAGGATTAGATACACGGCTCAGCAGTCAGTATCACACAGGAGAGGATTAGATACACAGCTCAGCAGTCAGTATCACACAGGAGAGGATTAGATACACAGCTCAGCAGTCAGAATCACACAGTAGAGGATTAGATACACGGCTCAGCAGTCAGTATCACACAGGAGAGGATTAGATACACGGCTCAGCAGTCAGTATCACACAGGAGAGGATTAGATACACAGCTCAGCAGTCAGAATCACACAGTAGAGGATTAGATACACGGCTCAGCAGTCAGTATCACACAGGAGAGGATTAGATACACGGCTCAGCAGTCAGTATCACACAGGAGAGGATTAGATACACGGCTCAGCAGTCAGTATCACACAGGAGAGGATTAGATACACGGCTCAGCAGTCAGTATCACACAGGAGAGGATTAGATACACGGCTCAGCAGTCAGTATCACACAGGAGAGGATTAGATACACGGCTCAGCAGTCAGTATCACACAGGAGAGGATTAGATACACGGCTCAGCAGTCAGTATCACACAGGAGAGGATTAGATACATGGCTCAGCAGTCAGTATCACACAGGAGAGGATTAGATACACAGCTCAGCAGTCAGAATCACACAGTAGAGGATTAGATACACGGCTCAGCAGTCAGTATCACACAGGAGAGGATTAGATACACGGCTCAGCAGTCAGTATCACACAGGAGAGGATTAGATACACAGCTCAGCAGTCAGAATCACACAGTAGAGGATTAGATACACAGCTCAGCAGTCAGTATCACACAGGAGAGGATTAGATACACGGCTCAGCACTCAGTATCACACAGGAGAGGATTAGATACACGGCTCAGCAGTCAGTATCACACAGGAGAGGATTAGATACACGGCTCAGCAGTCAGTATCACACAGGATAGGATTAGATACACTGCTCAGCAGTCAGTATCACAAAGGAGAGGATTAGATACACGGCTCAGCAGTCAGTATCACACAGGAGAGGATTAGATACACTGCTCAGCAGTCAGTATCACACAGGAGAGGATTAGATACACGGCTCAGCAGTCAGTATCACACAGGATAGGATTAGATACACTGCTCAACAGTCAGTATCACAAAGGAGAGGATTAGATACACGGCTCAGCAGTCAGTATCACACAGGAGAGGATTAGATACACTGCTCAGCAGTCAGTATCACAGAGGAGAGGATTAGATACACGGCTCAGCAGTCAGTATCTCACAGGAGAGGATTAGATACACGGCTCAGCAGTCAGTATCTCACAGGAGAGGATTAGATACACGGCTCAGCAGTCAGTATCACACAGGATAGGATTAGATACACTGCTCAGCAGTCAGTATCACACAGGAGAGGATTAGATACACGGCTCAGCAGTCAGTATCACACAGGAGAGGATTAGATACACGGCTCAGCAGTCAGTATCACACAGGAGAGGATTAGATACACGGCTCAGCAGTCAGTATCACACAGGAGAGGATTAGATACACGGCTCAGCAGTCAGTATCACACAGGAGAGGATTAGATACATGGCTCAGCAGTCAGTATCTCACAGGAGAGGATTAGATACACGGCTCAGCAGTCAGTATCACACAGGATAGGATTAGATACACAGCTCAGCAGGCAGTATCACACAGGATAGGATTAGATACACGGCTCAGCAGTCAGTATCACACAGGAGAGGATTAGATACACCGCTCAGCAGTCAGTATCACACAGGAGAGGATTAGATACACGGCTCAGCAGTCAGAATCACACAGGAGAGGATTAGATACACGGCTCAGCAGTCAGTATCACACAGGAGAGGATTAGATACACAGCTCAGCAGTCAGTATCACACAGGAGAGGATTAGATACACAGCTCAGCAGTCAGAATCACACAGTAGAGGATTAGATACACGGCTCAGCAGTCAGTATCACACAGGAGAGGATTAGATACACGGCTCAGCAGTCAGTATCACACAGGAGAGGATTAGATACACAGCTCAGCAGTCAGAATCACACAGTAGAGGATTAGATACACGGCTCAGCAGTCAGTATCACACAGGAGAGGATTAGATACACGGCTCAGCAGTCAGTATCACACAGGAGAGGATTAGATACACGGCTCAGCAGTCAGTATCACACAGGAGAGGATTAGATACACGGCTCAGCAGTCAGTATCACACAGGAGAGGATTAGATACGCGGCTCAGCAGTCAGTATCACACAGGAGAGGATTAGATACACGGCTCAGCAGTCAGTATCACACAGGAGAGGATTAGATACACGGCTCAGCAGTCAGTATCACACAGGAGAGGATTAGATACACGGCTCAGCAGTCAGTATCACACAGGAGAGGATTAGATACACAGCTCAGCAGTCAGTATCACACAGGAGAGGATTAGATACACAGCTCAGCAGTCAGAATCACACAGTAGAGGATTAGATACACGGCTCAGCAGTCAGTATCACACAGGAGAGGATTAGATACACGGCTCAGCAGTCAGTATCACACAGGAGAGGATTAGATACACAGCTCAGCAGTCAGAATCACACAGTAGAGGATTAGATACACGGCTCATCAGTCAGTATCACACAGGAGAGGATTAGATACACGGCTCAGCACTCAGTATCACACAGGAGAGGATTAGATACACGGCTCAGCAGTCAGTATCACACAGGAGAGGATTAGATACACGGCTCAGCTGACAGTATCACACAGGAGAGGATTAGATACACAGCTCAGCAGTCAGAATCACACAGTAGAGGATTAGATATACGGCTCAGCAGTCAGTATGACACAGGAGAGGATTAGATACACGGCTCAGCAGTCAGTATCACACAGGAGAGGATTAGATACACGGCTCAGCAGTCAGTATCACACAGGAGAGGATTAGATACACGGCTCAGCAGTCAGTATCACACAGGAGAGGATTAGATACACGGCTCAGCAGTCAGTATCACACAGGAGAGGATTAGATACACAGCTCAGCAGGCAGTATCACACAGGAGAGGATTAGATACACGGCTCAGCAGTCAGTATCACACAGGAGAGGATTAGATACACAGCTCAGCAGTCAGAATCACACAGTAGAGGATTAGATACACGGCTCAGCAGTCAGTATCACACAGGAGAGGATTAGATACACGGCTCAGCAGTCAGTATCACACAAGAGAGGATTAGATACACGGCTCAGCAGTCAGTATCACACAGGAGAGGATTAGATACACGGCTCAGCAGTCAGTATCACACAGGAGAGGATTAGATACACGGCTCAGCAGTCAGTATCACACAGGAGAGGATTAGATACACGGCTCAGCAGTCAGTATCACACAGGAGAGGATTAGATACACAGCTCAGCAGTCAGTATCACACAGGAGAGGATTAGATACACGGCTCAGCAGTCAGAATCACACAGTAGAGGATTAGATACACGGCTCAGCAGTCAGTATCACACAGGAGAGGATTAGATACACGGCTCAGCAGTCAGTATCACACAGGAGAGGATTAGATACACAGCTCAGCAGTCAGAATCACACAGTAGAGGATTAGATACACAGCTCAGCAGTCAGTATCACACAGGAGAGGATTAGATACACGGCTCAGCACTCAGTATCACACAGGAGAGGATTAGATACACGGCTCAGCAGTCAGTATCACACAGGAGAGGATTAGATACACAGCTCAGCAGTCAGAATCACACAGTAGAGGATTAGATACACAGCTCAGCAGTCAGTATCACACAGGAGAGGATTAGATACACGGCTCAGCAGTCAGTATCACACAGGAGAGGATTAGATACACGGCTCAGCAGTCAGTATCACACAGGAGAGGATTAGATACACGGCTCAGCAGTCAGTATCACACAGGAGAGGATTAGATACACGGCTCAGCAGTCAGTATCACACAGGAGAGGATTAGATACACGGCTCAGCAGTCAGTATCACACAGGAGAGGATTAGATACACGGCTCAGCAGTCAGTATCACACAGGAGAGGATTAGATACACAGCTCAGCAGGCAGTATCACACAGGATAGGATTAGATACACGGCTCAGCAGTCAGTATCACACAGGAGAGGATTAGATACACAGCTCAGCAGTCAGTATCACACAGGAGAGGATTAGATACACGGCTCAGCAGTCAGAATCACACAGGAGAGGATTAGATACACGGCTCAGCAGTCAGTATCACACAGGAGAGGATTAGATACACGGCTCAGCAGTCAGTATCACACAGGAGAGGATTAGATACACAGCTCAGCAGTCAGAATCACACAGTAGAGGATTAGATACACGGCTCAGCAGTCAGTATCACACAGGAGAGGATTAGATACACGGCTCAGCAGTCAGTATCACACAGGAGAGGATTAGATACACAGCTCAGCAGTCAGAATCACACAGTAGAGGATTAGATACACGGCTCAGCAGTCAGTATCACACAGGAGAGGATTAGATACACGGCTCAGCAGTCAGTATCACACAGGAGAGGATTAGATACACGGCTCAGCAGTCAGTATCACACAGGAGAGGATTAGATACACGGCTCAGCAGTCAGTATCACACAGGAGAGGATTAGATACACGGCTCAGCAATCAGTATCACACAGGAGAGGATTAGATAAACGGCTCAGCAGTCAGTATCACACAGGAGAGGATTAGATACACGGCTCAGCAGTCAGTATCACACAGGAGAGGATTAGATACACAGCTCAGCAGTCAGTATCACACAGGAGAGGATTAGATACACAGCTCAGCAGTCAGAATCACACAGTAGAGGATTAGATACACGGCTCAGCAGTCAGTATCACACAGGAGAGGATTAGATACACGGCTCAGCAGTCAGTATCACACAGGAGAGGATTAGATACACAGCTCAGCAGTCAGAATCACACAGTAGAGGATTAGATACACAGCTCAGCAGTCAGTATCACACAGGAGAGGATTAGATACACGGCTCAGCACTCAGTATCACACAGGAGAGGATTAGATACACGGCTCAGCACTCAGTATCACACAGGAGAGGATTAGATACACGGCTCAGCAGTCAGTATCACACAGGAGAGGATTAGATACACGGCTCAGCAGTCAGTATCACACAGGAGAGGATTAGATACACGGCTCAGCTGACAGTATCACACAGGAGAGGATTAGATACACGGCTCAGCAGTCAGTATCACACAGGAGAGGATTAGATACATGGCTCAGCAGTCAGTATCACACAGGAGAGGATTAGATACACAGCTCAGCAGTCAGTATCACACAGGAGAGGATTAGATACACAGCTCAGCAGTCAGAATCACACAGTAGAGGATTAGATACACGGCTCAGCAGTCAGTATCACACAGGAGAGGATTAGATACACGGCTCAGCAGTCAGTATCACACAGGAGAGGATTAGATACACGGCTCAGCAGTCAGTATCACACAGGAGAGGATTAGATACACAGCTCAGCAGTCAGTATCACACAGGAGAGGATTAGATACACAGCTCAGCAGACAGAATCACACAGTAGAGGATTAGATACACGGCTCAGCAGTCAGTATCACACAGGAGAGGATTAGATACACGGCTCAGCAGTCAGTATCACACAGGAGAGGATTAGATACACGGCTCAGCAGTCAGAATCACACAGTAGAGGATTAGATACACGGCTCAGCAGTCAGTATCACACAGGAGAGGATTAGATACACAGCTCAGCAGTCAGTATCACACAGGAGAGGATTAGATACACAGCTCAGCAGTCAGTATCACACAGGAGAGGATTAGATACACGGCTCAGCAGTCAGTATCACACAGGAGAGGATTAGATACACGGCTCAGCAGTCAGTATCACACAGGAGAGGATTAGATACACGGCTCAGCTGACAGTATCACACAGGAGAGGATTAGATACACGGCTCAGCAGTCAGTATCACACAGGAGAGGATTAGATACATGGCTCAGCAGTCAGTATCACACAGGAGAGGATTAGATACACAGGTCAGCAGTCAGTATCACACAGGAGAGGATTAGATACACAGCTCAGCAGTCAGAATCACACAGTAGAGGATTAGATACACGGCTCAGCAGTCAGTATCACACAGGAGAGGATTAGATACACGGCTCAGCAGTCAGTATCACACAGGAGAGGATTAGATACACGGCTCAGCAGTCAGTATCACACAGGAGAGGATTAGATACACAGCTCTGCAGTCAGTATCACACAGGAGAGGATTAGATACACAGCTCAGCAGACAGAATCACACAGTAGAGGATTAGATACACGGCTCAGCAGTCAGTATCACACAGGAGAGGATTAGATACACGGCTCAGCAGTCAGTATCACACAGGAGAGGATTAGATACACGGCTCAGCAGTCAGAATCACACAGTAGAGGATTAGATACACGGCTCAGCAGTCAGTATCACACAGGAGAGGATTAGATACACAGCTCAGCAGTCAGTATCACACAGGAGAGGATTAGATACACAGCTCAGCAGTCAGTATCACACAGGAGAGGATTAGATACACGGCTCAGCTGACAGTATCACACAGGAGAGGATTAGATACACAGCTCAGCAGTCAGTATCACACAGGAGAGGATTAGATACACGGCTCAGCACTCAGTATCACACAGGAGAGGATTAGATACACGGCTCAGCACTCAGTATCACACAGGAGAGGATTAGATACACGGCTCAGCAGTCAGTATCACACAGGAGAGGATTTGATACACGGCTCAGCTGACAGTATCACACAGGAGAGGATTAGATACACAGCTCAGCAGTCAGTATCACACAGGAGAGGATTAGATACACGGCTCAGCACTCAGTATCACACAGGAGAGGATTAGATACACGGCTCAGCACTCAGTATCACACAGGAGAGGATTAGATACACGGCTCAGCACTCAGTATCACACAGGAGAGGATTAGATACACGGCTCAGCAGTCAGTATCACACAGGAGAGGATTAGATACACGGCTCAGCTGACAGTATCACACAGGAGAGGATACTTGGGTAATGGTTTAGTGAATCTGTGGTGCTGAGTATATGATGTGAATTGTCTTTATGTGCCATATAATCACTATACCTTGTTATAGCCGCAGCTGGTCACCGTTTCCGGGCAGCGCCGGCTCGTCAGCTAGTTATATATATAGGAGCGTCGGCAGAATACTATTTTACTTTAACACAAGCAGAGGATGAAGAAAGAAGGAAGAATGAGGAGTCTGGAAATGAGGAGTCCATGTCACAGTCCGGCGGCGGGGCGTTTCTGCCAGGCTCACTACATGCTGTCGCTGCCCTGCCATTAGGAATCTCAAGGTCATTACACGTCTCGGGTTTTTTTTATCTGAGTGGTAAAAAAATCCAAAGTTTGTTAAAAAAATACAAAAAACATCATGTTCGAAGCCTCGTAGCGTCTCCCACTTTCCTGACCTGGGGTCGGGTGAGGGCTTACTTTTTGCGGCTGACCTGATGTTTTTATTGATGCCACTCTGGTGCGGATACGATCTTTTGATCGCCCATTATTGCTTTTTAATGCAATGTTGCAGCAACAAAAAAAAGTAATTCTGGCGTTTTGACTTTTTTATCGCTACGCCGTTTAGCGATCAGGTTAATTCTATTTTTATATTGATAGACCGGGTGATTCTGAACGTGGCGATACCAAATGTGTCTATGTTTGATTTTTGTTGTTTTATTTTGAATGTTGCATAAGGGGGTGATGGGAACTTTCTGTTTTTATGCCTCAATAGTCTCCAGACTGACAGCTGCCATAACCTGATCGGCTCTGCTACATACAGGCGGTGATCAGATCACCTGTACGTAGCAGAATTACTTGCTATGAGCGCCGAAAAACAACACAAAAATAGCATAAAAATCAGGCCTCTATAGATGTAGCATGGGGACACTTCCGGAGTCCGCGCGCTACCCCTTCTAAGAAGCTGGAACTGTGCGCACAATTTGTTGCCCACTTTCTCATGAGCGCGGTGATTTCCCATATGTGGTCAAAAAGTTTTGTTTGGACAAGCGGCAGGGCTCGGACAGGAGGGGGACAATGTGACAAATTTGGCTTTATTTGGAATAAATTCTCATATTTACAGAGCCTGTGTGGTTCAAGAGCAACAGAAATCCCCCATAAATGTCTTTTTTATAACTGGCACCCTCCAGTCTATTTATCTAGGGAGGTAGGAGTCGTTTGATGCCACCATGTTTGATGCAGTTGATGCAACACAAGTTTGAACATTTACAATTTGCATTTTCTTCACTGTCTCTGTTATGATTCTTTTTGTACGTCCTGAGGAACACCCCTCACGTTTCATTGCACTGGTTTTATGTGTTCAGAAATATGCCCAATATGGCAGCAGTGTGAGTACTGGGCACACGGCTTTGCCTGTATTAATAGATGGCACACCATTGGGGCTTTAGGGTAAAATTGAAGTTCCAGGAGCCATTCAAAGCTTCTAGAGACATAGAGCAAACGAGAAAATCCTTCCAGGAATTATTCCTCAGAGGGAGCCATGCTCCTGTAACACATTGGCGGATTATAAGACGCGGTCTTGGTAACTAAACAGTTGTTCCGCATTTGCCTTTATTACAGCAGGAAGACTAAACTGTATGGAATGAAGGACAAAATGTGGAGGAAAATGTGGCAAAGAGGAGAGAACACCAGCTGGGCTAGAATGGCAGACACTTTCAGAGACCGGTCGTACGACGTCCGATTAGCTCCATCAATCCCTATATGAGAGACGAATGTGCCAATAGACGTGATGCACAGAGCAAGCTCCCACCCGCCAAGGTAGGAACCGCTATCTGCACAAGACAACCAATCCCCTACAGAATCTGTATCGTCCGGTACCAGAGGTTCGGCAAGAACCTTACAGTAAAGCCCATAGTGTATAAGTGCAGAACGTCCTCATTATTAGAGACCCTCCACTAAATGACCATGCCCATATCACCAACATATATATATATGGAATATAAATGGAAGCCAAAGTTTTGTGTAGCAAGACAGTCGTAAAAACAGTCAAAGTTAGAGAAATGGTCAGAAATGTTTGTGAGTAATCAAGTTCCAGAATTAATTTGCAGATGACCTGACTTTTCAAGACCATTTGTGGGGTCCACACTCTGGGGTGTACAGACATGGGTACGTGGACGAGAATTTGTTGGAATAGTAGTTTGGTATGGGATTGATCAAGTCCTGGAATTAATTGTGAAACGGGATTTACTGATGAAAATATTCTCTATAAGGCCGGGGTCACACTAACCGACGCAAAATACGGTCCGTAGTTTACAGGCGTAATACGGATGAATGACCCCTAAACAGTGCTCCGTATGTCATCCGTAAGCCAGGTGCGGCCGCGTGTTTTGCACATGTCAGCATCCGTATGTAATCCGTACGGCGAGATTTTCTCGCAGGCTTGCAAAATGGACATATAATGGAGCCCTATGACAGGGTTTATAACAGAAACCAAAGAACAGATATAGACACATAGAATGCATATATATATATACATGTTATTGAGACACATATATATATATATATATTTATATTTCACAGAGTTCTTCATAGCAGAATAGCCACTAATTCAATTGCCGGCTTTTGTGAAATCATTCCCCAACCCGACATGAAATGACACATGGTCACATACAGTAAACCATTTCATTTCATGTTTTGTTTTGTATGTCTTTCATTAGTAATTAGATGAGGGTTGATGTTTAAAATTTGGGAGGTGTAGGTGTTAATTTAAGGGGTTAATTTGTTGTAAAAAAATGTGTGGGCTCCCGCATTGACAAATTACCGCGATTACATGCAGCGATTGGCACGGACCGTAGAATACGGGCGAGAGTTATACGGCTGTTGGGAGCTGCCCCATAGAGAATCATTGGTCCGTGTGTAATGCGTGCTTTTAGCGCCTCTCACTCATCCGTATATCTCTCTAGTGTGACCCCGGCCTTACTTGTTCCATATGATTCTACTGGGGCTACTAAGCAGAAAATAAAAATGGTCCATACAAGGAAGAAAAATGATGGCGTCACTCACCATCCTGTAAAATGTTTATTGACACAGATTAAAACAGCTGACCCGTAGAAGCGCAATTGCGCAAAACAGCCGTTGTCCTTGCATTCCACAAGTGACTCCCCTGCTGAGGATGTTTTAAATTGTGTCAATAAACATCGAATTTTACACAGGACGGTGAGTGCCACCCTCATTTTTCTTCCTTGCACGGACTATTGGCTTTCTTGGGTGGGCACCCGGAAGTCCAGGCAGATATGCCTACAGCGTTTTTGACACCAGAGTTGGGCGGTTTGGCTCAGGTGTTGCAGCAGTGCGGATTGCTTTTTTATTTGTGTGGACTTTTACAGAAAATAAAAATTATTGAAAATAATTGTAATAATTGTAGGTGGTATGGTAGGTCTCAAAACGGGAAGATACAAAGGCCTGGTTGGGATGGGCACGTGGGACAATAGTACTGGGAATCACTCCGTCTACCATGCTTTCTACAAACCCGGCATCTTTTTTAAGGATACTTTTGGGTGGGAGTGACAGGGCGAGGAAAATGGCGTTCTGCAAGTCTCCGGGCATCCTCAGGCATGAAGGCTTCCCCCTGTGCCATCAACTCAAACTTGAGATCCTCAACATTTTTTTCCTGGAACTGGATGAAAGCGGTCCTTGGGACTGTTTGTACAGGACATAACTGTTGTACGTGGCAATTTGGATAAGATAGATTGCCACCTTTTTGTACCAGGCCCTGTTCTTCCGCTTCACCAGGTATGGTTGCAGAACCTGGTCTGACAGGTCAACACCTCCCATGTATTTGTTATAATCTGTGACACAGATTGGTCTTTTCTTGTCCCTGGTGGTGCCCCTCTCTCTGACCGTCACAGTGGTGTCTGCATGCAGTGTGGTTAGCATGTAGACGTCCTTCCTGTCATTCCACTTCACTGCAAGAAGTTGATCACTTGCGAGTGAGAATAACTCCCCCTCCTCCAAATGTCTGGACACCATCTGTGGCAGAAACCCCACTCGGTTTTTCCTGTCCCACAGGCCCCTTTATTTGCAGCGTGGAGGGATTTATATAGGGGGATGCTTGTGTAATTCGTGCAACGAATCAATAGACAACCCTGGCACAATAACACCACTAAAAAGCTTCGGCAAGCATCCAGAATTGCTGAACGGCGCTGGAAGAATTCACATTCCCAAGACGACTTCACTGCACTCAAACAAGCAACACTTGCATTCAAATCAGCTCTCACCTCTGCTAAACAGGCCTACTTCACATCCCTTGTATCTTCCTTATCCCACAGCCCCAAACAGTTGTTCAATACTTTTAACTCCCTCCTCCGCCCACCACTGCCCCCTCCAACTTCTCTAATCTTTGCTGAGGACTTCGCCCGCACACTTCAAAAACAAGATAGACCAAACACGGCAAGTCTTTATTGCTCAACCACCACAACCCCTTTGCATACCAGACCAATGCCCAAACCCCTTAACCTCCTTATCTAACATCACTGAAGGGGAGCTTAATCGTCTTCTCTCCAAATCACACCTCAACACTTGTGCACTCGACCCCATCCCATCTCGTCCCCAACCTCGCCACCACTCTTATCCCATCTCTAACCCACCTCTTCAACCTATCACTTCCGGTACCTTCCCTTCTGCTTTTAAACATGCCACAATCACGCCTATCCTCAAAAAAGCCAACCCTCGACCCAACCGCTATGTCCAGCTATCGCCCAATATCGCTGCTCCCATTCGCTTCCATACTCCTGGAGCAGCACGTCCACGCTGAATTTTCCTCCCATCTCTCATCTAACCTGCTCTTTGACAATCTACAATCTGGGGTTTCCGCCCCCATCACTTCACTGAGACAGCCCTGACCAAAATTGCTAATGACCTACTTACATCCAAAGCGAACGGACAATACTCTATACTCCTCCTTCTAGACCTGTCCTCTGCCTTCGACACAGTTGACCACTGCCTCCTCTCTTCCTTTGGCATCAAAGACCTCGCCCTATCCTGGATCTCCTCATACCTTTCCAACCGCACATTCAGCATCTCCCACTCCCACACTACCTCATTCCACCCTCTCTCTGTCGGAGTCCCCCAAGGCTCTGTTCTAGGACCCCTACTCTTCTCAATCTGTACACTTGGCCAGGGGGAACTCATAAAGTCCCATGGATTCCAGTACCACCTTTATGCCGATGATACTCAGATCTACCTCTCTGGCCCAGATGTCACCTCTCCAAAATCTCGGAGTGTCTATCAGCCATATCCTCCTTCTCCTCCCGCTTCCTCAAACTGAATGTGGACAAATCTGAACTGTTCATCTTTCCCCCATCTCACAGATCTTCCTTACCTGACCTATCTATAACAGTTGACGACATCACGCTTTCCCCTGTACCGGAGGTCAGCTGCCTTGGAGTAACTCTTGACTCTGCCTTGTCCTTCAAACCGCACACCCAAGCTCTCTCCACCTCTTGTCGCCTCCAGCTCAAAATATTTCCAGAATCCATCCCTTCCTCAACCCCCAATCTACTAAAATGCTTGTGCATGCCCTCATCATCTCCCGCCTCAACTACTGCACCATCCTTTTCTGTGGTCTCCCTGCTAACACCCTCGCACCTCTCCAGTCCATCCCTAACTCTGCCACCCGACTAATCCATCTCTCTCCTCGCTACTCCTCCGCTTCTACCCGCTGCAAATCTCTTCACTGGCTCCCATTCCCTCAGCGTATCCAGTTCAAATTACTAATACTGACCTACAAGGCCATCTACAACCTGTCTCCCCCATATGTCTCTGAACTAATCTCCCAATATCTTCCCTCACGTAATCTCCGGTCCTCCCAAGACCTCCATCTCTCCTCCACACTTATTCACTCCTCACCCAACCGCCTCCAAGACTTCTCCCGAATAGCCCCCATCCTCTGGAATTCCCTGCCCCAACACGTCCGGCTATCAACCACACTCGGATCCTTCAGATCGAACCTGAAAACCCATCTCTTCAGGAAAGCCTACAGCCTGCAATGACTCCACTACCTCCTTCTCTCTCACCACTACCGGAGATATCAACTTACCATCACTGGAGCTGCTGCAACCCCCCAACCTACTGTCTCTTCCCCACCATCCTGTAGAATGTAAGCCCCCCCGGGGCAGGGTCCTCTCTCCCCTCTGTATCAGTCTGTGATTGTTTGTTTACTGTAAGTGATATCTGTAATTTGTATGTAACCCCTTCTCATGTACAGCACCATGGAACCAATGGGACTATATAAATAATAATAGTTGTCCATATACACATGGTACCCTTAATGGAGAAAGAGTGTCCTTAGCTCCCAATTTTGCCTGGGATGCCAATTGTTTGGGGGTTTATTTGGCGGTCCCTATCTTCATAAATGAGTTAGGTGAAAGTGTACCCTGATGAGCTCTCAGAAGTTTTGTATAATTTTATGCCGTATTTGGCACACTCGGAGGGGATATATTGGCGGAATGACAGACGGCTCTTGTAGCTCATCAGGGACGCATCGACTGCCACATTTTGCTAGGAATTTAGATATGAATTTTGTAGGAGGGAAATTAGGGGTCTCAAATTATTTAGCCGATCATAGTTGGGGTCAATTCTTGGGGGGCTTGGGAATTGTCACTGAAGTGGAGGAATCTCATCAGGGCTTCGTAACAGATTCCGGACATGACGGCTGCAAATACAGGGGTGCTGTGGACAGCTTCTGTTGCCCAGTAGGAGCGGAGTGTGGTTTTTTTAAACATCATTTTTATTGATTTTGTAATGAAGTTGCATATTACAACTTATAAACGTTGCATTGAATTGTTACAAAGAACATATTTAAACCTGTGCTTATCACCTAAGCCTGAATAGAAGCAAAAATAATCTCAACAAATATAAAATGATCAAACCCCCCTTACCTCCACATTTTCATAGATCACATTGACTGAGATCAGACACTTATCTCCAGCTCCACCTTGTAACACATTTCAGTTTACCCAGATTACCACTCAAATCCTCTAATAGACACCACTCCGAATCCACAGGCGCTCATTAAGGCTTGAATTTCTCTGGTGGTCAGTGACGTTTCTATAAACACTCTCCATTTTATCTTTATGTTTCTCTTTTTTCCAAAAATAAGACCGATGTTAACCCTTCCTTGATCTCTTTTACCCCTGGGAGTGTTTTCGCTAGCCAGTGTTGCAGAATTTGTCATCATTGCAATGGTGTGAAACAAGTCATGTCGCCGTCCCCCTCTTGTTTTACCCGTCGTACACCATGGATCCACTTCTACCCGTATCCCACAGATCTTCAGATACAGATCCTGGACTGATAACCAGAGTTCTTGTGTCCTGGGACGTGACCACAGTCCATGTTCTGTGTCTGTTTTGGGCTTTGCATCAGGATTCTGCGGAGTCGGAGGTATATTGACGCCACACATTGTTTTATGCATTACTCTGATCTGACTGTCTCTCCATTGTTCATGCTTTCTTACCAATTCTCAGCCCCACAGAATCTTGTGCTCAAGTTCTTCATCATGTATCTGTTTTTCCCATTTGTGAAATATTTTGCCCTTCCCTGAAGGACAAAAAGAAAACACAGAATGACAAATGTGCAGAAATACCCTGCAGTAACAAATATGACAGTAGTCAGCAAGTGCTGGTAAAAAGACGGCCACAAATACGCCCCTGAAGGGCGTAATATGTCCCTCAGCATCCGGTGATATTTCTCCAATGTCTTCGGTAGCCAAGTCCTCCCATATTTCTGAATTGACTTCCTTCCTCACATCCTGATGGAGGTCTAATACATAATGCTTTGAGTATATAACATCAGATGAAATCTCGGCAGCTCACTTCCAATCCCGTCACCCAGCGGCCTTCTTGTAGATGTAGTAACGTCTGTATACCTTTCCCCAACCACTCGGTGTAGAATTTATTTTCTCTTCCTATTCTAAAGGCAGGAGATGCCCAAGGATTCAGGTGTTTCTCTCCACGACATGCTTAGTTTTTTTCTTACTGCCTTCCATGTGGCAATGGTATCTTTACAAATTACCGAATGTTTAATGTTTGGCGGTATGTGTGACAGCGGCGTATGTAGCAGCGCCGTCAGGCCCCACAAACCACAAAATTCCGTTTCCAATTTGTAGTCAGTATATCGCCCCGTTTTTTTAATCCAGTCTTTTACATTCCTCATTAAACACGATAAATTATATCCCCTAATATTTGGCAATCCCGCGCCCCCTCCCTCCCTTGTGTGCATTACAGTTCTTATAGCCAGTCTCGCCCTTTTACCCCTCCAGATGAATTTAGAAAAGGCCCTGTTTAATCTGAGAACATCTGCGTGACTAACATTGGGATAGTTTGCATTGGGTGCAGTGATCTCGCAGAGCTTGTCCTCTTGATTAGGTGGCAGCGACCCAGCAGCGAGAGGAGCAGATTTCCCACCTCTCCAACTCCTTCTCTGTTTTGTCTGATAGGCTTATAATTGAGATCATAAATCTGTTTCGGCGTTCTCCCCAAATAAATTCCCAAGTACCTTATAAATGTTGCCGCTTTCGGGATGCCCCATTATTTTACTCTCCTGGCCACGTTTTACCTCACTCCTCATGGACAGAATCTCACATTTAGACTTAAACGAAAGACCGAGAATTTTCCAAACTTTTCAATTTCAAGCAGCAACACAGGGAAATCTTCCTCTGGGTTGTTCATGAACAGAATTATGTCATCTGCAAATAGGGCATTTTTGACTGTCTCATTTCCCACCTTTCTCCCTTTGTAGGAACTGCAAGCACTTCAATATCTCAACACAGGTTCTGTCACCAAATTAAACAGTAAGGGGGACAGCGGGCACCCCTGCCTCGTTCCCTTTTTCAGCTCGAAGGCATCTGAGAGAAACCCCGGCGTGTATACCCTTGCTTTGGGATTCTGATATAGTGCCGCCAAAAACTGTCTAGACGGACCTACCAGATCTATTCTATCCAACACTTGACCCAGCCATGGCCACCTCACATTATCGAACGCTTTTCCTGCGTCCAGTGTGACCATCGCTGGATCCTCTCCCGTATCCAGATGCTTCCCTCTAATCTTGTCTAGCAGTAACATGGCTTTCCTTATATTAGTAGCGGCTGATCTTCCCTTCACACAACCTGCTTGTTGCTTTGATATCAATCTAGGCAGCATCCTAGCCAGACTGCAGAGACCTGTGTGTCGTAAGCAGTGCCATCCCGCCTCCCACCAATCCCGTAATAACAAAACACCGACAAGCATGGATGGGTTGAACAGGTCGGTCACAGTTTATTAATAAGCAGAGTGAGGCAAGTACAATTCGCAACGGACTCACAGCTGTAGGCCCGCGACCGCTGGGCACGTCGGCTGATGAGAGGTTACGAACCTTGCCCCCCTCTACACTACCGCCACGGAGGATCATGTGTATGACCTACACAGGACTCCGACCCCCACACAACATCATTAAGGCCTGTTCAACCCCGTCCTGCAAGTTTAATATGAACATATCTAGCCCGATATCTGTTAGATGAACGCCGTCCGGTCTCAGGAGGGGTGAGATGTTTTCTTCCAGATTGTGGTGGTGAACCACGATGCCGAAGTTCTCTTTGACAAACTTTGCCATTTTCGAGTTTATCTTTCTCCTTGACTTGTCAATGGCTTTAGGGTCTTTAGCTCCGTGCCAGACTGTTCGTGATATTATATCAGACCACACCACCACCATATCTGGTATAAGACAAACAGCCCGCTTTATGTCGGTTTTCATTGTCGTGAAGAGCTCCGCTCCTGTTGTCTTGCACAAATCATTTCCACCAGCATGTAATACCAATATCAGCCGCCCTTTAGCCGATTTAGAAATTTTAACCAACTCCGGGAAAATCTGCTCCCACTGGAGCCCTCGGATGCCTCTCCAGTTGACCTCTAGTTGTGGGAAGTAAAAATTCTTTCCACCGGGGCGTATCTCGGCTCTTTTGCACGCCCAATAAATAAAAGAATGTCCCAACACCCAAACAGCGGGCTTATAATCTCCTGTAAGAAACAAGATGTGTTAGAGCAGGTCTGGTCTTATGTATCTCGCAAAGCATGCGGATTTCCAACGACCCAATCTCTGTACTTCAGCTTCAGCTGCACCGGCCCTAGCTGCTTCAGTGGCTGCTCCGATTCTAAAAGAATGTGTTCCGTATTCTTTGGGGTCTACACTGACAGCTTGTAGACATTTTTTAAAAATTGTGTGAAATTGATATTTAGTAAGTGGGGACCCGTCGGTGTGTGAGAGGAAAAAACGACTTTCGTGTCTTATAACCGCGTAGTGTCTTACTATTTTAACAGGGCATATGGGGCCTTCTAGAGCCTTGACCAGGACCCACGACCCTCTACCGGTGGGATCGCATTTGGATTTCCGCACTCTAATGCGCAGAGCGTCGCTGCATATTACGAGATCCTCATTAATTAACCCGCCTATTAGTGCTGTTTTAGAATGCGGCACCAGTTCACTAATCCGCAGCGCCCCGAAGAATGCGATTGCAAACGCTGTAGATATTAGGGCAGATTCGTATTGAGACTTGGACACCGTTTCAGATTTTGTTATAATATCGTGCAACAGACTTAAAGAAATGGGGCGACGACATTCCTGACTGGGTTGGAGCCTTCTCCAGCCTTTAACGGCTTGCTTTATAAAAAAATATTTAGTTACGTCGGCCCATCCCATTAGCTGAAAGAAAAAGGCTATTCCCGAATTACGCTGCGCTAATGTACCCGACGCACCTGTACTCTTGAGCAGATTCAGGAGTTCTACCACCACGTCGCATCTCGTCCGAACACACGTATCAACTGGCCTCCCTTTTACTAGCGAGCACCACTCTTCCCATGCCTTACCATAGACCTGCCAGGTAGCCGGTGTCACTGAGGCTCGAATCAAGGGCATCAGTGATTGGCCACTGTGTCCCAGAGGGAGGGAGGACACAGTAGGCCCGTTGGTTCTGCGCTGGGAAGGAAGACTTTGAAGGCCTGCCAATCGGAAGACAACAGAGAGTTAACCATTTTATCATCCACAGTAGGCGTCACTCTGGCTCGGCACCAGATGTTGTGTCTAAGGCATAATAGTGCAAGGCGGCGCAACAGCGCAAGAATCGGTGGTGATGAGGAAGACATGCTGTTCAAGCATTTGGCGGTTCCCGGATTTTTGATTAGAAATCTGAGATTTACATTTTTTAGTTTGTCACCCCATAGTTCGACAGATGTAACTATAGCAAATATCTCCCACAAGACGGGGTTGCGGCCCCAGTTGGCAGAGGTCCATATGTCCGGCCATCTGCTTTTGCACCATTGGTTGCAGTAGATTGCAACAAAACCATTTGTGAGATCCGCACCCACCAGTAGACCTAGGGCGCTGTTTAGCGTTTCCTGAGACATGACACATGTATGCCCATTGTAGTTTTCCAAGAATGCATTCCACACGGACAAATCCGCTCTCATTGAGCGATTAATTCTGATTCGGTGGCCCGGCTGGGCGATGCCCTTTGTAGCTAATGATAACCTGCGTGAGAAAGCCCTGCCGACCGGCATTACCCGGCAAGCAAAGTTGAGTAGACCTAGTAAGGACTGCATCTGCTGGAGGGTGACTTTCTTTACAACGAGGAAACTTTTAACCATTTGGAGTGTTTTTTCTATTTTATCCGCTGGTAAACGAAAAATCATCTCGTTTGTGTCTATTTCAATACCTAGGAAAGGGAGAACATTACACGGACCGAGCGTTTTCTCCGGCGATAGTGGGACACCGAAAAGCCTAGAAATAAATTTAAACTTTTGAAGCAGAAAAGAACAGAGTTTTGATTCCTTGGGACCCACAAACAAAAAATCATCGAGGTAGTGGATTGTGGAATTGCTGCCTGTTTCGTGACGTATTACCCAGTCTAAGAAGGTGCTGAAAAGTTCGAAATAGTGACAGGAAATGGAGCAGCCCATGGGCAGGCATATGTCGAAATAAAAAAGCTGGTCCACCTTACAACCCAACAAATGAAAGCATTCAGGGTGCACGGGTAATAGACGGAAAGCTGACTCTATATCGGTCTTTGCCAACAGGGCACCGGGCCCCGCTGCTCGCACAAGCTCAATTGCTCTGTCGAACGACGCGTAAGTTACCGACGAGTCTTCGGGGGGAATTGCGTCGTTGACCGAATCGCCTTTAGGGTAAGATAGATGGTGAATTAGCCGATATTTACCGGGTTCTTTTTTGGGCACAATACCTAAGGGCGAAATCCTGAAATTTTTAAATGGTAATGATTGAAATGGGCCCGCCATCCTGCCGAGTTCGACCTCTTTCATGATTTTTTGTTGTAAGACCTCCGGGAACTCCCGAGCTGATTTTAGATTCTTAGCTGATGTTGGTGCTTGGTTAAATTTAAAGGGGATGAAAAAACCGTACCTAAAACCGTCAGATAATTGCTGAGCAGCTTCTTTATTGGGGTAAAGGCTTAGCCAAGGGCCCATGGCGGCTACGCTCACCGGGGTTTTGCCTCGTAGAGTTTGCGTTTGTGAAGCGTGTACACCTTGATGCAGGGTGTCCGCCACCGCAGGTTGCGCAATGATGTCTATATCTGCATGCCGCCTGAAAGCGACAGTTTCCTTCATTGTATAACAAGCAGGCCCCTGGTCTCCGTACGACCACTGAGTACTGGCCTGCGGCTGCTGACAAACTAGTGGCCGATGATGAAAAGGGGGGGTGTTTTTGTGTAAGCATTAATCGTAGCCAGACATATGTGGCTTTTACTCCCCATCCTAGATCAGGTTGCAGGGCCAGCCACCTGCGGAACTCCTCGTCATAGCACCTCCAAGCAACACCGCCATGAGACTTATAGGAGTTATATATTAAATCCTGGTATATAAATAACTCAGAGCAACGTTCTGGGTGTTTTTGACCCATTATACATCCTAGGACTGCGAAGGCCTGCAGCCAGTTGTTCATGGTATGCGCTATTTTACCTCTATTTCTATCGTATGACCATTCGCCAGTCCTCCTTTCCTTATCTACTGACTGCTGGTCTGCTGATAACAGAGACCATATGTCAACGTAATCATTATTCCAAATTTTTTCTTTTGTATCTTGGTCTATGTGTGTACCTAGTGGACTAATTCCACAGAAAAAAGCATCTTTGTGTAAACTAGCTAATTGAGGTATATTCCTAGTAACGGTTTGACCTCCCGGCTGGTGTAAGTGGTCAACTAACGCCCTGATAGCAGATACCAGGCTGTTTTCCACTGCGTCATGTGTATTATTAGATGCGTTGATTACGCCAAACTCACCGCTGTTCCTCGCTGATCGAGAGTCTCCAGGAGATGGAGGTACCCCGACTCCGGTGGTGGTGATGTCCTGCCCATGACTGGTGACCTTTGATGACTCTGCGCTCCCAAGACCCGTTGAATGTTGCTGGACTTCCATCTCAGAAACGGAACCTGAAATGGGTTGAAGTGATAGCTCCTCCCGGCTTGTGGGCAATGGTGGAGCATGTGGCAGCCGATGACTGCTGTCTGCCCGTGGTGGATGTGATGGTGGAGCATGTGGCAGCCGATGACTGCTGTCTGCCCGTGGTGGATATGATGGTGGAGCATGTGGCAGCTGATGACTGCTGTCTGCCCGTGGTGGGTATGATGGTGGAGCATGTGGCAGCCGATGACTGCTGTCTGCCCGTGGTGGATATGATGGTGGAGCATGTGGCAGCCGATGACTGCTGTCTGCCCGTGGTGGGTATGACGGTGGAGCATGTGGCAGCCGATGACTGCTGTCTGCCCGTGGTGGGTATGACGGTGGAGCATGAGGCAGCCGATGACTGCTGTCTGCCCGTGGTGGGTATGACGGTGGAGCATGTGGCAGCCGATGACTGCTGTCTGCCCGTGGTGGGTATGACGGTGGAGCATGAGGCAGCCGATGAATGCTGTCTGCCCGTGGTGGGTATGACGGTGGAGCATGAGGCAGCCGATGACTGCTGTCTGCCCGTGGTGGGTATGACGGTGGAGCATGCGGCAGCCGATGACTGCTGTCTGCCCGTGGTGGATATGACGTTGGAGCATGTGGCAGCTGATGACTGCTGTCTGCCCGTGGTGGGTATGACGGTGGAGCATGCGGCAGCCGATGACTGCTGTCTGCCCGTGGTGGGTATGACGGTGGAGCATGTGGCAGCTGATGACTGCTGTCTGCCCGTGGTGGGTATGACGGTGGAGCATGCGGCAGCCGATGACTGCTGTCTGCCCGTGGTGGATATGACGTTGGAGCATGTGGCAGCTGATGACTGCTGTCTGCCCGTGGTGGATATGATGGTGGAGCATGTGGCAGCCGATGACTGCTGTCTGCCCGTGGTGGATATGATGGTGGAGCATGTGGCAGCTGATGACTGCTGTCTGCCCGTGGTGGGTATGACGGTGGAGCATGCGGCAGCCGATGACTGCTGTCTGCCCGTGGTGGATATGACGTTGGAGCATGTGGCAGCTGATGACTGCTGTCTGCCCATGGTGGATATGATGGTGGAGCATGTGGCAGCCGATGACTGCTGTCTGCCCGTGGTGGATATGATGGTGGAGCATGTGGCAGCCGATGACTGCTGTCTGCCCGTGGTGGATATGATGGTGGAGCATGTGGCAGCTGATGACTGCTGTCTGCCCGTGGTGGATATGATGGTGGAGCATGTGGCAGCCGATGACTGCTGTCTGCCCATGGTGGATATGATGGTGGAGCATGTGGCAGCCGATGACTGCTGTCTGCCCGTGGTGGATATGATGGTGGAGCATGTGGCAGCTGATGACTGCTGTCTGCCCGTGGTGGATATGCTGTCGATGATAGCTGCGCACTGGTTCCGACCACGATCTGACTGGAGGTCCCAATTGGTGTTGAGGAGGCCCTCCGTCTGGCTGACTGGGATGGAGATCTCGTACGCCGTCTTCTGGATGCCCCCGACCGCCTGCTGCGACAACTCTCGGGTGCGTCGGACTGTTCAGAAGTAGAAGGTGACCGCCACCTGGATGACCGCGATCTGTGACGGCTTCTATTGGAGCTTCGCTTTTGACTGAAACGGGAACAGCGACAGACAGAGGGACAGCGAGAATGGTGATGGGAATCCCCTGAGGAGGGGGATAAAGACCTGTGGTGTATGGAATTTCGACTACCAAGGTTAGAGCTTATATGCTGACTTGGTGTTTGCCTAAGGGTAGTTTCTGGTACCAGTTGAAGAGGAATATTCAGAGGGCTCTGGGCGATTGCTGTCTGTGTGGCGTTTAGCAGGGAGGATGGCGTAATATCCGCCAATGATGTGGGGTGTGCAGAGCGGGATTGGCTCATTGGTGGGTCGGCGGTGTATAGTGCGTTGTGCTTGCTATACATGTTTCACCTTGTTGTTGGAGCAGAGCGCGCTGAACGGTCGGGTTGGTCCGGACAGTGCGCTCGGCCGCAGCATTGTTTCTTCTGCATCCCACGTCGTCCCGCACTGGCGGCAGAGCTGCGCCCGCAGGGATGATGTTGCAGACCGGGTGTACCTGAGATGGCTGGCGGCCTCCTCTGTAGAGGCTGCTCTACAGGACTTGCCATTGCTGCAGACATGGAGGAAGTAGAGATGGGACGCTGCTTGGGTGGATCTAGGGGCTCAGATGCCTGTCCCTAAACAAAGGATTAGGGGTGGGACTGGAGATGGGCGGGCCTATGTGGTGACGCTGGGCTGAAGTGGGTGGAGCTACAGGCCGGCTATGACGCCCAGGTCCCAGCAAAAGTGAAGGGGTGGGTGTGTGAGTGGGAGGACGATTGTGGGCGTAACGCCGGGGAAGAAGTGGGCGGAGCCACCGTCCGACTCCCACCACTAGAAGAACACAGTAATGGCGTCCGGTTCTGCGGCCTACATGCGACTCCCCGGGCTGATACAAGTGGGGAAGAATCCTGTATCTGAGCAGCAGCCCGGGCGCGACGCCGAACAGCAGAAATCTCGCCCACATGCAGACGCTCAGGCTGGCGCTTAGTCCTGAATGAGCGTCTGCTGGAGCGCGGCCTCTGAGAGGAGGTGGTGGGAGCAGCGTGTGCCCGACTAACTGGAGATGGCAGGGGAGAGGACAGTATGAGAACTGGGTGGCAGGTGGACGGGCCAGGGGAGGACGGGACATGCAAGGATAGAGGGGAAGCGTTCGGAGGCAGAGCAGGCGTGGTGGGTAGCTCAGGGGCGGCTTGTACAAAGGGCAGCGCCGGGGCCGACAAAGGAGCCGGAGGGGACGCAGTGGACGGGCCAGCAGAGGACGGCGCATGTGAGACTACAAGGGAGGCATGCAGAGGCAGAAGGAGTGGGAGACACAGGGGCTGCGTGTGCTGCAGGCATCACCGGAGCAGGGGGAGACAAAGGACCCTGTGGCCTTGGAGTGGATTGAGCCTCGGGGGATAAAGGAGAGGCCAGCGGCGACAGGGGATTAAGAGAGGGCACAGGTGGGTGATAATCTAATTCAGATAAAAGGGCTAAAATACATGGATCACCCACCTGTGCTGCTCTCTGCCGCAGGGCCGCAATCACTGCCTCAGACATGGCTCCAGGGGTCCTCAGGAAAACAAAAGCTTCTAGGTATCAGCCGGGGAGGAAAGAGAGAGACCCCCACCCAGCATCTGAATTTAACCCCTGGGGGTATGGCCGGACGCCCCTTCCATTCACTTTCCATTGGTCCGTGGGGCGTCCTAGTCACCTGGGGAGGGGGATTAGTGTGAGAGGAGGAGGCACTGCACAGAGTTTACTTATCATCAAATCCATGGGGGCTCTACAGTCAGAGGCACCATCCTTATTCAGTACGGTGCCTGCCAGCCTGTCTGCCATTATCTTTGAGAGAAGTTTAACATCTTGATTTATTAATGATATCGGTCTATATCCCGAAGGGTCTTCCACGTCCTTCCCACCCTTCGGGAGAAGCTTTATGTAGGCCGTATTCATCCCTTCTGACATGGCTTCCCCTGCAAAATGTGATCATGTAAATCTTTAAGCGTGGGAACTATTTTCTCACTCAGCGCCTTATAAAATGAACCATTAAAGCCATCGGGCCCTGGAGCCTTATTGGCCCCCAGTCCTTTTATTGCCATACTGATTTCTTCCTCCGTGATGCAGCCATGTAAATCCTGTAATTCCTCCTCCGTCAGTTTAGGGACATCAGCTCTACCCAGCCATGTCTCCCCGCTACACCCTGATGGTCCTCATCCTTGTATAGCCTGGCATAGGATTTGCCCTGCACTCTGTTTATCTCTTTGGGATTAGTCGGTCGTTGTCCTTTTTTATCTCTAATTGCCATTATAGATGTACCCACATATCTTCCCCTAGCCAGATTACCAGTGTTCTCCCTGCTTTGTCACCATACCGACTTCATTCTACCTCCCAGTGATTCCTATAGAATTGCTCTTTTTTCCGCCCGTTCTTCGTTTTTGGCCGCATCCATTTGTCTTTATCCTGATCCAGTAGTGAGTTCTTATACTTTGTATGGCTGCTCCTAACTTCGCTGCTTGCTGCTAATTTCTGCTCTTTTACTCGTTTTTTTGTTCTCTGCGTGTAAGCCATGATGTTTCCGCTTCACCTTCGCTGTTTCCCAATATAGTCTCGGGTTAGGTTTGTTCTTCTCATTGTACATGGCAAACTCTGTCCACCATTCCCCCATCCGTCTCCCAAAGTCTGGCTCTCTTGTCATGTTTCCTGGGAGTCGCCATAGATAGTCCGGCCCTTTCTGCTGTGCGTCAGCCAAGTCTAGAGATCTAGGACCATCATCAGATATCACCATGTCCTCAGTACTGACATCACACATTTTGTGTAGTATCTGACACAAAGAACATGTCTATTCTCCACCCTGTGTGCATGAGAGTAATGTGAGAATTCCCGCTCCATGGGGTGTGACGTTCTCCACGCATCTCTCAGCTGTGAATTCGATGTCATACCTTCTAGATAACCTTCTTCCCCCCTATATCTCTTCCCTCCTCCTGGATTTGATCTTATTAAGCTCCTTTCCTGTCCTCGTCCTTCTCATTATAGTCTCCTCCTGTGATTATGCTGTTATCAGCCAGGAGTTGGTTCGGTGAGGACATAGAACATTTCTTTTATGTTCGGGGCGTATATATATATATTGTACGGGGTAATACTCTATTTATCTCTAATCTCAGACGGATGACCCTTCCCTCCTGCTCCATTTCTACGGATGAATCTCTGTGTGCCAATGCGTTATGTATCAGTATTAGGACTCCTGCTCTTCTGTCTACCGAGCTAGAACCATAAACTTCTCCCACCCATAATGTCTGCATTCTAGAAAAGTCTTCTTTACCCAAGTGTGTCTCCTGGAGCGAGGCTATATCTGCTTTCAGTCTTCTCAGGTGGCGAAGTATCATCATCCTTTTATGTGCTGAGCGCAACCCTTTTACGTTCCATGTTATTAGTCTAACCATTATTAATTGCACAATGGTTTCTTCTGCGAGGACGAGTGAAGCTTCTCCCTCTTGGGTATGGACGGCCAGTCAGTAATAAAATAGGACAATAGCGGTGGACTCATGAACTTTAACCTCCCCCCCTTCTCATCTCACCCTCTCTACATACATCAACCTCTTTGTTGACTCCTCTTTTTTCCGCCATTATCCAAACCAAGAGAGAAGCAATTTCCTGCCTATTATCCCATATTTATCATGTTGTACCTATTTTATATCCATCCTCTATCTGAGCCCGGACCCTCATGTAACCTCGGAACTCCAAAATCTTAGATCAACATCTATTCCCCTTAATTTATCATATCGATTTCCTAACATCTTAACACTCACAACCGTATTATCTTAAAGTCCTTCTCCATCTCTCCTTTTTGAGGTCAGAGAGGTATAAAAATACTTCATCCCCCCAAGCAGTATCTCCCAATGTGAACCCAGCATTTGTGAGATATCTGACTTTAACACAAAATACTCCCCTCAGCATTCAATGAAGATCTGGTCTTCTACCTGGTCTACACATCACATCTGGTCATCATTATCCCAACTTCATATATGCCCATAAACCTGGAAGTCACAATTTCCCTGTCAGCCCGTTATGACCAGCTTGGAGACCAATTAGATCAGCACTCCAAATTCTCCATTCAGTCCACCAGAACCTGTGAAAAGAAAGAAGATGGGAAAAAAAGACATAGGAGAAGGGGGGGATCTCTCCACCAGCTGTCCTGTAGTCTTCCTTGAACATACAGAGTTCCGTCTGATAGTGACCCGGTCGGGTAAAAATACCTGTGAAGTTGTACGTTTTGTGCACCACCATGTGGCTCACAGATGATATCCCTTATTTCTGTACGTCTTCCTATGTTAGCTGATTGGGAGTGTAAGTAGTCTTTCTGTAGCTCAATCTGGACCACAAACATTTCTCCCTTCCATCCTCATCTTATCATGTGAGGTGTTCAAGTCATAACTTTTCACTTACACTGACCCCAGGATATATCTTGGCACAATCTGATAACCATTAGCTCATTAGTGTTCTGTCTGGTTCTTCCTGAACGCCCTTGTCATTGGGGTTCTTTGTTCCTTAGCCATTGTCTCTATCCCGACCTCAGGCTATACGGGTCGGGTCTCCCCCTCTCGTCCTCAGCATCTCCCCCTGTCTCCTCTCTCGGCGGGCTGCTGCTTTCAGGTGATTGCTGGCCAGATGAAGGTTGCTTCTGGGACATCATTGTCATGGACTCCTTGGGATCTGTAAACGACCTCATCGCACCATCTCTTGTCCTAACACGCAGGTGTTTTTTGTTTTATTAAACCCATATTCAGGGTAAGGCCCAAAAAATGTTTTATTTCAGGGACATTTGTGGGGATCCAGGAGCGAGAATGAAAGGCAGTGGGTTTTTGGGAGATGTATTGTCGGGCATATAAGTTTGGTTGGTGGGCGATGAATTGTAAGACTCCTGGGCTAATGATAATTTGGAAAAAATCAATGGGGGTAACATCTAATTTTATTCTGGGGGCTGCAGAAAAAGGGGAAATTTGGAGAGAAAATTAAGTGTCCTTATACCACAGCGGTGGGGGGACTGTGGTACTTGGTCCTGCCTCTGGAGCTTCGGAGAACTGCTCTACTTCAGACTCCGCTTCACTGCCGGAGCACAGCAGGCGGTACGATTCCTCTGCGCTAAATGTTCTGCGGGCCATTTATTTGCCTGCTCAAGAAAAAACTAACCCTAACCTAACACTCGTGCTATTTTACTGCCTAACCCTAATAAGCGTAACCCTAATACGTGTAACCCTAATAAGCGTAACCCTAATACGTGTAACCCTAATAAGCGTAACCCTAATACGTGTAACCCTAATACGTGTAACCCTAATACGTGTAACCCTCATACGTGTAACCCTAATAAGCGTAACCCTAATACGTGTAACCCTAATACGTGTAACCCTAATACGCGTAACCCTCATACGCGTAACCCTAATACGTGTAACCCTAATAAGCGTAACCCTCATACGTGTAACCCTAATACGTGTAACCCTAATACGTGTAACCCTAATACGTGTAACCCTAATACATGTAACCCTAATAAGCGTAACCCTAATAAGTGTAACCCTAATAAGCGTAACCCTAATACGTGTAACCCTAATACGTGTAACCCTAATAAGCGTAACCCTAATACGTGTAACCCTAATACGTGTAACCCTAATAAGCGTAACCCTAATACGTGTAACCCTAATACGTGTAACCCTAATAAGCGTAACCCTCATACGTGTAACCCTAATACGTGTAACCCTAATACGTGTAACCCTAATACGTGTAACCCTAATAAGCGTAACCCTAATACGTGTAACCCTAATACGTGTAACCCTAATAAGCGTAACCCTAATACGTGTAACCCTAATACGTGTAACCCTAATAAGCGTAACCCTAATACGTGTAACCCTAATACATGTAACCCTAATACATGTAACCCTAATACATGTAACCCTAATACATGTAACCCTAATAAGCGTAACCCTCATACGTGTAACCCTAATACGTGTAACCCTAATACATGTAACCCTAATACATGTAACCCTAATAAGCGTAACCCTAATACGTGTAACCCTAATACGTGTAACCCTAATAAGCGTAACCCTAATACGTGTAACCCTAATAAGCGTAACCCTAATAAGCGTAACCCTAATACGTGTAACCCTAATACGTGTAACCCTAATACATGTAACCCTAATAAGCGTAACCCTAATACGTGTAACCCTAATACGTGTAACCCTAATAAGCGTAACCCTAATACGTGTAACCCTAATAAGCGTAACCCTAATAAGCGTAACCCTAATACGTGTAACCCTAATAAGCGTAACCCTAATACGTGTAACCCTAATACATGTAACCCTAATAAGCGTAACCCTAATACGTGTAACCCTAATACGTGTAACCCTCATACGTGTAACCCTAATACGTGTAACCCTAATACGTGTAACCCTAATAAGCGTAACCCTAATACGTGTAACCCTAATAAGCGTAACCCTAATTCGTGTAACCCTAATACGTGTAACCCTAATACGTGTAACCCTCATACGTGTAACCCTAATACGTGTAACCCTAATAAGCGTAACCCTAATACGTGTAACCCTAATAAGCGTAACCCTAATTCGTGTAACCCTAATACGTGTAACCCTCATACGTGTAACCCTAATAAGCGTAACCCTAATTCGTGTAACCCTAATACATGTAACCCTAATAAGCGTAACCCTAATACGTGTAACCCTAATACATGTAACCCTCATACGTGTAACCCTAATACGTGTAACCCTAATAAGCGTAACCCTAATACGTGTAACCCTAATACATGTAACCCTAATAAGCGTAACCCTAATACGTGTAACCCTAATAAGCGTAACCCTAATTCGTGTAACCCTAATACGTGTAACCCTAATACATGTAACCCTAATAAGCGTAACCCTAATTCGTGTAACCCTCATACGTGTAACCCTAATACGTGTAACCCTCATACGTGTAACCCTCATACGTGTAACCCTAATACGTGTAACCCTAATAAGCGTAACCCTAATACGTGTAACCCTAATTCGTGTAACCCTAATTCGTGTAACCCTAATACGTGTAACCCTCATACGTGTAACCCTAATACGTGTAACCCTAATACGTGTAACCCTCATACGTGTAACCCTCATACGTGTAACCCTAATACATGTAACCCTAATAAGCGTAACCCTAATACGTGTAACCCTAATACGTGTAACCCTAATACATGTAACCCTAATAAGCGTAACCCTAATTCGTGTAACCCTAATACGTGTAACCCTAATACATGTAACCCTAATAAGCGTAACCCTAATACGTGTAACCCTAATACGTGTAACCCTAATAAGCGTAACCCTAATACGTGTAACCCTAATACATGTAACCCTAATAAGCGTAACCCTAATAAGCGTAACCCTAATACGTGTAACCCTCATACGTGTAACCCTAATACGTGTAACCCTCATACGTGTAACCCTAATAAGCGTAACCCTAATAAGCGTAACCCTAATACGTGTAACCCTAATACATGTAACCCTAATAAGCGTAACCCTAATAAGCGTAACCCTAATACGTGTAACCCTAATACGTGTAACCCTAATAAGCGTAACCCTAATAAGCGTAACCCTAATACGTGTAACCCTCATACGTGTAACCCTAATAAGCGTAACCCTAATAAGCGTAACCCTCATACGTGTAACCCTCATACGTGTAACCCTAATAAGCGTAACCCTAATACGTGTAACCCTCATACGTGTAACCCTCATACGTGTAACCCTAATACGTGTAACCCTAATAAGCGTAACCCTAATACGTGTAACCCTAATAAGCGTAACCCTAATACGTGTAACCCTAATACGTGTAACCCTAATAAGCGTAACCCTAATACATGTAACCCTAATACGTGTAACCCTAAGCCTAACTGCAAAAAACTAAAAAAAATTATTAAAAAATGATAAAGAGAACCGGGGGAGGTAACTGGAGTGCTGCCACATTTACTAATATTCAGGGGGTTTGATCACTTTGATATCACAGTAATCAAAACCCAGCAGCCAATGAGAAAATTCTCCTCGGTCGCCGGGTGCATGCGCCCGCCATCTTCTTTCTGCCGGAGGAAGGAAGGGGGCCGGGGCACTACTGATCCAGTACATAAGGTATCGTGGGGGGCTCGGGGCACTACTGATCCAGTACATAAGGTATCGTGGGGGGCCGGGGCACTACTGATCCAGTACATAAGGTATCGTGGGGGGCTCGGGGGACTACTGATCCAGTACATAAGGTATCGTGGGGGGCTCGGGGCACTACTGATCCAGTACATAAAGTATCGTGGGGGGCTCGGGGCACTACTGATCCAGTACATAAGGTATCGTGGGGGGCCGGGGCACTACTGATCCAGTACATAAGGTATCGTGGGGGGCTCGGGGGGACTACTGATCCAGTACATAAGGTATCGTGGGGGGCCGGGGGACTACTGATCCAGTACATAAAGTATCGTGGGGGGCTCGGGGCACTACTGATCCAGTACATAAGGTATCGTGGGGGGCTCGGGGGACTACTGATCCAGTACATAAGGTATCGTGGGGGGCTCGGGGGACTACTGATCCAGTACATAAGGTATCGTGGGGGGCTCGGGGGACTACTGATCCAGTACATAAGGTATCGTGGGGGGCTCGGGGGACTACTGATCCAATACATAAGGTATCGTGGGGGGCTCGGGGCACTACTGATCCAGTACATAAGGTATCGTGGGGGGCTCGGGGGACTACTGATCCAGTACATAAGGTATCGTGGGGGGCTCGGGGGACTACTGATCCAGTACATAAGGTATCGTGGGGGGCTCGGGGGACTACTGATCCAGTACATAAGGTATCGTGGGGGGCTCGGGGGACTACTGATCCAGTACATAAGGTATCGTGGGGGGCTCGGGGGACTACTGATCCAGTACATAAGGTATCGTGGGGGGCTCGGGGGACTACTGATCCAGTACATAAGGTATCGTGGGGGGCTCGGGGGACTACTGATCCAGTACATAAGGTATCGTGGGGGGCTCGGGGCACTACTGATCCAGTACATAAGGTATCGTGGGGGGCTCGGGGCACTACTGATCCAGTACATAAGGTATCGTGGGGGGCTCGGGGGACTACTGATCCAGTACATAAGGTATCGTGGGGGGCTCGGGGGACTACTGATCCAGTACATAAGGTATCGTGGGGGGCTCGGGGCACTACTGATCCAGTACATAAGGTATCGTGGGGGGCTCGGGGGACTACTGATCCAGTACATAAGGTATCGTGGGGGGCTCGGGGGACTACTGATCCAGTACATAAGGTATCGTGGGGGGCTCGGGGCACTACTGATCCAGTACATAAGGTATCGTGGGGGGCTCGGGGGACTACTGATCCAGTACATAAGGTATCGTGGGGGGCTCGGGGGACTACTGATCCAGTACATAAGGTATCGTGGGGGGCTCGGGGGACTACTGATCCAGTACATAAGGTATCGTGGGGGGCTCGGGGGACTACTGATCCAGTACATAAGGTATCGTGGGGGGCTCGGGGGACTACTGATCCAGTACATAAGGTATCGTGGGGGGCTCGGGGGACTACTGATCCAGTACATAAGGTATCGTGGGGGGCTCGGGGGACTACTGATCCAGTACATAAGGTATCGTGGGGGGCTCGGGGCACTACTGATCCAGTACATAAGGTATCGTGGGGGGCTCGGGGCACTACTGATCCAGTACATAAGGTATCGTGGGGGGCTCGGGGGACTACTGATCCAGTACATAAGGTATCGTGGGGGGCTCGGGGGACTACTGATCCAGTACATAAGGTATCGTGGGGGGCTCGGGGCACTACTGATCCAGTACATAAGGTATCGTGGGGGGCTCGGGGGACTACTGATCCAGTACATAAGGTATCGTGGGGGGCTCGGGGGACTACTGATCCAGTACATAAGGTATCGTGGGGGGCTCGGGGCACTACTGATCCAGTACATAAGGTATCGTGGGGGGCTCGGGGGACTACTGATCCAGTACATAAGGTATCGTGGGGGGCTCGGGGGACTACTGATCCAGTACATAAGGTATCGTGGGGGGCTCGGGGGACTACTGATCCAGTACATAAGGTATCGTGGGGGGCTCGGGGGACTACTGATCCAGTACATAAGGTATCGTGGGGGGCTCGGGGCACTACTGATCCAGTACATAAGGTATCGTGGGGGGCTCGGGGGACTACTGATCCAGTACATAAGGTATCGTGGGGGGCTCGGGGGACTACTGATCCAGTACATAAGGTATCGTGGGGGGCTCGGGGGACTACTGATCCAGTACATAAGGTATCGTGGGGGGCTCGGGGGACCCCATCTCTGATGTGTGATCACACCAGAGAAGTGAGAAATTAAATGGAAAATCTGACTTTTTTTTGCGGTTTCCATTATTCAGTGAATAACGGCGATCGCAACACTGGGGTCGGTAAAGAGCGACCCGAATCATGTTCTCTGAGGTCTCAGCTACCCCAGGCAGCCGAGACCCCGGAAAAATCCGACACTGGGGGGTGCTATCCCCTTATTCCTCAGCACCATTAATAAAGCATGGCTGAGGCATAAGAACCCTTAACCCCTTAACATCTATGCACGTGCACAGTCCATCATGGCCGGTGTAACTGAACGATAAGAGTGCTGTGATTGGTCAATCTGACTGACCACAGCCCAATCGGGCAGGAGACGCTGAAATTTCCCCATCTCTTGCCCGATCAGTGCAGTTCAGCGCTGCGGTGGCCGAGCATCCTGCACTGACAGCTAGGAGCGGCGTCCGCACCGCCTCTGGCTGTTAACCCCCTGACTGCTGCAATCAGGTGCAATCACAGCGTTTGGGGGGGAGGCAGAGGGTCGGGGGCTCCCCTGCCTCAGATCGGCGTCCCCACGGTGTAATCGCCGGGCCCAATCTGTGCCATGATGACCCACAACCTCCAAGTCATCCAGCTACGGAAAGCCTCTGAGACCATGCTCACAGCTCACAGCATGGTCTCAGCAGCTTTCTCCATAGGGTATAATGCATTGCAATGGTGGAGCGTTGCAATATATTATACCTGCAAATCAAAGTAAAAAAAAGTCCCATAAAGGGACAAGGTAAAAAAATTTAAAACAAAATATTAAAAAATAATATAAAAAATTCTCTTAATAAATACACATTCTTATGTAAGAAAAAATGCACGTTTGGTATCGCTGCGTCCGTAAAAATTCCATCTATAAAAGTGTCACCCTAATGAACCCCTTCACTGAACGCCGTAAAAAACACACAAAAAAAGTAACAAATTATACTTTTTCCAAGTGGCATCCTACTGCTTGGAAAAAGTGGAATAATGCGATCAAAAAGAGGGATATAAATATCTGTGGTACCGCTGAAAACGTCATCTTCTCCCTCAAAAAACGAGCCGCCACACAGCGTCATCAGCGAAAAAATAAAAAGTTATAGCTCGCAGAATAAAGCGATGCAAAAATAATTATATTTATATAAAAGTTTTTGTTGTGTAAAAAAACACCAAAGCATAAAAAAGATATAAATGAGGTATCGCTGTAACCGTACCGACCCGAGGAATAAAGCCGCCATATCAGTAATACCGCACCCGGAACGGTGAAAGAGAAAATTCATGAATTGCTATTTTTGTTCATTCTGCCTCAACAAAAATTGGAATAGAAAGCGATCATATAATGTCATGTACCCGAAAATGGTACCAATAAAAACGTCCGCTCGTCCCACAAAAAACAAGACCTCACATGACTCTGTGGGTCAAAATATGGAAATATAGCTCTCAAAATGTGGTGATGCAAACATTTCTTGCAAAAAAAGTGTCTTATAGGCGAGTTTCACACTAGCGTTCTGAGGCGCAGGGCTGCCGCTAAGCTCCGCCCTGGCCACGCCTCCTCCGGTCAGCTCCTCCTCTGGGCGCATGACGCTGCATGCGACCAGCATACCCTAGATTTTGCATTGGGTACACACTGTGTTGCATTTTTGTGCACTCGGCGCAGCGCAAAAGGCGCATGCGCCGGCAAAAACATACCAGCGTAGCCGTTAAATATAGGGTACACCGGTGGCATGCAGCATCATGCGCCCAGAGGAGGAGCTGACCGGAGGAGGCGTGGCAGGGGGCGGAGCTTAGCAGCGGCCCTGCGCTGCGCCTCAGAACGCTAGTGTGAAACTAGCCTTAGTGTGACGGAAGCTAAACATGAAAAAAGGATATAAATCTGGTATCGCTGTAATCGCACCGACCCGAGGAATAAAGTCGTCGAATCACTTATACCGCACGAGGAACGGCGTAAAAAATACTCTTCACCTGTTGTGGATTTGTTCAATCTGCCTCCTAATGATCAGCAGTAAGGCGATCACAGTGGTTTACCCCCACATATGGGGTATCAGCCTACTCAGGACAAATTGCACAACAACTTTTGGGGTCCAATTTCCCCTGGTACCCTTGGGAAAATAAATTGGGGGCAAATAGATCATTTTTTTGGACAAAATGATTTTTTAATTGTACGGCTGTACGTTATAAACTTCTGTGAAGCACTTGGGGGTTCAACGTTCTCACCACGTATCTAGATAAGTTCCTTGGGGGGTCTAGTTTCCAAAATGGGGTCACTTATGGGGGGTTTCCACTGTTTAGGTACATCAGGGGTTCTGCAAACACGACATGGCGTCCGATCTCGATTCCAGCCAATTTGACATTCATAATCTCAAGTGGTGCTCCTTCCCTTGTGAGTCCTGCCATGCGCCTAATGATTGGTCTTCCTCCACATATGGGGTATCGGTGTACTCAGGAGAAATTGCACAACAAATATTATGGTTCATTTTCTCCTGTCCGAAGAAAAATTTTGGGGAAAAAAAAAGTTAAATGTTCATTTTTCCCTTCCACATTGCTTCAATTCTTGTGAAGCAGCTAAAGGGTTAATAAACTTCTTGAATGTGGTTTTGAGCACCTTGAGGGGTGCAGTTTTTAGAATGGTGTCACTTTTGGGTATTTTCTATCACATAGGCCCCTCAAAGTGACTTCATATGTGATGTGGTCCCTAAAAATAAAATGAGAAAATCGCTGGTCAACTTTTAACCCTTATAACTTCCTAACAAAAGAAAATTATGTTTCCAAAATTGTGCGGAGGTAAAGTAAACATGTGGGACATGTTATTTATTAGCTATTTTTTGTGACATATCTCTGATTTAAGGGCATAAAAATTAACTTGGAAAATTGCAAAATTTAAAAAAAATTTCAACATATTTTTTTTTTTTTTTTTCCAAAATAAATGCAAGTTATATCGAAGAAATGTTATCACTATCATGAAGTAAAATATGTCATGAAAAAAACAATGTCGGAATCAGCGGGATCCGCCGAAACGTTCCAGAGTTATAACCTCATAAAGTGACGGTGGTCCGATTTCAAAAATTAAAGCCTGGTCATTAACCTACAAAATAGCTTGGTCCTTAAGGGGTTAACTGCCGCCATTAAAAGGCGTATCGGCGTCGTGAAGGGGTTAACCCACAGACAATTCTCCCTAAGTCAGTAAGACCTGGTAAGGTCCCTCCTATGAGAAGGCTGATCTGGAGAGAAGATCAGGATATCACCCAGATACGTAGGAGTACAGCAGAGCTCAGAAGATGTCGTTCACAGTCTCTTGGAAGACAGGCGGGACATCACTGGGCCCAAACGGCACAACACGACAGTCATAATGGTCGTCCTGGGCGTTGGAAACAGTCTTCCACTCAACTCCTTGGTGTTTGCGAATTAGGTTGTAGGCTCCTCTCAGATTGAGCTTGATGAAGATCCTGCACCTCTCAGGCTAGTTTCACACTAGTGTTTCACTGACCTGCGTCGATCTGAGCATGGCCGCCGCTAATCTCCGCCCCCGGCCACGCCTCCTCTCGGCCGCTCCGCCTATGGGCGCATGACTCTGCATGCGACCTGCGTACCCTATCCTTAGCATTGGGTAAGCAGGCCGTTCACAGGTATGCGTTTGCCGGCGCATGCATCCTTTTGACGGTGTGCCGAGCACACCAAAATGCAACACGGTGCGTCTGGCGTAGGTCGGTGCACCGTCAAAAGGATGCATGCGCCGGCAAACGCATACCTGTGAGCGGCCTGCTTACCCAATGCTAAGGATAGGGTACGCAGGTCGCATGCAGAGTCATGCGCCCATAGGCGGAGCGGCCGGGGGCGGAGATTAGCGGCGGCCGTGCGCAAATCAACGCAGGTCAGTGAAACACTAGTGTGAAATTAGCCTAAGACGATCAATCACCTCTGGGATTAGGGGTAACAGATACTGTTATTTCCTCGTGATCTGGTTGAGACCTCTATAATCTATACAAGGCCGGAGTTTCATCCTTCTAACACAGAAACCAGTGTCACGAGCGCTTCGGAGGTGACAGGCTATCGTCCTGTGTCAGGCCTCAGAAGGTCTGAGCGCCTGTCCATACAGACTGCTCCCTCAACCATCTGCCTCTAGGACCCAGCGTCGACCTCCTCCTGCCCTGAGAAGTTTGGATCTATTTAGTTGGTGGCTCAGCTGTGACCCAGCGCAGGTAATGGCTTCATTTCCACTTCTGCTTGCTAGAATGTTGGACCTTCTCAGAGTGCTCCAGTTTGGTGTCTGGAATCCCTCTTCTGGTATCCGTATCTGGCGATTCCGCTAAGTGTTCCCCTGTTTGTCTCACCTTACCGTCTTTAGTGGAGACTGCCTAGCGCGCATCTCCCTCACGTTCCCTATTCAGGACTAGGCCCCAGGGAGGTTCAGGGCCTCAGGTTCCGGCTCGGCGATTGGTGAGGAACCAATATAGGGACTCGGTAGGAGTTCTAGGGAGAAATTAGATCTCGCCTAGGGGGTCTCCAAATCCCTTCCTTAGTGTCTGGGCCCCCTTCCCCTATATGTTACACTTGGTTTTCCCTCACCGCGCGTGACAACCAGTTCCTGCCAGTGAGGAAGACTTTTGGATGAATCCCCTTGCCTGATTCTCCTTAATGTAATCGTACATGGCTAGGGTCTCCGCCAGAGGATACGGCCTCGGGAGGTGGGGATCCCTGGAGCAGACCAATGAGACAACCGTAAGGCCTAAAGGTAACTTCAAGCAAAAAAGGAAGCACACTGTAGCGCCATAACATGCAAATATGAAACATGAATTGCATTGCTGCATTAGAAATATGAAAAACTGAGAAAGTTTAGCGCATAAAATGGCCAAGATATGTACCTGGAAGCCACGTTGATATAGACTTCAGTCTAAACAGAGGATTTTTCATAGGTTCCCATTCAGATGGAGACTTCAGCCTTAGTGAGGATTGGCATAGACAGGGTCCTGGAAAACGAGAAACGCCTTACCGTGGCTTCCAGGTACACATATCTTGGCCATTTTATGCGCTAAACTTTCTCAGTTTTTCATATTTCTAATGCAGTGATGCAATTCATTTATCATGTTTGCATGGTTTGGCGCTACAGTGTGCTTCCTTTTTTGCTTGCATGTATATGAGTTGGTGACTCTAGGTTAAGCACCTGTTCACACAATGTTTATGCTTGGCTGTGACAGTCAGTTTTTGAAATTTATATTTAGAGGTAACGTCTTCTCAAAGACATCAGCGCATGACCAGTAAGCAGGTGGCAGAGTAGATGATGTCACTGGCTGTCCCCAAGAAAGCCCTACACCAGATTTCCGGTTTAGGACGGGCTCGTGAATACATAGCCATGGCAGGCCTGGGAGCAGTGCGATGTGATAGGCAAGGAAGCACATACAAGGGCATGTAAAAGTTTGGGCACCCCTGGAGGAAATTACAGTTAATATGAACAGGTAAGAAAGTTAAAGATGAAATTATCTCTAACGGGCCTAAAGTTTAAGACAAATTTCCTTTGCATTTTAGGCAAAAAAAAAAATATTGTCATGTTTTACATTTTAATAATTACAAAAAGGAAAATGGTCCGATGCAAGAGGTAGGGCACCCTGCACGTTTAGCGCCTAGTTGCACCCTGTTTGGAAAGTATCCCAGCTTGTAAACGCTTTTTGCAGCCGGCGACGCGTCTTATTGTGTGATGGATTTCCCTCTATTCTTCCAGTTCTATGAGATTCCTGGGTTGTTTTGCTGACCCTGCTATTTTGGGGTCTAAACTAGTAGCAAAGCCACAAAAGAGGACTGAAAATCCTCCAAAAATACAGCAGAAAAAGGGGCAGCACCGCGTCCCCGCCCAGGTCTCTGAGCAAATGCACTACAGGGTGCAAAGATGTCGGCAGCACAGGTGCAAAATACTAGACACCACTCAGCCTGCCAATCCATGGAGCGGCGACTGCTTACTAGGTGTTCGCACAATAGAGGCCTGTATAGGGCGCTGTTCACATGCCGGTAATGCATAGTGTCTGGTTCGCAGCCTATTAGTCACGCCCTCAGTATTCGAACCAGACACATGATGTTTTCAATCATAAACAGTGTTTGCTAAGTACCCTATGTTAGAGATTTCATGCACTTGCTTTTTTACTTTATTTTTTAATTTTCATTAGGCCTCTTTCACACTTCCGTTTTTGACCATCAGTCAAAATCCGCCAGGTTTTGAAAAAAACGGATCCGCCATTTTTTTTTGCGGATCCGTTTTTTTCCCCATTGAGTTGCATTACTGGCCGATCTTGACGGATGGCCGTCCGTTGGATCCGTTTTTGTGAGGATCCGCCAATTTTTTTTCACCGCCGCCATGCCTGGACAGACCTTGCAACGTTTTTTTTCTTGTTGGATTCGCATTTTCCAGTGCACATGCCCGAGAAAGGATGTCAGGGAGAAAATTAACCCTGAACCTTTCTGGCGGACGGAAAAAATTCATTCTCTCTCTCTCTCTTTCCCGGCCAGCGGTTCCTTTAAAATTCTTCATTCTGCGGATCCATCAAAAAACGGATCCTGTGGCATCCGTTCACATCAGTTAGGAACGGATCCGCTTTTCCGCCTTTTTGGCGGACTTTAACTGATACAAAAAACTGAAGTGTGAAAGAGGCCTTAGGGTGCATGCACACATTGTCTTTTCTTTGGATTTGCTTGTTTCTATGGCCAGTGTGAACATGCGGTAACATCATGCATGGTTTCTGGTCATACTCTGGCTCAATTTTCTGATTTTTTTTTTCTTCAGTATTTTTGTATTCAGTACAAATAGGGTGCAGCCCCCTTCTACTGAGCTGGGTCGCTCATATATAGTCCCTCCAAAGCTGGGTGTCCGGTTGGGGCCCGCTGACTCTCTGCCACTGTTCACACTAGGTAGGTTTCACCATTAGAGAGTGGAGTTACTGTCCCAGTGGGGTACACCTTGCTGCGGTGGGACAGCTTTAGGCTTTTTTTCATCAAAACCAGTGTTTACCAAGTACCCTATGTTAATTATTTAATGCATTGCTTTTTTCCTTATTTTCATTAGCCAGTGTGAACATGCTTTTACATCTTGCATGTTATTCAAGTTATACTCCGGCTGTATTTTTCTTTTGTTATCTTTGCTCCATGCGCTGGCTGCATCCTGTAACGCATTAGTTCAGAGATCTGGGCAGGTAAGCGGTGCGGCCCCTTTTTCTGTTGTATTTTTTTATTTTGAGGTCTCGCCACAGATTTTCAATGATGATCAGATCACGGGACTATGAGGGCCATTGTAAGACCTTCATCTTGTGCCTTTTGTGGATTGTGATGTGTTTATTATCATTCTCCATTTGTAGAAGACATCCTCATCCTCTTTTCATCTTCAGCTTTTTTACAGATGGTGTTATGTTTGCATCAAAAATGTGTTGAAATTTAATCGAATCCATTCTTCCTTCTCCCAGTGCCATTGGCTGCATCACAACCCCAAAGCATGATTGATCCACCCCCCATGCTTAATGTTGGCGAGATGTTTTTTTCCTGAATTTCTCTGCCCTTTTTTCTCTACACATACCTTTTGGTCATTGTGGCCAAAGAGGTCTATTTTACCCTCAACGGTCCACAGGACTTGTTTCCAAAATGCATCAGGATTGGTTAGATGTTCTTTTGCATACTTCTGAAGCTGAATTTTACAGTGAGGATGCAGGAGAGGTTTATTCCTGATGACTCTTCCATGAAGGCCTAATCTGTTTTACTGTTCAGAGACACCTGCACACTGAACCCCAACTCCAGAGTCTGCTAAATCTTTCTGAAGGTACATTGCAGTCAAACAGGGATTCTGATTGGTCTCTATAGGAATTCTTCGAGCAGCTCTCACTGAAATTTTGCTTGCTTTTCTAGACCTTATCTTGACCTCCAATGTTCATTTAACTGCCATTTCTTAATTACATATTGAACTGAGGAAAGGGCAACGCTTTGCTCTCTTCTTATAGTCTTGTCCTGCTTTGTGGGCCTCCACCATTTTCAGAGTGCTCGGCCGCTGCTTAGAAGAACCCATGGCTGTTGTGTTTTGGCACAAGGTTAGAGAAGGCTGGGTTTTTACAAAGCTGGGAAATTTGCATCACCTGGCCTTTCCTAACGATGATGCTGAGCAAGCCATAACCTAACAGGATCATTAAGGTCTGAAACCTTGGCCAAAGTTATCTGAGCACACTAATCTCCAAGGGTGCTCAAACCTTTATATTGATCCATCTGCCTTTGTGTAGCTTTAAAATGAAAAAACAATATAGTATGTGTATATATTAGTATATAATATAGTGGGGAAAATAAGTATTTGATCCGCTGCCGATGTTTTCCCACCTCCATTAATACCACCTTCAACTGTGAGACAGAATCTAAAAATAAAAAAACAGAAAAATCACATTGTATGATTTTTTAAATAATTAATTTGCATTTTATTGCATAAAATAAGTATTTGATACAATAAAAAAACAGGACTTAATATTTAGTACAGCATTGCAGTTACAGAGGTCAGATGTTTCCTGTAGCTCTAGACCAGGTTTGCACAGTGCAGCAGGGATTTTGGCCTCCTCCATACAGATCATCTCCATACAGTTCAGGTATCGGGGCTGTTGCTGGGCAATATTTAGTTTTAGCTTCCTCCAAAAATGTTCTATTGGGCTCCGGTCCAGAGGCCAACAAGGTCACTCCAGGACCTTGAAATGTTTCTTACGGAGCCGCTCCTTAGTAGCCCTGGCTGTGTGCTTCAGGTCATTGTCATGCTGCAAGACCCAGCCACGACCCATATTCAATTCTCTGAGGGCAGGAGGTTGTTGGCTACAATCTCATGATACATGACCCCATCCTGTCGTCCTGTCCCCTTTGCAAAAAGAACCCAACGTATGAGGTTTCCCTTACCAGGCTTCACGTTTGGGACGGTGTTCTTGGGGCTGAACTTAATCTTCTGTCTGCAAACATGGCGAGTGGAGTTGATACCAAAAAGTTCTATTTTGGTCTCATCTGACCACATGACCCTCCCATGCCTCCTCTGGATCATCCAGATGGTCACTGGCGAACTTCAGACAGGCCTGGACATGTGCTGGAATGAGCAGGAGGACCTTACATGGCCTTGCAGGTCTTTAATCCATGACGGAATAACGCGCTACCAAAAGTAAGGTTTGAGACAGTGGTCCCAGCTCTCTTCAGGTCATTGACCAGGTTTTCTTGTGTAGTTCTAGGCCAATTCCTGATCTTTTCTCAGAATCATCTTTACCCCATGAGGGGAGATCTTGCATGGAGCCACAGACCACAGAGGATTGAAGTAATCTTGTGTTTCTTCCATTTTCTAATGACTGTGACAACAGTGGTTGACTTCTCACCAAGCTGCTTGCCTATTGTCCTGCAGCCGATCCCAGCCTAGTGCAGGTCTACGATTTTGTCCCAGGTGTACTTTAACAGCTCTTTGGTCTTGGCCATGGTGGAGAGGTTGGAGTGATTGTGTGGGCAGGTGGCCTTTATAAAGGTAACGAGGTCAAACAGGTGCAATTAATACAAGCAATGAGTACGGCGTAGGAGGCTTCTTACAAAAAAACTAACAGGTCTGTGAGAGAGAACTCTCGCTGGTTTGTCGGTGATCAAATACTTATTTCATGCAATAACTGCATTTTAATTATGTAAAAATTATACAATGTGATTTTTTTTTTTTAGATTCTGTCTCTCACAGGTAAAGTGTACCTACCACAAATTGTCGGTCAGTTGTGGAATTGTCCCGATGATAGGGGGCCGTAGAGAGCTGTTTGTGACACTCAACTGTTGAGGGCACAGCAGAGTCCTGCAGTGCGCAGGCGCCGGGAGAGGTCCAGCACCTGCGCACTGCAGTATTCTGTTCTGCCCTCAACAGGGCAAATCAGTGCGCCTGCGCAGGAGCCGCGACGGGAAGGAAAGAAGACGTCACAGTTAGAAGATGGGAGGCGCCGGACCGTGACACCCATCGGACCCGGACCTCCTCCGGGTGAGTATATAACTCGTTTTTCTTCTGTCAGGTTACATCGGGGGCTTATCTACAGCATAACAGAATGCATTACAGAATGCTGGAGATAAGCCCCTGATGTCAATCCCAGCAGCTGATAGGCGAAAAATGGGGTGACAGATTCCCTTTAATTCTCTGTATATATCCCGGTATATCCTGTGTGAACAGGTTTAGTTTCTTACCCTGGGTTTTCACGTCTCCGTGCACACTTTCCTCTACCTTTTTTGGATTTGTGTTGCAGCCTCCACTGTGGTTCTTTAGAAGGTAAGAGAAAACCCTCAACGTCCTGTTAGGTAGCCAGGCCCGAGAAGTTGTATTTAGTTGTGCAGCTAGGGCCTTTACTAGAATGTACAGGGATCAGTTGGGTACAGGCGTGGCGTCTCTCTTTGGTATTTCTTTCCCTCCTGTTACCCGTGTAAACACACTCATAACATCTGCTTTTTGCTGCAAGTTAGCGTCGCAACCTCTGATGTCATGTCCACAGATTTTATAGGCCACCTGCGCATTTATAGTATCCACGACTACACTCTGGCCACCTTACCCGTGCAAGTGCATCACCTAACAAACACAGCACTCCTACTTCACTTGACTATGCTACATTGCTATAGGTGCACCTACTGATATACTCTAAGCTCTGCCTCATCACCACAGGTTGTAAATACATTAGATAGGACTGCTCCGAGATGGGTATACCATGACATGGTGGAGCGGCTTAGTATACATTTTTTGCAAAAAACGTATCAACTAAATACCCGGTTTTTATCATTTTTTACTAGCACTTGCTGTTTACTGTTACATATTTTTTACAACAGAGTATTTTTGCACATTTGTCATACTGTTTTTTCTTTGTGTTTCTGTCTTTGGGTGGTGTGGACACTGTCCAACCGACCTGTTCACTTTTGTGCATGTCACATGTGTTTTTAATCTGTTAGTTCCTTGCTCAGCAAGGTTTGGGAGATTCCCGCCCCTCTCTCGTGTGACATGCATATAAAGAGCCGTCTTACACAGCGTGCCCATATCAGGAAGCGCCTTTCTGAATCCTGCTCATATAGGTACTGTTCACATGATCAGGTTTTAAATACAGTACATTAGATAGGACTGCTCCGAGATGGGTAGACCGTGACGTTGGTAGAGCGGCTCAGTATACATTTTTTGCAAAAAACGTATCAACTAAATACAGTTTTTGTTATTTTTTTTACTGGCACTGGCTGTCTACTGTTATATATTTTTTACAACAGAGTATTTTTGCACATTTGTCAGTCTGTCATACCGTGTTTTTTGTGTATCACCACAAATCAGCCAACCATTCTCAGCTCCATTGGGCTCTGCTACAACACTTTGCTTCTTCTCTACTATGACCCGCATGACCGACTAAGCTCTGCTACATCTAGGAGACTACTGTGCATTGTTGACTGCTTCCTTGGTTCTACAGACTTCGCTCCTCCAGCTGCCACGTCACCTCTACAGCCTTCATTCCTCCACTGCAATCCCATCATTACAGCCTTTGGTCATACAAGATGAAATAGCCAGGAGGGATCTGCCAACTTCTTTCATTATCTGATTGCATCTTTCTTGGATATGTAAATCTACTTTAGTGGCAAGAGTAATGAAAAGTAGAAGGATCACTGGCTACTGCCAGCTTCTCACAAGTCTCATGGAGGTTTTACCAATACCTACGATACTGCCCAAGCAAAATGTCTAATTCCTTCTTTAAGTCCTTTGTTTTTCCTACAGACATTCGTGAACTCCAGAGCTATGGATTTCATCTATTTTTCCGAGCAGCTGAATTTTCCTCTTTTTCCACTACAATTTCTATTAAAACTCTTTACAACAGATGGTTCCGATATTCCACTTGGCTTTCTACATCTCTACACCGAGAGTGACTCTCTAAGTGAGACTTTTTTATGTTGAGGACATTTCTTTTATCTTCGCCAGGAATCCGCCCCTAGGAACAGGGAGCCTACAGAGATAAAAGGGGCAGCCCGCTCGCTCCCTCAGTTGGTTTCCTATTCTCCTAAGGGAACCTGTAGAGAGGATTCCTGGGCTGTGATGCCATCTGTACGGTTTCTGCAGAGCGGCAGAGGCTCCAGTGCCAGAGGCAGCATCGGTGGAGGCCTGGTTATCAGCTCTCCCCTCGACTGATAAGGACAGCGTGAGGCCAAGGTCTGGGTATGGCCTCCCTGGCTCACGCCGGGAGCACAGTGCAGCTGGAGGAGCCGTCACTTGCCCAGGAATGGCTTCCATGTTTGCTCTCCCTCAGCTGAGGGCACATTGCGAGGCCAGGAACAGAGAGGCCGCCATGGCTCGCAGGAATAGTGCAGCATGGTGCAGTTCAGCACCCAGGAGCCCGGGGGTACCAGAGGCCTGGCATAGTGCTGCGAGGTAGGCAAGAAGCAGCCCTACCTGAGACCCAGAGTGACGGTGGGAGCCGCGAGTCCGGTCCGGTGTCACTGCAGTAAGGAGGTGCGGGTCGGGAGTCCCGCATGCCAGCGGTGACAAAGAGGCATGCGGGCGGGAGTAGGAAGCCGGCGTGCACATGCGCAGATGGTCGGCAGTGCGCTTACCTGGAAGTGGATGGTTTGAACTTCCGGGGGTACCAGTGAGAAGCGGCGTCGCATGGATAGAGCAGCCGCGCAGGCCCATAGAGCGGGGGGCACAGGACCCGGAAGTGACGCAGCACTTCCGAGTGACAGGAAAAAATAAAACAAGGAAAAAAAAATGAGTCCAGCTCTGTATTGGGGAAAAGGCTACATAAAAGAACTGGCCAGAGGGCATACTGGTACGCAGCAATGTCATCCCCAAGTGACCCTGTTTTGCGCCCACTGGAGGAAGCTAGTAGTGCCTCCACGCAGCAGGCAGCAGTAGCAGAAAGAGTGGCAGTGGACGCTCCAAGCAGAGTGGGTCCACGGACAAAAGTGGAAAGGAGAGGAAGTCAAGTCGCTCCATGTCTCAGCCTGTGCCTTCGCCCCCGCAGCCGATACCATGCTGACAAGCTTCACCGGGTGAGTTATTTGATCACACCTGTCAAGCTGATGGCCCCTTCTTTCTGTATACCTTTTAGGCTAAAAGGACCGAAAAATTGAAACATAAGGAAGGTGTCTTATGCTCCCAACCCCTTCCGGATAGTTATCCCAAAAGGTTTTTTTTAAATCTGCATTAGGCATACCCTGCAGGAAGAGTCCTCAGTAAGGGCAGAGGACATCCGACTGATGATTAGAGAAGAGCTACAGGTCCTGAGGAGTTCCAGTAGTATTGGAGGGCGAAAGCCCCCACAGGGAGGTCACCTCACTTAGGTCCAGATCCCCTTCAGACAGCGGGGAACTTGACTCAGATTTATCCCGGGAGTCATTGTCCTCAGAGGAAGAGGAGCACATGTGTTTTCCAACCGACAGCATTAACAACCTGGTCAAGTCGGTGCGGAATACTATGGGGTTGTCAGAAACTAAGGACCCCAAGACTCCTCAGGAGATTATGTTTGCAGGCCTCTCCCAACGGAAAGGTCGAGCATTCCCGGTAATCCCAACAATAAAGGATCTGGTAAAGAAGGAATGGGAGAAGCAGGGGAAAAGGGGGTTCATGCCTGCAACATCCAAGTAGCGATATCCGTTTGATGATGAAGACCTGGGCTCCTAGACTAAGGTCTGCAAGGTGGATGCGGCCATAGCCTCCAATTCCCGCTGGTCTTCCCTGCCAGTGGAAGATTCAGGAATGTTCTCTGACCCCCCTAGATCGTAAAGCGGATGCACTCCTCAAAAGATCCTGGGAGACATGTTCAGGGGCCTTCAAGCCAGCAATATCGGCCACGTTTACTGGGAGATCCATGCTAGTATGGATAGACCAGTTAGAGGAGAATATAAAGAACGGCACGTCCAGAGACAAACTGCGTTCCGCCATCCCTCTAATCAGAGGTGCAGCAGCCTGCCTATCAGACGCCTCAGCCGACTCTCTCCGCCTGGTGGCCAGAACAGCAGGACTAACCAATGCAGCCCGCCGGGCCTTGTGGTTAAAAGGATGGAAAGGCGACGCACAGACTAAATCCAAACTCCCTGTCAGGGTGACTACCTGTTTGGTGCAGTACTGGATGAAATCCTGACCAAAGCAGGGGAAAGGGGTTCCCTAATCCATATATTCCCTTCTATAGGACAGCCTTCAGGAAGCCTTCGTTTGGCAAAAGGAAGGATTATAGAACCCAAGACCGTTGGAGCAATAAAGACTTCAAACAGAAGGGAAACCTGTTTGGTAAACGTCCCTTCAAATCTGGAGATAAAGCCCGATAGCGCTGACCTACCGGTGGGTGGCAGGTTATTGCATTTCTGCCATCAATGGAGGGCAATAACAGGTAACTCCTGGGCAATTAACATCATGACATCTGGCTTAAGATTAGAGTTTGTCCAGAGTCCTCCGGACTCCTTCCTATTGACTTCTCTAAAGTCCCAGGCTCAGCAGGAGGCGTTAGAGTTGGAAATTAAAGGCCTATTGTCCAAACACGTTCTTGTAGAGGTTTCGGAAGATCAAAGGGGAAAGGGCTTTTACTCCCCTTGTTTCTGGTCTCAAAAAAGTAGCTATAATTAATAAAGTGCGTACAGCAATCAGCAGTCCTAGAATGTACTTGAGGGAGGGCATGTCCTTACTTGGCTCCCTAATGTCATGTATCCCTGCATTTCAGTGGGCCCAGTTCCATTCTAGAAGGTTACAGTGGGCCATCTTGCAAGAAGACGAGACTGCAGGGACAGCTGGAGGGCATAATGTCCCTACCATCGGAGGTAATTGACTCCCTGGCGTGGTGGCAAGATCCAAACAACCTCTCGGGAGAAGTCCCATGGGTGGTGGATCCCTCCAATATAGTTACTACGGATGTTAACCCGTTTGGGTGGGGAGCACATCTAGATAACATAGTTCAGGGACAGTGGTCCGAGGCCGAAGCCGAGAATTCGTCAAAGGCGAGGGAGTTAAAGGCTATATATCACGTCATATGTAATTTTCTCCCACAGCTGCATGGAACCCATACAAGGATTCAGTCAGACAACACTACCTCAGTGGCGTACCTAAACCAAGGAGGCACACGATCAGAGCCTCATGTCTATCGCGGAAAAAATCCTAAATCTGGCCGAAAAGCATCTCCTGTTCCTATCAGCCCTGCACGTCAGAGGGGTGGACAACTCCAGAGCAGACTTTCTCAGTCGCCATACCCTGCATCAAGGGGAATGGGTGCTCAGTCGGCATATCTTCAGGATGATAACGGTCATGTGGGGCATGCCGGAGATAGACCTGTTCGCTACAAGGGACAACAGGCAGGTCGAAAGGTTTGCTTCACTGTACAGAACAGACAATCCAGATATACTTGACGCCCTTCAAACCCCATGGACATTTCACCAGGCCTACGCCTTCCCTCCGATGATACTGTTACCGATTGTCATCAGAAAGATAAGGGAGGAAGGAGCAAGAGTCATCTTAATAGCCCCGTTTTGGCCCAAGAGGCCGTGGTTTTCATGGCTGAGGGCCATGTCAGTCTCCGACCCATGGATCCTCCCTTGGGATCAGAACCTACTCTTGCAAGGACCCTCTTACCATCCTCAGGTCAAGGGCCTACGCCTCACGGCATGGAATTTGAGAGGCAGCTACTGAAACTAAGAGAATTCTCAGATAATCTAATTAATACCCTCTTACATAGTAGGAAAGAAGCCACAACCAAAATCTACACCACGGTGTGGAAGAAATTTCTAACTTTCCATTCAGCGGGCCTTTCCAGCGGGGTGCCTATCACTACTATCTTAGAGTTCCTGCAGAAAGGGCATGGGTTAGGGCTTTCAGTTAACACTCTAAAAGTCCAAGTTTCTGCTCTGGGGGCCTTGTATAGTTATGACATTGCAGGCAACAGATGGGTAGCTAGATTTATCTCAGCTTGCCAGTGACCAGACCCTGTTCATATGCCTCAGATACTACCTTGGGACCTCAGCTTAGTCCTAGATGCTTTCACACAGGCCCCATTCGAGCCCTTACACTCAGCCTCAATAAAGTGCGTTTCATTAAAGACCGCCTTATTGGTAGCCTTGGTATCAGCAGAGTGAGTGATCTCCAGGCCTTGTCAGTAGATACCCCCTTCCTGTCAATATTTCAGGACAGAATAGTGTTAAAGACAGACCCATCCTATCTCCCTAAAAGGGCTACTAAATTCCATAGATCCCAAGAAATCTACCTTCCCACCTTTTATTATAGCCCGGCAACACCAGAGGAGGAAAGGTATCACACCTTAGACGTAAAGAGAGCTGTCTTAGCCTATCTAGATAGAACTAGGCCCTGGAGGCAGAGCAGGGCTCTTTTTGTCTCCTTCCAGGGTAACAAGAAGGGGTCTAGAGTCACAAGAGGCACACTGTCTCGATGGATCAGAGACGCGATTACACTGGCATATTCGGAAAAAAGAAGACCCACCGCAGGGCGTGAGGGCACATTCTGCTCAAGCCGTATCTTCCTCCTGGGCTGAAAGAGCAGATGTCTAGATTGATTTAATATGTAAGTCCGCAACCTGGTCTTCGCCTTCTACCTTTTATAGTCACTACAGGCTAGATTTATCTTCCTTTGCCGACTTAAGCCCCCGTTACACACTGCGATATCGCTAGCAATATCACTGTAAAGTCACCGATTTTGTGACGTTACAGCGATATTGCTAGCGATATCGCTGTGTCTGATACTTACCTCCGACCGGCTCCCCCGCTGGTAATCGCTGGTCGCGCGAGAAGCTCCTGGACCATTCCTCGTCGGTCAGCTTCCTGCTGTGACGATGAGCGACGCGTGGAGCTGGGGCGGGAGGACGCAGCATCGCCGCGTCTGACAGGTAAGTAGCGATCCCCGTCCCCAGCGATGTCGCTGGTGAGATCTGCCTGTGTGGCAGCTCACTAGCGACCACCTAGCGATGCACCAGCGATCCTGACCACGTCATATCGCTAGTCGGGATGGCTGGTGCATCGCTAGGTGTAACGGTACCCTTAGTCTTTGGTAGATCAATCCTTGACACCGTGGTCCCCCCAGGTGATTGTCTCTGGAAATCTCTCAGTGGGTGCTGTCGTGGCGAAGAGAAAAAAAACGGATTACTTACCGGTAATACTCTTTTATAGAGTCCACGACAGCAACCACTCAATTCCCTCCCTTAGTTATAGTTACACGCGGTTCACTGTGGTGGGTGAGGGATTATTTGTATATAGATACGTGACTGTATATAGTGAATAAGTGTAAATATGTATATACATTAAATGGCTTGTGGAGCAAATTAACTAAAGCTTGTGTGGCGGTTCCTCTCATTCTCTGTAATCCAACTGAGGGAGCACGCCCCTTTTATCTCTCTGTAGGTTTCCTGTTCCCAGGGGTGGATCCCCTCTCTCGGTGGGTGCTGTCGTGGACTCTATAAAAGAGTATTACCGGTAAGTAATCCGTTTTTTTTTTTTTTTTTTTGGATACTCTCCTCAGGGACACTACAGTAATCTTGGGACAGCCGTGATGAAGACAACGCTCTCCTACCTTCGACTGGTCTACTAGTCAGATTACGAGAAGGGATTCTTCTTGTATTCAGCATTACATCAAGTATATTCCCCGGCCTTGCAGACGTTTCTACCTCATGGCCCTTAGGACTATGCAATTTCCCTTCTTACTGGGCGAAAACCTCCTCAAGGAAGAGTGTATTCTTTGCTAGACACAATGGCTGTGTCAGCTTAAGAACCTAGAGCGTGGCTTTTTTCCGGAATCTACACAACCTGCAGGAGCAGGGTCCTTGTTCATAAAGTATAGATTCCTCACATGTATTTATTACCAGGAACAGAGTAAGATCACTGTAAGGGGCAGCTGTACTTTGCCCTTCATACCTGAATTCTTTCACCGAATTAATGGAGCCCTCATCTTTTCTAAACTAAATATACGCATATTATGGAGGGCGATAAACTGAAGACGCTACGAATATCTTGTCATACCCTTTGGTCTAGCCTTTTGCTCCTGCTCTATTTCAGCACTTGAAAACAAAGTTTCCCGGAATGTTCTGAATCAGTAGACCCACGTATATCTTTACGACATTTTAATTTTCTTCAGAGATCTGAACTCATTGCTTACGTATTCAGTTGTGAAAACTACAACTAAATAATTTGTAAGCCAAACTTGTGAAGTGCCAGTTTGAGCGCCGGAAGGTTACGTTATCATCCCTGGAGGCTTCACCAATTACCAGCAGGACATCAAGAAGTATTCACAAATAGTTTCTCTACATATGGTTCTTTCTCAAAAAGGCGTGAATCCTAGAACCAGACAGAATCTGCAATACCAGCCTTGTTACTCCTCTGGTGCTACATCGCCAGATGTCTACATGCCGTTGTTTCTTGAGGTGGATGCCTCCTCAATAGGAGTTGGATTTGTTCTCTTTAAGACTTTTGAGACTAGAAGCCTTATGTTCCAGCATGGCAAATTGTTCTTTTGGACATCATTCACATCTGGCCCTAATATCAGCCTTAGATGAGTGGCGGCATCTTCTGGAAGGTACTAAGTTGTCGTTGATAATTTTTATCGACAAACACCTGGAGTAGTTTCAATCCGTTCCTAGACTGAATCCTCATCGGGTACAATAGTTGTTTTTTTGCCTATTGGTCTGCTTCATACTCACCTACCATCCAGCAAGAAAGAACCTCTGGACTTTCGTCACCTCCTCAACAACACATTTGACTTTACCAGAAGATCCCACTCATAGTATCAAGCCTGAATGTTTTTGGTTGCCATCTCTAGGTCTTTTGATTTTCTTCCTAAGGTAACATATCATGTCTCCAAAACAATTTTGCCAAAAAGTCTTCATTTGAGTCCATTCTTCACTCAACTCAGGCTGCTCAGGAGTCAAATAACTGAAATTTTCTTTAATTTCTTTTGGTGGCCAAAGTAGAAACAAGATATTAACCCCTTTCCGACATCGGACGTATTAGTACGCCTATGTCGGAATGCCTCCCTTTGATGTGGGCTCCGGCGCTGAGCTCACTTCTCTGCCGACACATGTCAGCTGTTTTGAACAGCTGACATGTGCCTCGAACAGCCGTGGGTGGAATTGCGATCCACCCGCGGCTGTTAATCCATTAAATGCAGCTGCCAATCTCTGACAGCGGGATTTAACTTGCGCACTTGCCGAAAGCACCAGAAATCCTGCCCATCAGTGACCCCGTCACATGATCGCGGGTCACCGATGGGTTGGCATGACTACCAGAGGTCCACAGCAGACCTCTATGGTTGTCACTGCCGGGTTACTATGAGCGCCGCCTGGTGGCCGGCGCTCATAGCAAGGGAGCAATTCTGTTACATACAGGCGATCTGATCAGAGCCTGTATGTTGAAGAGGCGATCGTATTATGGCAGCTTATAGTCTCCCATGGAGACTAATGAAATATGCAAAAAGTAAGAAAAGTTTTTAAAAATATTAAAAAAAAAAATGTATAAAAAGTTCAAATCACCCTCCTTTCGCCCCATTCAAAATAAAACAAAACTCCAATATGCACATATTTGGTATAGCCGGGTTCAGAATTGCCGATCTATAAATAAAAAAAGAATTAACCCGATCGCTAAACGGTATAACGGGAAAAAAAGTAAAAATGCCAGAATTTTGGGTCTCCACAACATTGCATTAAAATACAATAATGGACGATCAAGAGATCATATCTACACCAAAATAGTATCATTAAAAAGGCCAGCTCGGTGCGCAAGAAATAAGCAACCAACCGAAGATCACAACTGTGGGATTACACTTTTTTGCAATTTTACCGCAAATGGAATTTTGTTCCCGTTTTCCAGTACACAATATGTGAAAACCAATGGTGTTGTTCAAAGGTACAACTAGTCGCACAAAAAAAAAAAAACAAGCCCTCACACGGCCATATTAACTAAAAAATAAAAAAGTTATGGCTCTGGGAAGAGGGGGGAGCAAAAAACGAAAACGCAAAAATGAAAATACGTCCGGGGGTTAAGGAGTTTATGGCATCTTGCTCTGAATACGCCTCGCTCTAGTCTTAATGTTACGTTCTTGTCTTCATTCTTTGCAGCCATTTTGAACAAGAACCCTCAAGCAAAATATCCATGGGCTTTGTAACCGAGCTTCAGGTGGCAGAAGAGTTCACCACTACTTATGGTGTGGTGGAGAGCGTCTCTAAGATGTCATACTTTGCTCCATCCGTCTTTGTCATGCGAGATTCCATTCCGAGGTGACAAGATGGAACGCGTTTGTGGAGATGCCTCAGAATGAGACAGAATGAGAAATCTTTCTTGGGTGCCTTAAACAGGTTCGAATAGAAAGCTGCAACTTTTTCCTGAAGAGGGACAATCACACCTGAATGAAGGGGTGATAGACTATTCCAAAAAAGTCAGCAAAGGAGAGCGGGAGGACGAGACAGAAAAAAAACTAGTTGTGAGGGATGGCGGACAACTGAATCTTCTTATATTGTTATAAAAACACAAAACTGGGGCGTGCCGGGGTCCAGAATGGAGTCACCTTGACTCAGAAGAGAGGAAAGGTGAACAAGAATAATGTACCAATATATGGGGGAGGGATGCTAGCCAAAAAAGAGGCTACTGCCAACCGCGAAGCAGATGCAATGGTCCTGATATCAGGGAGAGAGGCGAGACAAGGTGACAGATTCCACACTGATCCCTTGTCTCACACCAGGGGTAACAGAGTGGCCAAACTGTGTGTTTCCCAAACCCCCAAAAATAATAAAATAAGACTAAAATTATCAAAAACAAGCCAAGTAAAGGTCTGGAGAACTCTGGTGACTTCCTCCGACGTGACCCTACGCTGATCTGGTGTTAATTCAGGGCCAGTTGGTGCAGATGCCTGCACCGAGGAGCCGACCTCCTTCTGGTCTTTGTGTCACCACTATGATGATGGGAGAATACGCTGTGCTGACACATCGCTATGGGGAGAGCTTCTGACCCCCGTATGTACATGGTGTCACACTGCAACCAATAAAGTGACATGCTGGTAAATGGAGCACATTCATCTTAATGCAAATGATATCATGGAGTCGAGGCTCTGACCACTCCTCTGAACCGTAATACCTAAAAGTAGGAATACTGGAAATAACATGTCAGAAGTCTGGACTACCTTCCCTTTATTATTCCAAAGTTCCATCTAGCCTTTATCTCCATTGACATCCAGAGCTGCAGTCACAATTCTGCTGTTACCTTAATTCTTATACTCCAGTCCACCTCCAGAGCCGTTCGGTCATCTGCATAACAGCAGCTCTGGATGTGAGCGGAGTGGACCCGATGTGGTTGGATCAGTACATCTGGAGACGGGATTTGCACAGTTACTCGATGTGATGAGGAGATTTTTGTGCCTGAAGGCTGAAGATTTGGGTTGAAGAGGCTGCAGAGCCGACAACTCCGGGGGCTCCCAGGCATGGAGCATGTGCGGCAGCAACTCCCTCCCGTCATGTGCCGCTGAGCACAGTTTTAGGATGATTGCCACACCTCAGGATGAAACAATTCAGGTTTACATTTTTTGGAACAACAGAAAACAAAAGTCTTAAATAAAAGTATAACCTAGATCTAAAAGTGGAGTTCAGATCGGATGATATCACAGCGGGGGCAGCAGCTCGCCGACCCCTCCGTCCGCAGCCTCAGACACCGCCACCTCTTTGTTCTTAGCGTGATGTTGGTGGTTTGTGTGCTCGTGTCGCATCCGGGCGGACCTAGAGCAGAAGCTCCGGCCACAGACCTGGCAGCTGAAGGGTCGCTCTCCTGTGTGTGTCCGCAGGTGGTTGATGAGACTAGGCTTCTGGGAGAAGCAGCGCTGGCACACGTCGCACTGGTATGGCTGCTCCCCGGTGTGGATCCTCTGGTGGCGGAGGAGGACGGAGCTGCACTTGAAGCTCTTGTTGCACTGCAGACAGGTGAAGGGCCGCTCGCCGGTGTGCGTCCTCTGGTGCCGCACCAGTGAGAAGTTGCTGTTGAAGGTCTGGCCGCACTCGCGGCACATGAACGTGCCGTCTCCTTTGTGGCTCCTCAGGTGTCGCCTCAGATCTTTGGAGCTGGAGAAGTTCAGGTGACAGATGCCGCACTTATGGACTTGCTGCCCAGGAGAGACAGAGATCACCGGATCAGGGTAGACGATTCCCGGCTGCTGTCTGCAGTGCAAGTTTCGGTGGCGGAGGAGAGACGAACGATGACCAAAGCTGTTCCCACAGTCGGGGCAGACATAGCACGGGCTGTCCTCGTGTATTTTCTGGTGCTCATGGAGGAGAGACTCAGAACGGAAGAACTTCCCACAGACTGGACAGATGCAATTGCTGCACGCTTCCCGCTCCATCCGTGGCGACTTCTCCTCGCTTGGGACTTCAGTTTTAACATCTCCATGATTGCCATCACTATTCCGTTCTTCCTCGTGCGTTTCCTGGGGCCCATTGCCTTTATCAGTATGTGGCTGCTTCCCGTCTCGCTCCTGGTACCCGGGCTCCTGCTTCACAGAAGGTTTCTCCTTCTCCCGTTTGTCGCCTTTCTTGCAGATTTTCTCCGAACCTTAAAAAGGAAAACAAAAAAAAACATAAAACAACAACTTACATTTGTGTTTGTCCTGGTCTCTTACATGACGCACCAGTCACCATTACGCGTCCCAGTAAAGATGACATAACGGACTGACATACAAACCACTGCACCGCAAATACGGTGCTCAGCTACATCTCCACTAGACCAGCAGGGCTGTAGTCACAATACAGTGCCTTGCAAAAGTATTCAGCCCCCTGGAACTTTTCAGCCTTTTCCCACGTATCATGCTTCAAACATAAAGATACCAAATGTAAATTTCTGGTGAAGAATCAACAAGTGGGACACAATTGTGAAGTTGAATGAAATTTATTGGTTATTTTAAATTTTTGTGGAAATACAAAAACTGAAAAGTGGGACGTGCAATATTATTCAGCCCCTTTACTTTCAGTGCAGCAAACTCACTCCAGAAGTTCATTGTGGATCTCTGAATGATCCAATGTTGTCCTAAATGACTAATGATGATAAATATAATCCACCTGTGTGTAATCATAAATGCACCTGCTCTGTGATAGTCTCAAGGTTCTGTTTGATGCACAGAGAGCATCATGAAGACTAAGGAACACAGCAGGCAGGTCCGTGATACTGTTGTGGAGAAGTTTAAAGCCGGATTTAGATACAAAATGATTTCCAAAACTTTAAACATCCCAAGCACTGTGCAATCGATCATATTGAAATGGAAGGAGTATCATACCACTGCAAATCTACCAAGACCCGGCCGTCCCTCTAAACTTTCATCTCAAACAAGGAGAAGACTGATCAGAGATGCAGCCAAGAGGCCCATGATCACTCTGGATGAACTGCAGAGATCTACAGCTGAGGTGGGACAGTCTGTCCATAGGACAATAATCAGTCGTACACTGCACAAATCTGGCCTTTATGGAAGAGTGGAAAGAAGAAAGCCATTTCTCAAAGATATCCATAAAAAGTGTCGTTTAAAGTTTGCAACAAGCCACCTGGGAGACACCAAACATGTGGAAGAAGGTGCTCTGGTCAGATGAATCCAAAATCAAACTTTTTGGTAACAATGTCGAACAATATGTTTGGCGTAAAGGCAACACAGCTCATCACCCTAAACACACCATCCCCACTGTCAAACATGGTGGTGGCAGCATCATGGTTTGGGCCTGCTTTTCTTCAGCAGGACAGGGAAGATGGTTATAATTGATGGGAAGATGGATGGAGCCAAATACAGGACCATTCTTGAAAAAAACCTGTTGGAGTCTGCAAAAGACCTGAGACTGGGACGGAGATTTGTCTTCCAACAAGACAATGATCCCAAACATAAAGCAAAATCTACAATGGAATGGTTCACAAATAAACGTATCCAGGTGTTAGAATGGCCAAGTCACAGTCCAGACCTGAATCCAATCGAGAATCTGTGGAAAGAGCTGAAAACTGCTGTTCACAAGCGATCTCCATCCAACCTCACTGAGCTCGAGCTGTTTGCCAAGGAAGAATGGGCGAGAATTTCAGTCTCTCGATGTACAAAACTGATAGAGACATACCCCAAGCGACTGCAGCTGTAATCGCAGCAAAAGGGGCACAACAAAGTATTAAGTTACAGGGGCCGAATAATATTGCACGCCCCACTTTTCAGTTTTTGAATTTCCACAAAAATTTAAAATAACCAATAAATTTCTTTCAACTTCACAATTGTGTCCCACTTGTTGTCGATTCTTCACCAAAAATTTACATTTGGTATCTTTATGTTTGAAGCATGATATGTGGGAAAAGGTTGGAAAGTTCCAGGGGGCCGAATACTTTTGCAAGGCACTGTACTTACTGGCTCACCAGGGCTGTTCTATTAGCCCACGAGTACACCAAGGTGTTAGGAGACCAAGCAATGGTACATAGATTGACACACCAGACCACCAGGGGCGCAATTAAGTTATCCTACGAGACCCAGGAATGGAATTAAATTTACCCACTAGACCCCCAGAGGTGTTAGTTATTACAGAAATACGAGAACATATCACCCGCTCCCCTATATAGACACGAGCCCTCAGCTTGTCAGAGACGTATGTCTTATTAATGAGGCGAGAAGACTAATCCACTACCCGGCACCTCAAGGAAGCTCATCACTCAGGCATCAAAAGGAGCGAGCAATGAGAATGAGGTGTCCAATCCTTCTCACGCCCCCGAGCTCATCTGTTACAGCCAACGGTCTAAAGAAGCTAACACTAAGTTTAAAATATAGGAAAAAAGCCCACTAAGAGGCCAGGGATCCGGTAAACTCGCTAGGTGGGCCAACGATACGGTAACCCCGCTGGAGGTCAGGGATCCGGTAAACCCACTAGATGGGCCAGGGATCCGGTAAACCCACTAGATGGGCCAGGGATCCGGTAAACCCACTAGATGGGCCAGGGATCCGGTAAACCCACTAGATGGGCCAGGGATCCGGTAAACCCGCTAGAAGGCCAGGATTCCGGTAAAACCCCCAGGAGGCCAGGGATCTATTAAACCCACTAGATGACCAAGGGATCCAGTAAACCCGATAACCAGGGATCCAGTAAACCAGCTAGATAAGCCAGGGATCCGGTAAACCCGCTAGACGGGCAAGGGATCCGGTAAGCACGCTAGACGGGCAAGGGATCCGGTAAGCACGCTAGACGGGCCAGGGATATAGTAAACCCGCTAGATGAGCCAGGGATATAGTAAACCCGCTAGATGGGCCAGGGATATAGTAAACCCGCTAGATGGGCCAGGGATATGGTAAACCCGCTAGATGAGCCAGGGATCTGGTAAACCCGCTAGATGAGCCAGGGATCCGGTAAACCCGCTAGATGAGCCAGGGATCCGGTAAAACCCCCAGGAGGCCAGGGATCTATTAAACCCACTAGATGACCAAGGGATCCAGTAAACCCGATAACCAGGGATCCAGTAAACCAGCTAGATAAGCCAGGGATCCGGTAAACCCGATAGATGGGCCAGGGATCCGGTAAGCACGCTAGACGGGCAAGGGATCCGGTAAGCACGCTAGATGGGCCAGGGATATAGTAAACCCGCTAGATGAGCCAGGGATATAGTAAACCCGCTAGATGGGCCAGGGATATAGTAAACCCGCTAGATGGGCCAGGGATATAGTAAACCCGCTAGATGAGCCAGGGATCTGGTAAACCCGCTAGATGAGCCAGGGATCCGGTAAACCCTCTAGATGAGCCAGGGATCCGGTAAACCCGCTAGATGAGCCAGGGATCCGGTAAACCCTCTAGATGAGCCAGGGATCCGGTAAACCCTCTAGATGGGCCAGGGATATAGTACACCCGCTAGATAAGCCAGGGATCCGGTAAACCCGCTAGATGAGCCAGGGATCCGGTAAACCCGCTAGATGAGCCAGGGATCCGGTAAACCCGCTAGATGGGCCAGGGATATAGTACACCCGCTAGATGAGCCAGGGATCCGGTAAACCCGCTAGATGGGCCAGGGATATAGTAAACCCGCTAGATGGGCCAGGGATATTGTAAACCCACTTGATGAGCCAGGGATCCGGTAAACCCGCTAGATGAGCCAGGGATCTGGTAAACCCGCTTGATGAGCCAGGGATCCGGTAAACCCCCTTGATGAGCCAGGGATCCGGTAAAGCCCCTAGATGGGCCAGGGACACAGTAAACCCGCTAGATGGGCCAGGGATCCGGTAAACCCGCTAGATGGGCCAGGGATCCGGTAAACCCGCTAGATGAGCCAGGGATCTGGTAAACCCGCTAAATGAGCCAGGGATATAGTAAACCCGCTAGATATGCCAGGGATCTGGTAAACCTGCTAGATGAGCCAGGGATATAGTAAACCTACAAGATGAGCCAGGGATCCGGTAAACCCGCTAGATGAGCAGGGATATAGTAAACCCGCTAGATGAGCCAGGGATATAGTAAACCCGCTAGATGACCCAGGGATCTGGTAAACCCGCTAGATGAGCCAGGGATCTGGTAAACCCGCTAGACGGGCCAGGGATACAGTAAACCCACTAGATGAGCCAGGGATCTGGTAAACCCGCTAGAGGGGCCAGGGATACAGTAAACCCGCTAGAGGGGCCAGGGATACAGTAAACCCGATAAATGAGCCAGGGATCTGGTAAACCTTCTAGATGAGCCAGGGATCTGGTAAACCCGCTAGATGAGCCAGGGATCTGGTAAACCTGCTAGACGGGCCAGGGATACAGTAAACCCGCTAGATGAGCCAGGGATCTGGTAAACCCGCTAGAGGGGCCAGGGATACAGTAAACCCGCTAGAGGGGCCAGGGATACAGTAAACCCGGTAAATGGGCCAGGGATCTAGTAAACCCTCTAGATGAGCCAGGAATCCATGGATTTTACGCACAAGGTTGCGTGGAATGAACGCTTGATTATGGCCGCGGTGTCACACGCACCTTGTCCTTCAAGAAGGTGATTTTGCTCATGACGCATCAGTGCAGAGCGGGAGCAGAAGCTCCGTCCACAGATCCAACAGCTATAGGGGCGCTCACCGGTGTGGGTCCTCAGGTGGATGATGAGACTCGTCTTCTGGGAGAAGCCCTTGGTGCACACTTCACACTGATAGGGCTGATCGGGGGAGTGGATCCTCTGGTGGCGGAGGAGGACGGAGCTGCACTTGAAGCTCTTGTTGCACTGCGGACAGGTGAAGGGCCGCTCGCCGGTGTGTGTCCTCTGGTGCCGCACCAGGTAAAAGTTACTAGTGAAGGTGCGGCCGCACTGGCGACACAAGTAGCGCTGATCCCCGCTATGACTCTTCAGGTGCCTCTTCATCTCCCCAGAGTCTTGGCAGAGCACCTGACAGACGCCGCACCTGTAGCTGGGCCGGGACTCTAAGGAACGAATGCTGACGTTATAGAGCAGACTTTCCTGCGCTGCGAGGAAGTTGCGATAGTCGTAACCAGTCTCCTGTGACCCCTGCCCCTCTCTGCCACCGTTCATTTCCTTCCCTTCATCCTGAACCTCAGGTCTCTTTTCTAGGACAGGACCTTCTGCAGCAGGGGTCACCGCCAGGGTCCTGTCGGGTAAGGGGTCAGTCCTTGCAGGGTCCGTATCACCCACCTGAGCGATCTTGTGACTCCCCGGCGTCCTTTTTTTATCACCTGCAAAATAAAAATATTGGGTCACTGGGTCGCCATTAATCTACAACCAGAAGCCTGCGCCAATCTTACTGCTACGCAAAATGATAACCCCCACAATCAACACGTGACCAAGATTCCCCCCACACCATGTCCAGCACATGAGCAGCAGCGGGCATCTCTCAGCCAGCACCTACCTTTCCAGTTCTTCATGATATCATGGCGGCTGCGCTGGTGTCGTAGCATGGCCGAGCGGGAATAGAAGGCTCTGCCGCAGACGAAGCAGATGTACGGCCGCTCCCCAGTATGTGTCCGGATGTGGATGACCAGGCTCGCCCTCTGGGAGAAGCCTCGCCAGCAGAGCTTACACTTAAAGGGCTGCTCTCCCGTGTGCGTCCTCTGGTGTCTCACCAAGAAGTAGTTACAGTTGAAGTCGCGGCCGCAGTCCTGGCACGTGTACCGCCCGCCGTTCATGTGACTGGTCAGATGCTTCCTCAGCTCGCTCAGGCACCGGAACTTCGCGGTGCAGATGCCACATTTCTGGACCAGCTCCGAGGTGTCGGTGAGGACCCGGCTGACACTGGGGACCTTCATGTTATCATTCAGGCAGCGAGACTTCTGGTGTCGGAGGAGGGTGGCGCGGTAGCTGAAGCTCTTGCCACATTCAATGCAGGGGAAGGGCTGCCCTCCGGCGTGCATCCTCTGGTGCTCCGTGAACAGCAGTGCAGACCGGAAGGTCTTACCACAGTCCGGGCAGATGATGCCGCCATCGTCCTTTGAGTCTTGACTCTCCACTTTCCAAGGACCTTTGTTACCCGGTAAAGGAGGCTTCCACTCGCTGTCCCGAGGATCTCCGGACACTTCTTCAGGCTTTATTAGACGGTGTGCAGATGGAGATGTCCCTGCATGATAAAGGGGGTAAATCACTAATCGGTCATCTCTTATCCTCCAGTCACCTCCACAGCTGCCGTCACTATTCTGCTTTTACATCATGTGTCATATCCTCCAGTCACCTCCACAGCTGCCGTCACTATTCTGCTGTTACATCATGTGTCTTATCCTCCAGTCACCTCCAGGACTGCAGTCACTATTCTGCTGCTACATCATGTCTTATTCTACAGTCACCTCCAGAGTTGCAGTCACTATTCCTCTGTTACATCTTGTCTTATCCTCCAGTCACCTCCAGAGCTGCAGTCGCTATTCTGCTGTTACACTATAATATAGCACTAGATCCACCACTGCAATGTGTTTGGACGCTGTGGACGCCGTACAACTTACCACCGTCTCCCTCACTGCCGTGGCCCCTGCCATCTTGATCTTCTACCAGCAGATTTCCTTGCAGGTTCCCGGAGCCCATCTGCTGCTTAATCCATGGTGGGCTCTTCTCCTCTGAGATTGAGCAGTCACTTCCCGACCTCTTCATCCCCAAATCTTCACTGTGCGGCTGCTGCTCAAATCTCTCCGCTGAGGACACAAAGCGAGAAAGCAGAATCACAGCTTCCATTCTGAAAAGTGACGGGTCTACAGGTCAGATACAGATAGACGGAGCGGATAAGTGACGGGTCTACAGGTCAGATACAGATAGACGGAGCGGATAAGTGACGGGTCTACAGGTCAGATACAGATAGACGGAGCGGATAAGTGACGGGTCTACAGGTCAGATACAGATAGACGGAGCGGATAAGAGACGGGTCTACAGGTCAGATACAGATAGACGGAGCGGATAAGTGACGGGTCAACAGGTCAGATACAGATAGACGGAGCGGATAAGTGACGAGTCTACAGGTCAGATACAGATAGACAGAGCGGATAAGTGACGGGTCTACAGGTCAGATACAGATAGACGGAGCGGATAAGTGACGGGTCTACAGGTCAGATACAGATAGACGGAGCGGATAAGTGACGGGTCTACAGGTCAGATACAGATAGACGGAGCGGATAAGTGACGGGTCAACAGGTCAGATACAGATAGACGGAGCGGATAAGTGACGAGTCTACAGGTCAGATACAGATAGACGGAGCGGATAAGTGACGGGTCTACAGGTCAGATACAGATAGACGGAGCGGATAAGTGACGGGTCTACAGGTCAGATACAGATAGACGGAGCGGATAAGTGACGGGTCTACAGGTCAGATACAGATAGACAGAGCGGATAAGTGACGGGTCTACAGGTCAGATACAGATAGACGGAGCGGATAAGTGACGGGTCTACAGGTCAGATACAGATAGACGGAGCGGATAAGTGACGGGTCTACAGGTCAGATACAGATAGACGGAGCGGATAAGTGACGGGTCTACAGGTCAGATACAGATAGACGGAGCGGATAAGTGACGAGTCTACAGGTCAGATACAGATAGACAGAGCGGATAAGTGACGGGTCTACAGGTCAGATACAGATAGACGGAGCGGATAAGTGACGGGTCTACAGGTCAGATACAGATAGACGGAGCGGATAAGTGACGGGTCTACAGGTCAGATACAGATAGACGGAGCGGATAAGTGACGGGTCTACAGGTCAGATACAGATAGACGGAGCGGATAAGTGACGGGTCTACAGGTCAGATACAGATAGACGGAGCGGATAAGTGACGGGTCTACAGGTCAGATACAGATAGACGGAGCGGATAAGTGACGGGTCTACAGGTCAGATACAGATAGACGGAGCGGATAAGTGACGGGTCTACAGGTCAGATACAGATAGACGGAGCGGATAAGTGACGAGTCTACAGGTCAGATACAGATAGACGGAGCGGATAAGTGACGGGTCTACAGGTCAGATACAGATAGACGGAGCGGATAAGTGACGGGTCTACAGGTCAGATACAGATAGACGGAGCGGATAAGTGACGGGTCTACAGGTCAGATACAGATAGACGGAGCGGATAAGTGACGAGTCTACAGGTCAGATACAGATAGACGGAGCGGATAAGTGACGGGTCTACAGGTCAGATACAGATAGACGGAGCGGATAAGTGACGGGTCTACAGGTCAGATACAGATAGACGGAGCGGATAAGTGACGGGTCTACAGGTCAGATACAGATAGACGGAGCGGATAAGTGACGGGTCTACAGGTCAGATACAGATAGACGGAGCGGATAAGTGACGGGTCTACAGGTCAGATACAGATAGACGGAGCGGATAAGTGACGGGTCTACAGGTCAGATACAGATAGACGGAGCGGATAAGTGACGGGTCTACAGGTCAGATACAGATAGACGGAGCGGATAAGTGACGGGTCTACAGGTCAGATACAGATAGACGGAGCGGATAAGTGACGGGTCTACAGGTCAGATACAGATAGACGGAGCGGATAAGTGACAGGTCTACAGGTCAGATACAGATAGACGGAGCGGATAAGTGACGGGTCTACAGGTCAGATACAGATAGACGGAGCAGATAAGTGACGGGTCAACAGGTCAGATACAGATAGACGGAGCGGATAAGTGACGGGTCTACAGGTCAGATACAGATAGACGGAGCAGATAAGTGACGGGTCAACAGGTCAGATACAGATAGACGGAGCAGATAAGTGACGGGTCTACAGGTCAGATACAGATAGACGGAGCAGATAAGTAGTCGCAGCACCATCACATATATCACGTCTTTTTTGTAACGATTATTTGTTGCATAAAATAATGGTGAATGTTCTTGTAGGTCTCTCACAGACGTAGGCCAGCTACAGCCGCTCCTGGCCACTGCCACCATTAGCCGCATACACACAGCTTTACTCAATGAAGAGGCCGCTGTGATCACAGGACTTCATCATCCAGCCAGCTCCTTCTGCATACACTGTCTGCCATTGTTTGAGAAAGATAAGCCTCTTCTCTCTCACAGTCTACTAATCACTAAGGAGGGAGGAAGTAAAGGGAAGTAACCTCAGGCCAGCCATCGCCCTCCACGGCTCGGCCGGCAGCCATCGCCCTCCACGGCTCGGCCGGCAGCCATCGCCCTCCACGGCTCGGCCGGCAGCCATCGCCCTCCACGGCTCGGCCGGCAGCCATCGCCCTCCACGGCTCGGCCGGCAGCCATCGCCCTCCACGGCTCGGCCGGCAGCCATCGCCCTCCACGGCTCGGCCGGCAGCCATCGCCCTCCACGGCTCGGCCGGCAGCCATCGCCCTCCACGGCTCGGCCGGCAGCCATCGCCCTCCAATATGTCACCAGCATCTGGAGCCGTTAAGAAAACTCCCATCAAGCATTTCATAATTACCTATGTCCTTGTCCTTCTCCTTCTTCACCTCCGTCATCCTGTCTGCCACTTCCGCCGGCTCCTTCCTCTTCTCCTCATCATCATCTTCGGAGGAGGACGAGGTCAAAGGTCCTTTGAGGTCATCGGATGACACGTCCATGATCTTCAGCTTGATGAAATCCTCGTCGTCCTCCTCGGTTGAGTTGGAACCTGCAGCAGGAGGAGATCATAAAGCATTACGCTCCAGACACCGGAGCAGAAAGCACGAGACGTAGTGACAGGTGGCACCTTCGTGGGACAGCGTCTCTCGGTGACTTCGCTCGTGGGCGATCAGGTCAGATTTGGAGCAGAACCTTCGCTCGCAGGAAGTGCAGGTGTAAGGGTGCTGACCGGCGTGTGTGCGGAGGTGGATGATGAGGCTGCTCTTCTGGGAGAAGCCCTTGGTGCACACGTCGCACTGGTATGGCTGCTCCCCGGTGTGCACGCTCTGGTGGCGGAGTAGGACGGCGCTGCTCTTGAAACTCTTGCCGCACTGTGGACAGGTGAAGGGGCGCTCAGCACTGTGCGTCCTCTGATGCCGCGCCAAGGACGTGTTACTGTTGAATGTGCGACTGCACTGGCAGCACAGGTAGCGTTCCTCCTCCTCGCTGCCATGGCTCTTCAGGTGTCTCCGCAGCTCGCTGGCGCTCTTGTATGTCTCCTGGCAGACACTGCACTTGTGGGGCGAGGGGGCATTAGCTGAAGCAGCTCTGGAGGATAAAGTGATGCTGAGCTTACAGCGCGATCTCTGATGACGATTCAGGCCGGAGCGCTGACTGAATCTCCTCCCACAGTCCGGGCAGCACAGCGCACTGCCCGCCGCCTCCATCCTACCAAGACGGGCGGTCACAGGCAGGGACTCAGCGGCCGGCACATCTGTGGAGAAGAAGGAAACAGTGAGAGTCGAGGCAACAATACAGAGCGTGAGCACCGCCATGACGGACGTCACATGACCACAACAACAGACAGGAAGTAATACAGAGCGCGAGCACCGCCATGACGGACGTCACATGACCACAACGACAGAGAGGAAGTAATACAGAGCGGGAGCACCGCCATGACGGACGTCACATGACCACAACGACAGAGAGGAAGTAATACAGAGCGTGAGCACCGCCATGACGGACGTCACATAACCACAACAACAGACAGGAAGTAATACAGAGCGCGAGCACCGCCATAACGGACGTCACATGACCACAGCGACAGAGAGGAAGTAATACAGAGCGTGAGCACCGCCATGACGGACGTCACATGACCACAACAACAGACAGGAAGTAATACAGAGCGTGAGCACCGCCATGACGGACGTCACATGACCACAACGACAGAGAGGAAGTAATACAGAGCGTGAGCACCGCCATAACGGACGTCACATGACCACAGCGACAGAGAGGAAGTAATACAGAGCGTGAGCTCCGCCATGACGGACGTCACATGACCACAGCGACAGAGAGGAAGTAATACAGAGCGCGAGCACCGCCATAACGGACGTCACATGACCACAGCGACAGAGAGGAAGTAATACAGAGCGTGAGCACCGCCATGACGGACGTCACATGACCACAACAACAGACAGGAAGTAATACAGAGCGCGAGCACCGCCATAACGGACGTCACATGACCACAGCGACAGAGAGGAAGTAATACAGAGCGCGAGCACCGCCATGACGGGCGTCACATGACCACAGCGACAGAGAGGAAGTAATACAGAGCGCGAGAACCGCCATGACGGAAGTCACATGACCACAGCAACAGAGAGGAAGTAATACAGAGAGCGAGCACCGCCATGACGGACGTCACATGACCACAGCGACAGAGAGGAAGTAATACAGAGCGCGAGAACCGCCATGACGGAAGTCACATGACCACAGCGACAGAGAGGAAGTAATACAGAGCGCGAGAACCGCCATGACGGAAGTCACATGACCACAGCGACAGAGAGGAAGTAATACAGAGCGCAAGCACCGCCATGACGGGCGTCACATGACTACAGTGACAGAGAGGAAGTAATACAGAGCGCGAGCACCGCCATGACGGGCGTCACATGACCACAACGACAGAGAGGAAGTAATACAGAGCGCGAGCACCGCCATGAAGGGCGTCACATCACAGCGACAGAGAGGAAGTAATACAGAGCGCGAGCACCGCCATGAAGGGCGTCACATGACCACAGCGACAGAGAGGAAGTAATACAGAGCGCGAGAACCGCCATGACGGAAGTCACATGACCACAGCGACAGAGAGGAAGTAATACAGAGCGCGAGAACCGCCATGACGGAAGTCACATGACCACAGCGACAGAGAGGAAGTAATACAGAGCGCAAGCACCGCCATGACGGGCGACACATGACTACAGTGACAGAGAGGAAGTAATACAGAGCGCGAGCACCGCCATGACGGGCGTCACATGACCACAACGACAGAGAGGAAGTAATACAGAGCGCGAGCACCGCCATGAAGGGCGTCACATCACAGCGACAGAGAGGAAGTAATACAGAGCGCGAGCACCGCCATGAAGGGCGTCACATGACCACAGCGACAGAGAGGAAGTAATACAGAGCGCGAGCACCGCCATGAAGGGCGTCACATGACCACAGCGACAGAGAGGAAGTAATACAGAGCGCGAGAACCGCCATGACGGGCGTCACATGACCACAACGACAGAGAGGAAGTAATACAGAGCGCGAGCACCGCCATGACGGACGTCACATGACCACAGCAACAGAGAGGAAGTAATACAGAGCGCGAGCACCGCCATGAAGGGCGTCACATCACAGCGACAGAGAGGAAGTAATACAGAGCGCGAGCACCGCCATGAAGGGCGTCACATGACCACAGCGACAGAGAGGAAGTAATACAGAGCGCGAGCACCGCCATGAAGGGCGTCACATCACAGCGACAGAGAGGAAGTAATACAGAGCGCAAGCACCGCCATGAAGGGTGTCACATGACCACAGCGACAGAGAGGAAGTAATACAGAGCGCGAGAACCGCCATGACGGGCGTCACATGACCACAACGACAGAGAGGAAGTAATACAGAGCGCGAGCACCGCCATGACGGACGTCACATGAACACAGCAACAGAGAGGAAGTAATACAGAGCGCGAGCACCGCCATGAAGGGCGTCACATCACAGCGACAGAGAGGAAGTAATACAGAGCACGAGCACCGCCATGAAGGGAGTCACATGACCACAGCGACAGAGAGGAAGTAATACAGAGTGCGAGAACCGCCATGAAGGGCGTCACATGACCACAGCGACAGAGAGGAAGTAATACAGAGCGCGAGCACCACCATGACGGGCGTCACATGACTACAGCGACAGAGAGGAAGTAATACAGAGCGTGAGCACCGCCATGACGGACGTCACATAACCACAACAACAGACAGGAAGTAATACAGAGCGCGAGCACCGCCATAACGGACGTCACATGACCACAGCGACAGAGAGGAAGTAATACAGAGCGTGAGCACCGCCATGACGGACGTCACATAACCACAACAACAGACAGGAAGTAATACAGAGCGCGAGCACCGCCATAACGGACGTCACATGACCACAACGACAGAGAGGAAGTAATACAGAGCGTGAGCACCGCCATAACGGACGTCACATGACCACAGCGACAGAGAGGAAGTAATACAGAGCGTGAGCTCCGCCATGACGGACGTCACATGACCACAGCGACAGAGAGGAAGTAATACAGAGCGTGAGCACCGCCATAACGGACGTCACATGACCACAGCGACAGAGAGGAAGTAATACAGAGCGTGAGCTCCGCCATGACGGACGTCACATGACCACAGCGACAGAGAGGAAGTAATACAGAGCGTGAGCACCGCCATAACGGACGTCACATGACCACAGCGACAGAGAGGAAGTAATACAGAGCGTGAGCTCCGCCATGACGGACGTCACATGACCACAGCGACAGAGAGGAAGTAATACAGAGCGCGAGCACCGCCATAACGGACGTCAAATGACCACAGCGACAGAGAGGAAGTAATACAGAGCGTGAGCACCGCCATGACGGACGTCACATGACCACAACAACAGACAGGAAGTAATACAGAGCGCGAGCACCGCCATAACGGACGTCACATGACCACAGCGACAGAGAGGAAGTAATACAGAGCGCGAGCACCGCCATGACGGGCGTCACATGACCACAGCGACAGAGAGGAAGTAATACAGAGCGCGAGAACCGCCATGACGGAAGTCACATGACCACAGCAACAGAGAGGAAGTAATACAGAGAGCGAGCACCGCCATGACGGACGTCACATGACCACAGCGACAGAGAGGAAGTAATACAGAGCGCGAGAACCGCCATGACGGAAGTCACATGACCACAGCGACAGAGAGGAAGTAATACAGAGCGCGAGAACCGCCATGACGGAAGTCACATGACCACAGCGACAGAGAGGAAGTAATACAGAGCGCAAGCACCGCCATGACGGGCGACACATGACTACAGTGACAGAGAGGAAGTAATACAGAGCGCGAGCACCGCCATGACGGGCGTCACATGACCACAACGACAGAGAGGAAGTAATACAGAGCGCGAGCACCGACATGAAGGGCGTCACATCACAGCGACAGAGAGGAAGTAATACAGAGCGCGAGCACCGCCATGAAGGGCGTCACATGACCACAGCGACAGAGAGGAAGTAATACAGAGCGCGAGCACCGCCATGAAGGGCGTCACATGACCACAGCGACAGAGAGGAAGTAATACAGAGCGCGAGAACCGCCATGACGGGCGTCACATGACCACAACGACAGAGAGGAAGTAATACAGAGCGCGAGCACCGCCATGACGGACGTCACATGACCACAGCAACAGAGAGGAAGTAATACAGAGCGCGAGCACCGCCATGAAGGGCGTCACATCACAGCGACAGAGAGGAAGTAATACAGAGCGCGAGCACCGCCATGAAGGGCGTCACATGACCACAGCGACAGAGAGGAAGTAATACAGAGCGCGAGCACCGCCATGAAGGGCGTCACATCACAGCGACAGAGAGGAAGTAATACAGAGCGCAAGCACCGCCATGAAGGGTGTCACATGACCACAGCGACAGAGAGGAAGTAATACAGAGCGCGAGAACCGCCATGACGGGCGTCACATGACCACAACGACAGAGAGGAAGTAATACAGAGCGCGAGCACCGCCATGACGGACGTCACATGAACACAGCAACAGAGAGGAAGTAATACAGAGCGCGAGCACCGCCATGAAGGGCGTCACATCACAGCGACAGAGAGGAAGTAATACAGAGCACGAGCACCGCCATGAAGGGAGTCACATGACCACAGCGACAGAGAGGAAGTAATACAGAGTGCGAGAACCGCCATGAAGGGCGTCACATGACCACAGCGACAGAGAGGAAGTAATACAGAGCGCGAGCACCACCATGACGGGCGTCACATGACTACAGCGACAGAGAGGAAGTAATACAGAGCGTGAGCACCGCCATGACGGGCGTCACATGACCACAGCGACAGAGAGGAAGTAATACAGAGCGCGAGCACCGCCATGACGGACGTCACATGACCACAACGACAGAGAGGAAGTAATACAGAGCGCGAGCACCGCCATGACGGGCGTCACATGACCACAACGACAGAGAGGAAGTAATACAGAGCGCGAGTACCGCCATGACGGGCGTCACATGACCACAACGACAGAGAGGAAGTAATACAGAGCACGAGCACCGCCATGACGGGCGTCACATGACCACAGCGACAGAGAGGAAGTAATACAGAGCGCGAGCACCGCCATGACAGAAGTCACATGACCACAGCGACAGAGAGGAAGTAATACAGAGCGCGAGCACCGCCATGACGGGCGTCACATGACCACAGCGAAAGAGAGGAAGTAATACAGAGCGCGAGCATCGCCATGACGGGCGTCACATGACCACAGCGACAGAGAGGAACTAATACAGAGCGCGAGAACTGCCAAGACGGAAGTCACATGACCACAGCGACAGAGAGGAAGTAATACAGAGCGCGAGCACCGCCATGACGGAAGTCACATGACCACAGCGACAGAGAGGAAGTAATACAGAGCGCGAGAACCGCCATGACGGAAGTCACATGACCACAGCGACAGAGAGGAAGTAATACAGAGCGCGAGCACCGCCATGACGGGCGTCACATGACCACAGCGACAGAGAGGAAGTAATACAGAGCGCGAGCACCGCCATGACGGGAGTCACATGACCACAGCGACAGAGAGGAAGTAATACAGAGCGCGAGCACCGCCATGACGGGCGTCACATGACCACAGCGACAGAGAGGAAGTAATACAGAGCGCGAGCACCGCCATGACGGGCGTCACAGAACCACAGCGACAGAGAGGAAGTAATACCAGGGCTGTGGAGTCGGTAAGCCAAACCTGCGACTCCGACTCCTCAATTTCCCTTACACCGACTCCAACTCCGACTCCACGACTCCGACTCCCACACATATTGCTTATATTTAAATGAAAAATTTATAGTAGTACAATGTGAACCTCAGACATTTAATCATTTTTATGATCCAATAATCAAGATATTTAGATAGAACAGTATATATTGGTGTACTACCCGGTTTTCATTCTTTTTGGTACAGATACGATATGGATAGACAGATATGGATAAATGGATAGATAGAGCAGATTTCTAATCTGCTTTTGCTATTGAAAACATTATCTATGAGCTCAAAAACCTTTCAGGTGATGCAGTTTTTTAAAAAGATGATCAGCTTTTGCAGCTGAAAAACGTATCCTCAAAAAACGCAGCAAAAACAGTGTGTGTGAATGTAGCCTTAGATCAGGAATAGAACAGCCGTTTATAGGACATTTCATAACTTTCCCAAACTCCTATGAAAAAATATTCAGCACATCCTGCATTGAACTACTGTACCCAATTTATTATATATTTTGGGAGTCGGAGTCGGTCCATTTTATACCGACTCCAACTCCGACTCCACCAAAATGAGCACCGACTCCGACTCCACAGCCCTGAGAAATACAGAGCGCGAGCACCGCCATGACGGGCGTCACATGACACAACGACAGAGAGGAACTAATACAGTGCGCGAGCACCGCCATGACGGGCGTCACATGACCACAGCGACAGAGAGGAAGCAATACAGAGCGCGAGCACCGCCAAGACGGGCGTCACATGACCACAGCGACAGACAGGAAGTAATACAGAGCGCGAGCACCGCCATGACGGAAGTCACATGACCACAGCGACAGAGAGGAACTAATACAGTGCGCGAGCACCGCCATGACGGGCGTCACATGACCACAGCGACAGAGAGGAAGTAATACAGTGCGCGAGCACCGCCATGACGGGCGTCACATGATCACAGCGACAGAGAGGAAGCAATACAGAGCCCGAGCACCGCCATGACGGGCGTCACATGATCACAGCGACAGAGAGGAACTAATACAGTGCGCGAGCACCGCCATGACGGGTGGCACATGACCACAACGACAGACAGGAAGTAATACAGAGCACGAGTACCGCCATGACGGGCGTCACATGATCACAGCGACAGAGAGGAAGTAATACAGAGCGCGAGCACCGCCATGACGGGCGTCACATGATCACAGCGACAGAGAGGAAGCAATACAGAGCGCGAGCACCGCCATGATGGGCGTCACATGACCACAGCGACAGAGAGGAACTAATACAGTGCGCGAGCACCGCCATGACGGGTGTCACATGACCATAGCGACAGACAGGAAGTAATATAGAGCACCGCCATGACGGGTGTCACATGACCACAACGACAGACAGGAAATAATACAGAGCGCGAGAACCGCCATGACGGGTGTCACATGATCACAGCGACAGAGAGGAAGCAATACAGAGCACGAGCACCGCCATGACGGGTGTCACATGATCACAGCGACAGAGAGGAAGCAATACAGAGCGCGAGCACCGCCATGACGGGCGTCACATGATCACAGCGACAGAGAGGAAGCAATACAGAGCGCGAGCACCGCCATGACGGGCGTCACATGACCACAGCGACAGAGAGGAAGTAATACAGTGCACGAGCACCGCCATGACGGGCGTCACATGACCACAGCGACAGAGAGGAAGTAATACAGAGCGCGAGCACCGCCATGACGGGTGTCACTTGACCACAGCGACAGAGAGGAAGTAATACAGAGCGCGAGCACCGCCATGACGGGCGTCACATGACCACAGCGACAGAGAGGAAGTAATACAGAGCGCGAGCACCGCCATGACGGACGTCACATGACCACAGCAACAGAGAGGAAGTAATACAGAGCCCTAGCACCGCCATGACGGGCATCACATGACCACAGCGACAGAGAGGAAGCAATACAGAGCCCGAGCACCGCCATGACGGGCGTCACATGACCACAGCGACAGAGAGGAAGTAATACAGAGCGCGAGCACCGCCATGACGGGCGTCACATGACCACAGCGACAGAGACGAACTAATACAGTGCGCGAGCACCGCCATGACGGGCGTCACATGACCACAGCGACAGAGAGGAAGTAATACAGAGCCCGAGCACCGCCATGACGGGCGTCACATGACCACAGCGACAGAGAGGAAGCAATACAGAGCCCGAGCACCGCCATGACGGGCGTCACATGACCACAGCGACAGAGAGGAAGCAATACAGAGCGCGAGCACCGCCATGACGGGCGTCACATGACCACAGCGACAGAGACGAACTAATACAGTGCGCGAGCACCGCCATGACGGGCGTCACATCACAGCGACAGAGAAGAAGTAATACAGAGCGCGAGCACCGCCATGACGGGCGTCACATGACCACAGCGACAGAGCGGAATGACGGGCGTCACATGACTACAGCAACAGAGAGGAAGTAATACAGAGCGCGAGCACCGCCATGACGGGCGTCACATGACCACAGCGACAGAGAGGAAGTAATACAGAGCGCGAGCACCGCCATGACGGACGTCACATGACCACACCGACAGAGAGGAACTAATACAGTGAGCGAGCACCGCCATGACGGACGTCACATGACCACAGCGACAGAGAGGAAGTAATACAGTGCGCGAGCACCGCCATGACGTGCGTCACATCACAGCGACAGAGAGGAAGTAATACAGTGCGCGAGCACCGCCATGACGGGCGTCACATGACCACAGCGACAGAGAGGAAGTAATACAGAGCGCGAGCACCGCCATGACGGACGTCACATGACCACAGCGACAGAGAGGAAGTAATACAGAGCGCGAGCACCGCCATGACGGACGTCACATGACCACAGCGACAGAGAGGAAGTAATACAGAGCGCGAGCACCGCCATGAAGGGCGTCACATCACAGCGACAGAGAGGAAGTAATACAGAGCGCGAGCACCGCCATGACGGACGTCAAATGACCACAGCGACAGAGAGGAAGTAATACAGAGCGCGAGCACCGCCATGACGGACGTCACATGATCACAGCGACAGAGAGGAAGTAATACAGAGCGCGAGCACCGCCATGACGGGCGTCACATGACCACAGCGACAGAGAGGAAGTAATACACAGCGCGAGCACCGCCATGACGGGCGTCACATGATCACAGCGACAGAGAGGAAGTAATACAGAGCGCGAGCACCGCCATGAAGGGCGTCACATGACCACAGCGACAGAGAGGAAGTAATACAGAGCGCGAGTACCGCCATGACGGGCGTCACATCACAGCGACAAAGAGGAAATAATACAGAGCGCGAGAACCGCCATGAAGGGCGTCACATGACCACAGCGACAGAGAGGAAGTAATACAGAGCGCGAGCACCGCCATGACGGGCGTCACATGACCACAGCGACAGAGAGGAAGTAATACAGAGCGCGAGTACCGCCATGACGGGCGTCACATGACCACAACGACAGAGAGGAAGTAATACAGAGCGCGAGCACCGCCATGAAGGGCGTCACATGACCACAGCGACAGAGAGGAAGTAATACAGAGCGCGAGTACCGCCATGATGGGCGTCACATGATCACAGCGACAAAGAGGAAGCAATACAGAGCGCGAGAACCGCCATGAAGGGCGTCACATGACCACAACGACAGAGAGGAAGTAATACAGAGCGCGAGCACCGCCATGACGGGCGTCACATGACCACAGCGACAGAGAGGAAGTAATACAGAGCGCGAGTACCGCCATGACGGGCGTCACATGACCACAACGACAGAGAGGAAGTAGTACAGAGCGCGAGCACCGCCATGAAGGGCGTCACATCACAGCGACAAAGAGGAAATAATACAGAGCGCGAGAACCGCCATGAAGGGCGTCACATGACCACAGCGACAGAGAGGAAGTAATACAGAGCGCGAGCACCGCCATGACGGGCGAAACATGACCACAGCGACAGAGAGGAAGTAATACAGAGCGCGAGTACCGCCATGACGGGCGTCACATGACCACAACGACAGAGAGGAAGTAATACAGAGCGCGAGTACCGCCATGAAGGGCGTCACATGACCACAGCGACAGAGAGGAAGTAATACAGAGCGCGAGTACCGCCATGACGGGCGTCACATGATCACAGCGACAGAGAGGAAGTAATACAGAGCGGGAGCACCGCCATGACGGGCGTCACATGACCACAGCGACAGAGAGGAAGTAATACAGAGCGCGAGCACCGCCATGACGGGCGTCACATGACCACAGCGACAGAGAGGAAGTAATACAGAGCGCGAGTACCGCCATGACGGGCGTCACATGACCACAACGACAGAGAGGAAGTAATACAGAGCGTAAGCACCGCCATGACGGGCGTCACATGACCACAGCGACAGAGAGGAAGTAATACAGAGCGTGAGCACCGCCATGACGGGCGTCACATGACCACAGCGACAGACCGGAAGTAATACAGAGCGCGAGCATCGCCATGAAGGGCGTCACATCAGAGCGACAGAGAGGAAGTAATACAGAGCGCGAGCACCGCCATGACGGGCGTCACATGACCACAACGACAGACAGGAAGTAATACAGAGCGCGAGCACAGCCATGATGGGCGTCACATGACCACAGCGACAGAGAGGAAGTAATACAGAGCGAGCACGCCATGACGGGCGTCACATGACCACAGCGACAGAGAGGAAGTAATACCGAGTGCAAGCACGGCCATGACGGGCGTCACATGACCACAGCGACAGAGAGGAAGTAATACAGAGCGCGAGCACCGCCATGAAGGGCGTCACATCAGAGCGACAGAGAGGAAGTAATACAGAGCGCGAGCACCGCCATGACAGACGTCACATCACAGCGACAGAGAGGAAGTAATACAGAGCGCGAGCACCGCCATGACGGGCGTCACATCACAGAGACAGAGAGGAAGTAATACAGAGCGCGAGCACCGCCATGACGGACGTCACATCACAGCGACAGAGAGGAAGTAATACAGAGCGCGAGCACCGCCATGACGGGCGTCACATCACAGCGACAGAGAGGAAATAATACAGAGCGAGCACCGCCATGACGGGCGTCACATGACCACAGTGACAGACAGGAAGTAATACAGAGCGCGAGCACCGCCATGACGGGCGTCACATGACCACAGCGACAGACAGGAAGTAATACAGAGCGCTAGAACCGCCATGACGGGCGTCACATGACCACAGCGACAGAGAGGAAGTAATACAGAGCGCGAGCACCGCCATGACGGACGTCACATGACCACAGCGACAGAGAGGAAGTAATACAGAGCGGGAGCACCGCCATGACGGGCGTCACATCACAGCGACAAAGAGGAAGTAATACAGAGCGCGAGCACCGCCATGAAGGGCGTCACATGGCCACAGCGACAGAGAGGAAGTAATACAGAGCGCGAGCACCGCCATGACGGGCGTCACATGACCACAGCGACAGAGAGGAAGTAATACAGAGAGCGAGCACCGCCATGACGGGAGTCACATCACAGTGACAGAGAGGAAGTAATACACAGCGCGAGCACCGCCATGACGGGCGTCACATGATCACAGCGACAGAGAGGAAGTAATACAGAGCGCGAGCACCGCCATGAAGGGCGTCACATGACCACAGCGACAGAGAGGAAGTAATACAGAGCGCGAGTACCGCCATGACGGGCGTCACATCACAGCGACAAAGAGGAAATAATACAGAGCGCGAGAACCGCCATGAAGGGCGTCACATGACCACAGCGACAGAGAGGAAGTAATACAGAGCGCGAGCACCGCCATGACGGGCGTCACATGACCACAGCGACAGAGAGGAAGTAATACAGAGCGCGAGTACCGCCATGACGGGCGTCACATGACCACAACGACAGAGAGGAAGTAATACAGAGCGCGAGCACCGCCATGAAGGGCGTCACATGACCACAGCGACAGAGAGGAAGTAATACAGAGCGCGAGTACCGCCATGACGGGCGTCACATGATCACAGCGACATAGAGGAAGTAATACAGAGCGCGAGAACCGCCATGAAGGGCGTCACATGACCACAACGACAGAGAGGAAGTAATACAGAGCGCGAGCACCGCCATGACGGGCGTCACATGACCACAGCGACAGAGAGGAAGTAATACAGAGCGCGAGTACCGCCATGACGGGCGTCACATGACCACAACGACAGAGAGGAAGTAATACAGAGCGCGAGCACCGCCATGAAGGGCGTCACATCACAGCGACAGAGAGGAAGTAATACAGAGCGCGAGCACCGCCATGACGGACGTCAAATGACCACAGCGACAGAGAGGAAGTAATACAGAGCGCGAGCACCGCCATGACGGGCGTCACATCACAGCGACAAAGAGGAAGTAATACAGAGCGCGAGCACCGCCATGAAGGGCATCACATGACCACAGCGACAGAGACGAAGTAATAAAGAGCGCGAGCACCGCCATGACGGGCGTCACATGACCACAGCGACAGAGAGGAAGTAATACAGAGCGCGAGCACCGCCATGACGGGCGAAACATGACCACAGCGACAGAGAGGAAGTAATACAGTGCGCGAGTACCGCCATGACGGGCGTCACATGACCACAACGACAGAGAGGAAGTAATACAGAGCGCGAGTACCGCCATGAAGGGCGTCACATGACCACAGCGACAGAGAGGAAGTAATACAGAGCGCGAGTACCGCCATGACGGGCGTCACATGATCACAGCGACAGAGAGGAAGTAATACAGAGCGGGAGCACCGCCATGACGGGCGTCACATGACCACAGCGACAGAGAGGAAGTAATACAGAGCGCGAGCACCGCCATGACGGGCGTCACATGACCACAGCGACAGAGAGGAAGTAATACAGAGCGCGAGTACCGCCATGACGGGCGTCACATGACCACAACGACAGAGAGGAAGTAATACAGAGCGTAAGCACCGCCATGACGGGCGTCACATGACCACAGCGACAGAGAGGAAGTAATACAGAGCGTGAGCACCGCCATGACGGGCGTCACATGACCACAGCGACAGACCGGAAGTAATACAGAGCGCGAGCATCGCCATGAAGGGCGTCACATCAGAGCGACAGAGAGGAAGTAATACAGAGCGCGAGCACCGCCATGACGGGCGTCACATGACCACAACGACAGACAGGAAGTAATACAGAGCGCGAGCACAGCCATGATGGGCGTCACATGACCACAGCGACAGAGAGGAAGTAATACAGAGCGAGCACGCCATGACGGGCGTCACATGACCACAGCGACAGAGAGGAAGTAATACCGAGTGCAAGCACGGCCATGACGGGCGTCACATGACCACAGCGACAGAGAGGAAGTAATACAGAGCGCGAGCACCGCCATGAAGGGCGTCACATCAGAGCGACAGAGAGGAAGTAATACAGAGCGCGAGCACCGCCATGACGGACGTCACATCACAGCGACAGAGAGGAAGTAATACAGAGCGCGAGCACCGCCATGACGGGCGTCACATCACAGCGACAGAGAGGAAGTAATACAGAGCGCGAGCACCGCCATGACGGACGTCACATCACAGCGACAGAGAGGAAGTAATACAGAGCGCGAGCACCGCCATGACGGGCGTCACATCACAGCGACAGAGAGGAAATAATACAGAGCGAGCACCGCCATGACGGGCGTCACATGACCACAGTGACAGACAGGAAGTAATACAGAGCGCGAGCACCGCCATGACGGGCGTCACATGACCACAGCGACAGACAGGAAGTAATACAGAGCGCTAGAACCGCCATGACGGGCGTCACATGACCACAGCGACAGAGAGGAAGTAATACAGAGCGCGAGCACCGCCATGACGGACGTCACATGACCACAGCGACAGAGAGGAAGTAATACAGAGCGGGAGCACCGCCATGACGGGCGTCACATCACAGCGACAAAGAGGAAGTAATAAAGAGCGCGAGCACCGCCATGAAGGGCGTCACATGACCACAGCGACAGAGAGGAAGTAATACAGAGCGCGAGCACCGCCATGACGGGCGTCACATGACCACAGCGACAGAGAGGAAGTAATACAGAGAGCGAGCACCGCCATGACGGGAGTCACATCACAGTGACAGAGAGGAAGTAATACTAAGCGCGAGCACCGCCATGACGGGCGTCACATGATCACAGCGACAGAGAGGAAGTAATACAGAGCGCGAGCACCGCCATGAAGGGCGTCACATGACCACAGCGACAGAGAGGAAGTAATACAGAGCGCGAGTACCGCCATGACGGGCGTCACATCACAGCGACAAAGAGGAAATAATACAGAGCGCGAGAACCGCCATGAAGGGCGTCACATGACCACAGCGACAGAGAGGAAGTAATACAGAGCGCGAGCACCGCCATGACGGGCGTCACATGACCACAGCGACAGAGAGGAAGTAATACAGAGCGCGAGTACCGCCATGACGGGCGTCACATGACCACAACGACAGAGAGGAAGTAATACAGAGCGCGAGCACCGCCATGAAGGGCGTCACATGACCACAGCGACAGAGAGGAAGTAATACAGAGCGCGAGTACCGCCATGACGGGCGTCACATGATCACAGCGACAAAGAGGAAGTAATACAGAGCGCGAGAACCGCCATGAAGGGCGTCACATGACCACAACGACAGAGAGGAAGTAATACAGAGCGCGAGCACCGCCATGACGGGCGTCACATGACCACAGCGACAGAGAGGAAGTAATACAGAGCGCGAGTACCGCCATGACGGGCGTCACATGACCACAACGACAGAGAGGAAGTAATACAGAGCGCGAGCACCGCCATGAAGGGCGTCACATCACAGCGACAGAGAGGAAGTAATACAGAGCGCGAGCACCGCCATGACGGACGTCAAATGACCACAGCGACAGAGAGGAAGTAACACAGAGCGCGAGCACCGCCATGACGGGCGTCACATCACAGCGACAAAGAGGAAGTAATACAGAGCGCGAGCACCGCCATGAAGGGCATCACATGACCACAGCGACAGAGACGAAGTAATAAAGAGCGCGAGCACCGCCATGACGGGCGTCACATGACCACAGCGACAGACAGGAAGTAATACAGAGCGCGAGCACCGCCATGATGGACGTCACATGACCACAGCGACAGAGAGAAAGTAATACAGAGCGCGAGTACCGCCATGACGGGCGTCACATCACAGCGACAAAGAGGAAATAATACAGAGCGCGAGAACCGCCATGAAGGGCGTCACATGACCACAGCGACAGAGAGGAAGTAATACAGAGCGCGAGCACCGCCATGACGGGCGAAACATGACCACAGCGACAGAGAGGAAGTAATACAGAGCGCGAGTACCGCCATGACGGGCGTCACATGACCACAACGACAGAGAGGAAGTAATACAGAGCGCGAGCACCGCCATGAAGGGCGTCACATGACCACAGCGACAGAGAGGAAGTAATACAGAGCGCGAGTACCGCCATGACGGGCGTCACATGATCACAGCGACAAAGAGGAAGTAATACAGAGCGAGAGAACCGCCATGAAGGGCGTCACATGACCACAGCGACAGAGAGGAAGTAATACAGAGCGCGAGCACCGCCATGACGGGCGTCACATGACCACAGCGACAGAGAGGAAGTAATACAGAGCGCGAGTACCGCCATGACGGGCGTCACATGACCACAACGACAGAGAGGAAGTAATACAGAGCGTAAGCACCGCCATGACGGGCGTCACATGACCACAGCGACAGAGAGGAAGTAATACAGAGCGTGAGCACCGCCATGACGGGCGTCACATGACCACAGCGACAGACCGGAAGTAATACAGAGCGCTAGCACCGCCATGAAGGGCGTCACATCAGAGCGACAGAGAGGAAGTAATACAGAGCGCGAGCACCGCCATGACGGGCGTCACATGACCACAACGACAGACAGGAAGTATTACAGAGCGCGAGCACAGCCATGATGGGCGTCACATGACCACAGCGACAGAGAGGAAGTAATACAGAGCGAGCACGCCATGACGGGCGTCACATGACCACAGCGACAGAGAGGAAGTAATACCGAGTGCAAGCACGGCCATGACGGGCGTCACATGACCACAGCGACAGAGAGGAAGTAATACAGAGCGCGAGCACCGCCATGAAGGGCGTCACATCAGAGCGACAGAGAGGAAGTAATACAGAGCGCGAGCACCGCCATGACGGACGTCACATCACAGCGACAGAGAGGAAGTAATACAGAGCGCGAGCACCGCCATGACGGGCGTCACATCACAGCGACAGAGAGGAAGTAATACAGAGCGCGAGCACCGCCATGACGGACGTCACATCACAGCGACAGAGAGGAAGTAATACAGAGCGCGAGCACCGCCATGACGGGCGTCACATCACAGCGACAGAGAGGAAGTAATACAGAGCGAGCACCGCCATGACGGGCGTCACATGACCACAGTGACAGACAGGAAGTAATACAGAGCGCGAGCACCGCCATGACCGGCGTCACATGACCACAGCGACAGACAGGAAGTAATACAGAGCGCTAGAACCGCCATGACGGGCGTCACATGACCACAGCGACAGAGAGGAAGTAATACAGAGCGCGAGCACCGCCATGACGGACGTCACATGACCACAGCGACAGAGAGGAAGTAATACAGAGCGGGAGCACCGCCATGACGGGCGTCACATCACAGCGACAAAGAGGAAGTAATACAGAGCGCGAGCACCGCCATGAAGGGCGTCACATGACCACAGCGACAGAGAGGAAGTAATACAGAGCGCGAGCACCGCCATGACGGGCGTCACATGACCACAGCGACAGAGAGGAAGTAATACAGAGAGCGAGCACCGCCATGACGGGAGTCACATCACAGTGACAGAGAGGAAGTAATACAGAGCGCGAGCGCCGCCATGACGGGCGTCACATGATCACAGCAACAGAGAGGAAGTAATACAGAGAGCGAGCACCGCCATGACGGGCGTCACATGACCACAGCGACAGAGAGGAAGTAATACAGAGCGCGAGCACCACCATGACGGGCGTCACATGACCACAGCGAAAGAGAGGAAGTAATACAGAGCGCGAGCACCGCCATGACGGACGTCACATGACCACAGCGACAGAGAGGAAGTAATACAGAGCGCGAGCACCGCCATGACGGAAGTCACATGACCACAGCGACAGAGAGGAAGTAATACAGAGCGCGAGAATCGCCATGACGGGCGTCACATGACCACAGCGACAGAGAGGAAGTAATACAGTGCGCGAGCACCGCCATGACGGACGTCACATGACCACAGCGACAGAGAGGAAGTAATACAGAGCGCGAGCACCGCCATGACGGAAGTCACATGACCACAGCGACAGAGAGGAAGTAATACAGAGCGCGAGAACCGCCATGACGGGCGTCACATGACCACAGCGACAGAGAGGAAGTAATACAGAGCGCGAGCACCGCCATGACGGAAGTCACATGACCACAGCGACAGAGAGGAAGTAATACAGAGCGAGAGCACCGCCATGACGGACGTCACATGACCACAACGACAGAGAGGAAGTAATACAGAGCGCGAGCACCGCCATGACGGAAATCACATCACAGCGACAGAGAGGAAGTAATACAGAGCGCGAGCACCGCCATGACGGAAGTCACATCACAGCGACAGAGAGGAAGTAATACAGAGCGCGAGCACCGCCATGACGGACGTCACATGACCACAACGACAGAGAGGAAGTAATACAGAGCGCGAGCACCGTCATGACGGAAGTCACATCACAGCGACAGAGAGGAAGTAATACAGAGCGCGAGCACCGCCATGACGGAAGTCACATCACAGCGACAGAGAGGAAGTAATACAGAGAGCGAGCACCGCCATGACGGGAGTCACATCACAGTGACAGAGAGGAAGTAATACACAGCGCGAGCACCGCCATGACGGGCGTCACATGATCACAGCGACAGAGAGGAAGTAATACAGAGCGCGAGCACCGCCATGAAGGGCGTCACATGACCACAGCGACAGAGAGGAAGTAATACAGAGCGCGAGTACCGCCATGACGGGCGTCACATCACAGCGACAAAGAGGAAATAATACAGAGCGCGAGAACCGCCATGAAGGGCGTCACATGACCACAGCGACAGAGAGGAAGTAATACAGAGCGCGAGCACCGCCATGACGGGCGTCACATGACCACAGCGACAGAGAGGAAGTAATACAGAGCGCGAGTACCGCCATGACGGGCGTCACATGACCACAACGACAGAGAGGAAGTAATACAGAGCGCGAGCACCGCCATGAAGGGCGTCACATGACCACAGCGACAGAGAGGAAGCAATACAGAGCGCGAGTACCGCCATGACGGGCGTCACATGATCACAGCGACAAAGAGGAAGTAATACAGAGCGCGAGAACCGCCATGAAGGGCGTCACATGACCACAACGACAGAGAGGAAGTAATACAGAGCGCGAGCACCGCCATGACGGGCGTCACATGACCACAGCGACAGAGAGGAAGTAATACAGAGCGCGAGTACCGCCATGACGGGCGTCACATGACCACAACGACAGAGAGGAAGTAATACAGAGCGCGAGTACCGCCATGACGGGCGTCACATGACCACAGCGACAGAGAGGAAGTAATACAGAGCGCGAGCACCGCCATGAAGGGCGTCACATGACCACAACGACAGAGAGGAAGTAATACAGAGCGCGAGTACCGCCATGACGGGCGTCACATGACCACAACGACAGAGAGGAAGTAATACAGAGCGCGAGCACCGCCATGAAGGGCGTCACATGACCACAGCGACAGAGAGGAAGTAATACAGAGCGCGAGCACCGCCATGACGGAAATCACATCACAGCGACAGAGAGGAAGTAATACAGAGCGCGAGCACCGCCATGACGGAAGTCACATCACAGCGACAGAGAGGAAGTAATACAGAGCGCGAGCACCGCCATGACGGACGTCACATGACCACAACGACAGAGAGGAAGTAATACAGAGCGCGAGCACCGTCATGACGGAAGTCACATCACAGCGACAGAGAGGAAGTAATACAGAGCGCGAGCACCGCCATGACGGAAGTCACATCACAGCGACAGAGAGGAAGTAATACAGAGAGCGAGCACCGCCATGACGGGAGTCACATCACAGTGACAGAGAGGAAGTAATACACAGCGCGAGCACCGCCATGACGGGCGTCACATGATCACAGCGACAGAGAGGAAGTAATACAGAGCGCGAGCACCGCCATGAAGGGCGTCACATGACCACAGCGACAGAGAGGAAGTAATACAGAGCGCGAGTACCGCCATGACGGGCGTCACATCACAGCGACAAAGAGGAAATAATACAGAGCGCGAGAACCGCCATGAAGGGCGTCACATGACCACAGCGACAGAGAGGAAGTAATACAGAGCGCGAGCACCGCCATGACGGGCGTCACATGACCACAGCGACAGAGAGGAAGTAATACAGAGCGCGAGTACCGCCATGACGGGCGTCACATGACCACAACGACAGAGAGGAAGTAATACAGAGCGCGAGCACCGCCATGAAGGGCGTCACATGACCACAGCGACAGAGAGGAAGCAATACAGAGCGCGAGTACCGCCATGACGGGCGTCACATGATCACAGCGACAAAGAGGAAGTAATACAGAGCGCGAGAACCGCCATGAAGGGCGTCACATGACCACAACGACAGAGAGGAAGTAATACAGAGCGCGAGCACCGCCATGACGGGCGTCACATGACCACAGCGACAGAGAGGAAGTAATACAGAGCGCGAGTACCGCCATGACGGGCGTCACATGACCACAACGACAGAGAGGAAGTAATACAGAGCGCGAGTACCGCCATGACGGGCGTCACATGACCACAGCGACAGAGAGGAAGTAATACAGAGCGCGAGCACCGCCATGACGGGCGTCACATGACCACAGCGACAGAGAGGAAGTAATACAGAGCGCGAGTACCGCCATGACGGGCGTCACATGACCACAACGACAGAGAGGAAGTAATACAGAGCGCGAGCACCGCCATGAAGGGCGTCACATGACCACAACGACAGAGAGGAAGTAATACAGAGCGCGAGTACCGCCATGACGGGCGTCACATGACCACAACGACAGAGAGGAAGTAATACAGAGCGCGAGCACCGCCATGAAGGGCGTCACATGACCACAGCGACAGAGAGGAAGTAATACAGAGCGCGAGTACCGCCATGACGGGCGTCACATGATCACAGCGACAGAGAGGAAGTAATACAGAGCGCGAGAACCGCCATGAAGGGCGTCACATGACCACAACGACAGAGAGGAAGTGATACAGAGCGCGAGCACCGCCATGACGGGCGTCACATGACCACAGCGACAGAGAGGAAGTAATACAGAGCGCGAGTACCGCCATGACGGGCGTCACATGACCACAACGACAGAGAGGAAGTAATACAGAGCGCGAGCACCGCCATGAAGGGCGTCACATCACAGCGACAGAGAGGAAGTAATACAGAGCGCGAGCACCGCCATGACGGACGTCAAATGACCACAGCGACAGAGAGGAAGTAATACAGAGCGCGAGCACCGCCATGACGGGCGTCACATCACAGCGACAAAGAGGAAGTAATACAGAGCGCGAGCACCGCCATGAAGGGCATCACATGACCACAGCGACAGAGACGAAGTAATAAAGAGCGCGAGCACCGCCATGACGGGCGTCACATGACCACAGCGACAGAGAGGAAGTAATACAGAGCGCGAGCACCGCCATGACGGACGTCACATGATCACAGCGACAGAGAGGAAGTAATACAGAGCGTGAGCTCCGCCATGACGGGCGTCACATGACCACAGCGACAGAGAGGAAGTAATACACAGCGCGAGCACCTTCATGACGGGCGTCACATGATCACAGCGACAGAGAGGAAGTAATACAGAGCGCGAGCACCGCCATGACGGGCGTCACATGACCACAGCGACAGAGAGGAAGTAATACACAGCGCGAGCACCTTCATGACGGGCGTCACATGATCACAGCGACAGAGAGGAAGTAATACAGAGCGCGAGCACCGCCATGAAGGGCGTCACATGACCACAGCGACAGAGAGAAAGTAATACAGAGCGCGAGTACCGCCATGACGGGCGTCACATCACAGCGACAAAGAGGAAATAATACAGAGCGCGAGAACCGCCATGAAGGGCGTCACATGACCACAGCGACAGAGAGGAAGTAATACAGAGCGCGAGCACCGCCATGACGGGCGAAACATGACCACAGCGACAGAGAGGAAGTAATACAGAGCGCGAGTACCGCCATGACGGGCGTCACATGACCACAACGACAGAGAGGAAGTAATACAGAGCGCGAGCACCGCCATGAAGGGCGTCACATGACCACAGCGACAGAGAGGAAGTAATACAGAGCACGAGTACCGCCATGACGGGCGTCACATGATCACAGCGACAAAGAGGAAGTAATACAGAGCGCGAGAACCGCCATGAAGGGCGTCACATGACCACAGCGACAGAGAGGAAGTAATACAGAGCGCGAGCACCGCCATGACGGGCGTCACATGACCACAGCGACAGAGAGGAAGTAATACAGAGCGCGAGTACCGCCATGACGGGCGTCACATGACCACAACGACAGAGAGGAAGTAATACAGAGCGTAAGCACCGCCATGACGGGCGTCACATGACCACAGCGACAGAGAGGAAGTAATACAGAGCGTGAGCACCGCCATGACGGGCGTCACATGACCACAGCGACAGACCGGAAGTAATACAGAGCGCGAGCACCGCCATGAAGGGCGTCACATCAGAGCGACAGAGAGGAAGTAATACAGAGCGCGAGCACCGCCATGACGGGCGTCACATGTCCACAACGACAGACAGGAAGTAATACAGAGCGCGAGCACAGCCATGATGGGCGTCACATGACCACAGCGACAGAGAGGAAGTAATACAGAGCGAGCACGCCATGACGGGAGTCACATGACCACAGCGACAGAGAGGAAGTAATACCGAGTGCAAGCACGGCCATGACGGGCGTCACATGACCACAGCGACAGAGAGGAAGTAATACAGAGCGCGAGCACCGCCATGAAGGGCGTCACATCAGAGCGACAGAGAGGAAGTAATACAGAGCGCGAGCACCGCCATGACGGACGTCACATCACAGCGACAGAGAGGAAGTAATACAGAGCGCGAGCACCGCCATGACGGGCGTCACATCACAGCGACAGAGAGGAAGTAATACAGAGCGCGAGCACCGCCATGACGGACGTCACATCACAGCGACAGAGAGGAAGTAATACAGAGCGCGAGCACCGCCATGACGGGCGTCACATCACAGCGACAGAGAGGAAGTAATACAGAGCGAGCACCGCCATGACGGGCGTCACATGACCACAGTGACAGACAGGAAGTAATACAGAGCGCGAGCACCGCCATGACGGGCGTCACATGACCACAGCGACAGACAGGAAGTAATACAGAGCGCTAGAACCGCCATGACGGGCGTCACATGACCACAGCGACAGAGAGGAAGTAATACAGAGCGCGAGCACCGCCATGACGGACGTCACATGACCACAGCGACAGAGAGGAAGTAATACAGAGCGGGAGCACCGCCATGACGGGCGTCACATCACAGCGACAAAGAGGAAGTAATACAGAGCGCGAGCACCGCCATGAAGGGCGTCACATGACCACAGCGACAGAGAGGAAGTAATACAGAGCGCGAGCACCGCCATGACGGGCGTCACATGACCACAGCGACAGAGAGGAAGTAATACAGAGAGCGAGCACCGCCATGACGGGAGTCACATCACAGTGACAGAGAGGGAGTAATACAGAGCGCGAGCGCCGCCATGACGGGCGTCACATGATCACAGCAACAGAGAGGAAGTAATACAGAGAGCGAGCACCTCCATGACGGGCGTCACATGACCACAGCGATAGAGAGGAAGTAATACAGAGCGCGAGCACCACCATGACGGGCGTCACATGACCACAGCGAAAGAGAGGAAGTAATACAGAGCGCGAGCACCGCCATGACGGACGTCACATGACCACAGCGACAGAGAGGAAGTAATACAGAGCGCGAGCACCGCCATGACGGAAGTCACATGACCACAGCGACAGAGAGGAAGTAATACAGAGCGCGAGAATCGCCATGATGGGCGTCACATGACCACAGCGACAGAGAGGAAGTAATACAGTGCGCGAGCACCGCCATGACGGACGTCACATGACCACAGCGACAGAGAGGAAGTAATACAGAGCGCGAGCACCGCCATGACGGAAGTCACATGACCACAGCGACAGAGAGGAAGTAATACAGAGCGCGAGAACCGCCATGACGGGCGTCACATGACCACAGCGACAGAGAGGAAGTAATACAGAGCGCGAGCACCGCCATGACGGAAGTCACATGACCACAGCGACAGAGAGGAAGTAATACAGAGCGAGAGCACCGCCATGACGGACGTCACATGACCACAACGACAGAGAGGAAGTAATACAGAGCGCGAGCACCGCCATGACGGAAATCACATCACAGCGACAGAGAGGAAGTAATACAGAGCGCGAGCACCGCCATGACGGAAGTCACATCACAGCGACAGAGAGGAAGTAATACAGAGCGCGAGCACCGCCATGACGGACGTCACATGACCACAACGACAGAGAGGAAGTAATACAGAGCGCGAGCACCGTCATGACGGAAGTCACATCACAGCGACAGAGAGGAAGTAATACAGAGCGCGAGCACCGCCATGACGGAAGTCACATGACCACAAAGACAGAGAGGAAGTAATAAAGAGCGCGAGCACCGTCATGACGGGCGTCACATGACCACAGCGACAGAGAGGAAGTAATACAGAGCGCGAGCACCGCCATGACGGACGTCACATGACCACAACGACAGAGAGGAAGTAATACAGAGCGCGAGCACCGCCATGACGAAAGTCACATCACAGCGACAGAGAGGAAGTAATACAGAGCGCGAGCACCGCCATGACGGACGTCACATGACCACAAAGACAGAGAGGAAGTAATAAAGAGCGCGAGCACCGTCATGACGGGCGTCACATGACCACAGCGACAGAGAGGAAGTAATACAGAGCGCGAGCACCGCCATGACGGGCGTCACATGACCACAACGACAGAGAGGAAGTAATACAGAGCGCGAGCACCGCCATGACGGGCGTCACATGACCACAGTGACAGAGAGGAAGTAATACAGAGCGCGAGCACCGCCATGACGGGCGTCACATGACCACAACGACAGAGAGGAAGTAATAAAGAGCGCGAGCACCGCCATGACGGGCGTCACATGACCACAGCGACAGAGAGGAAGTAATACAGAGCACGAGCACCGCCATGACGGGCGTCACATGACCACAACGACAGAGAGGAAGTAATAAAGAGCGCGAGCACCGCCATGACGGGCGTCACATGACCACAGCGACAGAGAGGAAGTAATAAAGAGCGCGAGCACCGCCATGACGGACGTCACATGACCACAGCGACAGAGAGGAAGTAATACAGAGCGCGAGCACCGCCATGACGGGCGTCACATGACCACAGCGACAGAGAGGAAGTAATACAGAGCGCGAGCACCGCCATGACGGCGTCACATGACCACAGCGACAGAGAGGAAGTAATACAGAGCGCGAGCACCGCCATGACGGCGTCACATGACCACAGCGACAGAGAGGAAGTAATACAGAGCGCGAGCACCGCCATGACGGACGTCACATGACCACAGCGACAGAGAGGAAGTAATACAGAGCGCGAGCACCGCCATGACGGCGTCACATGACCACAGCGACAGAGAGGAAGTAATACAGAGCGTGAGCTCCGCCATGACGGACGTCACATGACCACAGGAGCTGCAGCCAATCAGGAGGCGGCTTACAGACCAACCACATAATGAATGCAAGGATATGATTGGATGATGTGTATGGATGAAACCATGTGTAGTGTGGAGGGGGTTGTATGTGGGCGCTGCCATTCAGTGACCCGGCATTGAATGCACTGCAGTGACCCTTCCTTCCCCCCCAGCGCTGCTGTCTTGCTTTCCAGCACAGTCCAGCATTACACAGGTTAATGTGTCAGCCCTGCTGCTGCACGGACAGACCCCGCCCCATCCCCGGGGACTGCACGGGTTAACGCCGCTCCTCACCTCACGGTCGCACCGAGGTTTCATACTAGAGAAGCATCTTGATGACGTCACGGTCATGTGACGGAGAATGCTGGCTCCTCCCTCTCTACTACGTTGACGCCCCCATCGTCTGGAATCGAGCTGAGACGGAGCACGTGATGTGCGGGATGTACCACTGTGAGAGGGGTGTGCGCGGCGCAGTCCAAGTGACTCATAGGGGTGCGCGGATCAAGGTGAAGTCTCTGAATTTTTCACAAAAGTATAATAAGGAATAGAAACAATAAGAGAAACTGAAAAAGGGGGAAAGGGACCCCCAACTCACACTGCGGGCCGGCAGGGACCCCCAACTCACACTGCGGGCCGGCAGGGACCCCCAACTCACACTGCGGGTCGGCAGGGACCCCCAACTCACACTGCGGACCGACAGGGACCCCCAACTCACACTGCGGACCGGCAGGGACCCCCAACTCACACTGCGGACCGACAGGGACCCCAACTCACACTGCGGACCGACAGGGACCCCAACTCACACTGCGGACCGGCAGGGACCCCCAACTCACACTGCGGGCCGGCAGGGACCCCCAACTCACACTGCGGACCGACAGGGACCCCAACTCACACTGCGGACCGGCAGGGACCCCCAACTCACACTGCGGACCGGCAGGGACCCCCGACTCTCACTGCGGACCTCCAGAGACCCCAACTCACACTGCGGACCGACAGGGACCCCCAACTCACACTGCGGACCGGCAGGGACCCCCAACTCACACTGCGGATCGGCAGGGACCCCCAACTCACACTGCGGACCGGCAGGGACCGACCACTCACACTGCGGACCGGCAGGGACCCCCAACTCACACTGCGGACGGACAGGGACCCTCCAACTCACACTGCGGACCGGCAGGGACCCCAACTCACACTGCGGACTGGCAGGGACCCCCAACTCACACTGCGGACCGGAAGGGACCCTCAACTCACACTGCGGACCGGAAGGGACCCCAACTCACACTGCGGACTGGCAGGGACCCCCAACTCACACTGCGGACCGGAAGGGACCCTCAACTTCTGATCTCCTGGACTCAGAGGTGTGCAGACGTGCCTGTCTGCTCTCTGCCAGACTGTGGAGACAATAGGGCGCCTTGCTAGTGGCAGCCCATTGCAGCAGCTATTATTTTATTTTATTTTGTTTGTTACAGTCTTTTATACCTTTCCTGATGTCTTTTTGGACCTCTAATTTCAACCTTGGATCTATGCAACGTTTTCATCTCGTGGATTGCGACGTTCCTGCACGCTGGTCTGCTGTGGGATGGAAAATGCAGCACACCCCCACACTTTCTACTGCCGCTGGGCACACTGCATATGGTTTTTACCCGGATCCTCCACTACCACCCACAAGTCCCCTGCTGGCATGGCCACTTTGGGGTACGCAATATGGTCCATCTCAGCTAATACTACCGACGGATGTATGCTGCTGCCCACAGCCTGTGTCAGTGATACAGCCATATGTGCTCAGCGGAGAGCACCGTATACAGTATGCCACGGAGAGGTCTCCCGGGATGGATGGAATCACTGATCGGATGGTTGTCCCTAGGTCTGTCGCTAATCGAGTAGTGTATTCAAGGAGTCGTCTTCTGGAAATGCGCAGGACAAAGTCTTCTCCAGCAGTTGCAATACCACATGTTCCACGGGAAATGAGGAGACCTTTCAGAGGTTGCAGAGCAGGCAAGAAGACCAAGTCCTGGAGGAGAAGGTTTAAACCTGCAGTCCCATCCATCATCATGGGTAATGTACGATCGCTTGGTAACAAGTCGGATGAACTGCTGGCTCTGAGTAAGACCCAGAAGGAGTTCAGGGAATGCAGTCTCATGTGCTTTACAGAAACCTGGTTGCATGAGGACGTCCCGGATTCAAGTATATCGGTACCGGGGTTTCAAATGGTTCGGGCTGACAGGGACAGAGTGAAGTGCGGTAAGAAGAAGGGTGGAGGAGTGATACTGTACATTAACAACAGATGGTGTAATCAGGGGCATGTAACAGTAAAGGAGAGACATTGTTGCCCAAACATTGAACTATTAGCAGTGGGCCTCAGGCCTTACTATCTGCCTAGAGAATTCTCTCTTGTTATTGCAGTGGTGTCGTATATACCACCATCTGCAAATCCAGAGGCAGCTGGGGATGTACTGTCTGGGGTGATTGCCCGGCTTCAGACGAAACACCCTAACTCTCTAACTGTCATTTCTGGGGATTTTAATAGAGCCAAGATCTCATTACCTAAATTCTATCAATATGTCAAATGTTCTACAAGGGACAATTATATATTGGATCTCCTCTATGCCAGTGTTAAGGATGCTTACTCATCATCTGCATTGCCCCCCCTGGGGAAATCTGACCACAATCTCATACTATTGTCTCCAGCTTATCAACCAGTTGTCTGCAAACAACCAGCGACAATTAAACGGATAAGGAAATGGTCTCCGGCAGCTGAAAAGACTTTACAAGACTGCTTTGAATGCACAGACTGGGAGGTGTTATGTGCCAGGGAACCTAATGATGATGTTAATGAGGTTACCAGGAGAGTTACTGATTACATCAACTTTTGTACTGACAATATTGTACCTATTCATGAGGTTCGGTGTTTTGCAAACAATAAGCCTTGGATTACAAAAGAATTGAAACATCTACTAAACAGGAAAAAAAAAGCTTTTGAAAGGAAGGACAAGGAGGAAATGAAAATTGTTCAGAGAGACTTAAAGGGGAAAATTAGGATTGCCCGTGAAGCATTCAGAATTAAATTGGAAAATAAATTGTCACATAACAACTCCAGAGAAGTGTGGGCTGGAATGAAGCTTTTGACTGGGTTTAAGGCAAGGTCAGATCAGGGGGGTGGGGGGCTGATCATGGCTAATGAAATGAATGTTTTTTTCAACAGATTCAACAATAAATGTGCCATGTCAACAGAGGAGAGGGCCGGGGAGAGACGAGCAATATCAACTGGGGGGAGGAAGTCGGAGTCTTTCTTGATCTCCGAAAATGATGTGAGGGAACAGTTTAGTAAGCTGGTCATGGGTAAAGCAGCAGGGCCTGATGGTATCTGTCCACGTGTCCTCAGAGTGTGTGCGAATCAGTTGTGCACTGTCTTCCAGCACCTGTTTAACTGGAGCTTACAATCACAGAGAGTACCAGTTCTATGGAAGACTTCTTGCCTGGTGCCGGTTCCCAAGACTACCTTCCCGAGCTCCCATAATGACTATAGACCGGTGGCCTTAACATCGCATGTGATGAAGTCCTTGGAGAGAATTGTACTTGCCTACTTGTGTCCGAGGGTGTCTGCTTTTACGGACCCCCTTCAGTTTGCGTATCGGCAGAGTCTGGGGGTGGACGATGCTGTAGCGTATCTACTACAAACAGTACATTCCTTTTTGGACAATGATAGAACCACTGTGCGTGCCATGTTCTTCGATTTCTCCAGTGCATTCAACACCTTACAGCCACTATTATTACGTAAAAAGCTGGTTGAAATGGCGGTTGATGAGGGACTAGTGAATTGGATCATTGATTATCTGTCGGACAGGCCACAGTTTGTGAGGTTGGGGGCGGCCGTATCGGATAGTGTGCGGAGTAGTGTTGGAGCCCCTCAGGGAACGGTGCTGTCGCCATTCCTTTTTACGTTATACACAGCTGATTTTCAGTATAAATCAGACCTTTGTCACCTTCAGAAGTACTCTGATGACTCAGTGATAGTCGGAGGTATTGAGAGAGACCGGGGGGAGGAGGAATACAGAAGGGTGGTTTTGGACTTTGTTGACTGGTGCCAGGCTAACCATTTAGAACTCAACGTAAAGAAAACCAGGGAGCTGGTGTTGAGTTATGGAAGGTGCATGAAGGATTGCTTACCTATCACTATTGATGGTCAGGATGTGGAGATGGTGGAGAATTTCAAATATTTGGGGGTTCACCTGGACAGCAAGCTTGATTGGAGGTGCCATATGGAGAAGGTTTGCAAGAAAGGGATGAGTAGACTTTACTTCCTAAGGAAGTTAAGGTCGTTTAATGTGTGTAGCAAAATGCTTGAAATGTTCTACCAATCCATTGTGGCGAGTGCAATCTTTGATGCAATTATATGCTGGGGTAGTAGTGTGCGCACAGCTGACGCGAATAAGCTGAATAAACTTATCAAGAAGGCTAGTGCGGCGGTGGGTCTACAACTCAGGACTTTCGAGGAGGTATTAGAGGATAGAATTACTAAGAAATGCAAGGCTATAATGAGCAACAATACACACCCGCTCTATGAACTGTTTGCGAAGCAAAAGAGCACATTCAGCAAGCGTCTACTCCAACTAATGTGTAAAAAGGAAAGATATAGAAAATCGTTTGTTCCGACAGCTGTGGGGATGTTTAACAAATGTATAAGTGTAAAGCATCCCAAGACTAAATGAAGTTCAAAGTGTATGGGGGGGAATTGGTGAGTTACAAGTACCAGTCTATCCGCATCTGCTGTCCATATAGACTTATTTTGTAAAGTGTGTATTGTTCTTGTAATGTTCTTGATCTTTGTTCTGCTGCTGTAATACTGTAATTTCCTCCGGGATCAATAAAGTTTATCTAATCTAATCTAATCTAATCTAACTTACTCTGCGGACCGCCAGGGACCCCCAACTCACACTGCGGAACGGTAGGGACCCAAAACTCACACTGCGGACCGGCAGGGACCGACCACTAACACTGTGGACCGGAAGGGACCCCCAACTCACACTGCGGGACGGCAGGGGCCCCCAACTTACACTGCGGGCTGGCAGAGACCCACAACTCACACTGCGGACCGGCAGGGGCCCCCAACTCACACTGCGGACCGGCAGAGACCCCCAACTCTTACTGCGGACCGGCAGGGGCATCCAACTCACACTGCGGAACGGCAGGGACCCTCAACTCACACTGCGGACCGGCAGAGACCCCCAACTCACACTGCGGACTGGCAGGGACCCAAAACTCACACTGCGAATCGGCAGGGGCCCCCAACTCACACTGCGGACCGGCAGGGACCCAAAACTCACACTGCGGACCACCAGAGACCCCCAACTCACATTGCGGACCGGCAGGAACCCAAAACTCACACTACGGACCGACAGGGACCCCCAACTCACACTGCAGACCGGCAGGGACCCCCATCTCACACTGCGGACCGCCAGGGACCCCCATCTCACACTGCGGACCGGCAGGGACCCAAAACTCACACTGCGGACCGGCAGGGACGACCACTCACACTGCGGACCGGCAGAGACCCCCAACTCACACTGTGAACCGGCAGGGGCCTCCAGCTCACACTGCAGACCGGCAGAGACCCCCAACTCTCACTGCGGACCAGCAGGGGCCCCCAACTCACACTGCATACCGGCAGAGACGCCCAACTCTCACTGCGGACCGGCAGGGGCCCCCAACTCGCTGTCATGTCGGACGCTGTTCACACCACAGCGTCCGGCAGGCAGAGGTAGTTCCACCTCCAGCCACTATAGCCTCAGTGGCGCCGGCCTGATCTTCAGGCTCTCGGGGGTTAATCCTGCTGGAGACCAGGTTGGATGGTTAGTCATGCCCACGGTCTTTAAATAGTCATGCTGGCCTATGGGCGTCGCCGATTATAGCTTGTGTTTCATACCAAGTGGTTCCGGTCTGGAGTGGAGGTGTTGCAGAGAGAGAGATTTGTATCTGGTGTCGTATGATCCGTTGTTATCCTTTCTCCTTCCCATATTTGTGTTTAGTTGTGCCCTGTTCACATAACTGTATATTCCTGTGTGCGTGCGGCGCAGTGCAGTTTAAGTTCTCCCTGTCTGTCATTATTTGTGTGGGGGCTTTGGTGGTGTGTCTCCTCACTGGGTGGAGGGTGGAGGGTTAAGTGCAGGGCTGAGCAGGAGACAAGGAAAGGTTGGAGGCTCAGGCATTTGCACCATCAGCAAAAACCCTGGGTTGAGAGTCAGACAGGGTTTCCCCTAGTTATAGGGACATCACAGGGCCCCCGGGTATTACAGCCTAAGTGGGACTAAGCCCCACGTGACACTCACACTGCGGACCGGCAGGGGCCCCAACTCACACCGCAGAGCGGCAGGGACCCCCAACTCACACTGTGGATCGGCAGGGGCCCCCAACTCGCACTGCGGACCCGCAGGGGCCCCCAACTCACACTGCGGACCGGCAGGGACCCAAAACTCACACTGCGGACCGGTGGGGACCGACCACTCACACTGCCGTCCGGCAGAGACCCCCAACTCACACTGTGGACCGGCAGGGGCCTCCAGCTCTCACTGCGGACCGGCAGAGACCTCAACTCACACTGCGGACCGGCAGGGGCCCCCAACTCACACTGCGGACCGGCAGAGACCCCCAACTCACACTGTGAACCGCCAGGGACCCCCAACTCGCACTGCGAATCGGCAGGGGCCCCCAACTCACACTGCGGACCGCCAGGGACCCCCAACTCAGACTGCCGACCGGCAGTGACCCCAACTCACACTGCGGACCGGCAGTGACCCCCAACTCACACTGCGGACCGGCAGGGACCCCCAACTCACACTGCAAACCAGCAGGGAGCCAAAACTCACACTGCAGACCGGCAGGGACCCCCAACTCACACTGCGGACCGGCAGGGACCCCCAACTCACACTGCGGACGCCAGAGTCCCCCAGTTCAAACAGTGGACCAGCAGGGACCCAAAACTCACACTGCAGACCGGCAGGGACCCCCAACTCACACTGCGGACCGGCAGGGACCCCAACTCACACTGCGGACCGGCAGGGACACAAAACTCACACTGCAGACCGGCAGGGACCCCCAACTCACACTGCGGATCGACAGGTACCCCCAACTCACACTGCGGACCGGCAGGGACCCCCAACTCACACTGCGGACGGGCAGGGACCCCCAACTCACACTGCGGACCGGCAGGGACCCCCAACTCACACTGCGGACCGGCAGGGACCCCCAACTCACACTGCGGACCGGCAGTGACACCTAACTCACACTGCGGACCGACAGGGACCCCAACTCACACTGCGGACCGGGAGGGAACCCCAACTCACACTGCGGATCGGGAGGGAACCCCAACTCACACTGAGGACCGGCAGGGACCCCCAACTCACACTGCGGACCAGCAGGGACCCAAAACTCACACTGCGGACCGACAAGGACCCCCAACTCACACTGCGGACCGGCAGTGACCCCCAACTCACACTGCGGACCGGCAGTGACCCCCAACTCACACTGCGGGCCGGCAGTGTCCCCCAACTCACACTGCGGACCGGCAGGGACCCCCAACTCACTGCGGACCAGCAGGGAGCCAAAACACACTGCAGACCGGCAGGGACCCCCAATTCACACTGCGGACCGGCAGTGACCCAAAACTCACGCTGCAGACCGGCAGGGACCCCCAACTCACACTGCGGACCGGCAGGGACCCCCAACTCACACTGCGGACGCCAGAGTCCCCCAGTTCAAACAGTGGACCAGCAGGGACCCAAAACTCACACTGCAGACCGGCAGGGACCCCCAACTCACACTGCGGACCGGCAGGGACCCCAACTCACACTGCGGACCGGCAGGGACCCAAAACTCACACTGCGGATCGGCAGGGGCCCCCAACTCACACTGCGGATGCCAGAGACCCCCAATTCACACTGCTGACCGGCAGTGACCCAAAACTCACACTGCAGACCGGCAGGGACCCCCAACTCACACTGCGGACCAGCAGGGACCCCCAACTCACACTGCGGACGCCAGAGACCCCCAATTCTCACTGCGGACCGGCAGTGACCCAAAACTCAGACTGCAGACCGGCAGAGACCCCCAATTCACACTGCGGACCGGCAGTGACGCAAAACTCACACTGCAGACCTGCAGGGACCCCTGACTCACACTGCGGATCGGCAGGGACCCCCCAACTCACACTGCGGACCGGCAAGGACCCCAACTCACACTGCGGATCGGCAGGTTCCCAAAACTCACACTGCGGACTAACAGGGACCCCCAACTCACACTGCGGACTGGCAGGGACCCCCAACTCACACTGCGGACCGGCAGGGACCCCCGACTCTCACTGCGGACCTCCAGAGACCCCAACTCACACTGCGGACCGACAGGGACTCCCAACTCACACTGCGGACCGGCAGGGACCCCCAACTCACACTGCGGATCGGCAGGGACCCCCAACTCACACTGCGGACCGGCAGGGACCGACCACTCACACTGCGGACCGGCAGGGACCCCCAACTCACACTGCGGACGGACAGGGACCCTCCAACTCACACTGCGGACCGGCAGGGACCCCAACTCACACTGCGGACTGGCAGGGACCCCCAACTCACACTGCGGACCGGAAGGGACCCTCAACTTACTCTGCGGACCGCCAGGGACCCCCAACTCACACTGCGGAACGGTAGGGACCCAAAACTCACACTGCGGACCGGCAGGGACCGACCACTAACACTGTGGACCGGAAGGGACCCCCAACTCACACTGCGGGACGGCAGGGGCCCCCAACTTACACTGCGGGCTGGCAGAGACCCACAACTCACACTGCGGACCGGCAGGGGCCCCCAACTCACACTGCGGACCGGCAGAGACCCCCAACTCTTACTGCGGACCGGCAGGGGCATCCAACTCACACTGCGGAACGGCAGGGACCCTCAACTCACACTGCGGACCGGCAGAGACCCCCAACTCACACTGCGGACTGGCAGGGACCCAAAACTCACACTGCGAATCGGCAGGGGCCCCCAACTCACACTGCGGACCGGCAGGGACCCAAAACTCACACTGCGGACCACCAGAGACCCCCAACTCACATTGCGGACCGGCAGGAACCCAAAACTCACACTACGGACCGACAGGGACCCCCAACTCACACTGCAGACCGGCAGGGACCCCCATCTCACACTGCGGACCGCCAGGGACCCCCATCTCACACTGCGGACCGGCAGGGACCCAAAACTCACACTGCGGACCGGCAGGGACGACCACTCACACTGCGGACCGGCAGAGACCCCCAACTCACACTGTGAACCGGCAGGGGCCTCCAGCTCACACTGCAGACCGGCAGAGACCCCCAACTCTCACTGCGGACCAGCAGGGGCCCCCAACTCACACTGCATACCGGCAGAGACGCCCAACTCTCACTGCGGACCGGCAGGGGCCCCCAACTCGCTGTCATGTCGGACGCTGTTCACACCACAGCGTCCGGCAGGCAGAGGTAGTTCCACCTCCAGCCACTATAGCCTCAGTGGCGCCGGCCTGATCTTCAGGCTCTCGGGGGTTAATCCTGCTGGAGACCAGGTTGGATGGTTAGTCATGCCCACGGTCTTTAAATAGTCATGCTGGCCTATGGGCGTCGCCGATTATAGCTTGTGTTTCATACCAAGTGGTTCCGGTCTGGAGTGGAGGTGTTGCAGAGAGAGAGATTTGTATCTGGTGTCGTATGATCCGTTGTTATCCTTTCTCCTTCCCATATTTGTGTTTAGTTGTGCCCTGTTCACATAACTGTATATTCCTGTGTGCGTGCGGCGCAGTGCAGTTTAAGTTCTCCCTGTCTGTCATTATTTGTGTGGGGGCTTTGGTGGTGTGTCTCCTCACTGGGTGGAGGGTGGAGGGTTAAGTGCAGGGCTGAGCAGGAGACAAGGAAAGGTTGGAGGCTCAGGCATTTGCACCATCAGCAAAAACCCTGGGTTGAGAGTCAGACAGGGTTTCCCCTAGTTATAGGGACATCACAGGGCCCCCGGGTATTACAGCCTAAGTGGGACTAAGCCCCACGTGACACTCACACTGCGGACCGGCAGGGGCCCCAACTCACACCGCAGAGCGGCAGGGACCCCCAACTCACACTGTGGATCGGCAGGGGCCCCCAACTCGCACTGCGGACCCGCAGGGGCCCCCAACTCACACTGCGGACCGGCAGGGACCCAAAACTCACACTGCGGACCGGTGGGGACCGACCACTCACACTGCCGTCCGGCAGAGACCCCCAACTCACACTGTGGACCGGCAGGGGCCTCCAGCTCTCACTGCGGACCGGCAGAGACCTCAACTCACACTGCGGACCGGCAGGGGCCCCCAACTCACACTGCGGACCGGCAGAGACCCCCAACTCACACTGTGAACCGCCAGGGACCCCCAACTCGCACTGCGAATCGGCAGGGGCCCCCAACTCACACTGCGGACCGCCAGGGACCCAAAACTCACACTGCGGACCGCCAGAGACCCCCCAACTCACACTGCGGACCGCCAGAGACCCCCCAACTCACACTGCGGACCGCCAGGGACCCCCATCTCACACTGCGGACCGCCAGGGACCCCCATCTCACACTGCGGACCGCCAGGGACCCCCATCTCACACTGCGGACCGCCAGGGACCCCCATCTCACACTGCGGACCGCCAGGGACCCCCATCTCACACTGCGGACCGGCAGGGACCCAAAACTCACAGTGCGGACCGGCAGGGACCGACCACTCACACTGCCGTCCGGCAGAGACCCCCAACTCACACTGTGGACCGGCAGGGGCCTCCAGCTCTCACTGCGGACCGGCAGAGACCACCAACTCTCACTGCGGACCGGAAGGGGCCCCCAACTCACACTGCGAACCGGCAGGGGCCCCCAACTCACACTGCAGACTGGCAGAGACCCCCCAACTCACACTGCGGAGCGGCAGGGACCCACAACTCACACTGCGGACCGGCAGGGACCCCCAACTTATACTGTGGACCGGCAGGGACCCCCAACTCACACTGTGAACCGGCAGAGACCCCCAGCTCACACTGCGGACCGGCAGGGTCCCCCAACTCACACTGTGGAGCGGGAGAGACCCCCAGCTCACACTGCAGACCGGCAGGGACTCACAACTCACACTGTGGACCGGCAGGAACCCCAAACTCACACTGAGGACCGGCAGGGACCCCAGACTGACACTGCGGATCTTCTTTTTCTCCAGTCCCATGAGTGGATATGAAAACATAACAACTTGTGTTTTAGGAGGAAAGTATTGTTCCTTGGCGCCCCCTCGCAACACCTTTCCTCCTCTGCTATTAGATTGCCGGCCCTGCTACCAGATAACCAGATCGGCCATTACCTCCCCGCTCAGAATCCCAAACCTGAAACATTTGCATATAGCATCAGCATTAAGTAGGCTCTGAAGATTGCACATATCCTGGTTTTTGATTCCACAAGAGAAATAATGTTTCGTTGTCCATTTATGCCCATACTCTATACTCC